>NC_134510.1:26046304-26655590 GCF_027942865.1 Odontesthes bonariensis
CACGGGGATCATTGCCGACATGGTTGCCTTGACGACGACGCAGACTCAGGTTCATGTCACTGATGCTCCTCCGGAGCTCCGTGTTTCTTCCACGGTGACCGCGTTCACTCTCCTCTGGTCCTCCACCTGACTCTATCCTTCTCCGCCTCCAGCGCACACCTGTTACGCAGAAAATCACAGCACCCATCAGTTTCCTGCTATGTTGTGTATAATGAGCCAGACTTTTCTTTGCATGCCACCATACCTGTCTGCTAAGTCTCACACATACCTTGGTAGCCCTCCCCCTCCCTCTCACGCTCTTTCTCCCTTTCTCTTTCCTCTCTCTCATAGTCTTCCTTCCTTTGGATTTCAAAGCGCCGCTCAAATCCATCCTTAGGCCGCCACATGTCCACCAACAATAAAGGACATTCCCAAGGGGCAACGCTTCTCCGGCACTCTGTCTCCCATTTGATAGCTCCATCTGGCTGCTGGATGGGCTTTCCAATGACATCACACAACAGGAAGTCTTCAGGGCTGTGTTTCTGGAGAGCTAGAAGGTAATGGAGAAAGGAAAGACAAGGATGAGGGGAGAAATGGGGTGATTATTTTCCCATAACATTTGAGTTTATGCTCATGTAACCCATTTGGTTACAATTTTTTAAAGCCAGTAATGGATCACAACATAGGCCAAATCAGAGGAGATTTGCCTTGTCATACCAGCATCATCCGTCTCCTCCCTCTCTCTTTCAGTGTAGCGAGTGATGACCTGAGCGATGAGCTGCCTGGCAGTGGAGTAAATGTTGGCCAGCAGGGAGCGATAGTTGGCTCCACTGGACAAAGCATCTCCGTAGATTTTGATCAGGCCTGGGGCAGAAGAAGAGGCAGGGGGCAAGTAGTGGTGGGAGGAGGGGGCAGCTGAATGAGCCCAAACCTCTCTTTCCCTTTCCCCCACTGCCCGGTCCCGGTCACTGTTGGAGCGCCCCCGCAGGAAGAGATGGGAAAGACGCTTTGCACGAGACTGGGGGCCAGCAGCCCGTGGCCTGAGGAAGGCCGGGGATGGAGACGGGGATGGGGAAGGGGAAGCCAGCGAGGGGGTGGAGTTAGAAAGGGAAGAAGAAGGAGCAGAGGTGGCCTCGTGGAGTGAGGCTGCGTCGGAGCTGGTGGTCGACCTGGGAACAGCAGAGGGGGTGTGGGGAGACAGATGGAGCAGAGAGGAAGGATAGAGGAAGGGACAAGTCAGCTGTGAATTATGACCGATAAACAACATGGACTAAAATAAAACAAGCTTACAGGGTTGAAAGCACACTAATGACAGTGGAATTAAGATAAGATGACATCAAGACACAAACAGAGTCTTAAACAAAAACTTATCAGGCACTGAATTCTATCCTGAAGATAACTGGCAGTAATGACCCATAAGTAAACATGGGGAAGAAAGTGGACACAAAAAAACGAGTAAAAAAACTTCAGACGGACTTGACAGAGATGGCGCTGGGCCAGCGACCTCCTAGTTTGGCAAAGTGTTTCCTGGGGGAGTTGATCCACAAACCCACTGGGAAATGAAGCTTTCTAAAGCGAGGACTTCCAGACCCCTCCATCTGAATAAAAAGAATACAGATATCAATTAAAAAATGTGTTTTACTTACTTCAATAATCTACCATATTTCAGGATTCATAAAGGTTCTGAGTTTGGGTTTCTATTAATCTGCATCCAAGCTGGATGTGTGTCATTAATGCCAGGATTTAAACAATATAACAATGGGATGATGTCACAATCAAAAACCATCAACAGGATACCTTCAGCAGGCTGTCAATATGGTGAAAACAAACAAAAGAAATTAACCCAACCCCCCCCAAAAAAGCCCCTGAGTGTGTATTTCCCATTTTCAAACAGGAAACATGTTTTGCAGGACTCAGGTCCAGCTGTCGCAGTGACAGGGAAAATCCCACTTCAAAGGTCACAGTCTGTCCATTCCTCATTTCTCAGTAATACTGTACATGTACAAATCCTGAATGTAGGTGAAAGACACCTGCTTTCTTTTCCTTCAGTCAGAATTTGGAGGTTGAAGGTAATTGATGCAACTACCATCTCTTCAAAGCTCAATCTCTGACAGGACACATCTCAATCCGAGTTCACTCCCAAAATCTACTCCTGTCATTCTAGCCAGCAAAGATGGCTGTTTCTAATGAACTTCCTCTTCCAGATCATGTACAGAAGTATTTGGACAATTAAAAAAAAAGGAGGAAAAAAGTGCAAGAAAGATTTTGAAATACTTGAAATAAACTTACCCACAGTTGCTTCTGATCTCTGTATAGTGTTTTGTGGTTGTCCTTATCCACCTAAATGCAAATACGCAGCTCAAAGTAACCTGATGACCGTGCGCGTCTCCTTCTCCTCTCGCAGAAAATCCATTTCTGAAAGGCCTCAATTCATCATACCTGTACAAAGGAGTCTCTATTTGTAATCATCGATTAGTTTTGTCTTCTTTTTACAAACAACTTCTTTTCTTTAGTTGTTCTCTCCAAGTAGAAAAGATCTGCTGCCTCCCTTTCTCTGGCTCTCAGTTGCTCTGGGTCTATAGATAGAGTAACGGGCCCATTGTTCCAAGTGACAGAATTTCCTTCCTTTGCTTTGGACAACACCTATATCCTGACTGAGAGAGAAAGAGAGGGAGAGATTGGTAGAAAGTGAGCAAAGGGTGAATGTGCACGCACATTCCCTTTTTTAGTTCACCACACAACAATCCACGCATCTCTCTTTTGGACTGTTCGGATCAATCATAAACTGGTCATCACTTTTTCATCCTAATGAAGTTCTATAACATGAAATGGAGAATGGAGAATGGAGCCTGAAGTTTGTTGTCGTTTTACATCTGAGACTGTATTTTCGAAGCTGATGGGGGAAAAAAACCACATCACAGTAGATCACAAAATATCCAGAAAAGGACCTGAAGTGAAATTTTGCTAGAGAGGATGAAGGAAAACACACACAGTGAGACAGGAAGCTGAATGTAGACACCTGTGATCTTTGACCCAGTCTTCAACAGGAAGATGCTGATGGAAAAGAGACAGGACACTGTTCCCATGTCCCAACTCATGAGTTCACAAGTCCACATTGCTAAGCCAAATTAACCACAACAGACCAATGAGGTTCGTCTGCTGAAGTCAAGATCCCTCAATGACTAAAGGAAGAGAAGAGATAACTTTGATTTAACTGTGGACAAAATGTACAGCAGCAGTAACATTAGCCTGATGTTGTCATTAGTCAGTACAGTCAGTACCAATAAAATTACCAATATAACTGACTAAAACTGCATCATGTGGAGATACAAATGCAGATTAAATTCACACACGGTCTTTCAAAGCTAAAATATCAAATTGAATCAAATCACTTTAACAGGCAAAAATTAAAAAAACTCCAAGGCAAAAAAATGAAAATGCTTTTATTTTCATGGCATAGTTTTAATGACTTCTAAAACACCAAAGTGCATCAGCTTACTAGCCTTATTCAGGGAGTCTACCCCATCCAAAGAGCACCTCAAAGGAAGATCTTACTGAATCCACAAGGCGGTCCCACGCAAACAATTATTTTACTTTAGAATGAATTCTGGATACATCATCACAGGTATCGTTGCTTGTGCCTGACTGTCACAGTCTCTCTAATACAAACAATAATTTGTGATTTCATGGAATACCTAAATTGACCCCAAGAAATGCAATTATTCTGTTAATTATTAGTGTGTTAAAAATGTGTACACCACCTCCAGCTTAATACGAGAGTAGTGAGAAAACTGGTAGACAGTAGAGATGTTTGTGTTGTAGGACGATTATGGCCTCCCAATGCTTACTTCCTCAAGTCAACTAGCAGAAGTTATGTAATATCCAAATAGCGTAGACTATTTTTTATCATTAACTAATTATGGCAGAGTGGTCGTACATGTCGTTGTTTAGAATACAGGGTTTGTACCCACTTCTCCAGGTGTACCTCACTTCTTCACTAAGCTTAGACCAAAATGAAGAAATAAAGGTTTATGTTGCAAAATCAACCAACTTTAGCAGGCTCGGCCTGTGGTTTTCTGTTACTAACAAGCATCCAGCAGCAGGATTACTGCCCTGCCTGAAGCAACAACAAATTTTTTAGTGTTAACCAATCCTTGTTTTATTTATTTATTTTATTCTAATCCAGGTGTCCCATTGCTTCTGTCACATGGAAAACGATCAGTCGAATCTAATATGATGGGAAATTTAACACCTTGTTAACTATACTGCTTTTTTGTCACATTCTAACTGTTTCAGCATCACTAAGACAAAAAACAAACAAAAAAAATGTCACGTATACTCGCTTAAAAGAGAGAATAAGGCGAATAAAACCAAATACAGATTTTAAATTACTGCTCACTTTCGGTTGACCTTCGTACATATGACGTCATCGTGCCTTGTCATTTCCCAGAATCCTGTTCGCGAGGCAGAAGGACGACATTCTCTCTATTTGTAAGGACATAACGACCGGCGTCCCAAGGTTAGCTGTCGGTAAAAATGTATTTTTCTCTGTTATAGTCTGTACGTGTTTCCTTTTCTATGTCTCTTGTGTTTTAAGCTACAAAACTTCAATGACTACCAGTTGTTTTTAGAGCGTTAGTTATCAAATCCAGACGGATTCACTCGCTAGCGTCGAGCTAACAGCTAGTGTGAGCTAAGGGTTTCATCAAGCTATGCTAACACTTGATTTGGAGTAATGTGGTTTTAGCACAGATCTGAGAGTTGTTTCTGTCATAACACTCATCTGTATTTAACATCTAGCCTTACAAGGTTTATCCAAGCATGCTCTGAAAAACTCAACCTAGACTGGCATTAGCCTAACTGTTTAGTAAAAGACTAACATGAAATTAAAGAGGCTTGTTTTGTTTATTAGTTAATCAACCACCCTGGTTAATTATTTGTCTGGTTGTTTAGGAGTTAATTAATTGGGATAGTTAACTGTCAAAGGTGGTCCCACGGTGAAATCGATCAGTTTCAATATATTTGACTTGACATTGAGACTAGAATAGAATAGGTCTTTATTGTGATTGTCACATGTCCAAGGAAATTAAAAATGCTCTCCATTCAGTGCGTCTGCATAAGAATGTGAAATGAAAAACAAACTTAGAATAAATAGAAACACAAAACACCATTTGCAGCATACATAATAAAACACAAAAAGTATGAGTACACCCTCATTGCATGAAAACAATCTGCAGACATGCATACTTTCTGTCACATTCAGATTCCATATTGCACATTATTATTATATTTTTTTGTGGCATTGAGGGTGGTCCTTGTGTTAATTGAGCTGTACCTGCCTGAAGGCAACAGTTCAAACAGAGTAACCAGGATGTTGGGTGTTCTTTATAATTTTCTAGGATTTTTTTGAGACAACGGGAAATGTGTAGTTCTTCCAGTGTGGGACGAAGGGAACCGACCATCTTTTGGGCGGTCTTTATGACCCCATGTGCTCTCTTTGCTAACTGCAAACTACCTGTGTAACTTTCACTTGTTAGACGGTATCTTGAGGATTATCTTTTATGTATGTGTACCTGTTTTAGCTCTAAAATACTTAAGACCGTGCCTTTTTGTTGCAGCATTCTTCAGGCGTCTGACTGAAACAAACAGAAATGGCTGAGACTATTGATGAGAAGATCAAAAACTACAGGACGGCTCCCTTTGACGCCCGATTCCCCAACACAAACCAGACCCGCAACTGTTTTCAGAACTACCTGGGTGAGAACAGCCATCAGTATATCTAGATGACACACTGAAGAAAGAAGCCATCTGTTTCAGTATCATAAGACAAGCCCTATGAATGATATATCTGTAATGCATTGGTGTCTCCACACTTTTCACTAGTACTCTACTGTATCTTAGCTCTTGCGTATGTTTCAATTCACATTTTGGCACTTGTACAGTTTTCAGTGTCTTTAAAATGCTCAAACATTTGTATCATCTTGTTGAAACAACCCTATATACAAATTTGATATTTGTTTTTCCACCTCTTTAAGAAGTGTATGTCCATGGGCAATGAGTCTTTAAAAAAAAATAATGGACCTAAATGACCTAGCAGGTGACTTTTTACCTCAAGCTTTAACGGCTCCTTAAAAACAATCCAAACTTTGAGTTTTTCTCATGCCGTTTGTCATTAAATGTTAAATCTTTGTCTTTCTAAGTTTGAATATTGTGTTGAATTAACCTAGATTCTTTTTATATTTTCCTTCAGACTTCCACAGGTGCAGCAAGGCCCTGTCATCCAAAGGCCAGGATCCAACTCCCTGTGAGTGGTACCAGAGGGTTTACAAGAGCCTCTGCCTCAGCAGCTGGGTATGTGTATGATTATAGTTCTGATACCAGGCCATTCATCCTGTATGCTCGTGGGGTTTCCTTGGAAGTTGATCTGTTAAAAACAGTAAATGATATCAGATTTTGCTTTGGTTTGCCTCTACAACTTATGTTGCTCTGCTTTTTTTTTTTTTTTAATTGATTTGCCATTTAATTCTGAAGTTTGAGGTCTATTGAAACGTACCATTTGTAGACAAAGCTGTAAGTCCTTTATCTGTTTTATGTGTTGCTGTTTCATCTAATATTTATTAAGCTTAAAAGCCTTCTGCTGCTGCATTGAAAGCTGAAAAAAGTTGGGAACCCCGCTTTTGTTTTGAGTTTATACTCACTATCCGTGACATATAGCACGTCTGAGACTATTTTGTGTGTCACGTTATTCCCAAAGCAAGAAATTAACTTGCATATTCTGATTGTCTTTTTCTGCTGATACTTGTCTCGTAGATCTAAACCTCAGTTTACTTTGTCCTGCAGGTGGCTAAATGGGACGAGCAGATAGAAAATGGAAGTTTTGCTGGAAAGATCTGAAATCGCCAACCTTTACCAGTCAGGGTGTTGGGTTGCGTGCACCTTTACCCCTGTGCTGTGCCTGAAAACATCTTCAAATCAGCTATCCCAACTGTCATTACTATAGTCACTGTTACATACTTAAACCATAAACACGCACAACTGCTACCGTGTTGACGTCTAAAGTTTGTTTCCTGTCTCTATTGTAAACTTCCCTTTGACATTGTTGAATTAATAAATCCACTGCAGGTGAATTAAAAAGGTGTTTATTATGAAGTTTAAGTAGTTTTTGTGTTTGGTGACACTTGTCACTGAACCAGGCACAGTTAACCTCTTAAATCATTTAATTACATACAGCAAACCTGGGCAGCTTTTCCTGAAATTACCAATGTTAGTGAGTTACTGCTCCTGTTGAGGACAGATATGATGAAAATGACTCTGTGTCAGTGGTCGACACTCTTTCCTGTGTTTTAAATTAGTACAACATCGTGATGATGATTTAATCTTATTGAGCAACTGACAATCCAATGATGGCGTTGTCTCAGACTGTTTTATCGCATGTAACACAATAAAACTCCGGTCAACATTTTAAAATTGATATTCTAATAAAGATATCCTCTAGACCTTAAAATTCTAATGGATTTCTTTGCAATCATTACAGCTGTACTGTTTTTATAACATAACCTTCTGACTGATTAAGTCATTACAGTCATGTTGTAGAAATACTTGGAAGTTTTCAATGTAACGTCACCTGCTGCCACAATGGATTTATCTGTCATACCCCTAAGCTGATTTGTAATAGTTTAATGGCAAAATATGTATCTGTAGTTTTAATCCTCTCTCAAGAACCCTGTCCAGTCTGTCACCTCCATAAACTAACCTGTTTTACCAACTCGCTTGAGTGACGAGACCAGCCGCTGGTTTAGATGTAATTCCACCTTGTAACCACGATGTGGCGCCACTGGGTAAGTCGAGGAAAACGGCAATTTATAAAAAAAAAAAAAAAAACAATGAACGGAAGTGGTACTGAGAGTTGGAACAAGGTTGAGGAGAAAGATCAAGCTTTGGTGGAATAAAGTACTTTAAATACAGAATATTGCACGTTAAGCCATGTAGGGATGCAAATGAACTTGCACAGAAAAACTTTGGTGCTTACGAGTGGAGAACGAAGAAAAGTTGACCTGTTTGCAACACTGTAAACACTATCCCCAGTGCAATGGGGTCCAAATATGAAGAATATCAGACCTGATATCCATCATCTCAAGACCTGAAGTTGCAACAACACAGAGAACTCCAAAGATTCCATGAGAGTGTGCTAGTACTCTTTGACCCTCTGTTTTGCTCTTATTTTGTATCTCAATGTTATACTGTTTGAAATATTAGATTCAGCAGTCATTCAACACGGTCTGACAGCTTCATATAGGTTCACAAGAGTATCACAACAACTTTATGCAGTGATATCGTTCTGCATTTGCAGGTCTCATGAATAAAATCAAAGGTAAAGGTGAGAGACAGCTCCAGTAATGCTTCATCACCGGCTCTACTCATCTTCCACTGGTAGCAGCTGATTCCTGGCATGCCTGGATGGGTTGTTGTCCCTTCTCTAGGTTCCTGACAGCAAAACACAACATATTTTGACAAAAGACCAGATATTTTTTATTTTTTATTTCAAAGACATTTCAGAACAACAGAAGGTTGACATAAGGACGAAAGCAAAAAAGGACCCAACAGTGATATGAATAGCATCTGCGTGCGTATATAACTGACTTACCTTCCTTGCTGATCCACCAGGGCCTCCGCAGCCAATCGGGAGCCACAGCCCAAGGCCGTGGGACAGACAGATCAATAAAAATCATGTTAGGAAGGTAACTCAAACAGATAAGTACGTAAAACAAGGAGTTTTCTAATAACAATCAGAAGGAGATGAAGCCATTAACATTTGTGATTGTAAATCAAGTTAAATAGATGAATGTATAAATATGTGTGAGTCATACGGAGAACAAATCAGTGCATATTGGCTCCCACACTTTTTGGAACTGATCAATTTCATTGTTGATGAAAGCAGTTCATTTCTCCATTGTTTCGGTTTCTATAAAGAAGTCTCTTTTTTTGGAGGTTTTGGAGTCTGGAAAAAGGAAGGCTGGAGCTCACTGAGTCTGATGCAGTTTAATAGTGAAAACAGACCAAAGTTTGGACTCAACTCTGATGAGCAGACTCAGTAGTGTCAAAACGTTACTCTGTTTGTACTATCAAACTGCATCTCAGACACAGCTTTAATCTTTTGTCGGTAAGATGCATTTCTTATGGTGTGTGTGTGAAATGTGTGTTGAAATCAGTCCACGAGTTACTATCGAATCCCATGTATAAGCCAATTTCACCACTTCACAGCATTCACACATTTTGTTGTTGAGCTAATGGAGGTTTGTTTGGGGGTTTGGTGGGTGCGGTGCAGCTTTTTTATTTCTCCTGCCAGTGTGGATGTTTTAATATTGATTTGTTTTAGATTGAACTCTTGCGTTATAAATGTTTCAGACTGGAGATACTAGAATGAAATGTGAACAGTTGTATACTTGTGACTTAAACCTTTAAAGGTTATAGAGTCTGAATGATAAATCATGTGTTAGAGTTTTGTAATGACGTTATTTTTCCACATGTTGACCCTTTTTTCTTTAATCCTGGAGTAGGTCTGCATTGTTCCATAGTGGGTGTTTTTAAAGGTTGTGTGTGCTGATTGCTTGATTTTGTGGACTTTCCATCGAGTTGGAGTAATGGTTACGTTCCTGAAAAGTAAAAAGAAGTGATTAGGTTGAAATACCCGCTTTGTTGCATTGTTGTTGTTTGATGTCCAGCCAGGAAAGTTCTATTTTTGTTGCGGTGTATCCATTTTGCTACGAAAAGTTAACTGATAAAATGTGTTTTGTACAATGATGCCATTTGTTTTGGTTGTGCAGTGTAAACAAATTGTTTTTTTTCCGTGCTTTGCAGCTCATTCCCTCTGAAATATTGATTTGTGATCTAAACAAAACTGAATGAACTCATCAGGCCCTGCACTGTTCCTGATATACTCTCATAGTCCTGGTGACCGTGTTTTTGGACAGATACGGTGAGGAAGCATCGCATGACAAAAATATTTTAAGAAGACCGTCACTGTGTGTAGGCTGCTGAAACATTTACCTGTCTGTGTCGATGGTGAATTATAAACACAAGGTGGCACTATTGCACAGTATTGAGTTCAGCAAAAACCCAAAGTGTATTCTGCAGTGTGTCAGAACAATGGAGGGATTTTCAATAGGTCCTGAGTTTGCAATTTAAAACACAAACACTTACTGCTACCCTCGGGTCTCCAGGAAGGATTCCTCCGAATAAGGAGACAATCGACATAGTTTTAATTCTCAGTTTGAATATAATAAAAAGGATTCCTCTAGAAATCCTACCAATAGGCTCGACCAATAGTAGTTTTATAAACCAATAAGACAACCATAAAATCCATTCAGCAACTTGACAGATGGTCAATGAAGACTTTAAAATCAATGTAATGTGTGTACCTTTTCTGGTTTTTGTTAACATTCATGCTGCCGAGCTTTGACGCAGCTGCAATTGAGAAATATTCCCCTTGGGGAGACCAAAAGCAGAACATAACTAACTCTGCTGGTGATAAATAAAAAGCATGCAGAAATGTTAACCTCGTAATTACATTCAAAGAGCTTCAATTAAAAACTGTCAGCAGTACATGCTCAGAATTAGCAAAGGAAGGAACAGGCAGGAAGGAACAAACAGTTTTCTGTTTTACTGAGAAGTTCAATTTCACGTTAAAAATGAGGCAAGAAATGTCTGCTGTAAGTCTGCAGGAAATGAATGTAAGTAGCGTCATTTCTTTTGAAATGACGTGCAACAGAATGAGCACAACTTTTATCACTTCCTTTAGTCTCTCTCTCTCTTCCTGTGTTGCTAAGTTTGCTCTTTGCAGATATCTTACCATTCAATTGTTTTCACTCTAGACGGATCAATAAAGGAGATGCTGCAACATTAGTTTCTCTGGCAACAATCAGCAGAGTCCAGTTGGGACAGAATGGTGTAGTTTCAGGAATGAGTAGTCATTTTATAAGCTCTTAAGTGCTGAAAACATCAAACCTGAACACCAGCATTTGGCTGTCGTTGTTACTTCCTTTTTTTGTGTGTGTGGGAGTTTTTTTTTTTCTGTCTTTTATTTAATGACAAACTAACTAATTTCTCCAAAAGTCTTGAAAAAATTACTCATGTAAAATCTGACGTTCTTGCCTCCCAAGAGCGTGATATTGATATTTCTATTCTGGTTACTCTTCATGACCTTTTTCCTGTCTAATTCTGGTCACAAAGTGTAATACCAGAATTTACTGAGCCACAGATGAGCTCATTAGGAGTTACCTGAATGTACTATTAAATCTCTCTCTTATAAAATCTTTTTAATAACTTTTTAAAATACATTCTATGTGCGCAGTTTTGATATCCGATCACATCTTCATTTAGTTTGCAATACAGGATGGCAAGCAGGTAATAGGGTCTCTGTGTAACATTTATGTAGATGTAGAATTTGAGCATCTAAAGCGGTTATTATCATTAAATACTTTTTAAACACCTGTAGTTTTCACGACTGCAGACTTCATCACAGCTTAGCGCAAGTGTGGTCACATCCTCGTTGCAGCGTCACTGCCCTTTCTCCCACCATCATTCCTTAAATCTCATAATGTTCTCCAAAGAGACAAAAGTCCTTAGAAAAAGACCCCATAGTAGCTCTCATAGTCTTTTTCTAAGTACTTTTAGTCTGCTCCAAACTGAGCTTTTCACGAAGGTAGACTTGAAGAGATGGGAGCTAAAGTGTTTTAGACAGAAAGGGGTTCTGCAACAGTTTCTAGCATTTGAGAAAAACAGTATATTTCTTTTTATTTTGAAGTCCATAAACCTATTTTAGCAAACCTCCCAAATTAAGCATGACCCTGTCAATGATTCTTAAACACCTCAGGGTGCTTACAATTCACCACTTGCTGCTGTTACCAATAAGCACACCACTTTCCGTTCCTCCATTGCTCTCTGTAGTGGTTAAATCTGCCATTTTAAACTTCTCCTCACCACATCCTCTGCTTAGTTACCTTTTTTGATTTGCTGTCCTGTGTTGTTGTTTTTACTTTTGCCTTTCTGAGACCGACAGCTTTTATGAGTTTGTTCTTTTAATTTGCTGGCCTTCCTGAACTCTTGAATCAGGAATAGCTTAGAGCTCGGCCCGCTGTCATGCATCTATCCATCAAGCCTGTCACTGGTCCACCAACACAACTTCCGCTCAGTTGTTAACTGTCAGATCCTTCTCTGGAGCCACCTTATGTGAAATCCTCCAGAGGGAAATGTGACAATAGCGGACATATTTTTTCACCACCGCTACCCTACATGTTTCAATGTAAGCATTCTTGCTTTGTGTATTAGATACAGCCTCTGCAAATAAAGTTGTCCCTCTCACCACTTCAAATCCTGTCCTGAACTGAATTAAACTGAGTGATACTTGGAAATTTAGCAGAGACAGAGACATGATTGAAATCTCTAGATATCGATATGAAAGTGTTGTGTTTGGAGCTTGGCAACAGCAGAGTTGATAAAGTCACATTTAGGATCAGCAGGTAATACAAGTGAAGCTTCTCTGTGGACACCATGGACAGAATCTCACAGTTAACAGTTTAACATCTGGGGTTCAGAGCCAATCCTTCTCAGTGATATGTTCAGGATTAAACTTTTAACAGCCACTGCAGCATCGCCTCCTTTAGGGCCACCTTGTACCTTTGCAGAGGTATCAGTCTGTCGTGGCGTAGCCTGCAGTCTGTGCAATCTTCCCAAAAGTTTAGACCAAATATGCTTTGGAAATTATGCTGTGCATTGATCAAATGCTGATTGGTTGAAAGTTACCTCGAGTCAGCTAACGCTGGGACAACAGCCCATTTCATGACAAAGAAGGCAAAGCAAGGCACTAGTGAAAGGAATCAGCAATCAGCTGGACAGGGCAAACTTAATTATTCAACAGTTAAATTAACTTCACCACAAAGCAGACCTTTATCCACTTTAAAATCAGTCTTTTCTAAAGTAGAGCAAAGTGAAAGAACCAACATCAGTACCAAAATGACCAAGAGCAGCCCATACATCAGATACTTTTGATGCTGTTCTGGGAACAAAATGCTTTAATATGTAGATGCATGTTCACTAACCCTAACCCTCTTCAACTTGTCTGGATATCGGGTCTTATTGCAGGCAGTGTTGGGCTTTAGAAAGCTCAATCAGCTGTTCTCAAATTCAAACGTCTCTCCTGCTGGTGTAGGAACATGACAGACTGGACCAAGTCCATGAGATTTATTTAATCATATTATATTTATTTTTTAAAATCAGTGTTTTCACAGAAAGAAAAACTCATTAGAAAATCTCAAGAAGATAGAGACACAAAGTGAGATACTGCCACAGGCTGGCACTAGTGTGGTGTCACTCTGGAACAGTCGCACTAGAATTAAATGAACTCATCAATGACCTGTGTTCACATTTTGGTGTAGCAAACTGTAGTTTTCTTAGGGCTACATGTTGGATTAGAAGACAGATTAATCTGTTTGAGTATGTATATCAAACTCTTAGGCCTAACAGTTATTCCCCAGAAATGTCCAACAAACTGGAAAGCAGCCACCGTTGATAATAACGGTGAAAATTAAATTATGATATAAATCCCTTCAGGCCCACTAAGTGCCTTTTTTTCCTGGAAAATTTGCAAAATTCCCGAATGAGATTTAGGTGGCTATGAAGATTATAATAAATGAAGAATTAGTGGGGCACCCCGTTTGTTTACCACCCACTGAGCCGGTCTCATGATTTCTGCATGACCAGGCTTTGCATCTGACCTCTGGGCACACTGCCTTTGTTCTCGCACCCCTGGTAGGCGGCGGTCGGGCCAGCAGCATTTGCACAGAGGCTCCTTTCACCGGCAACATTTATTCATTCATCTGTGCTACGTACACTCGCGCCAGCACGTACCCATATTTCTCACAGCTGAGCGGAAACTCATCTGCGCTGCTGCTCCAGATATTACCACACCAGTGTGATTGAGTGACTCTCAACTGGCTGGGAAATATCACTCGCTGAGACGCTCTCATCTGAATATGAGTAAGAGGCATCAACGTGCTGGTGAGCGTGTACAACTTTCTATAAAAAATACCCAGATAAGAAGGACGTAACTTCTGTCAGAACGAACAGATCCGGACAAGATTGTTTTACTGGATAAGGCTGAAACATTACATCACGGTAAAGAAACTTTTATTTCAGTCATTTGATTAATGTTTCCGGTCTTTGTAAAAACAATAGTATGTTAATTCAAGGGTCCACAATATAATCTGAAATGTTGTAGTGATGTTATTAAAGTTGAAACAGTCTAATCTGCCCCAAAAGTAAATTCCTCTGTCTGCACAGCATCACCTGCTGCACCACCGCACTATGCCGGTCAGCTCATGATTTTCTCTGCAGCCCATTGAGATGATACTTTTTTCTAATGATTTTGCTATTGTTATTTTATTCTTATAGAAAAAGTGAAGCAAAGAAATCTAGTTTAAAGTGTTGAAATACGTCACTTTTCATAATTTCATCATTTTGGAGAGCAGAAGAGGAGGGGGAACAAGGAAGGGAGGGGTTTTCTATAAATTTGGGCTTGGTTTTGACTGACTGATGTTGGCTTGTGCTGAAAACCATATGTGCTGTCTTTTGCCACAGAGAGCTCTAAACATCTGAGTCCATTCGGTTAGTCAATTTTAGTGGTGGTAATAGTTTCCTTTTTTAAACCTAAAATATGATCTTAACCTCCGGGAAATGTTTTGCTGTTTGAAAATGCTTTGAAAATTTGTAGTAATGAATGGTATCTGCATGGTCCTTGTGTTTACTGATTTTCAGATACTCCTGCTCACTGTTTGCACAGAAGTGTGTTCCTAAGACTTTACAGACAAGGCTGACAAGCTTCAGTTTGACTTCAATTGTCTTCTTCTAAGCAGCAAGGATCAAGATGCAGCCGTTGGAGGACAACAAGGTAAATGCTTTAGCAAAGACTATTCCTGTCAGTTTGATTCTGATCAATTTGAAACCTATTTCCACTTCTCAACACTCGGCCACTTTGGTTTTACTGAAGTAAGTGCCGTTCAAAGAAGAGTTCAAAGAACTGTGAAACATATCTCATATATCTAGTTTTTGTATTCTGTATTTTTCCACTCTGGTAAGGGCAGGAGCTCCGGATGGGAGCTAAGCACTTCAGGACATGACTAAGAGAGTAAGATTGGGAGACAGGGCCGTTGGGTGGCAAGTTTGAACTTGTATGTTTTTTAGTTTCCTCCTTTTATTGCATGTTTCATTGAGAGATGGGATGGGGGAAGAGACACTGGGCAAAAAGGACGCATGGACTGACAGTTATAAAAGCAGACGATTGCTGCATGCTCATAGTGATAATATGCAAAACAAGACAGCCTGCATTATAGTTCAGAGTAAACTGTATATTTGAATACAAATGCATGAAATGAACTGTTTGCCTACTCTGTGTGACCATGCACCTTCGCAAACATTTGCTGTGGTTTGTCTTTTGTAAGAAGTCACTAGCAGTTACCTCATTTGCTTGGCTGTTACTTAAGATTCTTACTGCATCTGACACATGGAAATTAACTGAAAGATTACATGAATGTGGAAGTTAATGGTGAACAAAATCAGGCCCAGTGTAACTGCATGTGTTTCTAAATAATTGAATAATTTTACTACTTAGTTCTTCAGTGGGAGATGAGAGATACAACCACTAAAAGATGGAGCCAGAACATCATGTTTCCCCTTAACAAAGGCTTAATCATCCAAGCAGCATTGCCTGTGTGCCAGATTTGAGATACTGTCACTTGTGCTTCACATCACTGAAACACCATAGAACTCAATTTGTTTTAGGCCGGTTTATTCCTCTGAGAAACACAGTGTAGCGTTATAATCAGTTGTGACTGTTTTGAAGTATTCACCGTCATTATCCAGCATCATTATTTCAAATAATTCATAACTTCCTCCTGCTTGCTGTTTCATTCTGAGCAACATGGTGCCTTAACAATAGCTAATAGGAATCATATATTAGCAGCACAGACCTTATCCACTGACAGCCTGTTACTGTACCATTGCTGTTGTTCGTAGTGAAGACCACTGGGTTCTCTGATGGAATAGAAAGGAACAGACAGTTTGTTTCAAGGGAGTCTCTGGGCTGCACTTTTGTTCCTAATTCCATTAGAAACAAACAGCCTCAAAGACTTTCATGATATTTGAGCAATGATTTACTTTATCTGTGCAGATAATGATATCATGGTGACATCAGGTACTGTGAGGCAGAACAGAGCTCATTGTGCTTGTTCTGATAGGGTTTGTTCTTGAATTTTTTTACTTGAGCGTGATTGAAAGAAACTGTACAAAACAGTTCGTATATTGAGTGATATTGATGCACTTCGTGTCGAATCAGCAGCTGTATAAAAATGCAATGATTAAACAGGATGATTACAACATAATTCCTTTGATTAAATAGTCTACCTCCACATGAACAATTGACTCTGCCCATTGTTCTCTAGTTCTTTGAGATATAACTTGTGAATGTTAAAGACATGCTGTTATTAGTCAAGTCAAACTGAAACTTGTATGTGGGATTTCCATTTTTGGCAAGTTGCCACCACATAGCATGTCTGCGGCCCCAACTTCATTAAAATCAGTGTCAGTTCTGCTTGGCTGGAGAATTAAAATTTCACTCCCCAGAAAACCCTGCCGTGTTACTGATTATTGTCTAGTGTATTAGCTTGTTATTATGAGCTAAACCCATTTTAATTCTTAAACCAGTAGGAGAAAACATTCACAATAGGTCTTATTTTCTCAGGGTGTCTTTAGCCACTTATCTGAAAAATACCTCAGAGCAACAAACCATGTAGCTTTTGCAGTGTGGCAACACCTGCTTCCAAAGCAGCGCTACAAGCCTGAAAACAACGAGTGAGAGCAGTTGTAGAAAGGCTCATTGTGTGTACTTACCAGTGTCACTGTGAACAACCAGAGCTTTGTGTTGCCAGGAACAGACCACAGCCATCATTCAAACTAAGGGAGTGATTGTGCATGAACTACACCTTCTTATTGCATTATTATGCCATAACGCCGTCTTTTTTCTGTCATCAGCCCAAGAAGAAGGTGACCCCTTACCTCCTCTACTGCGTTGCAACAGCAGTCATCGGCTCACTACAGTTTGGCTACAACACTGGTGTCATCAATGCACCCGAGCAGGTGTGTGTGTGTGATTAATCTGTTATGTGTGTACATCTGGATGACTCATGGACATTAAAAGTTTCCATGTTTTACAGCAGCAGCTTTAGCATTAAAAGGAGGGGGAATAGCTCCCACATCAATGATAGACACACGCTTCTCATTTTCTGATATCAATGACAGTCAAAGACACTTATGTAAATAGTATGTGCATTTTTGTGTTGTTAGTGTCTGTTAAGTTATGGTGCCAGACGTGATGTGCCAGCTCCCATTAGTCAGCACAACATGGTGTTACGGTGTGTTACAGCAATGCTGAAATCTCTACTGCCCTCATGTGGAGGTGTTTAAAACTTCCCCTGAAGAATCTCTGAAACCTTGTCGTCTTTTATATTTTCTTTAAAGTAACCACCTCTAACTATATCTTTCTCTTTTCATTTTTATTTTTATTTGCTAGAAACTACGGGATTTTTTCCAGAATGTGTCCATGGAGCGATACGGGGAGCCTTTTACCCCAGGAGCAAACACCATGGTGTGGAGCTTTGCTGTGGCCATCTTTAGTGTAGGAGGCATGGCCGGGTCCTTCTCTGTTGGAACTATGGTCAACACATTTGGCAGGTGAGAACATAGGGAGTAACAACGGTGGTTCTATGATAAGTATAAACTGTGATGAAAGGATCCTCAGATGGGAGGATTTGCAACTTTTCAGTGTCAGATATGTTTCATATGTTTGGTTTGGACTGACATTTAGAAAAAACACATGATTCCTGTTTGTCACATTGGAGTGTGGGCAAACGTTGATGGTGTCAGATTTATCAAACCTGTAGTTTTTTGCTGCCTTGAGTTACTGAAGTACATTATTCCGACATGCTTTCACTGGGATCGCAATTTTACTCTCGCTAACTTTGTTCCTCTTGTGTTTCTTTTTGTCTCTCATCACCAGGCGAAAGTCCATGATGCTTGCTAATATCCTGGCTGTAGTGGGCGGTAGTCTGATGGGACTGTCGTCTCTGAGTCATTCTTTTGAGTTGGTCATCATCGGCAGATTGATCATCGGTGTGTTCTGCGGTATGTGCACAGGTCTGACACCCATGTATGTGGGCGAGATCTCCCCCACTGCTGTCCGAGGAGCCTTCGGCACACTGCACCAGCTGGGTGTTGTTATTGGCATCCTTGTGGCACAGGTACACAGATTTGTTTTTGTCTGTTTTTTTCCCGTGAACCATACTTCACACACCAAACTTTTTTTGCTAGTTTTCCCTGATCAGGATAGTTTTGGATTCAGTTTTTTTTAATTCTTGTAAATCTGTTTAGCTGGAGACAATAAGAATAAACAACATTATGGGACTTTTCCACCAAAGACATTCAAACTTAATCTTTCTATCTTATCGAGTTTGCAAGAGAAGTTGAAAATCATTATTTATTCAGATTTTACATGTAACAGAGATGAATTGACTGATATAAGTCTGTTTCGTGCATCTCATTTGTTGTTGTCCTGCGTTTAGATCTTCGGTCTGGAGTCTCTGCTGGGCTCAGATTATCTGTGGCCTCTGCTCCTCGCCCTCACTATCCTGCCTGCTATTCTGCAGACCATCATGCTGCCTTTCTGCCCTGAAAGCCCCCGCTACCTTCTCATTGTCCTCAACCAGGAGGAGGAGGCCAGAAAAGGTCCATTTTAAGACAGCGTGCACACTTCCAACACAACATCAGATTTTTTAACTAAACTGAATTTAGAATGACTAATGTATTTTTAATGAGGTCCTTTAACTTATAAAAATGGTACAGTGTCATTGGATGTTCCAGGATCCTCTGAGCCACTCTTTACATTATATTTACACGATTATCCACTCAGCTTGTCTGTATTCATCCTCGCCTTCTTCTTCTTGCAGCACTGGAGCGCCTGCGTGGCGTTGAAGACGTGAGCGATGATATTCAGGAGATGAAGGAGGAAGGGATAAAGATGGCCTTGGAAAAGAAAGTGACCGTCCTCGAACTCTTCCGCTCCCCAAACTATCGTCAGCCGATCATTATCGCTATCATCCTGCAGCTTTCTCAGCAGCTGTCTGGCATTAACGCTGTGAGTAAACATTGTATCCCAATTAGTCCAAATGGATCAAGAGAGTAATCTTTAAACTTTAAGAGGAACACTTACTTCACTGATAGAAATGATTTCTGACAAGCGCATGAAATGAGACGCTTCATGGCTCCAGGCAATGTAAGATTGAGTGCAATACCCCCAAGAGACATAGAGAAGCAAAGGGCATTTAATAGATATTTTGTTAATAAGGTCATGTAACCAGGTTGACGAAATTCATTAGCAGTTCCTGTGTTGGACATGACAGTCAAAGCAAAGCACTTGCAGCCTGCAGCCAGAGGCTGCTACATCAGTTAAGCTTCAACAAGCATGTTAACCTTCATGACTGATGTCACTTACCAGCAAACTGCTAACGTTATGCAGTTTCAATAACTGTCTCCTGTTAAACTACTCCAAAAGCTAAATATTTTCCTTTAAACAATGGACCAAGTACCATTATGTAATAGGAAATTAAATCGGAGAGAATAATCACTCTGGTCCTGACTCTCTCTCCAGAGCCGTGGAGCATTTTATTCTTCACTCTCACGACTAATGAGCCTTATTTTCAGCAGCAAGCAGAGAAAAGGGTTGAATAAACCCATTGTGTGACCAGCTCCAGAACATAATGGAGCATTAAGTCTTTACAGAAATGAGATTAAGTCAGAAGCCAATGTAAACCAGAAATGAAGAAAAAAAAACAAGAGTTGGGCTGTTGGACTTAAACAAGTCTTTTAAAGTTTGTGAAACTTTGAGAATTTTCTGTATTTTTGTATGAATGTGACCAAAACATCATCAGATTTCACATAATTGTAAGAAACATTGCTAAAAAGAAACACATCCAAAAACTGAAAACTAAAATACTGTATTTCATTCACAAAAGAACATCATCCATTATATACAATATTACATCTGTGTAGGTGGCAAAAGTATGTGAACCTTTCAATATCTGGTGTGACTCCCCATTGTGCACAAAATAACGGCAGCTAAATTCTTTGAGGTCTGACTTGTGATGTAAACCTCACATTGCCCCCATTTGTTCCATATTTGCATGATTTGATAAGTTGCATTTGATAAAAGTGTCAGATAATTGTGTCAGATAAATGTGTATGCTTATGGTAATTTTCCTCACCAGATGTTCTGACACTTTCCTTAAGAATTTTCAAGTATGGTTTAATTGTATTTATCTGTCAGTTATGGTAATTTGTGCTGACCAAGATGCAGCAGAAACGGCCCAAACCATCATATTACCACCACCATGTTTTACAAATGGGAAAAGGTGTCTGTGCTGGAATGTTGTGTCGTTCTTTTTATAGACAAAATCCTCCTATTTTGACGTAATTTGTCCACAAACAAATTTCCAATAACTTTGTGTTTCAATGCATCTTTTAATGACAACTTATTGACTTAAACATCTGTTCACATATATGTTCTGCTCACACATGTCCAGCATTGATTCATTTTTCACACATAGATAAATAACCGAGTTCAATATTTTTTTAGGTTCTCTTTATCGAAATTTAGTAATAGTGTGATATTTTCTATCACATTTATGCAGACATATTACGATTCCAATGAATTCATAAACTGTGAGTTTGACATGTTACTCTTGGTGTAAATCAACAGCTGTTTTTCTAAATAATATACATCAACATAAGCTATTAGAATCAGTTAGTTCTGATTTTAAATCTTGCCAATCTGCCCCTTTGTGCGATTGTGTTGTTTTAAATGCCGAACATTTTTTATCAGCTGAAATCAGCAACAATAAAATAATTTAATTTGGCTTCCATTTCAGGTCTTTTACTACTCCACTGGCATATTTAAAACTGCCGGCGTAACTCAACCCATCTACGCCACCATAGGAGCTGGAGTCGTCAACACTGTGTTCACCGTCGTCTCTGTAAGTGTCTGCATGGAAGATATTTGAATCCAGTGCCTGTCTTCTGTTTGTTGATTGTTAATGAAGGATTTTTACTCTCTGGACACCAGCTGTTCCTGGTAGAGCGGGCAGGACGAAGGACGTTGCACCTCATTGGACTGGCTGGAATGGCCGTCAGTGCCCTCCTCATGACCATCTCCCTGTCTTTAGTGGTGAGTGGACATTTCTGTGTTCGTGAGCTTGGTGTTGCAAAATTCGATCTTCATCTGAATCTCTCTGAATTTTTTCTCCGAGCAGAAGATCAACGAGTCTCTAAGTTATCTGGCAATTGTGGCTGTGTTCGGCTTTGTTGCCAGTTTTGAGATGGGTCCCGGGCCCATCCCCTGGTTCATCGTGGCTGAGCTCTTTTCTCAGGGGCCTCGACCTGCTGCCATGGCTGTTGCTGGTTGCTCCAACTGGACTGCTAACTTCCTGGTGGGGCTGGGATTCCCTAAACTGGAGGTATTTCTTATCCCCACAGTAATATTATGTCAACGTTATACGACTTGCAGTTTTTCTCACAACAAAATGATCTTTCGCCCTCTCTCAGGAGCTTTGTGGCCCTTACGTTTTCCTCATCTTCATGATCCTTCTCATCCTGTTCTTCATCTTCACCTACCTGCGAGTCCCCGAGACAAAAGGGCGGACCTTTGACGACATTGCACAGGGATTCGCTGCCAAACCCACCCACTCACCTGTGCCCAATGCGGTGGTCGCCGGGCTGCCAGAGAATAAAGAACCTGCACCTTTGTCTCCCACAGAAAAGGTTCCCATGGTTGATCTTCCCTCAGAGAGACAATGAATATCCACAGAGAAGAGAGGGAAAATAGACAAACACGTTCAGTTGTACGAGTAATATAACATAACTTACAAATAATGGAGAACAGCAGGAAGAAGCTATCGATGTGTACTAATACAGAGAAAAGGTTGTAGTGTGTTTACATGAAAATTCAAGCATGCCTTTTTAAAAATGAAAGAGTTTTTGAAGATTCCCTTGTTAGAATTACTTTAATAATTGACTGAATTCCCTGTAATTATTGCGAAACTTAATCCTACTACCAGTGCTTAATGTTTAGGGATATTCTCACTGCTGGCTCCATCTATTGAGCCACATAAGAGGATCAACATATATTCAAGTTTTCAGCTGCCCTCAGTGTCAGCAGGTTGCAGGCTTTAAGGGTTTTTTGTATTGAGGTCAAACTTGAAAAGCCGGTTTTGGAGCCTGGTAGTTTGACCCAAAAAGAGGTTGACTTGCTATCCAGTGGGCCTGTGTAAAATGCCTCTCAGCCAGGGGGAGGGAACCATTTAGTCTTAAATTGTCAGAAAAAAACTAGAGGGGGTGCTGCAGCGGTCCCTCTCCCCTTCAGGAAAATTTAAAAAAGCACTGATTTTAGACAGAGAATAAATATTTTTAAGCACATCAAAGACAAAGACGTCTTCTCAACCTGTCACACAGCATCTCCCGACAACAGAAGATGTCTGTATTTATTTGTTGTTTGAATTCAGCCGTGTTTGTGCTGACGAAGAAGCAGAGAGAGGACAGTTCTGCAAAGTGCGTGCATTAAATATACCGTTAGTGGGAGGATAAGAGAGATGTCGCCTGGCACTGCCAAGTCTGAACAAAGCCCCTTTAAAGGCTTTCTCCTATTTTAAAAACACAAGCTTAAGCTTTACCACTTCAGTTTCAGGATTTTCACTGCAGAGAACAACTTGAATGACAGAAAAAAAGCTTGTCTTAATGCAGTTATTTACAGCATGCAGGAAGAGATTCAAAAACTCAGGTGGGTAAATGTGTAAATGTTTGTGTTTTCTAATTATTGCCAAGAAAGCACATATCTATCACCATACTTGAAATTCTTTCAGCATCTCTAACTGTGGGAACAGAAACTACTCGAAAGTGTCTTACAATCTATGTTTTCAAGTGTTTGCCAGTACGAAATTAAATGTTCTCATTTGAGGCTTGTATAGAAACATGTTCATGTCTGCTGATAACTGAATGCACATCTCACTCAAAGCAAGATATTAGCCACATGAGATAGAGGTGTTAGATAATAACAGTAATTGAATTTTATTTATTTCAGTGGTTAACGCACAACAAAAATGTATTTGTTTCTAAATGTCTGAAATTATATGTATATATTGCAGAATCCCGAGTTACTGCATAGTGATCAGCTGTTGTGGCACATTTTAATGGGCTTGGAAATGTTGTGTCAATGTTTGTACTCTTGCATCTTCTTCTGGATGCGTACTCGCTTGATAAGGAAGCACTTTTCTCCTATGAGCTTAGCAGTTTGCACTTTGGCAGTCTGACTACTTTCTAACGATTGCTTATATTGTGTGTGTGGCCCTCTTATCATGTAAATACACTGGAGGTGTGTGTCTTTACGTTGCTGTAAATTCTGTTTTTTCTTTTTCTTTTTTGGCACTCTGCATTCTCGCTATGGTGATTGCAATGAAGTTGCATTGTAATTCTCCCTTTTCAGATGTATATATTAGTCTTTTAAAGTTGTTTTGTGTAAATAAACAGAAATAATAACTCAGTCAGATGAGAGTTGACCTTTACTGAAAGTTTTCACGCTTTAAGGGAAATCGTGAGTGTGATTAGGACTTTTTTATTCTGCCCATAATCTCGTTTGATGAAGCTGTTAGCTGTCATGAATGTTTAATGCATCTGCTGCTCTGTAAAAGTATAAGAGGTTTGTGTTGTATGTGCCCTGTGGTTACGCCCATTTCCTCCTCTGCAGTGTGGCAAAACCTCAGTTAGCTGTGCAATAATAGATCTAACTGCCACTCTAACACACTAAAACGAAACCACATGTTCAAAACTGCTTTTGAGTTGAGTTTTCCTGCTGCTACGAAGCAGTTGGTTTTAAAAAAATAAATTCATGGTTGTGTTTTTTAAGGTTACACTACTTCAATATATACTATATGGGTCTTGTAAGTGGATCCTTTTGGTACTTTACAGTTGGGGAAATTGAAACCTGTGGACCAACTACATTACCGACCTTACCCCTCACAGAAAACAAAGAAATATTCGTATTTTAGAGGCTGAAGTGACTGCATTTCTGTTACCTTTACTATTTAAGGATTAACTCTGGTTTTAACTTCAAATTAAATTGGGGGCAGCCCTGGCTCTGGAGACTGAGTAGCTGCCCTCCAACTAGAAGGTCAGTAGTTTGATCCCCGGCATTTCCACATATCGAGAAACCCTGAACAAGACACTGCTTTGCCCCTAATTGTCAGGGTTGGGTGGATTGAGGGTGAAGGGGAAGGTAGGACACGGATGCGGACTTCAAAGCAAAACAGGGTTTATTAAGCAAAAACTAAAAACTGAAGGCGCGGCTAAAGCTGGATTCAGAAAACCTAAACTGTGAAAAAATAAAGACTAAACATGGCATGGATAAATAAATTACTTGAAAAACGACGTGGAACGTGGAACTAAGGGGAATCAACACGGGTAGGTCAGGTAGGAATGGCAACATGACAAACAAAGATCTGGCAAGCTGCAGGGGCGACTGGAAACTAAATAAGGAGTGAGAGTGATTGGAGAGTGAGTGCAGCTGAGGGAAAAAACACAGGTGAAGTGAGTGAAACTAATGAACTGAGTGCAGGGAAACTGAGGCATGGCTAAAGAAAAACTAAACATGGACTGAAAATCAAAACCTGGACCTAAAACATGAATACAAAAACGCAACTAAAACATGAAACTAAAAATGTGAGTCCCATGGCGTGACACTAATATGCTCATCAATATGTTATTGTGGAGAAGAAAAGGCTGTATATTGTATGTACAGCACATTTATATATTATATGAAATACAAGTCATTTTATTAGATGAAGCTAAATCGCAAAATACAAAAGAATGTTTTGCATTTTCATATATTTTAAAATCCATCCATCCATTTTCTGTACCGCTGAATCCGTCGGTCGGGTCGCGGGGGGCTGGAGCCTATCCCAGTGGTCAATGGGCGAGAGGCGGGGTACACCCTGGACAGGCCGCCAGTCCATCACAGATATTTTAAAATCAATTTTGCAAATTTTTCATTATAATTCAAATAAATGAAAACATTTATTTTCTGAATTTAAATTTCCATATTTTTTTCTGGAATTTTGACAAATATTGATTTGTATGTATGTTAATTCGGATCCTTTTTCTCCTCCTTATTCTCCCACACATATCTGCAACTCCTCTAATTTTCTTATTCATTTTGTTATTTGAAATGTTGCCCAAGATGCATCCTCAATTGTTTTTACACAATGGGCATTTATTCTGGAAGTAGAAATAGCAAAAAATAAAAAAAAAAGGTGCAAAGTGCAGTTCAAAAGCAATAGATCAAAGAATATGGAAAAATGATTGATTACTTTTAATTTATCTTTGTATTTCAACTCATTCATTTTTTTACGCATTTCTTTATGCGCATCTATTTTCTTATTACTCTTGTTGCTTTCTTATCACAGATTCTCTTTATTTGACTTCACAGGACACAACTTCAGGATGAACAAAAGAGAAGCTACACTACATTTCCTCGGTACCTCTGCCCTTCAGTACTCACAGCCTTGGGTAAAGGGCCCCTGGCTGGCTGGGAATGGGGCCATCTAACTATGTCAAACAAACGAAACACATCTCGCCGTAAGAGGGTACAGCGGTCTTATTGATAGCCGTGAACTGGAGCATGAAAACCCATCAACACTCTGCAGTACTGCAGGCTGTCCAGTGAGTGGCGTGCACAGACCAGAAGGGGTTTCCAGTTCTCTGTGTGTGAATGTGTGAGTGCTTGCTGTAAGTGCATGTCTACATACTGTCTGGAGAGCTGTCCTGAGAGGCAAAGAGTGTGGCTGAGAGACGGAGGGGGGAGGTAAAGGAGGGGGTTGTTAGGAAGAGGGAAGCCACATGAAAGATGGAGAACATCCAAAAATGAATTATATTCATTTTCTATGAAGGTAGAAATGAGTGTCAAGACAAACAGGAAGAAAGAAGTTTGCCAGTTTCACATGCCACAGCTTAGAAGAATGCAAGTTAGCACAGCGTCCAGACATGTGAGGGATGCCACAATCTGTAAGGCGTTGTTAAAAGAGCACTGGAATGGATGCTGTTAGACATGTCTAGACAGTTGTTTTAAGGACCAGACAAACTTGTATTAATTGTTCCACCGCCTTCTGTCTCCTGCCACTCTTCCCTGCTTTCACTCTCTGTCTTTGTCTGTTAAAAAAACTCTTCCTCTCATGCGTTCTGATGTCTTCGTCTCCTCCTGTCTCTGTGACAACAGTGTTTTGTTCACCTCCTTGCTTGGCAGCGTACTTATTGTAAGTGCTGCTCTGTAAATATTTTTTCTCCTTCCCTCATCCATTCATTCACCCCCCCTCCCCAATCGCCTCTTCCTCCCTCTTTCTCTCAGAGAAAGGGAGCAAACAGACTCCTCCCCCTCCCACCCCCCACCTCTCGCTCTGTCACACACTCATACTCCATCTCCCTCTTTCTCTCTCTTTCATGCTCTGTCCTTCCTCTCTGTCTGTCAGTGTCATTCTGTGGTGGAGATGTGGAGTGTCTTTCTGTCTCTCTGTCTGTTTTTCCAGCCTAATTCAGCTGAGGAAGGTAAGAACCAAACTTTTGCTTGAAAATGTTCACGGTAAAGCTGTGACTTAATGTGTGTTTATGGTTATAGCGTGATGGAGAGTTTGGAGCATGGCGGCTCTCATCCTGTACCTATAGTGAGCCCACGAGTAAAGAATGCTTCTGCAATAGTCCGCTGTCTACGTGGAAATCTATGAATTAATGTTACTTCAGAAATGTGTGAAACTGTTGCGTGCAAGGCCACAAACAGCACAACCCCAGAGCTCCACCTGCAGCTTCGGAGCCCCTGAATCATTACCACCTTTCCCCCTTGTTACACAGCCCTTTGTGTGTTTAAGTTCTGTGTGTCTCATCGCATCTGTGTCCGTTAATATGCATGCAGACACTTTAAAGTTGCAAAAGATCGGATCAGACTTTGTTGGCATGGAAGTGCCAGGTGCATGCCGGGTCCTCTCAAGCTCCTGCAACAAAAGAATATGGAAATAAGGCTTTGGACAAATGAATAATAAGTTGCATAACCCGAATTCTCCTTGCCTTTGGGCCCGGTGACCCCCCTGCCCCCTGTTACTCATGATCTCATGGATGTGACAGTCATAGACCTCTACCCCCTTCAGGACTGTTGTAACTGCCTTCTTTTTTTCTTCAACATCCTCAACGGATGCTTTTCCACCTCGATGATGTTAACTCTAACTGCTGTTCTTGTCAACTGGAAACATTATGTGTCATAAAACGTGCAGAAGGAACTGTGTGTGTGTGTTGCGTGTGTGAGAAAGACACAGACTGACAGATTTGAAAATGATGGATAGATGAGTGAGACTTCATCCATGAAGTGATATGTCAGAACAGAGTGGGATGACAAGAGAAAGCTGTGATGATTTGGTGACTCAAACTGCATTTCATAGAGTGTAAATATGTGTGCCTATATGAGTATGTGTACAGTATGGAGTAATAAGTGTCTATACATAGCTTTACATCTTGTCCCAAACACCAGAGAGAGTGTGTCAGCAGTCGGCACGCAATTACTTTCAAAGGACATAGCTGAATGCTGGAAAGAGCTGCACCTGTTCGCACTCATCTCTCTTTGGCTTTACTGCGAGGTGTGTGTCAGTGCGTGTCAGTAATAGTACATAACAGGGTTAACGTATAAGTTAGTCTCACGCCACAGATTTGTCCTGTGTTTGTAACAGATGGCTTGGACTTACATGAGACAGAATGACAGAGGAGAGGCTGCGCAGTATTACTGGCCCACTGACTCTGTATAGTTGAAACAGTGCTCTGCTTAATACAGTATTAACCTAATAGCATGGACGTCTTCATAAATCCATATTAACTGAAACATCAGGTTATGTCATAAAGGGAGGATCTGGCCTCATCATTGGCTTTGATTTAAGTCAGTAAATTCTGAATTGACAGGCAGTTTATGTCCAGTGTCACCAAAAAAACAAAAAAAGAAGCAATTTTGTTCACTTGTCAAAAATGTTGAGGTGTCATAATCCATGGCTGTAAAATATGAGATGGTGATGGATCCCTAGGCTGTTTTCTGTCAGACGATTTTCACAGGGGATATCACGAGGCATGACTATAAAAATGTGTAAAAAAGTAGTTTTTTTTTGTAACGTGTATTTTACACGGACATTAATATGAGTGCGAAAGCGCAGCAGAAAAGAAATTTGAAAAATGCACAGACTGAAAAAAGTGCAGGACCAGTTTATAACTATAGCGATCTCGTGATTGAAGGTGTTCTGGGAGTCACAGAGGGCCTTCTGCCATCCTTGTAAGTGTTTGTGGCCAAAAAACAACAACATGGAATGTGATATGCTGATGCATCACAAGCTGTATCCGTGTGGGGCACTGAATGATAAAAAGTAGTAATCGTACAATTTTTGAGCCTCTGTTATGAAACTGCAGAACTTTGGCTGTGGACTTTTTCATGTCCGTAGGTCACAGGATCAGTTATATGTCTACTGTCTGGCTTTATGTCGTTATTAGTGCACTGCAGTTTATATGAGCCATATTTGACTTAAAGGGCTTTATTTTCTTTTTTGAATTTAAGTGGGTTTGTGTGTCAAAAACGCATGAGCCAAGTTAAGCCTGGGGCCATTAGAAGAGCGAAATTTGTGCAATCTTAAACATCATAGAACAACCTCAAATGCCATAACTGAACCACAGCAAATTATTTATAGCTTGAGTTATTTTAGACGGCTAAAATTCACTCAACCCATAGACTCCTTCATATTAGGTATTAGCATAGGTGAGCCATCAGGAAAGCTTCCGATTTTCCAAACTGAGAGTGCTGAGTACCGTTTACTGCAGGTAAGACTTTGCCAACTCTTGAATATTTCTCACAACCCCAGTTCAAAAAGGAACAAAATGTACTGAAATTCGTTAGATATACGATTACTCTATGCTCCTCTGCATGAAGACAAAGTGGTAAGCACGTAAGAACCTTACACACTGCCTAAGTGTTAATTTATTGAAGATGTGAGGCTACATGGCTGGCCTCTAAATTGTTGGATGTGCGTCGGGGATTCTTTGTTCACACTGGATTAACACTGAAGGGGAGGCCTGCGTTGGAGGCACACCTGAGGCTCTGGCAGCATTTTCTGTCATGGATGAGTGGAGATACAGTCATGCTCACCGAGCTATACATTTCTACAAGTCAACCCTACATCATGGGGGAAACTATAGTCGTGCATTGACAAAGTAACCTGCTATGATTTTGATTCAAAAGAAGCAGGCAGAGAAAACTGTAGACAGTTTGTTGTTGTTTTGTTTTATTTATCCGGAAATGAGAGTGAAAATACAAAGACTCAACAAGTGCAAATACTTGAGTGGAGGATTTTCTGGTAACTCTACTTCTGTACTTTTATTCTGCACTCATACATTTGCAGTAAAGAGAAAATATAATATTTGCATTAAGATATACATTGTAAAAAGTAAACGGGCACCTCCAAATGTTTTTGTTGACAAAATGATGTTTATTAGTGAAGCAGATATATCAGATTTACCAGCCATCAGATTCAGTTTTGTTGACTGCAACTGGGGCATTGCCACAAAGTAACCGATATTTATCTATTGTGTCTCCCCTAATTCACATATCATCATTTATCTGGCATTAAAGAGAAAATAAATGACAGAAGCAATCGATACCAGTCAATTTATTATGTGTAACATCTGTCCAGAGTTTCACAATCTACGCATCCTGAATATTCATGAAAATCTATCATAGTAATCAAACATAGGAGATGTCATCATCTGGCTCTAGAGATTTAAAAACTAACTCAAAAGTGTTTAGATCTTCAGGCAGACAGATTGTGGTAAAAAGGAAAAAAAAAGGACAGACTTAAATCAGAGCTGCAGTCTATGATCATTGAAACATGGTGGTTATTGTATCATGGTTTGGGTCAGTTTTGCTGCATCTGGGTCAGAGCAGCGTGCTGTCATTTATGGAACAATGAGTTCTAAAACACATGAGTGAATTTCTAATAAAGTATCAGAACATCTGTTAGTGAACTGAATCACAGCAGAAAGTGGGTCATGCAGCAACACAATAGCCCTAAGCTCACAAGTAATTCAACAGAAGAATAGTTAATGAAGAAGAAGTCACTGTTTTGGAAAAGTGAAGTCAAAGTTTTGACCTTAATCTGATGGAAATATTGTGGAAGGATCTGAGGTGAGCTATTAATCTGAGAAGCCCACCAACATCTACTCTGCAGAGAGGTATGGACTAAAATTATAGAAAACTTTCAAGGACCGCCGTAACTATATCAAGCTACAGGGTTACAATTATCTACACATCAGTGCTTCACCATCACATATCTAATTATATAAAGCATCTGTTTTTGAGACCATTTTCAGCCCATGAGGGGATTCTACTTTGATATATCAAGTGAATAATAATGCAAGTATTTCTGTATTTCCACTCAAAGAATTTGAAATTGAGGATTTTTCATTGATGTGTAGTATTTATAAATGCTGCTACTTGAACTGTCAGTGATTCAATTCATGCATCAACAATCCATGTTCAAAAAGGAAGGTGATTAATAGACAAAACATGCGTACATCCAGCAGTATTCTAATTACCTTTAATTTCTTGGTCAAATCTAAGATCCACCCAACTGATATTTGCCACATTAGCACCAACAGAAGGTACAGTCCACAAGGGACTGAATACAATAAAACTTTGGTTTAAGCAACTGATATTATGATCAAAAATCACATAGAGAAAAGAAAAACATTGTGTGTTCTTAGTCCACTTTTCTGAACAAAGGTCTGTACATGTAGTCAGAAAGGAAGCTGGCACTTCCAAACACAGCACGCTTAATAAACTTGGCGGAGAGTGTTGACATTCTCACTTTAAGGTCATCTGGGCCGTCCTTCCGGGCCATCACTTGTTCCTACATTTAACTGGGTATTAATTGGAATGATTATCCTTCCTATCCTGGGTGTAATAAGCCGCTCTTCCAAGACATGATGAATTAGCAAAAGTGTGATAAGAAAATAAATGGCATACTTGTCACAGCGGGAGAGCAACCAAACGGATGCCTCCCTGAAAAGCTTCCTCCTCCCATCCCTCCCCTTATGTGCACTGAGCTGCAGAACTCACGCTGACGGAAAGCGGAGAATGCAGCATCCCCATCACTGACACTACAACACTTATCTGTGACCAGGCCTTATTTTTAGATCTCACATGTAATTTTTAAAAGCAACATGATTTTCTGTGGCTGTTGAGAGCACCATAATGACATTAGTTCACATTTCCTGAAAAAGAATCACACATCTGCCTTTTGCTGTATCTGAGGTTGCTGCCCTCAGGCCTCCGTGAACCAGGACTCTCTGCTTTGAGTCAGTCAGTGTCGGGACGGATATCGTCACAGATAATACGCCTGTGCAGCCAGGCACAGATTTGCAGCCAAAATGTAACTGAAAGACGAACACGTGACATGGGCCGCTGTGACAGTGGAATGTAGTTCTTAGTTTTGGATTTCACTTTAAAAAAGCTGCTGCTCGGCAGTTTGCGTGTTGGCACCACCAAACAGTGAGGGAAAGTCTGATTGATGAAAGCTTCACTACTGAGAAATGACTCAGTGAGATTAGAGTAAACTGATCTCACAAATTTACATTCCTTCTTCACAGTGCTGTTGAATGTAGAGTTAGTGATGAAAATGTGTTTGTGGCAGGTTTTTTCTTGATGGAAACTTTATATGACTTCAAGAGGAGAACTCAGCACCATTTAGATGCAACATTTGTGTGTGTTTTTTTGTTGCTCCTTTTGAGTATGAGGGAGGACATGTCTCTGGATCATCCCGTTGTGCCAAATACAACAAAAATATTTTTAATCCAGTCTTGACTTTCAAATTTAAGTCCTTTGATCAAAGGCTAGGACAGTGATGCAAGAGTACCTGGACAGATGAAACTTATCGTTCAAGACTCGAGGGAAATACAGTGAGTTAGTTAAGAAAATTGACACCCCTCTTATGTCTATAAAGAAGACATGAAACTAGAGCCGACAGCCTTGCTGTTTTTGTGTTGAGCTTACTTCAAAGGGTTTAATGCAAGCCTGGCTGAGAGACAAAATTGGCCTGCCAGCACCTCTACAGCTCAGCAATCAATATGTCATTTGTTTCACAAAAAAGAGCAGTCCACCCAAACCCATTCTCACTTCCAACTCGTCACATGCAGACTTTTGGTCAGGGCCTCTTTTCTTTCTAACACTCAGTGTCCACCCCATTAGTGTGATTCTTTCAGCATTTGTCGGCTTTTGAAATGGACACCACGAGACCATAGAAAATGTTGTATGCTGGTGGTGTCACTGTTTCCAGATGCATCGCTGTGGTAATTAAGAAAATGAAGGAGAGGCTTGTTGCAGAAGGTAATATTCATTCATTTTGTAAAAAAGGTGTGCATTAGGTAAAGACTGCATAAAGGATGGAGATCATGATCATCTTAGCATATGTCCAGTTTGTCATTTAGCCGCTGCCGATATGTTGATTTTCTAGCATAATGATGAAGGTTTGACTTGTTTTTGGAGCCAGCCATAAGTGACTGTTTAACTCCACAGCTCCACTGCTGCTTGATTTGAACCCAAACCTAAACGTTTTTCTAAACACAACAAAGTATTTTTATGCCCAAACGTCCTAATCCTGACAAAACAACAAAGGAGGAGAACTACATATTCGAAGCAAATGTGTAATTTATGTATTGATTTATTTTCTTTGTTTAGCCAGGAGGGTCCCATAGAGATACAAGATCTCTTCTTCCAGGGAGTCTTGGACGAAAAGGCAGCATAAGACAAAATACCAACATAAAAGTTAAAGACAATTTAAAATGTATATTAATATATTAAAACTACTTTAACAAAGTTTTTAAAACACCTTTAAAAATATGTAAAGACGGAAGTGTTTGCAAGCTGCTGATAGTCCAGATGAGTGAAGATGTGAAAATTACATTTAAACTTTGATGTAAATCATCCTTTAAGATATCCTCTCACAGATCTGTCTCCCAGCAGGAAACCTAACCTGCCTAACAGTGCCTGTTGCTGCCTGCTCACCAGCTTAAGGCAGAGATTGCTCTGTCATCTCACCTGGCTTAAATGCTCTTTGTTGCAGCTGCACTTTCATTCAGCTTAACCGCTGCAGAGGTTTTGATAACTTCCCCTGAAATGTGTATGCTTATTTGTGGAATCACGTATTTCCCCTCTTTCCTCAGTCGTCCAGCCTCCTCCTCCTCCCGCGCCCTCTGTTTTGGCGTATCACTCACTGTGGTTGTTTATAATGAAGGTTTAGTGAAGGCCTCATCCTTGACTGACTGTCTGTGGGAAGGAGCATCTGGAGCGTATAAGGAATGGGTGGGGATGGGTGGATGAGTGGACAAAAGACCAAACAAAATCTCACCGCTGCTCAAAATGCTTGCGGGCACGGTGGGAAGTTTTTTGTGAAAGAGTACGTGCATGTAGGTGTTAGCTGGGAGCCCTTTGACTTTGTACTCTTTGTTTACTTTTGTGTTAAGGCATGGCCGACACTCACACCCCCTTTAGTATTAACAGCAACATTTTTTGCTCAGATTCGGGAGGAACTGTGGAAAGTGTGCTGTGAAGTAGCGTACTTCTGCTGTCAAGAGGCGTGACATGAACGACAGCACTACACTTAGCGCTGGAGAGTGTCGGTGCATGCATGGCCACACAGAGAGGAAAGGTGTTGGGCGCACAGGAATGGCTGGAGAGAGAAGAAGAGAGAGGGTCATTCAGCTGAAGTGAACACTCCAAACTAATGCAGGCCACCTCTGCAACAAGAGTGAATAGCATTTACACCCACAGCATGGACAGAAAGAGGGGAGCGGGAGTGGTGAAGGAAACACATTCATATGCACAAGCACGGTCATATCTTCCTATCATTTCATAACCATGCTGTTTATACTCTATTGTCTCCCATTTTTCTTGCCTTGGATATCGAAGCACTTTCAAACAAACAGCAGAGCCAACATCAATAATGGAGCAGAGTGGATCTCTTTATTTAAGGTACAGAGATACCCTACCCTGCTGTCACTTTTCAGATGAATAATACAAACGCATGCAAAGAGGGGACAGGGGACATGATGGAGGTAGAAAAGGTATCGAGTAGAGTGGGTGAAGATCAGAGAGGCCGCCGTGCATTAACACAGCACTCAAGTTCAGATTGCAGACTCAGCACTTCTTCAAACTGTTAGGGACAGTGTTTCTGCTCTCAGGCGGACTTCTAACAGAGATGCTGTAGAAGGTCTGACTATGAGTTAAATAAAGCAGCTTTTACCACCATATGGACCTGCCACTGAATGTCCCTCCCTTCTGGTCGTGGTCCTCTTGTGCAAACACAAGAGCTATGATTCCTTAGCTCAGGCTAATCCTTGAAAGGTGTGCAGCACTCAACACTTATCTTCGCATGTCGTTCTGAATCATTTAGCATGCTTGGGTCACACAATGAGAAACATATGAAGGTGCTCTAACGCACCTCCGTGTAATCCCCATGTACAGGTTTGTAACAGAAAAGTGGCAGAGGTGAGGTTAGGACTTTGGTCCCTGTCAGCTTGCACAGTACTTTTGATGAGTGGGCATGAGACCTACGTAGGTTTCCATGCACATACACCAACAGCGCCTTACTTCTGAGAGCAACTGAAACTGCTACTGCTAGGGCTGGGCGGTATGGCCTAAAATGTATACCCCAGTAAAATTTGAGCCACTGACGGTATACGGTATATATCGCGGTATGGTACTTTTGTATATAAATTACAACAGAACAGTTTCTCAGTGGTTACCATAGCACCAAATAAACACTTTCAATCAGGATGTTTGCAGCAATATTAAATTAAATGTATTGTGCAAAACAGAAAACACAGGAAATATAAAAAATATATACGTTATATTTATATTTAAAAAATAAGAAAAGGTACATTTCTTCGAATAAACTCTGTGAGAGAAAAGCCGCTGCCTCTTGGATAACGTAACTTCATAGGCGCCTTCCACTTATTCAACATGCTCAAATATGCGTCATGTTTCAGACACCCCATTTGTGCATGTTAAGCTGCTTGTTAATACGATAAGTGTTTTATTACTTTGCATGTCTTCCAAAAGAGAAAATAATCAGGATTTTGAGGATGTTACCGTTACACACCAGCTGAGACGCAGGGTAGCAAAACATTATGGGCGTGAAAACGAAACTTAGAAAATCGGCTCGGCGCATGCGCAAAACCACAACGTAGCAAATCTCGACAAGTAGCAGAAATCGACAGAACACCGGCTTTGACTCGTTTCATATTCCGGAGCATGGTTAGCCCGCAGGTGGTAAAACAAATTACTCGTGTTACCTTGTCTTGCGATTACTGTCGCCCGGCATATCCAAGCGGATGTTCAAAACTTTGCATTACTGCCGGACTCATGAGCTATTGCGCTCTAAGGTATGCCAAAAAAATCTCTACCGTTGGTGAAAAATACCGCATAAGGTATGATACCGTGCATACCGCACACCCCACCTCCTGCTGTAGATAATTAACTGGAACCGGCCATAGAGGTGGGACAAAATATCTCAATATTTATAATCAAAATATTTAGATAAAACCAGCACCCTAAAAAAGCAGGTAATTGGGCCTCTTTCCCTCTTACATCCCCTGCCCTGCCAAGAAGACAACCAGGAAGATCTGAGTATTGCCATTACTTTGCTGAGGATACAATCTGTAATATTTAATAAAACTACAGAACAAAGAAGAAATAAGTACCAAAAACATATAAAATCTGCAAATACTAATTTAAGTTTCATTCGAAGTCTGATTTTACAGAGGCAGGATGACCAGTCGACCCTCTGAAAACAAATACCATTTCAGTTTGTTCACATATTTCAATAAAGAGACATAAACTAATTAATTTGCATACTGATTAAGTTCTCTATGCCAATAACTAATCTAATCTGTTTAGATAGTTTCACAGTGAAGGTGATGGAACTGCAGGTCCCCATTACAGTCCCCACGATATGAAACAAAACAGTAGGAGCCTATATATATAAATATTATAGTATAAATATATTATAGGATAAATATTAATGGAAAAAGTGTTTGCGTTGCATTACTTATGCATGACTCCGCCTTGAAGAGGAGAGTTAAATGAATCTGGAATGACACATCTGCGCCATTTATGTGTGTGTCTTGTCTGATATAAATAGGATGATACTTAATAAGGTCACAGTACATGATATGCTAATGTATGTGACTCATGCATGACCAGTTTATGAGCAATCAAAATGTATTAGTTTTGTCAAACAAAAGCATAACCAATAAAAACTTGCATGTCACCACACACAGCTGGTGTTGCACCCTTAAACCAAACACAAGAGGTGTGTCACTGATGAAATCCTGGTTCGGTAGGTTTAGTCTTCCCCCCGTGGCGGATTTTTTATCCTCACCGCTTCTGCAATTCCACTCGCCAAGCTGTCCAGACAACACGCAAAACTATTTGTTCAGATGCCTGTGGCAGCATAAAACTAAGCTGTTGCATTCCATTTGTATTCTTCTCTTGATACAAATCATATCAGCCCAAATCCTGGAGGACCTCCATGAAAATTGTGTGAATTTAGTAAGACTGACATTGAGACGAGCCAGTGGGTGAAAACAGACTAGACAGACTGGGGAATGAAGGCTTGGAGGACAGATTTGTGGGGTCTCCATCTGTGAGTATAATCCTAAAAAGATCTGTATAGAGAACGCTCAGAGAACAGAGAGGTGGGGGCGATTTATGTCATAAGCCACAAATGATATCATGTTCTTGTTGTTTGTTTGAATTATTAAGACAGGCTGAGGGATTCATCGTGTGTCTCTGTGTTTGAGAGACAGAGGAAGAAACTCATCATATATATATATATATATATATATATATCAATCTCTGCAGGTTGTTCTGGTGGGCCAGGATGTCTTTTCAAATTCCTGCATGTGCTCTGATTATGAACAACATATTATTCTATCGCTCTTTGTCCAGTTGTCCGAGAGACAGAGAAAAAAAAATCCTCTTTCCCTCTAGCCTGCAATTGTGTGACATGAAATGGAAACAGAAGCCCAAAAATATGACAACAATGTGAAACAGAACTAATTCGTAAAGAGAGGGTGACGGCTCCAGCTTCTCACAGTTCCTTCTCTCTGTTTACAGCTCTTTAGGTGACTCGTGCTGTGTGTGCTTTTCTCCATTTACTCCATCTGTGCAAGCATCAAAATCTGAAGTCTGATGTTTTTGCCCCCTCTGTGTGCACGACAAACTTTGGCCTGTGTTCAGTCGGTGGTGCAGATTGTGCCAGACTGAAGGAGCAGCAGCAACCACAGTTTTGAATGCTAATGGAAAATTCAAGGGCTTCAGTTCTGTGTGGGAAGCTGCCATGTGTCAGCATGCAGCACTCAGCATTAAAGTCACTTTGTGTGCGTGTGTGATTTCATTGCCAGCGTACTTTTTAAAGCACTTAAACCCAAAAGCAAATTATGGGAAAATACACTCCAACACAGGAGAGATATGCCTTTCTAGCGCTCTTGTTGCAGATCAGAGGAAATGTGAAAATATCTGTTAAAAACTGTAGCAGAAGCAGAACACTGAGCATAGCACTCTGAAAAAATGAAGAGGGCTACCTTTGGGCCTAACTAGTAGAAGCATCAACTTGCTAAGTTTGAACTAAACTTGACAGCAGTTGTTATGTCCTTTTTAAGTTGGTAAATTTGACCTTTTATCACATTGCCCCATCAGGTCAATCAGTCAAATTTTATGAACCTCCGAACATTGTGCCAAAATGCATTATCACTCAGAATCGGTTATCAGGTTTGACAGATGCACACAGCTGGAGGTTGCCCTGATTTTATTGCACAAGGGGAATAAAATCGAAGAGAAATGTGGACAAAATCTGGCCCAGTTCCACCAACGGTTAGACCAATTCCCAACTTCTTGTGGCATGCAACAAAAGAAAAAAATTCGAAGTGATTTTGAGAGCTCCCTCAAAAGCTATGCTTCACAAACTGCATCTTGACTTCAGATCCATGTTTTAAATCTTGATGCTATCACAGAATTACACACAGTCTGTTCTCAGTCCCTCAGAGAATGTCTCGTAATTACAGATTGTGTTTCACAGTCTCTTTGCTTTTTTAGAGCTCGCTCGGTTTCTCAGTGAAACGCTCGAGCGGCAGTCGATAGAATCAAACTGAAAGCAAATCCTGTAGTCTCATACTTTGTCTCTGTCTCTCTGCTTCTTCATCTCTCAGTGATGCTGCTGGACACAACGGAGACTACCTCAGAGCTGGGCTGGACCACCTATCCAGACACAGGGGTAAGCAGGGAGCTGACTTGTCAATGTGCTTTCCAGCTGTTGGAACATTAAAGCAGCTGTATTGGGAGGTTGATTGAATGTGTTGCACACATGTAACACATGGTTGTGTTTTACGTTTAGGATTATAATCATATTGTTTGTTGGGCTTTGTGGTGTAGGGGTTTAAACACAATGGTATGTAATAAATCACACATTCTCTCGACTGAAGTCATTTTACAAGATGGCTGTTAGAAAAGTTTAAACACTAACAGTAAGTTTGGGTGCTTCATCTAATGCTGATTATTATTACTGACTCATTTCTGGATAGATTTTTAGATGAATCATTTTACTAATAAAAGTCAGATAGCAGTGAAAGCTCTACTGCAGATCTACTTTCAAAGCAGTCTCATACCAGATTGTAAAAGCTACGTTTTTCCACCGTGCAAAACGTCGCAGTTTCATTGCTAATGCTCAAAAATTTTAGAATTAAAACACTTTCTTGGTCACAAAATGTTATATGCCTACATCTGCCTTTCAAAATAGCAATATGCCCACATTTTACATGATAAGAAAGTGAAAGAACTACTTTTTCAAAGCTTAAAAACATTGTGTGCTTACATATGTACATCTTTTTTGGTACATAGTCACATTCTTACATTTTGCATTATGTGAAACATTCTCAAATTGGACATTACACATGGTGGTGATACACTTTCAAGCAAGGGATCCAAGTTCAAGTCCCAGTCTTCTTCAACAGCTTTTTACTTTTCAACTTTGGTCTCAATCTGAGTTGCTTATGGTTAGACATGAAAAATACATGGTTAGGCTTATATATTAATAATGATATGGAAAGAGTTTTAAGATATAGAGATTTAAATAAAAAGGACATGCTTACGCTGGAATATTTAAAAATATATTGTTTTGCATTATGTCACCTGACTGCTTCCCTATCCTAAACAACAGGCAACGATAACCCATCTCACGATTTTTGGATCCTTTTTGTGACACTACATGTGGACAAATGTATCTATTACAATTTTTCTTGTGTGACTAGACTGCTACTTCACACAGCATAGCAGATTCACATTTTCTGTTTCTGCTGGAGGGGGAGAAAGAGAAATCACTCAGCTTACAGGGATGACCAGTTCTGGTATTGATTTAGCAAAAGCAGTTATGAGGGGATTTTCTCAAACAAAAAGAGAGAAAAAATAATCGTTTGATGTTTCAGCAGAGAAGTCTTTCAGATGAAACATAGCCAAAGCTGTGCTGTCCAACTGATCACATATGACCATAAATATTAACTGGACTGACTCTACACAACACATTGGCTCTTTAATTGAGATAAATTTCTGCCTGAGGACTTAGACACACACACTTAACGCTGACTTAAAGTTTCTACACTCTTGCCTGTGGATATAATGATCATTTGCTGGCTCATGCACATCCCAGTAAATAATGTCTGTTTAAAACAGGCACAGTTATTGTATCGTATTTCATACTTTGACACATGGAAATAAAGCAGAAACCCTGTAGTCCTGTAGTATTTAATTTGCCTGCCATTTTCCACAATTACTGCAATTACAATAATTGAAATTTACAGCAGGCATCCACACCGGTGCAGCTATTTTTATCGTACCCATCTCATTGATGCAATGGGTGGCATCACATAACAGAGCACATCTAAAAGGGCAGTGTGTGCCCCCACCCAAAAACATGTTTTCTAAACAGTTGCTCGATACAAAACGATTTTCAGGCTCTACATGTTACACCACATTTGTCAGGGCACTGCATAAGAGCCTGTAAGGCAAGCCTAATATTTTCTGAGTCATTTCTCTGCTCTGCCTTTATTTTTTGGAGGACTTTTCTTGTTTCCAAGGCTACCTAGCCAACCCCCTCCGTCCCGCTTTCGCAGACTGGCTGTTGGTCTCTTCACGCCCCATGAGCACCTCATTTAAAAAAAAAATCTTGGAATTGGCATATCAAAGCAACATTACCACCTAAAAATACACCCTCATGAATGTTAATATTTAGTTATGTTTGAACTCTTCTACAACATCTAAAACCATCTAATCAGCCGTAGACAGAGTAAGGACTCACTTTACCTCCAAGACAACCTTCATGGCATGAATACCCCTTACTGTTTTCTCCTATTATGTACCTTTATCCATGATAGAATAGCTCATATTGAGCGATACATTTCCGTAATTTGAAGACTTTCTTGTCTAAAGTTCTCGCTATACCTTGAATGGTGCAAATTCGTGAATGTGTATGTGGTTTAGGATGGTCGGTACTCTTTGCTATGTGTGTCCTTGCGTGACTGTGCAAGGGTCAACTCCTGGGTCAGTTAAAATCATTCATCTGTGAGTGATTATGGTTCACTTCTAATACGGCTCATAATTACACACATACATTGTTCTCACTCTTGAGGAAATCAGTCAAACCCCATTTGAGGAACTCTAGTTCTCCAGAGCAGAACAATGCGATTAGACTGTGTGAACATGATCAAACACCTGAAATATGAATTCAGAACATCATACTGCACAAACAAGTCACAACTAGCTGATAGGTGTGTTTATTCACGTTACTTTTATACATGTTCCTTTTTCGCAGATAAGTGAATCGAGAACCTCAACCAACATCTGGCATACACACTCACATTAGCCTTTTATCTCACCGTACGCTACTCTCTCCCTTCTGCCATCATCACCAAGTCTGGCCTCCGGCATCAGGCATAATTGCACATGATGTTTGATTAAACAGGGCCTCGTGTGCGTTAAAAACTTGTGAACCGTAATGGCAGCTGCTAATAGGAGGCCATCAGCATGTGTGTGTGTGCGTGCGTGCGTGTTTGTGAGGAAGTAAGTGTGTGCATGAGCAAGCATTTGCATGCATTTTTTTCCCCTTTATGGTCCCTGGATGACAAGTGCTTCTGAAATGGAGATATGGTTATTTGACCCGGGGCATCAAGCTGAGAGAAGTAGAAAGGCAGAACATGAGAGGCTGAGAAAACGGGGAATGGGACGTGTGTGTGTGTGTCCTATTTAAAAAAAAAAAATCCTTTCCTTTTTAAATCCCATTTTTTCTTTTGATTTAGGTCTATGGGTATCCTTCACTTGACTCTATCCTGCTCCTTCGTGTTGCTCTCTTACTGCCTTTCTAGTCTTGTAATGTACATTTTTGTCTCTGCTTCTTTCTCTTCCACTTAAAATCTTTCCTCCCTTTGCTCTTCTCGTACCCCCTGAGTCTCGCACTCATTTTATTCTTTTCTAGTTCCCCCTTCTCAGCCTGCTCTTTGCATCTTATTTTACAGCAGTGTCAAACCAGCAGAAACTTCTAATTTCTTACTTCTACTTCTACAAGAGTCTTGGGGAATGTGTGCACGCAGTACTTGCTTCTATCGTTTGTGTGTCGTGTCAGAGGCCCTGCCCCTCCCTGTCCTCTGCCACTGGAGAGCTTGCGTGGCTCTACAACATTTCAGTTCAAATTAAATCACAAAGATGAGTCGTCCCTGTTTTTTTTTTTTTTTTCACTTCCTTTCCAACGATTCCTCCACCCCTCCTCCCCAATCTGGCCCATTTTTTTCTTTCAACCTTCACGAGGGAGGGAGAAAGGGAGACGAGAAAAAAAAAGTGAAGGGGGCAGGAGGGGTGGGGGGTTTAGGTCAGAAAACAAATGAAAGCAGTGTTTTTGCACGCAATGCCACACACGATTACAGTTGGCTGTGCTTTCTACCTGGCATTCATTGCAGCTACCTCACCGAGCCTCAAACAAGCGCACACTCGTTTTTTCTGTTGACTAATCTTGCTCTCCACCCTCTTCATCTGCATCCCTTCGCCCTTCCATGTAATCTCTGTTGTCCACTCCATCCAATTTCCTTGCTTCCCTTGTCTAAAAGAGTAAATCACAGCCTGGGAGAGAGAATATTTTCCTTTTGTTGTATCAGACTGACAGCGTCTCAGACAGTTTTTCATCTGCTTACTGATCTTATCGTGAGTCCAATTGTGCCGAATATAAAATCACTCTCTGATGTGTGATGCTATGAAGATTTTGTTCACACTGGCTGTCAGATTCACACAGAAGAAGAGACCTAAGCATGCAAAGATACAGTATCATTCATAAACACTGAATCACACACACATGCTTAATGCATCCTGATAGGTTGTCAGGATTTGTTGCCTCTTTCCATCGTTGTAAGAAGAATAATAACGATGAGGCCTTATACATAATTCCTCAGTATTACAACAGAAAAAGTCTTGCTTGTCACTCAAGGCCACAAGGGCTTAAGGCAGAGCCTTTTCATCTCTGGAGGCACAGTACTGTATAAGTGGTGAAACCAAAACCCGCACCTACGTTTACATTTTGTCTCATCTGAGCCGGGCTGCCAGCTCATGTCTTTTACTCAAATCCGTGTGTGAATACACAAGCATTCACATTCTTTGAAAATTCAAAAAAGTCTGCTAATTTTATTACACAACAGCTGCCATAGGTCAGGCACAGAACTGTCCACCACCTGTCACATGTGAACAATGGTGCACATGCAAATGCAAAGCCAGCCCAACAAAAAAAAGAAAAAGAAAAACGGATGTGTGTCACTGCAGGAAAAAAATCTGTTGTTATTATAATTTAGTGTTATACTCCTGTAAGTTGTTTCGCTAAATAATGCAATATTGTCTTTGAGCTTACATTGCTTTCCTCTATGCAATCTATCTGCTGAGTTTGAAATTTGTCCACCTCCAACATGATATAGCGGACATGGATAAAATTTAGCTCAAACCTTCAGAAACTTAGGTTTCCTTGTTGCTGTCTTTTGTACTGATGAAATAGTCTCTTTGAAATGCTCACACCATCTCCTGTGAAATAGGATTAGAATATACTCAGAAACACATTAAGAAACTGTTTTCTTTCATTTTTTTTTCTTAGCATGAGGGAATGAAATGTTAAGGATCATCACTTTGATTGACACTAAAAACTCTCTAATGGATGACATCAAAGCTTGGAAGATCACTTGTTCACTAAAATGTTTAACATCTTGCATAGAATTAGATAGATAGATAGATAGATAGATAGATAGATAGATAGATAGATAGATAGATAGATAGATAGATAGATAGATAGATAGATAGATAGATAGATAGATAGATAGATAGATAGATAGATAGATAGATGCCCACATAGACAACCACATCTTTTTTTGTGACAATATAGTGAAACTGCTGTGTAAAAAAGGATTTATTGATATTTTGAACTATTTGATGAGCTCCATGCTGTTTAAACGTAGCACAATTATGTGTCACACTTGATTGTGTGTTCTCAGCCACGAGAGCTGACATTCACGCACCTCTTTAATCCGATTGTGTGTAGATAACAAGAACATGAAGTCAAACAAATACAGCCAAACTTTAAAACAGCCAAAATGTCAAAGGTGAGGATTGAAATAACGCAAATTACAACACACTGTGGTCTACGGTGATTTTTGCACATGCACCGAAGTCCTGAAATGTTCCACGGACGTTCCGGAGTAGTGGCATGTGAGAATGTGAATGTCCACAACATTTGCTCTTGACTTCTTGCAAAGATTTTTCATACAGCCGACTGGTAAAATCTTCAGAACATCAGTGGTAAGACAATGTACCAAGATGTCAGCAGATATTCTATTCTAGCAGAGTATTTGCTGCCCCTGCTTGAGTGAACATTTCTCCTGAAAATCTTAAGTGTTCATGCATGATAACCGCTTATGATGGTGTCTTGAGGATGAACATAACCCAACATCTTTAATAACTGTTCCTCTAGAGCTGATGCTGACTTTCAAACTTTTTTTTCGTAACGTCTCAACAATCCATACTCCACTCCCCCTTCAGATGAATTTGAATAACCACAATTTTGGGCAACATTAGGTCAAATATTAGGATCAAATTTGAGTTTTCCCAATTTGGTTTGAACCCATAAGGTGCGAAGAACACCAATACTAGGAAAAAACATGCACACGCAGGCAAAAAGAAAAACACAATAAAGAATTTTAGAAAGGTTAACAACACAACAGAAAAAACATTACCAGTAAGCTGAGCTACATTTTCCCCGAACATACCGACACGGAACACAGAGAACAGAGTTTTAGACAACTCAACAACAAAATCTTAAACACATTTCCCAAAAACAAGACAAAGTTTAGATTTCACAAAGGATGACAACACAGAAAAGAACACTGCCTTGTAATTAAAAACAGCAGTGTTTCCAGTCATCCTGTTGGGTTTCCTGCTTTGCTTTTAAAATGATTTCTTTAATCAATCAATATGTTTATTTATTTCGTCAGATCTTGTTGCATATACACTGTGGAAACAACATTTCAAAAATACAATACCCCCAAAAGCATTGTTTGGGATCTCATGCTTAGAATAGGCAAAACATTTCACTGCACGAAGGCTGGTTATCTTTACTTTGTGTACAATGTTGGTAAGCAAATGTTAATCTGCTGCCATGCTGCAGTACAGCTGTGATCATACTGGGCATTATCATCAGAAAGGAGCTCAAAGCTCTGCTGTGTTTTAGCACAGCCCTCTCTGCCTGTTAAATGTAATCTGTTAGAGCTTTTAGCACCACAGGCAAAATGTATCCACCTGAATCTGTATTGGAACAGATGCAGGGAACTGTCAAACTAGAGCAGCAAGGCTGTACCACAGGGGGACGCATGCAGAAATTAATTAGGCTTTCTCTTGGTCATTACAGCTTCATCTGCAACACTTGATGTGTGTTGCATGCTCTAAAAGAATGGCTCAAGTGGTTTAATTACTGGTTTTGTCGTCGTGATTACTTCATTAGAGAGTGGAAGGCCTATCATGGAGAACAAGGACACGAACATGGCCAACATCAGCGATGGGAGTAAAAGAAGAGCTTCACTAGATCAATACCATAATATGAAATGGTGCTTTATAATGAATAACTTCAGCTTAAACATTTCAAGCAAAAGTATTTTGTTATAGGACAGAAACACATAATATACTCCCTATTTACCCTGGGAAATATAGACTATATTTTAAGATATGAAACGGATTCACAGCAGTGACTTTAGTGGCTGATTTTGCAGCCCCCTGTTTAATATCTTCCTTATTTTCGCAGAGTTCAGTTTACATTGTGTTGTGTCTGTCTCTTTCAGTGGGATGAGGTCAGTGTCCTGGACGACCGGGGGAAGCTCATACGAACCTTCGAGGTCTGTAATGTGAACCAAAACCCTCGTCTGCAGGACAACTGGTTGGCAACGCCTTTCCTGTACCGCCATTCAGCTCCACGAGTGTTCGTGACGTTGCGTTTCTCTGTTCGCGACTGCGCCAGCTTGCGTTCACCGTCCCCCACCTGTCGAGAGACGCTCACCCTGTACTACAAACAGGCCGACTCCCAGACAGAGCTGATGAGGACCTGGGTGGCTGAGGTGAGGTTGAACATGAATGGTTTACTTCATAAATCATAAAAAAGAAAAATTCCCTCAATCTCTTGGTCGATTTGTAATGACGCATTCCACATGTGCTACAACACTCACGGTGCAGAGGTTTGATTTCTGTTATCTATTTTCTGACAATCAGGAGTAATACTAGCACTTACCCCGTTTCTGATGGCGTTTCCTTGGAACATCATGTATCAGAATGCAATCACATTTGTCAGGTCGTAATAATTCTCTTGTTTGTTTTGTATGACAAGACAAAAACTAAAAATAGTATTTTGCAAAGTCCTGCACTACAGTCAGACAACATAAGTCCCCACTGCTCTTCCTGCAGTTATGAGAAACACATCTACCATGCTGAGTTGTTTCCCGGTAGGCAGTAGATGTGGAACAAGTTGATGTGGAGGCAGAAAAGACAGAAGGCAATGAGTAGAGGTTTTTCTTTTATTGAAATGTAACTGAAATTTGCTTGATAGAGAGCGGGGAATGACATGCAGCAAAGTCTGTACATGGGGTCAGGGTAAATCTGGTTAAACCCCCCCACCCTTCACGTAGACCATGATATTACAACCTGGCCGCCACTGAATCCTCATACGAAATGAGTAATACTGAACTTATGTCATTATATTTGATGTAATCAGTGAGCTGGAGAGGAGTAACCTTTAAAACTTATTTTGATGGTTGAACAAGCACATTTATGTTTTAATATTATTTCAAGGTTTTTTCTTATTCTTTTGCCATATGCCACAATTTTGGACCACAAAGAAAAATGAAAGGCAAAGGGAAGAATCTTGTTTATAGAACACCCCCTCACTGATCCTGACCGCTGCATAGTCCCAGCCCGGCGTGTCGCTCATAGGCTGCCTACCACCACAAGCTCGTGCTTGACCTTTGTGTATCAAAAAGGCAGGCGCTGCTCACATAGCTATAATGTCTTCATATATAAATGTTCGGAATCTCCGAGGAACGAATCGCAATGGTTTTACTACAGCAGAAATGACACAGAACAGGGCTTGTTTTTTTTTTTTGGTAGCATCACAAACACATGCTTCCTCAGAATTTTAATCATATATTATTTAACTAAGGTGATAAGATAGCTTTGGGAATTTCATAAACTGTGAAACATCACAGTGTTAAGACAGGGAGACAAGTAATTTCTTTAAATCAGGGTTGTTTTTTTTTATCTCTTAAGAGATTTCTGAGTCTGAAGATTATGGGCTTATGAGTGAAAGAGTACGCTTGAGCTCTGTGACCTGAATAAATGGAACCAAAAGGGCACATGTTAGAGATAGACACTGCTAGCGCCATGCTTGCCCAAGCGGAGTGTTCAATACTAGTAGCAATACTTACACCAGTAACTACCAGCTGTTGCTTACAGATAAATATCTAACTGAACTAACTAATAACGAAAAAAACAACGTTGGCATGCTAAACCTTTTTTGATAGAATAGCAAGGCAAGAAATTTGAAGTTAAAAGGTAATATTTATAAAAAATAACACAGTATTAACAATCCTAAAGTACAAAAAATTGTGCTGATAATTTTAGAATAATATTAATAACCTTGATTAGTGTAATCAGATATTTCCAAACAATAAAACATCCCCGACTGCACTTCTCCATTCATAAATAAATAATAAAAACTTGTTTACTTGTTGCTTACAAAACAAGTTAAATGCTTTTGGTTATAACTGGCAGTAACTATGTTTAAGTCTGAGATACAACGTTTGGATTTCCAAAGCAAAATAGTTCTCGTCTATTGGATTGGCAAGTCACTATGAAATTAGCTGGTGGGAATTAAAATGGTCTGGACTTTTTTTTTTAAAGTATTTTTTTGGGCTTTTTATGCCTTTAATGTTAGGACAGTTTCAGAGAGGCAGGAAGCAGGAGGCAGAGAGAGGGGAAAGACATGCAGCACATGGCTGCTCGGTGCGGGAGTCGAACCGGGGCCCGCTGCAGTGAGGACTGTAGCCTCTGTACATAGGGTGCCTGCTTAACCCACTACGCCACCGACCACCCCAATTGGTCTGGACTTTGAACAAGAAAAAGAAAGCTTCGGTGTTGGCCTCTGTCCATTGACTTCCTAGTTCATTTCAGGATCAATTAACATTTGATTACTGTTTTTTCAGACTCTGAATGATCTGGCACCAGCTTGTCTAGAGGATTTGTTGCGTATTTATGCTCCAGCTTGAACATTGAGGTCAATAAACCAGATATTCTTAGATATTCCAAGATCTAAATTAAAAAACAAAGGTGATTGTGCCTTTAAAGGGGATGCTTTGAGACTACTTTTAGTCCTTTAAAAAAATAAATATTATCCTAAAAAATAAAAAAAACGTTGATTTACTGCATTATTATTAATATTATCTATTATTGCTCTTAGTTTGTTTGTTCTCGTTGGACAGGGCTCTGATGCAACTTTTATTTAGTTGTAAAAGAGCTTTCTGAAATAAAATTGACATTGGCATTGTTAAATAGTTATACTTCCTGTTGCAATGCGAGAGGTAGACACTGATTAAGCAGTGTCTGGCCACAGCTTAAATACACAAGTGTAATTTCCTTGCTTTTTTAGTCAATTCATTTTTTGTCATGACTCGAGGCAAAGTAGCTTCAGACAGAATCAATAAAGTCATTATTAGGGATTCATTGCTGTTTGCATCAAAACGGCAAAACCTCTCACTGTCGCTTGGCAAGGAATAATTGTATAATCACCCTGATTGGCGAAGAAAAGCTGCTACCTCTTCAGACCAGGCTGATGAGACGCACAGGCTAAACGTGTCAGTGTGGTCCCCATAAATGTCACTTCAATCCCACTAATTGACTTCAATAAGATGTAAAATGAAAACTTCACACCCGCTTCAAACATCTCCCTGAACCTCACGTGCCATCTGAGAAAACTACCCCTGTCCCTGTATGTTTTATTTATCTGAGCATTTAGTTTAGTTGTTGCTGAGTGTTTTTCTGGGTCATTCTGAGCTACCGAGTCTGAATTGCCTGAGCTACATGAGCAGCCACAGTCGCGGTGGGAGGGTTGCAGTATTTGTATACACGAATGTGTTTCTCCTTAGGGAAGTTAAATGCTTTTTTTTTTAAATGCAATTAAACTCTGATGAGGAATCGGAGGAGAGTCACAAAGGCGCAGGAAGCAGTGAAAGCACTGAAAGTCTCGGCAAGGACTTGAACACAAAGCGCCATTAAGACCTCCACAGACCTAAGTCACCCTTTACACTGCTCATCAAGCTTCTTAATAGTATGAATATGCCAAGAAAAACACATCATAACTTCCATCTCATATTCACTCTTCTTTTCTTAAAGATTTTCTGAATGGTATATTTCCAATCCTATCTCCAAGGACAGTATCTCTTTCAATGTCCATCATGACGTCCATATTTACTTCTTTCTTTTCTGTCAACCACTTTCTTTCTGTGCTACTTTGTTCTCCTTTGACCACTAATTATTTTTCTTCCTCTGTGTTCTGTCCACTACGTTTTTTTTCTCCCAGCCAACCAGCAAGGAAAAGGACACGAGGGAGGGCTGGGTGAAGATCGACACGATTGCAGCTGATAAGAGTTTTTCCAAGGTGGAGCCCAGTTCACCTCACCAGTATCAACCCAACAGATACAGCCGTATCAATGTTAAAACACGCAGCTTTGCCCCACTCACACGCAAAGGGTAATCACCTCTGGGAAACCTTTTGCCTCCTATGTTTTTTCCAGCACCACTGCTCCCAGGGGTGTGAATGTTCTCGGCCTCACATCTGACCTTTGTTTCAGATTCGTCTTGGCCATCGTTGACAGCGGAGCTTGTGTTTCTCTCATGGGTGTGTCTGTCTTCTATCGGCGTTGTCCAGCCACCAGCCTCTACTTGGCATCCTACCCGGCGACTCCTTCAGGTGCAGAGCCAACTGCCCTTGTGCCTGTGACGGGGACATGTGTCCCTCACAGTAAAGCACAGGGAAGCAACCCGCCTCGCATGCACTGCAATGCTGAAGGAGAGTGGATGGTGCCTGTTGGAGGATGTGTGTGTGACGAAGGATATGAGCCCAACATCAACGGATCCGCCTGCTTGGGTGAGTCTGGGGAACTACGACAGTGCACCAGTGGGGTTGGTTTCAAAAATGAAAAGTCACAGATTTGTGTAAAGTAGATTTCCTAAAATAACCACAGCAAAAGCTGAGCAATTGTTTTAGTCATCTGAATAGGTCAGGCATAAACAAATAGTTTGATATTTAGAGAAACAGCTTTACTGAAGTCCCTTCTCCCTGCTAAAAAACACATCATAACAGTAAATGTTCAACTTTTGTTTTAACAATTTTCCTGTTTGTATACAGATTAATTAATAGAGATACAATGTGTAAATGATTGACCTTTAGAAGTGCTGGTATATATGTTTCTCAAGCCTGCGAAGTTGTTTCCACTAATTTCCAGTAAAATCAGTGCTTACATAAGTTGGCTGGTAATGGTTATTTCATGTAATCAGATATAACTCTAAGCAAAAAATATAAAAATCACCGTGGCATTTCATACTCTGCATGCTAGCAAGTGAAGAAGGACACGTCCCTCTAATGACATCACACATGCCTAATTATAATGAAGTGCCAAAACAACTGAATGTAACAGCTCAACATCCGGAGCTGATGTCCTTTTGAAAGCTTATTTTTAGGGGGCATCAAAAGTTTAGCAATATTGAGGTTATCTTTATCTGTGGTTTGCAGGGAAAGGAAATTGGCAACACTTTACTCAAGTGACTGAGTTGTTCAAAATTGGTCTGCTTATTGGCTTCCCATACTGCACTCATACACGGGCAGATCGAATTCTGGAGATTTGTGAATGCAACAATGCTCTCTTTTATGATGGTAAAATAAACGTAATTCATATTAACTAAATTACTGAGTGTGGCTTCGTCAGCAAAACATCACCTCTCCCCATCTTGATTCAACCTGCTCTTTTTGATCTCAAACTCCGTGCTCACTGCTTTTTTTTCTGCACGGTCTCCAGATGATATGCATGACATCATGTTTTTTTGTTTTTCTCCTGTTGATTTGACAAACTCTTCCCAGAGCGGCAAAAGACATCCCACGTCTGTTCTCTCGAGGTAGTATTTTTGTTTAGCAGTAAACTTAACAGTGTCTCAAAGGGGTGAGCTTGTTGATTTCCACTAGCAGTCAGTCAATGGTTTTGGCCAACCTACTACTACTACTGTCACTTTTCTCCTTGGGATTTCAATAGAAAAGAAGCCACTGGATCAATACTGAACGGAATAGCTGTCACTCTGGTAGACGACTGTCTTTGATGGGGAGACCACAAGGAGTCGAGGGCAGGCAGGCAGGCAGCTCAGGGTGGAATGAGATGAGATCTTATTATGTATACTGATAACTTAGAGTTAAAGTGCTGTAAATGAAAATGATAAAGGGACACAGTTGAGAGCCAGACAGATAGTACTGAGGTCAGCGACAGCAAAACTGGTCAAAGAGGGTGTAAGTAGGGGCAAAAATAAGATGAAAAATTCGAGAGGCGTCCAGACAAACAGGCAGGGATATACGTAGAAAGGAGGAGGGAGGGAGGAAGACACGGAGAGAACCATAGTGAGAGGGCTGTGACACATTTAGGTCATGGCGATGTAATGGCCACTCGTCTGTGAACAAGTGACAGAAACCGGAGGGGGAGAGGAGGGAAAAGAGGGAAAGATGGGGGCAGTGTGAAAGATAAGAGGATGCAAGTTAATGACTTAAAGAACTGAGCAGACGAAAAAAATTCAACGGCGTGAAGGCAAAAGAGTGAAAGGTTGTGTGAGTCTTCCTGTGTGAATGTTATTAAGGGTATGTTGCTGCGATGCTGATGTTCACCCTGCTCACATACATGTGAGGGCTCAGGATGTTAGGATTACAGTCAAAACCTGCATTCTCAAAGGAATTTGAGTGGGCTTAATTGCTCAAGTCTAACTAATGGCAGCACAGTTAATCCTCTGTCCTGCCAAGTCAGCTGTGAAATGTGTTCATGTTCTTTTGCTTTACATCTGCACTCGGCCTGCCACTTGCGTTTGTCTGGATTTGATTGATATATACTGACAAATCACCCCTCAAAACTGCTCGCCTGCCAGAGCAAAAACTTCCAGACTGTCAGTGAACGATCTAACAGGTTGCCGCCCACGCGGCTCCTGCTTTTTGGTTCCAACTTGCGTTTGATTATGTTTTGCTGATGACTTCACTGACTAATGATGTGGATTGGCATCATTACTTTGTTGTCCTCTCTGACTCCCTGAGAACAATGAAAAAAGAGGCAGATGGTTAACTGGCAACACAGTCATCGAAGATAATCAACACGACCCGATGCTTCTTCCCATTGGAAAGTAGAGCACCGGACTTTATTCATTGGAACAGTTTGTTGTTGTTTGAATTTTGCATGAAAGTCATTTCATTATGCTTTGAACTTTAGTTGGAGGCTGTAATTACACAAAGTATTCATAGTCTTTTAACAGGTTAGCACATTCAGCACAGCAGAAGAGCACTTCACAGTGAAGCTGACTGGCATTTACTTATTGTAAGATTTTAAGCACATTACTTAGGTAACAGTCACAGGTACCGTCTGGGGGAAATAGGCGTTTTTCTTTCATGTGACTCTTAATTAATAATTTAGATTAACCTAGTTGCTATTTGAGTAAACTATGTAGATTATTGCTGTTTGATACCCATATGAGACACTCAGCTCAGTGTTTGCACCCTCAAACAAGACTAAATTTTTTATGGACAGAAAGGGACTCCAAAGCCTACATCTCAATCTCATGCGCACATTAATATCAGTTAAATGCTTGCTTTACTACATCCAGCTCTAATACTATTTTATTCTTCATCATATAATAATTAACTTGTGTTTTTTCTAACATAGATGGTGATGTATTTTTCTGGAAGAATTTCGTCAAACTATCAGATGGACTGCTATAAATGTTTCTTGATAGTAGCCGCCAGCTGATGAATTTCCCTCCAGCTTTACCATCAGTTCAAAGAATTCACTCACACGAACATGTATTCTGGGTTGACTGGTGAATATTTACGTGCAGATTTTTATCCTGAGGATCCGGGAAAATTGCTGTGTGCCGCTTGCAGCAACTCTTCTGCCATTTCACAGTGTTGACGATAGCAGATAAAACATTATTTGCCCCCTTCAAGTCCAGCGTTTTGTGCTTTTGATTTGTTTTGCTCATCTCTTTTTCTGTGTTGTATCAGTGACTCCATTTATAAAGCTGCAAATCCTGATTGACAGCAGCACGACTTGAATCTCCTCTGTTAGAGCAGGGTCATTGTCTTATAGTAGTCTTTTTTTATTTGTTGTCACTACTGGACTGGAATAGATCAGTTTGTTTATGGTACTTTGGACTTAAAGACGGCATTTGAGGTTAATTTTGTTATTTTTTTTACCTTTTTTCATTTCCCAGCACTGTATATTGTCATTTTCAGAAAGGGCTGCTGTATGTGAACAAGCAGCTTTGATGAAGCTACTGAAAGCTTTATGATAATCAGAAGATGCTGAATATTGAGTTGTAAATCTCAACCTCAATCTCAATCTTTTTCATCAATCTGCTCAGTTTTAAGATATTGAAATTTATTTTTTCAAATATTTTTTTTAAATGTATTATTTATTATTTAAATCTATTATTTTATTATATAATTTTTTTATTTATACAAGAAATCTTATTGAGACACTGAGTCCAATTTGTATGAGATACCTTTTTTAAGCAAACGTACAATTTAACAATTTAAATTAAATTTAAATAAATTTAATTAAAAAATATTCTATTTATCCCAAAAGGAAATGAGATTGTTCCAATCATGTTGGTTATGGTTGAAATTGATTATGAATAAACATAATTGTAAGTATATTACATTAAACTTTTTAATAGAAAGTATCAGGTGCTACAAGAAAGTAAAAACAGGAACAGGCTTTCAAGGATGCCTTTTATATTTTCCTTCAAACTAGACAGCTTCAGATCATGTCCAGGTATGGTCCAAGTAAAAGTGACAGAATAAGAGAAGACCTTTTAGTCAAGCTCCGTATACACTCGGGGAACAGTGAAGGCACAAAGGACTGCGAGCAAAGGTTATGATGACAGTTCTTTCTGCGTGACATGTAAGAAGATAAATGTGTTGGCAGCAGACCAAGCATAGATTTGTAAATGAAATTGCACCAGCAACAAAAGTCTACATAGGATTCAAAGGATAATGGCCAGATAACCAGAGAGTATCAAGGACAATGTTGAATTAGGGGTTTACAGCCTGTTATCAACCTTAGTGCTCTATGATAAACAGCATCCAATATCGACAATATCGAGCTGACAGAAGCATTCATGTAGCCAATGTCACCATAATCAATCAGAGGTTAAACAAAAAAGGCTAGAGGCAACAGGCCTTCTCCTGGCATTGAACAAAAAACCCAGTTAAGTTTAGGTTTCTAACAAAGGTTTCTGTGTGGGAGTTTTAAGATAACTTTATTGTATTTTCTTGCTTAGTTTCTTATACAGTAGAGTAAGATGTCCTTTACTGTTTGGATAAATGTTTAATAGGATAAATGTTCACGTTGATCTATCACACGCACGACTCAATTATTCTAATATCACACTCAGCAAAACAGCATTTGGGCTCATGATGAACTGAGAATCCAAGTAAAACATCAGACACCTACAAAAGCACAGCCGGCATTTTGGCAAGCAAACATTAGAAGATCATTCTTTAATTATTCATAAAACTGTTTTATCACAAAGCTCATTTATAAGAACATCCGGCTTCTGCCTGATAAGTGTGACATTCAGAATTTAATTCTGGATGATGACCCATCTTCAGTGTTTTGTAAACGATAAGGACAGAAATAGAAGATTGTTGCAGCAGCTGCTTTTTTTTCCTGACAAACAGCATAAGGAAAGTTTTCTCTTTTGATTTAGCATCTAACTAAATAAGAGAACAGGCTGAGACATGACTGAGCATAAGACATGATTACACCTTTTCAGCCAAACATGAAGCAGTCCTTTAATTTTAGGCTTCCTGAGCTGATCCAAGCTTTCCGTGCATCGTTCTCAGACAGCCTCCTTATGTTTGATTCCCTTTAAGCCACTGTCGAGGATTTGGGGCAAAGATTAGTCCCAAATGCTCAAATGGGTCTCAAGTTTATTTGGTGCCATGTTCTTTTTTTTTGTTTTTGTCTGGTGGCCTGCGACTGTTCCCCTACGCCAGTGAAATATTCCACAAGTCAGATTGTTCTGATTTGTCAAGCGGAGCATTCAGTCGTCATAAAAATCCCAACTACGTATCCTAGGGCAAAATTAGGGAACAGGGTTGTTTGGTCAGAAGAAGAGGTTAAAGTGCAACATTCTGAGCATGATGGGTGACTCTGTTCTGGTATCAAACAGACACTTTTCACCGCATGTCATCGATGTTTCACTCAAAGCAGCGCAGTATATATGATAGATTTCTGCTGAGAGTAAACATGTGCAGCATGTGTTAGCACTTTTAATATTCAGTTGCTTTTCTGGTACATTAATAAAGGTCAAACTTTAGGGCAAAACCCAGCTGAGTTATAAATAATCAGTGATGTAAATGATCAATGTTGGCAGGACCCCACTGCTGGATGTTGCCAGGCAGAGATAATAGATCAACTTGAACATGCACAGCCACACCAAATCAATCGTATTTGGAGGATTTTATTGAGCGTGTTGGAGCATCCCCATAAGCCCTTTGATGATTGCTCATTTTTTCACGAGTCTTAATTCTCCCATTTGATTACCAAATGATGCTTCATAGAAATCACACCAAACCAAAAGTGTGATTTTCAGGAGAAACACAACATGACCGTGCAGGGTCATGTTGACACAATTATGATCTTGTGTCTAGTGTAATTTTGATCCTTGTTCTTAACCTTGTCAGATTAATTTTATGGGGCGGGGGTTGGGCAGTATTTGTGTATCTCTGCTCCAGATTCAGTGGTGGTAAAAAAAAGACATATCTACCCAGCCACTTTATCAACTTTGTGGTTAACAAAGTATCTTTTTGTGTATTTCAATTTTCTCCAACTTGAGCATCAGAGTATTGAGTTCACAGTGTTTGGATGTCTATTTGCAAATTTAACGGAGCCAGTATTTAATTGTAGACCACAGATGATAAATCAAACAGTCTGCAGCAGCACTATCACTGAAAAACTGACAGCATTTCGCAGTTTCTACTGCATTTATCACATGTCTGTGTTGAAGCTTCTCTTCATTTCACAAGATTTGAAAATACTCATGGCTCTGCAAATAAATGATAAAGTAGATCATTTGATAAAGGGTTAGCGTTAATTTCTAGCCATTTTTTTCATGATTCAAGATTTAGCTTATTGTGTTTGTTCATTTTCGTTGGTAACTGTCATCTTGTGCTAGTTTATATATTATATATATGTAAATATAAAATATATAATTTAATATATATATAATATATATAATATATATATATTCACTCGGATGTCGCTGTTGCATTTCATGAGGGCTGGATCTTAACTTGTTTACTCTGTTGCGCTTGACAATGGCACTGATTCTACGAGGAAAGTTTATGCCAATTTATTACTGAATTATATAAACTATTGGTGATGAGTATAATGTAAAGTATAGCAGGCATTCCACACCTGATACCACCATGAAGGCCAGCACTTGCCTGTAGACCTCACCTTGAGAATATTTTATTTAACTAATTTATGTGGACTCATCCCAGCACTGTGATTAATATTAACCAGTATTTGGACTGAATATTCAGCACATCCTGCTGGGTTAACTGAGCAACCCATTTCGCTGTGTTAGGTTAACTCAGCATGTGGTGGGTCCAACAGTTACCCTGTCTTGTACCCTGTAGCTATTTTTTAGGGTGCAAACTAAAATATAAATGTTCAGGACTCACAAGGCTCTTGCCACGTGTTGTCTTAAGGACTGAAAACAAATCTCCTGAAAGAAGTCCCATGATTTAATCCACCAGCATCCTTCCTAAATCCTTGGGCCTTTTTTTTAGGAGAACACTACTGTTTGTTCCCAGAGTTTGAGACTTTACAACATGTAGTTTTATTTATTCAGTTTATTACATTTTTATTTGCAGCACCTTGCATAATTATTCCACGACCCTTGGCATGTTTTATTTATTTAAATTTTTTTGCATTACAATCTGTAATTTGAATGTATTTTTGGGGGGATTTTATGTGGAATATAAACCTAAAAACTTTTGAAAAATTGAAATGCGATGCATGCATTGCTAAAAAAAGTCGGCACTATGTAGATCTAACTTTTGCAGCAATTAAAAATGTAAGTCTCTTAGGGTACGTCTCTATGAGCTTGGCACATCTAACCACTGGGATTTTTGCCCATTCTTCAAAGCAGAACTGCTCCAGCTCCTTATATTTGGATGGGTTTAGCTCATATACAGCAATCTTTAAGATTCTCTGTTGGATTGAGGTCTGGTCTTTTACTAAACCAATCCAACTCATTTCAACATTTCCCCTTTAATCACTTGAGTGTTGCTTTAGCGGTATGTGTAGAGTCATTGTCCTGCTGGAAGATAAACCTCTGTCCCCGTCTCAAATCTTTAAAAGACTAAAACAGGCTTTCCTCATGAATGTCCCTATAGTTAGCATCATCCGTCATTCCCTGACCGGTTTCCCAGTCCCTGCTGATAAAAAAAACAAACAACTCAGGAGTTCTTTGGGTGATGAGAGCCGTTGGGTCCAGACCTTCCTTGATGACCAAAAGGTTTAATTTTAGTCTCGTCTGACCAGTGACCTTCTTCCATATGTTTGACGAGTCTCCCACATGCCTTTTGGTTCAATCTGAACATGCTTTCTTATTTTTTTCTGTTGGCAAATAACTTTTATTTCTGGCCACTCTTCCATAAAACCCAGCTTTGTGGACTGTACATCTTATAGTGGTCCTGTGTACTGATGTCTCTGCTGTGGAGTTTTCCAGCTCCTTTAGGGTTACCTTTGGTTTTTGTTTTTGTTGCCTTTCTGATTAATAACCACCTTGGTCTATATATTTTGGTGGCCAGCCCTCTTTTAACAGGTTTGTTGTGGTGCCATATTTTTTCAATTTTGTGACAATAGATTTAATGGTGTTCTTTGGTATTTTCAAAGTTTTTAATACTTTTTTACAACCTAATCCTGATTCGTATTCCACCACTCCTTGGTCCTCATGGTGTCGCTTGCTTGGTGGGGCCTGTTGATTAGTGGTTTTGCAGATTTTGGGAACTTTCAAAACAGGTGTATTTATACTGAGTGTGAGACTTAATTGTTTAATGACTTTTTGTCTTCTGAAGGGATTTTTTAATAGTTTTTTTTCTTATCTTTTATTAATTCCCCCCCAAAAATCTATTTAAGTACTTAATGCAAAAAAAGAAATTAAGAAAAACGCTAAGGGAGGTGAATAATTTGCAAGCTATTGCACATCACAGTAACAATGGCAAAGGACACCATTGGTTTATCTCTTCCCATTTTCACATATGAACACTGGAGACTATCAGGGCGGGACACTTTGTTCTGTGCTTTTTCCACAGTTGCTGTTCACACTCTTTACAGTGTAAAGACGCTTGAGACGTGCTTTGACAAACAAAAATCTTAGGGAGGATATGTAGGGGAGGGTGTTTAAACATATCCACAATCACAACAATTATGTGAAAACATACAGGTCAGCCGAAAAGAGTATGAAGCAGCAAATCTTACCAAAACACTCAGTCACAGTAAATGCTTCATCGGATTAACAGACACATTCAGACTTACAAAAAAAAATCAAGAAGTCTGGAGCGAATGCTGAAGACAGTTGTGTCCTCACATGCCACCCCTTTGGGATATTTCTTGAAAATTTCAAGACTAAAGTGTACATGTGAAAACTGCTTCAGAGACACTACCTGCTCTGAGAGATGACTATTTGATGCCTCGGAAAGAGAGAAGATTAATCTGCTCACCTTACACAGATCACTGCATAGCTGCTCCTTATTAGTATCATCTTCCTGCCCAGCATCTAATCTCTGTAAACAGATATATTCAATGCAGAGTATGAAAGTAATTGACAAGATATTTAAGTTTGTTTTTAGCCGGAGGAGGATTGATTACTCTTGTTGTAGCAGGAGGAAAAGAGACAGCCACACTGGCTAAAATCCAAGTTTTGAAAACAAACTTCTCTTGTCTGATGGCTACTGTGCTTTTCAGTAGCTTTTTTTAAATTCATCTGCATTCAAACAATGACCGTGTTGGAGATCAGGAAGTGTCAGGCCAATTATCCATAATCAGAGATGTCTGCTGGCTACACCTGAAGCCCTGAAACACTGGCTGTTGGCCCCAGAGGCTTAATCAGCAGATGATAGCCGATGAGCTCTCAGATTGCTCGACACCAATCAGCCAACAGACCAAGTTAGGGAGTGGCAGATAAACACGGGGGCATTTAGCAGCTAACAAGCCCAACATTTCTCTCAGGAATTGGTAGAAACCAAAAATAGAGCTACAGAGCCTGATTACTGAAAGCAGGACTGCAATAAATGATTACCATTTATCTATAAGGGCTACATGTACATGTGGGGATATGTTAGGAGCGCAAAAAAAAAAAATTTCTTCCAAAAAAATACCTGGCTTGACCTTGTTGAATAGGAACATGTGTCTGCTTAATACCCCTCATGACTTTTTGATCCCCTTTCACGGAGAAATACTAAGGGCCTCACAATGAGGCAGAATTTATTCAATTAAAGATGGTTCATAGTGTGCTCATCAGTGCAGGACAAAAGCAGAATAAAAAAGGAAAGAGGCATTGACTGCACATTGAAAAGTACAAATTCTCAAAGGTGTAATGAGCAATATTATCCCTGCAAAAGAGCAGCGCTTCTACTTTTAGGGTAATTTATGAGGCGATCTCCATTTCCGAGGTACAGAGCTTTTCTTTCACATGAATGTTTGCCTGACAGAAACTGTGAGGGCCAATATTCAGTGTGTGGGTAATGATACGTCTTTCATTCTTTAAGGGACATGTAGGATTTATCTAACATGTTAATTGGACTAATTAGACAAAATATAGTTCGTACAAGGGAGCAAAAATGATTTCCTTAGTCACTGTGTAAATGATCTAAATTAGATCATGTAAACAAGCAGTTCATTTGGATGAAAAATCCTCCAAAGGATTACTTGCTTTTGCATATGGCAGTGCGATGTTGGAGCTTACATAGAAATGGACGATATTATTCGATGTCCGTCTGTGTTCTGGCTGTACTGAAAGACAGACAGAATGAAAATGAGAGCTTGCGAGTTAAAGTTCAAGCTCTTTATAGCTGGAGACGTGTGTGCTCATCTCTCCTGCTGCGTGGATGCATGTGGGACTGAACCTATGTGTTTGTGTTTTTGGTGTATCTGAGAGAGAAAGAGATAGAGAGATTATGCTGGAAGCCAAATGAGCGCATGAAAGAGGGAGAGGAAGAGAGAAAGAAAGAAACTGGGTCAGTGATCTGCATTGCGATGTATTAAGTTGACATCACGTTACTCACCTCTTTGCTTTGCTATCTTTTTTTCTGCTCCTGTTAAAAATCATTTCAGCTTTTATTCATCCTTCCTTTTCCATATGGCAAACTAATCATTTTATCTTGCCTATCAATAAATGACACCTTCCATTCTTCCTGAAGTCCCTTCCCCTTCCTTCTATATCTGATTTCATTGCCCTTAAATCATCAGTTTATTGCATAATGACAAAGTTCTTGTAGGCATCAAATGCTAGTAATCATTGAAGTGCATGCAGTGGCAGATTGATTAACTTTCAAACAGTCAGCTCATAATAAAGAAATAGAACTTGTGTTTGATCTAGCGTCAGTTTGTGGATTTTTATCTGAACCTTCGCTGTGACTCCTGTATTCTCTGGAGTAAAGGCTTGTGTCTTTGTGGTCAGAATGGCGATTAAATGTTTGCTTCGTAGTTTGTGAAATTGGGAGGGAAGGAGGAGGGATACCGCCGGGGGGAGGGTGGGGGTTGCAGATCAAGCGAGAGGGCAGAGGCCTTGCACTCTCATTGGCTGCTGTAATCAGGTGGCTTTTAGGATGAGGATGATGAGGGTTGAGTTGCTGGAGCTCGTATCGTCAGCGATGAGAGGCTTTGTAACAAAGTCATGTTTCATGTCAGAGCCATACCAGAACACATCTGGTAATGTACAGCTGTGACATAAATGATGAAAGAAGTTATAATCCCATCTCCTTTTCTCTGTTGTTGTCCTCCTGATGTTTTCCTCTTTAATTTTCCTCATTCTCTACCATCATCTTGTGCTTATGTACATTATCCCAGCGTTCATCCTGCATCTGCCTTTGTCCATCCATCTCCATGTCCCCATCTGTGATCTCTCAACACGTGTTTGCGTCTCTCCGTCTCTTTTTTCCCTCCTCACACCTGTTTGATAGCTGAGTGAGCTCTCAGAGACAAGTGAGAACACAGAAAGCCTTTTATCTGTTTATTCCTCCCCTCTGTCATATCTTACCTTTTTATTTTCTCCTCCCACGCTGCCCCATGACCGTCTACTGCACACACATGCAACCACACACTCATTCAGCATGTCAAGCTTATGATGCACCACATCTTCTAGACAAGGTTATATAAATAAGGTCAGAGGTTCACTCCCACTGACCACAAGGACCAGACACACACATACTCTTTCATTTTCCAACTCCAAGAGCACTTTAAAGCTGTTTAAAAACACATGAGTGGGTCCTTATTTTAAGCTGCTGCTTCTGGTGGTATCAGCTGTGCCATTTACACAATCTAAAATACCAGAGATTGTGTATGAAAGTATGAAGTGCAAAAACCCTACATGTAGCTTACAGACAAAGTGACCCCTTTTTGAACGATGCAACCTTTAGTGGACACGGCCTTAGGCGCTAACACACACCCACGTGCAGAGTGTGAAAATGGCAGCAGACCAGCCTGCAGGCTGTATTCCCGCTCAGGACGAGCACTCGAGGTTGATGTGTCAGTCACCTCACCCTCAGCTTTCCTGCAGCTGACAGTAGCAATTGGTACTTTTCATAGGTTTTTCACTCTAAAATCACATAATTTCAGGATAACAGCCTACAGACTCATTAATCCTTTATGACAGATATGAATGCAGCTACAAAAGGTACATACATATTTGTAATGCAAATGCATTCTTTGAAATGATAATTTATGCTGTGAGCACTTCAACAGATTATGTATGAAAATATTGTCAAAAGAGAAGTTACGGTATTGCGTTAATAAGCTTAATGTGTGACTGATCCATTAAAATGATCTTATATGTATATAGAGTCTTATTAACCATTATAGTTTGTATGTTGATCATATTGAATACAGGGACCCTGAAATATTATTATCAATTCTTGCTAATCATAGGATTAAGAAATTTTCTGACTTCGTAAACTAAATAGTTTAGTTCAATAGCATAGTTTCATAAATTTTTTCATCTGACTACATTATGTCTTCATTTTCATGAGGATAACTTTAAGTTTAGATCTATAAAAATAATTTTGCCTGTAAAGTTGTTTGAAATTTTACAATATAAAACTTTAATAAATCTTTGCATTAGAACCATTTTCAGCAAACCACTATTTTTACAAAAGATACAAATTAGGAAGGAACAAAACTGGAAAGTTGGGATCCACTGAAGTTTAGATTGCCAAAGAAAAATCTAAACTTCAGTGGATCCCAACTTTATTTATTCAATGGGATATCCAAATTCCACTCTTGTTAAACATTTGGCTCGTATGTGACACTGAAATGCAGTCGAAAGCTCACAGAGGAGTGGTCATGAATGAACTTCGATGCCTGAGAGGCCACAACTCAGTTGAGACTGAAAAATGTTAAAGAAGTGGTTTGACATTTTCGGAAATATGTTTATTCTCTTGCTGGTTGAAATAATTGTTATCGCTGTCTCTGCCACTCTTTGTAAGGAACATAAAAAACAACCATGAGCAGATAGTTTGGTCAGCCTGGCACAAAGAATGAGGAACAGCAAGCCTGAAACTGTTCAAAGTGGACTAAATCTGCTTGTCAGCTCCTCTCGAACTCACAAATTAACTCATTTGATCCTTTCTTTAATGTGTACACAGGGGGTTGCAGCTGTTTCCTCGTTTCCAGTCTGCTGAGTTGAGCTGGTTGAGCTAGAATGCTCATACTTTGTGAGAAAGTCCTGTCTTAATACAGTATGTGCAACTGCACTCTGTCAATATGGGCCGTTTCCCCTGTAAACACAAGTAAATGGTAGTGCCGAACAAAGCCAACAACACACAAAGGACTACTAAGTTGAACTTTTGAACCAAAGACAACCACAAGCCAAGTTGAAATTGCCACTTAACTCCAAACCAGTTACTGCTGCTTTTATTCTGGACCGAAATTACCAAAGCAATAAAGAAAAATAAGAGACTACATAAAAAAATATGGTGACTTCGGAGCTGAGCATGACTAAAACCATTTCAAGGCTATTCCACAAAAAAAAAGCCTTATGTGGGATGAAGTGCTATGATGAATACCAGATGTTTCCACTTCATTTATACTTCTTGCATTTTCTTTTTGTACATGAATGTGTGCAAGGAAACAGAAATCCCACTCAAAGTTGGCAAAACCATATAATCTGAGGGTCCTGTCAGTGTTTTAGAGTTTTACGTGGAAATTATGATGTTCAGACTTTCCATTTCTACATCAGAAGCTCAATGACAAGTCAGCAATGATAAAGCAGGGGTGACTTGGTTGAAAGCTCCAGAGCAGGTAAGAGAGTAAGGGGACCTTGAGACATATTGTTTCTTCAGCTGCTGTTCTGATGCCCCAGCTCACAGTAAAACCTTTCAAATTTGTTTCAGTCTGAAAATTGTTCTGGCAGTAATATTTTACTTTGAGGCTTAATTTCATGACTCAGAGCATTGGGTGGCATTCTCTTTTTTTTTTTTTGCTTTGCTTACTTCTCAGTTCGTCAGCTAACAACTGCAGCATTTCATAGCTTAAAAATCCTGCTGACAGTGATTTCCTTATGTGATTCTAGATTGTGAATATACTCGAACATCCTTGTACCTCTTCCTGTCTCTCTGCAGCCTGTCCTGTCGGCTATTTCAAGTCCTTTTCTGGCTCTGTTCCCTGCACTGTGTGCCCACCCAACAGCAGAACCAGCCAGGAGGGATCGACTGCGTGTGAATGTCGCAGCGGCTTTTATCGGGCGGCCGATGATGCCAACTCCTCTGCCTGCACAAGTGAGCTTCGTGTGTTTGTTTGTTTATGCCCAGCTCTCTGGGAGGTGTGTAAGGGGCCCCGGTTGAGTCATTTATCATTGACTCAATCTGTGAGAGCAGTCACTTAGTCACTGATATAAATGCTTTTTTTTAATAATGGAAAATCTAGTTTAAATTGCACCACCAAAAAAAGAAAAGCTTTTAAGTCTTAAGTTTGTGTGCTCATTTGACTCAAACTGCCTCACTGCCAAACTATTTTTTCCATCATTTTTATTTGAATAAATGACTTTGCCAGCACACAGCTTCTCTCATATCTTGAACATTTCAGCAGATGCTTCAATCTAAAGTGTCCACCACTTACATTATACATGTCAAACCCCTCCCATTCCCATTCTGTCTATCCTCAGCTCCCCCATCTGCTCCTGTCTCTCTGACCTGGGAGTACGAGAGCGGCGATGGTGGGGTGTCCTTAAGGTGGCGCCCTCCAGTGGACATGGGAGGTCGTAGTGAAGTGTGGTACGGGGTGGTGTGTCGCATCTGCCCCTCGCCTAGCTTCAACAACCCAGCAGCGTGCTCCTGGTGTGGAGAAGGCGTCACCTTCAGCCCCTCCCAGACCAACCTGAAACGAACCAAAGTCACCCTCAACAACCTGCTAACTAGAGTCACTTATCTCATACAGGTGCTGTGGAAAAAAGAACAATGATATTATTGTGAGTCTTGTAATATTGTCTTTCAGAGCTGGACTTAAAGTTTTACTATCATACTATCTTAAAATTCAAATTTTGCCCTTCTGGGTTCCTGTTTGGTTCTGTCACCAGACATTTCTGTAAATGGTGAGCCATCTTCATCTTTCTCAGAGGTTTAAGGCAGAACATCTGAACTGTTTTACTTCATAAGCTCCACATCAGCAAATACACACATTTATTATTTAGCTTGGCATAGCCCAACTAAATCATAGCTAGTTTTTTTAATCATAATGGGCAGATGTTTCCAGTTTACTTGTTTATGTTGATCTGTGATGGGAAATCCTCTGTGCCTGTCTGTGTTTCTTATGCATGTCTTGAATATCGGTTGAAAAAGGCTCTGAAAGTCACAACCGTGTGTCTTCATATTGACAGGTGCAAGCCATGAATGAGGTGTCAGCTTTGAGTCCTTTTCCATCTCGATACACAAGCATCAATTTCACCACCAGCCAGTCAGGTGAGAACCAGACAGAGAAGGTGACAAAGATTAGTTGGATGAGGAGATCCTCTGATGATGTCTGTGCGGGTACTATGTTTGTCTGTGAGGGGGTTCCTGCCCCCGTCTCCCTTTCAATCCCTCGTCTCCATCTTTTCTGTTCCCGCCCTCTGGACGGGAGGTTGCTCGAGGTTACAGTATCCCGTCAGATCTCATTATATTCACAGTGGAGGAAGAAAGGGACAAATGAGAGATGGGAAGACAAAGAGACGGACAAAAAGAGAGATCAAAGCAAATGAGTGGGGAGAGGAGAGGAGATTTGGGCATTGTGCAGACCAAGTGCATCATTATACAGCTTTCCAAGAAACCAATCATATAAAGAAGAGCTTCATTTAGTTTTATTACCTAAAATCTTCTTGTATGTGCTCCCAGAATTTATTGATTAAATGACTGGAATGTTCCCTTTAACTGGAGTAGCCTGCCAGCGCAGTGACTGTAACAAGATCTGGCTCGGCACTCGATAAAAACTCACTTTCAGGCTCTAACAAACATCCCCTACAGCTTCTCTAACACTGCCCCCATGTGGTTACTGTTACTTCAGTACAGCTCCACTGTTAGATAGTTATGGATGATCAGTTATCTCTTGTCTCCCGCAGTTCCCAGTACAGTTCCTATGATGCACCAGCTGAGCCGTGCTCCAGACTCCATCACTCTCTCGTGGCCTCAGCCGGACCGGCCCAACGGAGACATCCTGGAGTACCAACTCAGATACTATGACAAGGCACGTGCACATGCAAACACATTTCACCCAGCATGTTTATCATGCTTGTACTGATGAAAAAGAAATTGTCAGATTGATAACTAGAGTCACTTAAAGTATTTGATCTGTGTCCTTCAGGGCTCAGACGTGGACAGTGCATTCACTGTGTACAGTGAGACCAACACAGTGACCGTCAACTCTCTGATTCCCGGCTCCATCTACGCCTTCCAGATCAGAGCTCGAAATGAACGAGGCTACGGCCCCTACAGCAACACCATCTACTTCACAACACTGCCTCTGGGTACAACACTCATTTTTCGCAATACCAGTGAAACCTGTGTGAATCAAAGTGCGTTAATACGCAGCTAAACTTTATATTTCCAGAGAAAGGGAAAAGAGTGAGTGAAAAGTTTATTCAGGAGAACAAGACATCAGTGAGATCAGCTTGTGAACAGTAAAAACTCTAACTTATGAATTAATCATTGGCTAAAAGTAGCGTGACAGAGAAATGGGAAAAAGTGTTAACAGTGCACATTTTAAAGCAAATTAATGCAGACTTAAATGTTATGCAGCTAGAACATTGTGCTGAATGCAGCTCAAAGTACAAGAGCAGCTCTTTTAACTGGGCTTTTATGCTTCGTTGTCCTTCTTTTTCAACTCTAAATGAGTGTTGGCAGATTTGAGTTCACTGTTCAGTAGATGATGCTGAATCTGATGGAAAGAATTGATTTTAAGCAAACAATACCTGTGCTGAGAGAGGGTACCTGATGATGCTGAACTGCTCTTTACACCATATTAGTTTTTAGGATCGCTCACCAGAACATTTTCCCATTAATTTAGTTAAGTTAAAAGAGACAACTGTAAAAATGGATCGGATACTTTAGGGCTCAGTTTTCTTGACAGAGAAGGCAACTATAAAGGGACAGTTTTAGCATTTACAGTTTTAACTTTCATTATTTCTCTTTATTTATTTAACTTTACTTTCTTTGACTTTACCACCCAACACACTTCGGATCCTTCCACTGCAACTTTAAAGGCAGCGCACAAACTCTCCAGCTGTCAGCTTGTTTGTTATATTTTCATAGAAGACTTTGAGTCGGATGTTAGAATAAACTGACGCTTTGGTGGGCTGAATCATATCAAAACCTCATCTTCCTTCAGTGCGAAAAAAAGACAGGTGGGGGTGGTAGAGTTGAAAGGGTTCATTAGGAGTGACCAGGATGGACATGGTCAGAAATGAGCATCACACCGGGACATGTAGAGACAAAAGGAGGTGCAAGACTGAGTTGGTTTGGACATGTGCAGAGGAGGAATAAAGGGTGTAATGGATGAAAGATCTAAGAGAAGGTTCATGTAAGTAGTGAAAGAGGACATGCAGGTCGGTTGATAGAGGAGGACACAAGGGAGAGGATGAGATGGAGAAAGATGTTTAGCTTCAGCGACCCCTGAAAGGAGCAGCAGCAAGAAGAAGTCTACATGCAACGCAACAGTAAAACAAAATGTTATAGATGTCCCATTTAAGCAGCTTTTAAAGACTGAACTCACATGCATGTACCAACACTTTCAAGGATGTTTATGAAACTGTCACCAAGCTGTCATGATTCAAGTCCTGGGACACAAATTTCTCTTTGTGCATTTGGAAACTAAAACAGCGGCAGAGAGTGATACAGTCTAAAGCATTTTGTTAAACTGTCAAAAAAAAAAACATGTGACGGCCAAATTTAACAGCGAAAAAGGCTGTATATAGAAGTGAGAGGGGAGTTACGCACATGACTATCAGTAAGAAGTTTATATCTATATTTACCCAGTTGCTGGTTGGTGATGTTTAGGCATTAAACACTGCTTTGTTACAGTTAGGAAAACATCACTGATGCATTATAACAGATACTAACTCAAGGAACCACATAAAAAAACTCCTTCTCATCTTGCTTCCTCTGCAAAAGATTAACAAAATTTTGTATTAATACTACAGTACTTTAGTATTAATACAGTACTTTTAAATAAAAAACTGATCCTTGATGCTCCCTTCACAAAGTCTATTGTGCCTGTTTCACACGAAACCCTGTTGCGTTGTCACAGATATGCATTGGGAAAATTAAGACAATGAAATCAGACAAAATACTTAATTGGTATTTGACATTCTAACACATGGTGAACTGCACATGGATTATATTTCATGAACAAACCCTTTAAAGACTCGATGAAGAACCAAAGCGATAAGAAAGTTCCATTTGTTGTGGAAATTTTCTTTATAGTACGATGTTAAAAATTGCAAATACATTTTGAAAAAAGTAGCATCTGGAAACACTTTAGGACAACTGAGAACAATCTGACTCTCCCTCAGAAGAGCATTCCCAGCAGATCCAGAACCGACTTCCTCTGCTGGTGGGCTCCGTGATGGGTGGAGCAGCGTTTCTCCTCGTTGTGGCGGCGATTGTGGTCGTGGTTGTATTTCGCAGGTAGGTCGTCTGAACATACATGTCGTCATGCATTACAAGTGTTATTTTAATTATGTGGAAATTAACGCACTTTTCATTCGCATGGCAGCAAAAGGAGAGAGAGTCCATACAGTGACAGACTTCAGAGGTACATCAGTAACCGGGGTAAGAATATCTATTTGAAGGAATATGAATTCCTCAATCAATCTACATTGTACATGACTTGGAAAAACAAAACTGTCTCCACCATGAGACATAAAATGAGAAAGGAAATTATCAGCGATGTAAAATATCCATACCTGGGGCACAAAACATCCACAAAGAAATGGAAAATTATTTTACTTTTAAAAATGGGACGAGAAACAGCCAAGAAGAGATAAAAAGAAAAGACTATGGTCCAATTTCAGACAAATGAGACACAAAAGGAACTAATCAGAAGGCAGAACAACCACGAAGAGCTGCAGAAAGGCTACGAATAAATGCAGATATTTAAAACTGGTCTGAATGATTGACACAAATATACACCTGAATATGGACAAAAACAAATCTGAAAAATTTGTGAAATGGACAAAACAGCAAACAAACAAAAAACCAACAACATCTATACAAATAAACAAAATGTCCACTAAGTGTTGCAAAGTGATGTAAAACACAGCTGGAGATGCAAAACAACCACAAGTTGTTATCTTTATGGTTTCTGGTCTCTTGCAACCTTGCATTTTACTGCTTCATAATCTGTCTATAATATTTTTCTAAATGAATACAACTTGCATTTACTCTTATATTCATTAGTGAATCTTTTGTCTGATCTTTCTGTTGTACAGTGAAACATAATCTCGATGTTGTGTCATGGAAATAAATCTATGATGTAAGAGCTGAAGGGCTTCAAAACCCCAGAATTTGATCTAAAGAATTGCTTTTATTTGCAGGTGGGATAAAGTATTATGTGGACCCGTCTACATATGAGGACCCAAGTGAGGCAGTTAAAGAATTTGCCCGTGAGATAGATCCCTCTCACCTCAAGATTGAGGAGGTGATCGGTGCAGGTAGGCAGATTGGCCTGATTTGCCGTCATTATTAAAACATTTCATGTCAACTTGCCGTAACTGGTTCCACTGCCTCTCCTCTCCAGCCCAGTTTGGTGAGGTTTCTCGTGGCCGCTACCGTCCTGTGGGCCGCAGGGAGGTGTTGGTGGCTGTAAAGACTCTACGCTGGGGGGCGTCTGACAGGGAAAAGGGGATCTTCCTCAGTGAAGCTGGAGTCCTTGGACAGTTTGACCACCCAAATGTGCTGAAGTTAGAGGGCGTTGTTACCGGAACTCCTCCAGAGAGGATCATCACTGAGTTCATGGAGAACGGGCCCCTTGATGCCTTCCTCAGGGTGAGAAAACATCCCACGCTGCAGTTGCCTTGTATGCCGGCTCTCGGTGATTCCAACGTGTAACAGCACATCAGAACTCAAAAACTCTGTTCCTCTTCCTCCTTCCTGTCATCTACAGGAGAATGAAGGCCAGTTCAGTGTCCTCCAGCTGGTCGGGATGCTCAGGGGAGTCGGAGCAGGGATGCGTTACCTCGCTGAAAGAAACTTTGTTCATCGAGACCTGGCAGCCAGAAACGTGTTGGTCAATTCCAACCTGGTCTGCAAAGTGTCCGACTTTGGCCTCTCCAGACTCATGAGGGGCCTGGACCACAACATACCTACATACACCGCTTCTCTGGTACGTTCACAGAAGTGGAGCTCCTTTGGTTTTGTTTCTGTTATCACTGCTTCACAGTTTCAAGGTTTGTCAGAAGTAAATATGTGACTGGGCTCTGTTGTCATCCATCAGGGCAGTAAGATTCCTGTGAGGTGGACAGCACCAGAAGCTTTTCAGCATCGCAAGTTCAGCTCAGTCAGTGACGTGTGGAGCTTTGGCATACTGATGTGGGAAGTGATGTCCTATGGAGAGCGCCCATACTGGGACATGAGTAATCAAGAGGTGAAGAGGAGCGTTATCTGAGGAGAAGAATTTATAATCAAAGGCACTCAAATCCACACGTGTTACTATAAATTGAATAGAGTGTGATAATGTGTCATTAAAAATGAAAGTGGCCTCAAGGTTAAGACTCTAATCACTAACTACAAGGACCTTTGTTGCATCTCTCAGTACCATCCTCTGCTGAGCAGAAGCATGAAAATGTGCCAATAGACCAATGTACCAGTTTTGTATTAGTTATATTACAGCCTCCCTGGACATTAGTGTGGTATGTAATTATTTTTAAAAAGACAGCAAATGGGCAGCTACAACTTTACATACAGTAAACAATATCATGTACAAATATTTTTTACTTGTAGAGAAATTAAAATGCCATTACAGGAAAGTAGCCTGCTATAGCTTAACATCTACATGTTGCTTGAATATTTGAATATACGTGGCTCTTTTCGTCATCTCCTTGCATATATTTAATCATAATCAAAATGTCAAACAGCTTAAATTTACATAATTTTCCCTTAGTCACTCTTACAAGCTCTCATTCTCAGTGACCTTTTATGGAAGCCAGTTACACAAGACTGCTCGCACCATCTGCCCTGCTTATATCTAACACCTTCCTCTCTGAGTCTGCAGGTGATGAAGGCAGTAGCAGATCAGTACCGGCTCCCCGCCCCCCACAACTGCCCCCCTGCCCTCCACTCACTGATGCTTCAGTGCTGGCAGTCCGAACGGGGGGACCGGCCAGGCTTCGACTCGCTCCTGTCCTCCTTGGATCGCCTCATCAGGCACCCTGCCTCCCTCAAGGCGGAGCCGACTCGGTGAGTGGGCAGCTTCTGCCAAATGCTGCTACAAAACACACAGAAGGCAGCAGGTGATGGAAAATCTGCTGCAGTTACAGATTCCCATGCTGTCGTTTTTGACATTTTCAGAAGCTGCTCACAGCCACTGCTCAGCCCCACCCCAACAGACTTAACGTCAGTGGCCACAGTCGGTGATTGGCTGAAGGCGCTGAGGATGGAGAGATATCAGGAGGAGTTTGACCGAGCTCACCTGGACACATTAGACCGAGTCAGCAGACTCACCATGGAGTGAGTATAGCTGCTAGTTACTACGTGTGATTTTTAAAGTGCAAACTCTTTTTACACAAAGGGCGAGAAATTTTCCAAAATGCAACAAAAACTTAGATTTGTTATTTGTTATTTGGTTTTACTTCCAGTGTTTTCTCTGACTAATTTAACATTATTTAGAAAATTTTAACATATTTCTAGATTATAATCTGGCATCACACAAAACCAGTTGGGAAAGGGCATCTTTACATTTGCATTACATCACTCTTTCCTTTGTGCCCATTCTTGTTGACTCAAGCTGCTCGACAGATCTGGACTGCAGGCAGGCCAGTCAAGCACATGGTTGCTGCGTCTATAAAGCTACTCTGTTGTAAGAAAGGCTTCACGATGTATAGAAGATCAACATGCGCAATATCAATATCACAGAGCCATTTTGACCTGAAATTGAAGAAGCACGTGTGTGTTAATGAGGGCAACATTAGACTTTTCGAGGAAGTTCTACAACTATCCAACACTCACAGGTGCAGAAGTGGAATACTGCCCTCATTAATTCACCTTAGATTAGCACTATATATTTAAGTTTTTCTTTATATATCACAAGTCAAATTTTCATTGCAGTATTCAATAAGATATCGCATGTTTTCCTGATATCATGTAGCCCTGGTTGTAAGTCGAGCAGAATGAGGTCTGGCATGATGCTGTTGAAATGGCCACGGACCTCCCTGGCAAAGACCTTGATGCCAGCATACGTCACTGCAAAATTCCAATACACGCTTCTGCATTAATGGAATCATCACACATAATCAATGTGTCAGGGACACCGATGCACTCATAGCATCACATACTCTGGCATTTGCAGCTTTAACGTATAACAGCTTGGATGGTCGTTCTTTCTTCTTTGGTAGAACCAGACATCCATTTTTTTCCTAAAAGCAACTCATCTGACCACAGAACATGCATCCAAGGTCTTTATGTCCATCCAAGATGAGCTTGTGTCCAGAGAACTCAGCAGTGTTTCTGCACAGAGTTGATTCATGGCTTTCTCCTTGTGTAATACAGTTTTAAGTTACATTTCTGGATGCAGCAGTGGACTGCGTTGAGTGAAAATCGTTAGATTGCTTACGGTCGCATGACAATTTCTCATGTAGAGCAGCCTGAGGGCTCAAAGGTCACATGCACCCAACATTGATTTCTGTCTTTGGTTTTTTATGCACTGACTCTTTTCACACATATATTACACACTGTAGATGCTGAAAGTTTCTTGCAAACTTGCATTGTGAAATGTTTTTGTTTAGCACAAGGTATTGAGTCACATTCCATCCTTGCTTGGAAAGACTAAACCTTTGGTGGATACACCTTGTATATCCAATTCTGACACACTCAACTTTCACCAATTAATCTGCTGATTGCAGAAGCTTCCAGGATCCAGATCTGCTCAGAAACAACATTTTAATGCTGAAACCAAGAAACCAGAGAACATTATTCACAATTGAAACTGCCCTGTTGTGTCAACCAAGTTAATTTAGTTTTGATCTGCAAAAAATGCTTGTGACACTGCGAATTGCTGTTATCTGAACTCTTCCACAGAGATGTCCAGGATCTCGGCGTGAACCTGCTGGGACACCAGAGGAAGATTGTGAGCGCAGCCCAGCAGCTCAATGCCCATCTCATGCAGGGGCAGGTGGAGGTCTGACATCCACCCATGGTCCAATCTGTGCCATGGATTTTTAACATTTTCACAATCCTCTGCTTGTTGCGTCAGGTTTCTGCAACACTTTTATATATAAGGAGCACATTTAAAGAGTCGGAGTCAGCTAACAGTGCCACTCTGCACTGTATGTCCTGATAAGACTGACACTGCTACCAGAAAGGGTGAAGAAAGAGACTCCCAGCCACTCCCTCCAGACACATAACAGAAGAGATGCACCATGGGAGCTGCAGTTCAGGTAGAAGTGAGGTTAGGAGATTGCTGAAAAAGAGGACTTTAAAGATTTTGTTGGGTTTTTTTTCACCATATTTCACTTTAATGTTGTTTGCTTTCCTCTCTCCACACCTGCAGTCTTATCCCTCGGCCCTCCTTCTACTGCTCTCCCTCCCTGAAACTTCCCCATCCTCACTGAGTTCAATAAAACTGTAAAAAAAAAAAAAGTTTTTTGTTGAAATGCTCATAGAGATCTCTCCTCACAAAGAATTGCGTGAAGACAATCAAGGCCATCTTCTAATTTCTTGATTTTGTAAAGTTATGCCACTTCTTCTCTACTTAAACTGCTTAGTTACCTGGCAGTCTATGGTGGTCGAATGAGAATAATTTGATCTCAGAAAAATGTGTTGTTTATTTAGCGTGATGTGAACCCTTAGGTTGGACATAAGCCACTGCCATTAAACTGGAAAATTCTAACAAAGAGCTGCTTTTATACAAACTGTAAGCCAGGTTTTGTCCCTCTGTGAAAGTCATATCGAGGGTCTGCAAGCAGCCCCATTTGTACAGCTCACTCTCACTGCAGAGCTCCTCAGTGAAAGCAGAGCTCATGTTGTAAATTTTCACTGCAAACACAAACATCTGTCTGTGACGAAAACCAACAGCACCCACCTTTATGTGTACATTTCGCACTTCACCTCTTTGATTGCCTGAGAAAAGACACTGTGTCATCGAAGCGTTGTGAATTTGTGAAATGGAAAAGATGGACAAAATCTGATCCGATTTACACTTGAAGGAAGGAAGCGAAATGCTCTGTAAGTACGTACCCGTGTGTCTGTAACGTGTGCGCTGTACATGACGCTGTGTGCGAGTGTGCCTGTGTGTGTGCCTGTGTGTGTGTGTGTGTGTGTGTGTGTGTTTGAGACGAGTGTGTCAGGCTACACACATTACTAGCTGTTTACTTGTGTGAGTGTTCACCGCTATTCTGTAATCGTTCAAATTTGTAAAATAAATATGATTTTATTTAAGAACTGGCATGACTCTCGTTTTTCTATCTGCCATCTCTTATAAACAGTCTACAAAACTGTTCCCAAAAACTTGGGACGCTTTGTAAGATAAAAGCAAAAACAAACTCTGGTTATTGGCAAAGCGTTAAAACAACAAACAGTATTAAATGTAACACAGATACAACATACCAGATGATGAGAGGTAATGTTTACTCGTGTGTTGCGTCACCTCTTCTTGTTGGCACTTTCCAACTTCTTAAAAATGAATTGCTGGTATTAATTTCTAAGGGCCCACATATTTTCCAGGAAACATTTCTCATTGTCATCTATTCAGGTGCTATTTATGTAAAAGTTTTCATTAGAATTTAAATAACTTTCAAACCCTTGCAATATGTTCTTTATCAACATTTCACACTGCATCCCAACCATGAAGGTGCGTTATCACCTTCACGGTGATGAAGAGAGCTGCACCTTTTGTTCCACAGATCAGCAAGTTTGTGTAGAATCACAGTTTGGGATCTGCTGGGGTCTGCAGCAAGTCAAAGAACAGACACTTGAATCCCACATCACCCAGGACTGCTGATTTCAGCGCTGATCAAGACCGATAGCAGGACCGCATTCCCATGGCCTCGTATCAAATGACTCTACCAGCGTCTTCTAATTTTTTTTTTTTTTTAAATATATTTTTTATTGAGCTTCAAGGACATAATATATAAGTACACATACAATGCTCATTTTTATACTTATATATATACTTACATTGACTAACACCCCCCCCCCCCCGGAACATGTTGGACACCACTCCAATTTAATTTTAAAAGAATAAGAAAAGGAGATAATAATAATTAAAACTAATCACAGTCGAGAGAGAAGAAAAAAAAAAGAAAAAAAAAAAAAAAAAAAAAGTATGCATACATCCATATGTATACAATATTACAATAAGAGCTGTGCACCAAACACGATCTGATCCATATGAAATTAATCACAATCACAACACAAATGCCTGGTGGCCGCTAAGTGTTTAACAAGTGGGCAGAGTTTTAAGTTTACCAAGATACTTTAATACCGGATCCCAAACAGAAAAGAATTTGCCTCTGGACCCTCTGAGAGCATATTTTATTTTTTCCAATTGTATAAATTGTGCTAGGTCACTAAACCATAAGGACACTTTGGGTGGATTTTTCGCCTTCCAGTGCAATAATATTCTTCTACGTGCAAGCAACGTTGTGAAAGCAATTATATTTTTATAACATTTCTTTAATGATGCATACCTTCTATCCGTGATACCAAATATGACCATAGCTGCGTTGGGTTGAATGTCAATATTCAGTGCTTCTGACAACGTTTTAAAAATAGTAGACCAATAGTTTGCCAAGGCTGGACAGGACCAAAACATGTGCGTTAAATCAGCAGGAGTGTTCCGACACCAGTCACAACCTGCATCAGTGTTTGGAAATATTTTGGCCAGTCTTGCCTTGGAGTAGTGGATACGATGTAGAACCTTGAACTGTATGATGTTTAGTTTAGCACAGGAAGAACTATCGTTCACTCTTAAAAGGGCGCTCTCCCACACCTCCTCTCCGAAGTCCTCCCCCAGCTCATCCACCCAGTCTGCTTTAATTTTTGCCAGTGTTATTTTTTTAAAGGAAGCTATACAATCATTAATTCTTGAGATGAGTCCTTTAGGGCTAAAGGGAGATTCCAACAGATCATCTAGACCAGAAGATGGTGTTATGCATGGAAAATCGGGATCGTGACGTTGAATGAAGTGGCGGACTTGGAAATATCGAAACAGGCTAGACCGAGGAAGGTCAAATTTACGCATCAGATCATCAAAGCTTGCAAAAGTAGAGTCTATGTACATATCCTTAAAATTATAAATGCCTCGTCTCTTCCAAAGACTAAATTCAGAGTCTAACCTGGCTGGAGGGAAGAGGTGATTATTGTGGATGGGACTTAGATGAAGAAGGTGCTTGAACCCAAAGTGACGTCTAAGTTGAACCCATATTTTAAGGGTGTTTATGACTATAGGATTATTAGTGTGTTGTGAAACAGAGAGGGGAAGGCAGGAGGTGATCAGGGCTCTAAGAGAGGTGGAGGTACAGGACGCAGCCTCAAGGAGACACCAGTCTGCGTCAGGAGTATGGAGCCAAAACATGATTTTTTGTACATTAGAGGCCCAATAATAATGACAGAAATTCGGAAGAGCTAGACCACCTTGATTTTTAGGCCTCTGTAATAGCTCTAACCGTATTCTAGGCCTCTTCCCTTCCCATATAAATGAAAGTAAAGACTTATCAATAGATTTAAAATAAGATTTAGGAAGATAGAGTGGAATGCATTGGAATAAGTAAAGAAACTTGGGAAGCACATTCATTTTAACACAATTCACTTTCCCTGCTAAGGATAGATGAAGAGATCTCCACCTCTTCAAGTCTAATCGGACCTTCTCCAATAGTAAGCAAAAGTTTTCTTGGTAAAGATTTTGCATGCCCCTGGTAACGTTAATGCCCAAATATTTAAAGCTATTTTTAGACATTCTAAACGGTAGAGCACCATCCTGTATTTGAAGAGCCAGATCATTAACAGGATAACATTCACTTTTACTGAAGTTCAATTTGTACCCGGAAAAAACACCAAAGCTCCTCAGCGCGTGGATAATATGTGGAGCACATGAGACAGGGTCAGATACATACATTAATAAATCGTCTGCGTAAAGGGACACTCTGTGCTCCCTCCCCCCCCTATGAATCCCAGTAATTGTTGGCAAAGTTTTAAGTGTAATGGACAAGGGCTCTATGGCCAAGGCGAATAGCAAAGGACTGATTGGACAGCCCTGGCGGGTGCCCCTTGACAGTTGGAAGTATTGTGAGCGTTTACCATTCGTGATTACAGAGGCTTTGGGTGACGTATACAAGAGTTTGATCCATGAAATAAAATTGGGGCCATAACCAAATTTCTTCAAACAAGCAAATAAGTATCCCCATTCCACCCTATCAAATGCCTTCTCTGCGTCCAGCGCGATAACCACCTCAGGTAAAGCACCAGACGCAGAAGAATAGATGACATTTAGAAGCCGACGGACATTAGTAAATGAGTAGCGGCCAGCAATGAAGCCCGTTTGGTCAGTGGATATCACGTCACACATTGTGGTTCCCAAGCGTAGAGCAAGGGCTTTGGCCAAGATCTTCACATCACAGTTTAGAAGGGAGATGGGACGATACGAGCCACATTCTGTGCTATCTTTACCTGGCTTCAGCAGGAGCGTAATTGATGCTTCAGTCAATGTCTGTGGGAGTAATCCTCTGGACAAAGAGTCATTAAACATATCAAGTAAAATCGGTAATAGTTTATCAGAGAACTTTTTATAAAATTCTATGGGGTACCCATCAGGGCCTGGCGCCTTGCCATTTTGCATTGTTTTTATTGCATTACTGATTTCCAAGCGATTTAGTGGAAGCTCAGTCTCAGTCCTATGATCTGCTGTTATAGAAGGACCCTGGAGGTTATTGAAGAAATGTTCCATGTCCGAGTGATCATTTGACATTTCTGATGCATACAACTTTGAATAAAATGCGGCGAATGTTTCTTTAATTTCTTCTGGGTCAATAGTTAGTTCACCATCATCCCTTCGAATTTGTGGGATTTGTTGAGAGGCTGAGTGACATTTAAGTTGGTGTGATAATAAACGCCCGGCTTTGTCGCCATGCTCATAAAAGTATCCTCGCGATTTTAATAGAAGCCGTTCTGTTTTCTCGGTTGATAGCAAATTATACTGTGTTTGGAGGTCTAGCTTCCTTTTATAGAGTTCAGGGGAGGGACAAACAGAGTACTGAGCTTCCACTGCAGCTGTAGCTTTAATGAGCTCCTCCTGCTTAATTCTTTTCATTCTATTCATTCTAGCTGAGTATGATATAATCTCACCCCTGATTACAACTTTTAATGTTTCCCACAGGAGAGAAGGAGAGATGCCCTCTTTTTGGTTGGAATTCAAAAAATCATCTATTTTTTGTGATATAATTCCACAGAAGTTCTCATCGGCCAGGAGGTTCCTGTCTAATTTCCAAGAGGGACGCTCTAGTTGATATAGAGGGAACGCAAGATCCAGAACTACAGGGGCGTGATCTGACTCTATAATAGATGCATACTCAACTTTTTTGACAAAGGGGAGAAAATTCTGGTCAATGAAAAAATAGTCTATCCGACTGTATGAGTGGTGTACATTAGAAAAAAAAGAGAAGGATTTACTATGCGGAAACAAAAAACGCCAAGGGTCAATACTTCCTATCTGGTTCATAAGAACCGATAATAATTTAGCTTTTTTCGAAAGATTTGTATGCTTGGGATTGGAGCGATCAAGCGCTGGGTTCATCACGCAGTTCAAGTCTCCACCGAAGTGAATTCAGATCAGGGATTAGTGACATAATTTTGCCAATAAACTTATCATCATCCCAATTTGGGGCATAGATATTAACCAGAACCACGGGCTTGTGGTAGAGTAGCCCTGAAACCATCACAAATCTTCCTTGTGGATCCGAGATAATGGTGGTTGCATTGAACTGGATTCTTTTATGCATCAATATGGCTGTTCCGCAGGTTTTTGAATTAAGGTTGGAATGGAATACATTCCCCACCCATCCTTTTTTGAGTCTGACGTGGTCCTTAACCAACAGATGAGTTTCCTGGAGAAACGCGATATCACATTTTAGGTATTTTAGATGATTAAATATCCTGGCTCTTTTCACAGGTCCATTTAACCCCTTCACATTCCAACTAATGAATCGTATAGCAGCCATTCCTGAATCAGTACCATTCACCATGATTAACTAAAGAGAGTGAAATGAGAACTGAATAACAACAGATGAAAAAGTAAAACAGTGATCATGTTAGAGTGCACAATTTGGTTCAATCCTCCTCTTACGTAAATAAAGACAAATTGCAAAGATATGGTGGTGTCCCTTCCCCTAACCTTGTCCAAGAACAAAAACAAATCAAGAACTAAAACTAAGCCTATACCTGTCACTCTCTCTGAGGCAAGCTGCAGGCTAAACACTATTCCAAAAAACTTCTGGTAGAGCATTTTCTCAACATTTCTACACATGGAGGCTCCCAGTTCTTATGATAAAACATAATAAAACCTCTTAACAGCAAGGTGAGAAAAAAAAAGAACAAATAAACAAACAAAAACAAAACAGCTGAGCAGCGTAATACCTGTTAATGCGGGCGTACAGATATAAGGGAACATATATAAAACCTCCCTATTTAAAGGCAACAAACATGGTTTGAATAAAGGAGGAATTTAAGATACAGTACAACATAATGTGGATAAGTCCGGTAATAACATCACTGGGTGTCCATACCTCAGACCTGCGGGCCACCAGGCTAAAATCTTATGCCGACGAGGTGTCAAGCTCAGGTGATTAATCATCGCCAGGCTGTGCAGCCATGACCGCGGCACGTAGTCCTAGTCCTCGTCGGGCCTCTGGTTGAGAAACTTCTGGGCTTCGTCTGGCGTGTCGAAGGTGAACGTGTCGTCCCCGTACATCACTCGTAGCCGAGCCGGGTAGAGCATGCGGAATCTGACATTCTTCTGATATAGGGCTTGTTTGATGCCGTTAAACGCAGCTCTCTTTTTGGCGAGCGCTGCGCTGACATCCTGATAGATCCTTATGGTGGCACCTTGGTATTTGAGCTCGTGGTTCCTGGCCCAGCGCAGCGCAGCTTCTTTCTGTTGAAACCTGGAGAAGCAGACCAGGAACGTGCGAGGGGATGATCTCTGGCCGACTCGGGAGGTCGGGGTGCGGTGCGCTCTCTCCAGTTCAGGCGGTGTGGGAAAGACATCGGGGCCCATCGTTTCCATCAAAACATCCGACATAAATTTTAAGTGGTCCTTTCCATCTTCACTGCCTTCGGGGATGTTCAATATACGGAGATTAGATCTCCGCGAGCGATTCTCGAGGTCATCGCACCGGTCCAGCAGCGTCTGGTTCTGGCTCAGGAGGGTCTTGATAGTAGCCTCCGCCGCTGTTAGCCGTTCAAAGTTGTCACCTGCCACGGACTCCACGGCGACGAGGCGCTTCTGGAATGAGGTCATGGTTGTCTGCAACGAATCCAGTGAATCTTGTATTGGCCTAATGGCGTCCTGGATCAGTGTGGAAACATCCTCCTTAAGAGAGGCTCTCTGTTTAGCGAATTCAGCAGACAATTGGTCCATAGCCACCACCGCGGCTGTAGGTTTTTCGGGTGTATCAGGAGCTCCCGCTGATGTCGGAGGATTGCTAGCTGCGAATGATGCTAGCTTACCCGCTGCACGTGTGGCCGGAGTTTGAAGATTAGCCGATTTCCCGTGTTTAGACGTGCTCATTTTAAGCAATTAGTTAAATTAACCGTAACGAGTAAAAATTGTGTCGAAATTCGTGGAGATAGTTCGTTCAAACGGGTGGGTAATGAAAGGTTAACCAGGAGCCTTCACATGTGCGTCCTCTCCCTACATGTCACCACCCGTCTTCTAATTTTTACTGCTCTTCCTGCTGCAGGTAGGTGACTTGTCTGCACATCGTCCCCTTTTTTAAATTTATTTTATTTGAATTTATTTTACATTACAGACCAGATTATAACTTCATCTTGCTGATCAATTTGTACTCTTTTACCGTTTTTGCATTTTCTACAATTTTACATTGAAACTAATAAAGTTCCATTTACTGGAAGGGATTATATTGTCCAACTGCAGAAAACCGTGGCTCAGTTGGTTGAGTGGTTGTGTTTCATTCAGAATTGATTGGTTAGATCCCCCAGCCCCTCCACTAGTTGAAGTGTCTTTGGATGAGACACGGAAATCATTGCATATACAGTGCAAATATACAGGATAATAAGAAGGGCTAATTGTTTGTTTTCTGAGAGGGAGAGACCCATTAATAGACCAACTCTGACCCATTGAAATATGGACTGTACTGTGCTATCTGGAGCAAGCCATCAGCAGAAGATCCCTTAAATACTATAAATTGCAAAGAGAGACTTGTTTTTCCAGATCATCCCACAGATGCTTGACTGGACTGAGATCTGGAGGATCTTGAAAGTATAGGTCATCCACATGAGCTGGTCAGCCACATAATATAAAAAAAAGAGAAAATGGCTACCTTCTTCTGCTGCTCTGTGGTCCAGTTGTGTCCGCTATAGGTGCTTTTGGTGATGGACTTAGCTCAGCATAGGCACCACATCTTCAACTTCACTGCCCCATACTGTGATGCACTGTGTGTTGTGACATTTTTATATCAGAACTAGTATTCACTTGTTCAGCTATTTCAGCCACAGTAGCCATTCTATTGGATACAAAACCACAGGCCAGCTTTTGTTACCCATGTGCATCAGTTAGCCTTGACTTGACTACTTCTAACTGACTCATCTTTCTGATTTCAACATATCAGCTTCAGTCGGGCTGAAACACAGCTTTCAATTCTTTTTCTTAACTATTAATAAATTGTTGACATTAATCTGAAAATATCTAGCATAAATCTGTAAAAGATCCTTTGAGAGCTGTATTTTAACCCAGTAAATGTTTTAACTCAGGAGTTTCCCAACCATGGAGTATTTTAATTCTCCCTCTTTTACAGAACAAAAAAAGGAGGTTATTAATATCTAGGATGTCTTTTGCAAGAGTGTCATGGCCAAGACGGCAAGATTAGCGACAACACACTTAACATACGGGCAAAAACATAAGAACGAAATTAGTTTACATAATATTAAACTTGAAATGAGAATGTACAAGGAAAGTCACAACATATCACAATTCAGAAAGATTGAAATGATCCCTCAAAACATACACATCTTAAAGTATCTTCCTCTAAATCACATGAAAATGCTTTGAATTTGTTCTTTGAAATCAGCTTTTTCAATTCCAAGTGATTCTTATGCTGATTTCAAGCAAAGGCCGCAGCCTGAAGATTTTAGTTGGTATAAATACTGAGTATAAAACTCACTTGAATGAAAAATGTTGATGCAAACATTATGGAGGATTCAGACTGTGAATAACTTTGAAGTAAGAACACACCAATAACTACAGTGTCGACCAGCTGGAGTACAACAAGTAATGATGAGTAAGAGATTTAGAGTCAGTGATAACCTCAAAACTGTGTCTAGTGCATGTAAGCATGTAAAAAACATCAATATAATCCTGCATAGACAAAAAAGAGGTAACTAAAAGCCTCTTTTTCGCCTTGAATGAAAGACAGGTCTTGATTCCGACATAAAACCCTGATTTCATTTCAGTTCTTTCTTAGACTAGTCGCTGGATATAAGGTGTAAAATATAAAGTGCATACGCACTCAATGACAGAGCTTTGACAAGTGGTAACACGTTAAATATAAAAGTAGTAACAGACTGAATATAAAAGCACTCACAGACTGAATGTACATTGACTGAGAACAAAGTTGCTATGGTAGCACTTTGTAATAGTAGTTAATGGTAAATGTTTTATTTGAAAAATGGCAAAAGATTTCAGATCGACAAAAAATTAAAGACAAACATTCAATCAAAGTCATGTAGAAGCATCTCAAAACTACTGATAAACAGGGAAACATGAGAACGGCTCATAAGATGTGGAATTTTCCATTTGATATAAAGGTGTCAGAAATACAGAGTCGTATTATATCTAAAAAAAAAAAAGGTGCTTAACGAGATTTTAAAGAAAATCTTTGGAAGTGATGAAAGTTTAAAGATCAAAAAGTACTTTAGGCTTGTTATCATAGATTATTGTCCCTTATGTCTCTTACATGATCATCAAACACTACTGGGTTAAATCAGCATGTACCAGCTGTCATAACCTAAATGTATATGTGTGTAATAATTGTTTACTGTTTCATTCCGACTCGAATTAACACAGTAGTGTTACATGAGTCTAGAAACAGTGAGCACAATAACCACATAATCATGTTTTTATGGTGTTATTGTTTCTTCATAAAGACGTTAACGGAGTGGAAACCATTGGTCTTTATGGCACTGCTTAAAAATGGTGCTCCCAGTCTGGTAAATAGCTATTATCTTCACAAAACCATGTGACGGCCACATCTGCAGCCATTACCAGGTCCTCCTATGGAGTCCTCCTAAACCCTGTTTATCCTGCGGCTAACCGCTCTCTTAGTCACAATCTATAAATGCAGCAGAAAAACACCTGCACGCTACAAGTGATGTAACCAGAAGTTTTGTGTAACTTGACTGAATCAGCAGTTTGCAACTAATTTAACTGTTTCAAAGTGAGATCTTTGGTTCCTTATCAGTTAGTTGCCACAACCCTTAAAGAACACGAGTTCCACTTAACAAAATATATTATTAGCTTTGTTTTCTGCCCTCTGAGGAAGGTGACATGTCGTCATTGGAAATTACGTTGCGGCCCTCTAAATGATCATTATGGTCTTTGTACTGCGGCAATTACCGTATTTGTGATCATTCCTGTTGACACACGAATGGTGCTTAACATGTTAAATCACTGTGAATGAAACTAGTTGAAGTGAAGTGTTTGTGTGGACAAGAAGTAACCTGCTGAAAAATCGTACAACATCTCCATATTTTCTCCAGCAAATACTCCCCATATCCACAGAAATTTGTCAATTCAAAGAACAGCACACGCAGCATAAAACCGTTACGCCTCAATATGTGGCGTAGATTACAAACCTGTGCTCAAGCAATTTTCAAACAGGTTTTCTTTACAGTTCACTTGAAACCATGACCACTATGTGTGGACTGTCATGAAGTTGCAGAATTTTCATAGTGGCCATGCAGGTTTTGGTGGTAGTTAGAGGAATGCAGACAGGCCTGGTGATGGCAGAGAGATATACTGGGATCAGGGACTGGACCAATGTCACTTCACTCTTTAGGAGACCAACTTGTGCCGATAATTTCAAATCAGCATGATAAAGGAGTTCCTGGTTGACAGTCAGCGGAAGGTTAAAGCACAACTTTCTCTGTGGGATTTCTGACCAGTGGTGAAAGTCTGCCTGCTCATTACTGCCTCACTATCACTGTCTTACCTGTCGGCTGTTCACACATCCTCCCTCTCCACTCATTCATTCTCAACCCCGCCGCAGGTCTCCTCCCTCTTGCCGGGGTCATATATAATGGTGATGCCACAGGGATTTCACTTCTCCTCAGGGACATTTTATAGGTGCTTGTTTCCAATTTTGAGGGTTATGACTGAGAAGTTGAAGAAGCTGAGGAGGGCCACTTTTATTATTTGAGGGTAAGACAAACAAACTTTTTCGTCACTTTTTTTTGTTGCTGTTGTTGATGTTAAATTGTTTTTACTTCTAAAAAAAAACACTAACTTGTTGGTTTAAAAAGAGACAATTCCTGTCTGTTGGTACAGACTCCACTGTAATTATTTATTTTTCAGTTATTTGACTTCCTTGCTTTGTTTTATGCTTTAAAATGAATCTAACTCTTTATGTCACTCTTCCAGTCAAACATCAGGTGTCAATGTCTCCGTCTATGGCCCGATCTGCTCCAAGCGAGCTCAACCATTGGTGGAACCAGCTGAGGTTTCGCCTCCAAAATAAAAAAGGATGGAACGAGATGTTGGATGAGACATTCCTGATCTGCACAAAAAAGTAAAAAAGATTTTCAAACAAGGAATTGGACCTAAAGTGATGTCATAGGCAAGCCTAATGTTTTTGTTTACAGTGGAAATGATGTTTAGTCTTTGTCCTTCTGTCCCTTAGCATAAATGACATTCCTCTCTTCTATGCGGCTAAAAACAACAGTGTCGGTTGCATCAAGAAACTGCTAAGCTGCGCGTCCACCAACATCTTTGAGAGAGGTGAGCCTGAGCTATGAATTCGAGCCTTGTTGTGTTTGTCGTGACAGTGCTGTAATCCGTGTGGTTGTATTCTTCTCGCTCAGGAGCCCTCGGAGAGACGGCTCTTCACGTCGCTGTGATGAACGACAACCTGGATGCTGCTGTGGCTCTAATGGACGGAGCTCCTGAACTCATCAACGAGCCCATGACCTCTGAGCTTTTCCAAGGTGCTCATGCATGAACATACACAAACTCTCACACACACACAGTAGATGCAGACGCAAACACAAATTGTAAAGTGTTGCTCTTATCGTTTTGTATGTTAAAGTTGTCTCCTCTTCGGTCCGCAGCTAAAAAAAATGCAGAGAAACTAAACATACACATGATTTGTAGACAGAATCTAATGTGAAGGCAGAGTATTTGAACTAATCCTCTGATAAAGCCCTGAATATCAAACCTTTACACAAAGCAGCTTTTATTGGTTCAGAAAAATCTAACCAATCAATACCCAGCTGACACATCCCAAAGTGACCTCTTCACAGCCTCCTCCTCTCCCATAGAAGAGTTGTAAACAACAAAACCTGATGCAAAGTTACTGTTTCAACTGCTGGGGTTACAGGGTGGGTTACAACTCAGCATGATAACAAGGCTATTGATATGCAGATTGGCAGGGAGATTCTGTTTAGCTTCAAGCTTCACTTTCACTAAAGGTAAAACTGGGGAAATCACACGCAGACTCGCAGTAGCTCACAGAGTCACATCTGCCCTGCCAGTTAGCTCACCTTATAACTTAGGTTGTAATTTTATTAGGAAATTCTCCAGCTTCATCACTTCACACCTCCACGTCAATGTATTATAAGAGTTTAAATTAGTATAAAAGATAGAAAATAAAGATACAATCTCAGTCCCTCATGTGGTGGTTGTGATCTCAGGGACTGTGCCGTGTTTGCTCAAATTGTGCTCGATCATCATTCAAGCACCAAATATAAATGTCAGGTTAAATCTGACGTGGTGTCCTGACTACAAATCTGCTAATTCACAGCAGACCAAAGTACTCAGTCTGTCTCTGCCTCAGGTGTTACTCCTCTCCACATCGCCGTGGTGAATCAGAACATCAATCTGGTTTATCATCTGATTAGTCGTGGTGGTGATGCCGCTACACCTCGAGTCACTGGTCTGTATTTCAGGAAGAGGATTGGAGGACTTCTGTACTGTGGTGAGTCAGCATGATCTTACAACAAAATGTAAGCAGCAGTCAGATATTGATGACAAAGTTGCTGCTAAGAATGTATATGCAAAACACAAAAAAAAGAAAAGGAATTTGTAAGAATCAGATGTATTATTGATCCACAGGTGAGCACATCCTGGCTTTTGCTGCGTGTGCTGGAAATGAGGACATTATCAACATGGTGATCGACGCGGGGGCCAGTACCAGGGTCCAGGATTATCGAGGTGTGAAAAACCGACACTTTAGTTAGAGAGGACACAGGGTTATTTCATATAATAAGACAAAGCAGGCAACTGACCATGATGGACTGCTCTAAGGTCAGCTCTAAATTATTCGGGCTTGAAGCTGAAGTGTAACATCAACTAGAACAGTTCCTCCATTAACTGTAGCAAACTTACCTTCTGAGGTTGTTTTTTTCAGAAAAAAATGAAAAATTATGTTAAATCTTTGCATTGGAGAAGCTAAATTTGCAAGCACTTTTGTCCGTTGTCCGTTCAGCTCTTTTAAACACTACGTAGATTTAACAAGTAATACTTTCAGCTGTGGAGTGCAGCTGATTTCTGGACGTCCACAACTGAAATTGTCAGAAGGTGCCAGACATCAGGACAACTAAAACATAACATTTCAGAAAAGACAGCAACACAAGAAACGCACCAACAAAGCAGAGAACACTAGGTTTCAGGAAACGCAATAACCAAACATATTTAGTGGAGTTGTCTAATGTAGTTGCTTTTTCTCTTTATTGTTGTGTTCTGAAATGCTGTGTTTCAGTGTTGTTATTTTTTTAAGAAACGTTGTGTTGTGTTTTTTTTGTTGTGTTTCCTGTTTCAGTGCTGTGACTTGTGATCTTGTAGTGTGCGGTGTGTGGTTGGAACTTCTGCTTTCTTGTCGTGTTTGCCTAATTTGGCCACCTGTAGGAGTCCAAAAGAAGCCCAGCAAAAGAAATCTGTGGTTAATATGGCCTTAAACCTCTGAGCATCTGTGCCAGTTATTGATAACTAATGTTCTTTATTTTTCCTCTTGTGGCTCCTGTCTCTTGTGTACGCACATTCTAGGCAACACACTGCTTCATGTTTTGGTTCTGCAGCCCAACAAGACGACTGCGTGCCAGGCCATTGACCTGATTATGGCAAGGGATGTAGAGCTTGACCAGTCAGTGCCACTCGACATGGTGCCCAACTATCGAGGCCTTACACCTTTTAAACTGGCTGCCAAAGAGGGAAACATTGTGGTGGGTATCAAGCATGGGAGGTGCCACATGGTGGAAATGAAAGGTGGAGCAGATTATTTCACTGATCCTATCTTTCATGCTGGGATCCCCTCTGTCTCACTCAGGCATTTCAGCACCTGGTTAATAAAAGGCGTGTCGTCCAGTGGAGTCTGGGCCCTCTGAGCTCTCACCTGTATGACCTGACAGAAATCGACTCCTGGGCCGACAACATGTCAGTAATGGAGCTCATTGTAGGCAGCCCACGGAGAGAGGTAAAAAACTAAATATACATTGTAGTTCAGGGAAATCCCACACCATTTTATTAGAAATACACATTTCAGTCAGAAAATAAACAAAATCTTTTGTACTCCAGGCCAGAGGGATTCTGGAGGTGACTCCTGTAAGACAGCTGGTCAGTCTGAAGTGGGACCTGTATGGAAAACATTATTTTAGGTAGGGATTGATTTCTGTCTGAGGTTAAATATCTGACCTGTACTCATGTCCACTGTGTTCACACTGGGGTTTTCCCTCTCTCCTGCGTTAGGCTCCTGATGGTGTTGTATCTGCTGTACATTGGGACCTTCACACTTTGTTGTGTGTTTCGCCCTCTAAAGGACGCTCCAGAGAACTACACAAAGTCAGACATGGACAAAACCATCAGAGTCCAGAAGGCATTCAATGTGAGTTACAGTCATTAAATAGAGAACAAATAAGTAAAATAGATCATAACAATATCATTGCATTTCACTTTCACAAACTAAGCATGTTTATTGCTTTGTTTTTATCACAGTTAATTCATATTTAGGTATCCTATATTTCTGAGTGCAAGACTTTTAAGGAGCATTCTCTTGTACTGGGGGGCTGCAGCTCTTTATTCTAACTTATATTACTTTATCGTAAATGACGTTCTGCAGAGTTTGAACGTTTCTATTACTATGATTTCAGTGATGACCGGATTTTCTACAGGCATTGTTCATAGGGAATACAGTTGTGATGTCCAGCACAATCAGTATTTAGTCCTCTGTTGACTCTAACAAAGATCATATTTGTGAATCTGTCAGTAGAGTACGCTAAATATTTCTGAAGGTCTTTTGCGGTTTAATGGTGCCTTTGATCTGCCTCACAAGCAATCCTACAAGTGGCCTTTTCTTTCCTCCAAATGACTTTTTGCTCTTCACCATTTTTGTTGACTTCCATTCTTATTTATTATGTAAACTGAGAAAACAGCAATTTGAAATTGTCATAATGGGACAAAATTAGCTATAAAGCATTGAAAAATTCCACTAGTCTGGCCTTTCATAACCACAGAATAACCACAATTTTTTTTTAAAAAATCATAAAAGCATATTGATATTTGAGACTTTGTCAAGAAATTTTAAGAACTGTAAAAATCCACCTCATCATCTTCATGTAACCAATAGGCCAATAACGAAATCTTTATTTCCCTTCTGCCTGACTCAGGAGAGTTATGTGACGTATGGCGACAGTCTGCGACTAGCGGGAGAGGTCATCAGTGTCCTGGGAGCGGTTGTCATCCTTGTCCTGGAGGTCAGTGCACAACGCATGCTCTGTATTCATAATCATTGCACGCCAAAGTGTATTGCAAGTAAGAAATCGCCCTGCATTCCCTTTCCAAACAGATCCCTGATATACTGAGAGTAGGAGCAAGGCGCTACTTTGGCCAAACAGCACTGGGAGGACCCTTCCATGTGATCCTGTAAATACAAACTCTTCTCAGCTGTATGATGATAACACAATGTTAGGCCTCTCCGTTTAACCTTGCTGCTGCTGTTTGTGTTGTTTGACCAGCATCAGCTATGCCTCCCTGGTGGTGCTGCTGTGTGTGTTCAGAGCCTGTGAGGTGCAGGGGGAGGCCGAGGTGATGGCAGTGTGCTTAGTTCTCGGCTGGTGCAACGTCATGTTCTTCGCCCGCGGTTTTGAAATGCTCGGCCCGTATGTCATCATGATACAAAAGGTACAGTTAAGCTCCCTGCAGCTTATGGAAGCTCGTATAGTAGTTTGTTTCGCTTTCACACCTGTGGCCGTGTGTTTTCAAGTTGTTGTTTTGGTTTCAGATGGTCACCTGCTTGTGTTTTCAGTCTGAACAGCTTTGTGTCTCATTTCCTCCTAGATTATATTTGGAGACCTGACAAAGTTTATGTGGCTGAGTTTTATTGTTCTCATCGGTTTCTCCACCTGTGAGTATATTCTTGGCTTATTCCAAACTTTGTCTCTCTCACAGAGTGTAAATAAGACTTCAAAATACCAGAATTTAGAACTTTCTGCTCCTTTAGATGCATATTAATTTTTCTTTCACATTCTTTTTAGCCCTGTGGATGGTATACATGACCCAGGACCCAGATTCGCTCCCTGCGTATCGATCCTTCCCCATCACCCTCTTCTCCCAGTTTGAGCTCAGCGTGGGCCTGATTGACCTGCCGGTGGACCACACCGTCACTACGCCCCCCATCGTCCACGTGCTGCACGTCACCTTCTCTGTGGTCTCCTACATTCTCCTGCTCAACCTGCTGATTGCCATGATGAGCGACACACACTGGAGGGTGGCCCAGGAGAGAGATGAGCTTTGGAGGACTCAGGTGACATACACATAGACTGTTGTGCACACATGCATAATGTTCTTGTTGGCACGAATTAAGCACTGCTGTGTCATGTTTACAGCTGTGATATTGTTGTGCAGGTGGTGGCCACAACTCTGATGCTGGAGAGGAGGCTTCCTCGCTGTTTGTGGCCTCGGCTCGGAGTGTGTGGGCTTAGCTACGGCCTGAAGGAGCGTTGGTATCTCAGGTAAGAGAATACTTTGGTGCCAGAAGCAGGAACAGAAGCTTTCAAGGAAAACAGAAGCACTAATATAACCCCTTATATGACAGACATTTACATTGTTGAAGCCGTAATTATATCAGAGGAATGTTTCGTTAAATACCACAGAAAAGACATTGAATGACTAACCTGAACACTACCTGAATAGCCTTTAATGCACACAAGTCAAGCTGTGCTGTGAGAGAAGCACAACTTTTAATATGGCTTATGGTTTGCTCATTTTCTTTACAGGGTTGAGGACAGAAATGACCCCATGATGCAAAAGATGCGACGCTACGTTAAAGTCTTTTCTAAGGAGGATGAAAAAGAAAAGGAGGGACTGGAGAAATCAGACACAATGAAGGGAACCCCGATGCTCAGACCGAAAAATAGAGGTTGTAACAACAGGAGGGCACTAGCCGGTTGGGAAGTGATCCGTCACAGCGCTTTAGGTTTAGAGATGGAGCAGCAGGAGCCGGAGGAGGACCACGACATCAGATATGTTTAGAATGAAATGTCGCCCGATCCTCACGTGCATATTTTGAGGCCTTCAGAGCATATGAAATAGATGTAAAAAGTCGATGCCTTTCATGAACTTGCAAAAAAAGGACTCATCTCTCTCGGTTTTCCTCTGTAGTCAACAGTGCAATTATTCCTGCAGTATTATGCTATAGAAAAGAGTGTTATTTTTATAGCAATATAAAAGATATGTAGCAGTAATGTATGTTCAGCTAGAATAAAGTGAAAGATTCAACTTGTCATGTAGCATGAATACTTTTATATGAGAAAACAGATGACTTCAGACAAAATTACTGGCCTTCATTTCTAAGTTAGCAGGAAATGGAACGATTCAGTATAAAAGAGTATTGTACCATGATTAGAGCTTATAAGTGCTTATAAGCATAAGAATAAACTATTCTAATACAAACTATGCTGTGCATTGCTGTAAGAAACTATAACTCCGATAAAAATCAAACTGAGTGGTTACTTAAATGGTGAATACGCAGCTATCATCTAAAAAGCTTCATTATGTGTCTTTACTGGCTACTACTTATTGGAGTGTGATGTGGAAACTTAAATGATTTGACAGGTTATTGAGGATATGATTGTTGCAGAAAATTGTTCTGTTAGAAAATAGTGGTGCCCATCAGAACTGAAGCTGACAGATGAAGTAGGTGGTAGCTTGACAGTAAGCTCTGTCCCAGTTCTTCTCAGGCTGTTCGTCAGTGTTGAGGAAAGCACAGTCGCCGTTATTTGGATACTCTGCCCAGTAACTGTAAAACATAAGAAAAAGATATGTGTTAAAAGTGTCATCACAGGATGTTAAGATTATTTTCACCAACTCGGGGAGAGAATAAACCCTTGTGTTGTGGCTTTTTTTTTTAGGGGAGGACCCAAATACAAATATGAAGTCGAGCTGTATTTCAAGCTGTTAGTGCCAAAAAAAAAAAACAGCAAAAAAAGGAGGAACAAAATGGGTAGTCATAGAAACATGTTGCGATGTTATGTCTCTAAAATCTGCAGATACATGAACTTTTCTCTGCCAATAAATCAGAATGAAACTTTAGTGCCACTTTTGGTTGATGAGGATCAGGCTTGGTCATGTTGCCACGGCGATTTTAAGAAACATAAAATATAGCAGCATTAGAAACTAGGGCTGTCACTGCACAATTATTTTGAAAAGAATACAAGGCTATCAGACTAACTACTCGTTGTTTTCTTGTTTGTTTTACACAAGGAAGTAAGGAACGGCTAAAAGTTAACAAACAAAAAAACAGTCCGCAAACAATCATGTTTTGACTATCAGTTAAGGTCAAATAGTGACTATCATATATGCATTATCAACACAATATCGATAGTTTATTATTTTAATGTCACATTTATCATCAGTACCAGAACAATGTGACACCCCCTATTAGAAACATAGAGATTCTTAGTATCTGGGTAGCATTCTTAGTGGAAAAATCGTGCAAAACAAGTGCAAAAGAGCACATAAGAGGAAGTAAAAGAGAGTATTTTTACTACAGAAATAAAACAGGAAAAAGGTAAAGAAACCCAAAGAACTTGAAGCCAAATATACTTTCACTGAGTGGACACTTTAACAGGTAGGGAATCGAAAACCGGTTCTTGTTGAGAACCGGTTCCTAGTGTTTTCAATTCCCTGGAATCATTTATCAATTTTGCAAACGATTCCCTTATCAATTCCAGTGGGCGCGAATGACGTCACCACGCAAGTTGCCATAATAGAGACTCTCTGGTGGCGAGTCCAGCGCAGCCAGCAGTCAACAGTAAACATGGCGCCCAAGCGGTACAAACGCTCGAAAGTTTGGTTTCACTTCACTAAAAAAGACAACAACAGGGCAACTTGCAATACTTGAAAAGTGGATATTTCATCAATGGGAGGAAATACTACCAACATGCAGAGACATTTGCGCACACAGCATGCAATAACTAACTATTAATGAATGTCGCGTTTTCGATCCGCTCCGGACTAACGTTGGTGAATCTCACCCCAGCAGCAGCAGCAGCAACGTTAGCATGTCCTGACCTTGTCTAATACTGCAGGTAACTAACTAACAAACACTGCCTATCATGTTAACGCCATCTGCCTCATTGTAAAACCTGCTATTAGTAACGGTTAATGTTAAATGAGTGCCTTCTCATGCATTACATTTACAGGGCTCTCAAGTTTTCAAGTTTGCTTGGAGTGAGATTCGGGCGGGGCAGGGGCCGGGCCGTGTGCGCGGGGGGGGGGGGTTTCTTTCGTTTTTTTTGGGGGGGGGGGGGGGGGGGGGGGGGGGGCTGGTCCCTTGCAGTATCCCATCGCCATAAACTAGCTACTTAAAGAACAAAGAAATTGTTTTATTTATACCAAAATCACAAATCTTCACTTTTACACTAAATTCTGCTATATTTTAAAATAAATTGTTTTAGGTATGCAAAGTCTTAACAAACAAAATTTCTTTATTTGTGTTGTTGTCAGTGTTGTAAGTTGATGCTAATTGACCTGTTTATTGTCCTTTTTTTCCCCAAATGAGAATCGATAAGGGAATCGAAAAAGAACCGAATTGTTAAGCAGAATCAAAAATGGAATTGGAATCTTAAAAATCTTATCAATTCCCGTCCCTATTAACAGGTCAACCTGTACAGTTTAATGCATTTCAGCATTTAGCATTTTTGTTCTTGAGAGCTTGCTGACATTTTTAGAAGTCCCAGCTAACGGTGGAGTTTTATTTGAATTTATCATATTGAGAGTTTCTAATATTTTTTTGTCTTTCCAATTTATGTGAGAGGGAAGCATGTTAGAAAATATCTCTCAATAGGTTAAACATTAAGGTCCCCGAGATTAAGTCAACAAAGGAGAATAAACTGTAATAGATGTGCATCTCAGAGATGTCAGAGAGAGGTTTGCTGATTGAATGTATAGCTTTACAAGTCTATAAATCAATCATTTGTTTATTTCTTAAGAGTCACCTCTCTTGCAGCTTGTTGTTGTTGACCCAGTTCCATGCAACATCGTTCTGTCTCAGTCCAATCCAGTATTTCAAGTTTCCTTTCCTTGTCAGAAAAGTCTAGAAAAAGAGAACACCATTCATATTTACACAAACAAGCTGCAGATTGTAACATTTCAACAAACAAGGACACCGTTACAGAAGGAAGCAGGTGAGCGCCATCAGAATCACCTGAACATTCTGGTTGGTTATAACAGCCAAAGATCCACCACTGGAGGTGCAGTTCTGCTGACTCTCAGCCCATGACAGCCTGAAGGTGGACAGGAAATAACAGGATCGTCCGTATGTCAGCCATCCTTTAGCACACTGCTGGCAGCCGATACCTGCAACCAGACAGAGATCCAGTACAATCAAGGCTACGAAAAGAAAGAATGAAAACAGCCTGCAAATATGGGCTAAATTGCATATGTCAATTTGCAAAATGCTTTTGTGTTTAACCTAACTTAAATTTGTCCATATTCTATCTATCATCTATAAACATGTATTTTTATTTATGCTTCCATGCATGAACACATATCGATCTAATATAGTCTAGGAGAAAATGATAAAGCTAACTGAACTTTGGTTCAGATGATATAAAAACTTCCCCCATGACCTAGCATGAAGTGACTCCCTCAGCTGCCTGATTAAAAAATAATCTGGTTCATTGTGAAAGCAGAACTGTCACTAAAAATATTGTGATTTAAAAAGTATCAGATGTCTTCTTGGTTTCTACTCAGCATTTTTGCATCTTTGTGCTCACGTTTGGAATGGAAGTTTGGGAAGAGGTCCTGGCACTGCTCAGGACTGCATGTTGGAGAAGGAATTTGTCTGTCAGCTGCTGTAGTTTCCTCTTTCTCTGAGCAGACAGGGGATCCAGTTTGGACTAGAAATGAGAGCACAGTGGGAGGAGATATGAAGGAAAGAATAATGCCCAAAGGCTGCAGCTCTGCAGCTGGGCACAGCTTTCATGTATGATCTATTGTTGTTATGAGGAAAAGAACTATAGAAGCATTGTAATCGCAGAATAATAATATATACTCCAAAGTGTTTTAATACATCTCTGACTGTAAAAGTTCTCATAATCAGCTTTAGCGTTGCAAAGAGAATCAAACGAAGAGTGGTTTGTTGTTACAGTGATCCATGGCTGCAGATACTCACGTTTCACACTGAGGGCAATGACGACGAGCAGAAGGACGAGGCAGATTACTGAGAGCAACAAACATGCAGCACGGTACAGGCGTTCATTTCCCTCATTCTGTTTGCCTGAGGATGAAGACATCAAAAAATGTTAGTGAGCACGACACGGACCCCCATCAAGGCTGAGAAAACCGCCTCTTCCTACCTTTCTCTCCATCCAGTTCAACTGATAACTTGGATGCCAACTTTTCACCGTCTTCGTCTTTTTTATCCTCAACATAACTGCGACAGAATTTGATGTACATGGAGAAAAATGTCCTGACGTTTTTGGGGAAGCTTGTTTACACTCCTGCTCCGTCTTCCTGTTCTGCTGACTCACAACTGCCTCCAACAGGGCTGTTTTAAGACCCCACTTTGTCTTATCGCCATAGCAACACCCCAGCCTTCAGTTTTTCCTAAATCATTCATGGGGCACAGTGGATGGCTTGTCTTTGAATGCCAAAAACTTTAATCTCTCCCGCTGTCTCACTCTTTAAGAATTAATGTGTGTGTGTGTAAGAGCGAAAAATAGTCACAGACAGAGACTCCAAAACAACAGATTGGATTTCATTTGAGGGTCATTTCAGATCAGTGTTCGGGTCAGGCAGAAACACACCAGCGCCACTGGTACAGACTTAAGACAGTCTCAATATGAGATTATAGAACAGGATTTCATGCAGAAAGTGGGATCAAAGCAAGGTCTTTCTCAAAGGGCTTTATACAGCAATTCACCTGTCTGCACTTTAGCAATAAAAAGACAACGTTTCTCTTTCTAAATTCGATCCTACCAAGTTACAGAAAACCACCCATGTTTTAGTAAAGTAGCATATATTAGAGTATGTTAGTGAAATTAAAGTACACGCCCTGCTATGACATTCTGCTACGTGTCCATTAGCTTCCTTCTTTCATTTGTCACGACACACAACTGATGTGTGTGAAAGCAAAAACATCAAGAGAAAACCACCAAACAGTCTGACATTGAGCAACATGGTTATGGGAAAAGCAAGTTCAGTCTGCTTGTGCTCTTTATGAAAAAAATACACGTTGAATTTATTTTGTTCTGTTTATTTTCCATTACATCTGTGTCAAAGGCAGTAAATCAAACATTAGGTTTATATTTACAGGCTTTCATTAACCTAATGGAAGTAAAAATGTAATTTTCTGTTTTCCAAAGTGATAAAGACAAGGAGACTTACGGAGTTTCAGAAACTGAAAAGTGTTTCTTATCAGTCGAGCTGAAGGTCATTTCTTTGGTCCTCCCAGCTTTACAGTTGCTGCTGATTAAATTTGTTGATGTTACTTTAGGTGGAATTTTAAAGTGATAATAAAGGGCATAGAGGGTTAGTGGTGAAGTGTGTTGATTACGGCAGCAGAGCTGCATCACACTGCAGTCTTTGAGGGAGCAAAGACTGTACTTGTTACTTCATGCAAACTTGACTAAGCTCAAACACTTCAGAAATATATTCTACTCCTGTTTATAAAATGAATGCTGAAAAACCAAAGTCTCGGCAGCTTTATATAGTTGTAGAAAAACTCTGTATGGGTCTTGTACATCTGGACTACAGGCTGTGTAAAGCAATGGTTGTTAGATGTAGCTAAACGACCGTAGTTGGACGACTTTTCATTACATTGTACTGAGTTAAGGATACTCCTGTAAACTGACAGTATTATTTAACAACTCTAATTTGTATTAATCTGACAATAACACATACTGATTTGTAACACAATACTTTGCTATTGCAAGATATTACATGCTGTAATAACCCAGTTTGTAGTTCAAATGAATTTTTGGAAATCCAGCGTCCGTATATGTATATCTGTATATAAGATGACTCTCTCACACTCACTCAAAGATAGAAAGTCTGTCAGACATGTGGGCATTTGCACATTTTTTTTTATGTTTTTAATGTTCTCTTAAATTGATGTTTAGACAGAGCGAAACACTTCACAGAATCAGAGGGGAGAAGTCAAAACAGCCACATGTAGATTTCAGTGGTCACCTATTTTGGCCTATTTTGCAACCAAACCCGAAACCAGCTCAAACCTCCCACGAAAGCAACAAGCAGCGCTCTGCTTCTCCTGACAAAACCCCCGCAGTGTTGAGCTTTCCAACAATATAGCATGATAATTGAATTTTTTTCACATCAAAAGTTTCCACCTTAATTCATTATATAAAGAAAACAATCATCTGATTACTCATTACTTATTTTCAAACTAAATGTTTTAATGGATTATTTATGTACGGACGGGTGGAGACAAACACCGATGAAACTCAGTCATGAGTAACCAGCATGTAAGCCAGCAGATGCTTAATGATCTGTCTGTCTGACAAAGGGGATTAAAACTTAAAAAACATTGGGAAACATGATGGGGTGCTTAAACAGCATCAAAGATGGGCGCAGCCTTAAAGTTTTTTCCAAAGAAAGACATCTAGACTGAGAAGCATGCCGGCACATGATGCGTCTGGATCTTTCAGCTGGGCATCAAACAGATCATTTAGGATGAGGATCGTGCTGAAACATGTGATCTTTGTGCATTACAGCTGTACATCCAACAGAAGAAACACTACAGTTTAAAAATTTACCTGCTTCTTTAACTCCACCATAAAAAGTTTCTGAGTAGACATCCTCAGATGGACTTTGCAGTTTAGCGTAATGGTCTGCTTCTGCTTCCTCTAAAGACAAAAATACAGATAAACACATGTCATTAAAAGACGTCTGCAATTTACTTCTAAATACTCAATATACTGCATTTTTAGTCAAATGTTTATTTGGGGAGTTAAACTGTTTTGGAAATTTTCTCTTAGTAGTAATTCATAGATTTGAGCAATATTCATATTAAAAACATGCCTAAAATGTCCTTTCACATCAGTCAGATCACATTAAGTTTCTTGCTCACCTTCAGTTTTTATCTCCAGCATCGGTTCGCTTGCGCGCGCTTCACCTTCATCGTTTCTCTCACTCTCCGCTGAGATCTCCTGCATCTCCATGACTCCTCTCCTCCGTTTCTCTAACTTTCGATTCAGCCGGTGAGTCTTTTGTCAACTGACAATGAGGTTATGTAAGCTCTTCTGGATGCAGACCGAAACTCACATGACACCCAGTTGCAGAAAATGATGTGTCAAAATGTCCAGTTTATGTTGAGAGTGTTAAAAAAAAAATTAAAAATATCCCCAAATGTAAGTGTCCAGTGAAAACTGTGACTCATCTAATCAGTAAAGACAGAACACTTCCCCATTAAGATTTTACTTGTTTCCGGTCTAACCCCAAACCACATATATAGAGTACAAATAGCTTCAGGCTTGGCACTTGTTTGTATGCGTATATTACCTAGAAAATAAGCATCTATTAATGCCCTGCAATGTGTCACGACTGAGGTTTTAATATACAAAATATCTTATGTTTGAAATGTTTGAATCTCAGTGCAATAAAAACTGTGAGCAAATAAATAGATAGACAAGTACTTTATTCATCCCAATTTGGGAAATTATTTTGTTGCAGCAGCATACAGTATAAAGATATGCAAACAATTAAAGTAAAAACAAGCAAATAGAATAAAATAAAAATAGTGAATAAATATTAGCTATATACAAATCTACAGTATGAAGAGTTTTTTTTTGTTTGTTTGTTTTTTGTTATTGTTTTTTAGGAGAGACTTCAAGCCTATTGAGCTTGAAGTTCTCTTCCAGCCAGAGGGGAGGTGTTATAGATGGTGATGGCTGCTGGTAGGAAGGATTTCCTGAATCGTTCCTTGTGACAGCGGAGCTGGATGAGCCTGTTGGAAAAGGAGCTCTGCCATCCAACCAGCAGCTGGTGGAGAGGATGGGTGGGGTTATCCATGATGGATAACAGTTTGTTCAGTGTCCTCCTCTCCACCACAGATTCAAATGAGTCCAGTTTGCAGCCGATGACAGAACCAGCCTTCTTAATAAGTTTATTAAGCCTGCTGGTGTCACCGGCTCTGACGTGAGAATGATTTGATTTATATCAGTTCATATAACATCCAACACCACAGGTTTCATGAATGTAGACGCACACACCCACAGAAAGATGGACTTTTTTTTTTTGCATTTTCTTTATTTTTCCACAAAAGTTTATGATAATTTACAAAAACAAAACAAAAAAAACTATTTGCATTAAATACAGATGACTGAGAAAGATAATGAGAGTTTTCAATAACCTCCTTTTATAATGCTTTTATTTATTTATTTATTTTTTTAAGCCTTTCTCTTTCACCAGGTAAGGAAACAAAATGACCTGATGTGTGCTAAAACGCATCAAGCTCTCCTTGAAATACTGTCAAAGGTAAAACCCCACCAGCAGCCCTTTCTGCCCTGTACAAAGGTTTTCTTCCACCATGTTGTATATCAAAACTAATATAGAGAATTAAAGTGGTGCGAAGCATTACAAACAGCCTTGACTCTTTATTTCAGTCTCATACGTCTCCTCTCATTCTCTCTCTGAGTCTTTCTCCACTCTTTTGTCCCTCCCTCAGGCGCCGTACACGCTCTCGTTACTGTAGGTCATGTAAAGAAACAGGTCTTCGTCATGGTGCTCCTGCAACAAAACAAGAACAGAACAATCCATAATTTAGCATGAAAAGAGTAACTAATGGATGAACAGACCAGCCACGCCAATCACGAAAACTGCCCCAACAGAGAAAGAGCTTCTATTCAAGTGAGATTAAATCTAGTCAGCAGTCAATCAAAAGACTGCCTCGTGTGATTAAATACATGCTGGCTCATCTGACCCTAATCAACCTAAAAATGTATCTTTTTCAGATGTCTGACTGCTGCTTTTAACGTCACCAAGTATGAAAGTAGGACTGAGATGGCCAGTTTTTCAAAATTAAGAGAAAAGTGAAGCAACACTGTGAGCAGTCTGCGTAAAAACATCCAAGTCTTTATTATGACATCTTAAACAGGAAGTGTTTCTGTGTCGATGTAAGCAGCTGTAAACAGACAAACTAAGAGAAAGACAGTAGTCTCCGCGTTTGTACTCCTGGTGGTTGTGTGTGTGTGCCACGGGGAGGATCTGCATGTGAACATATGTGTGGACAGGTGCAGATGCCGTTACCTCATATACTGCAGAGAGAGGGAAGCTGGATGGGGGAAGAGAGTTGTTGACAAAGAAGAAGAGCGCCTCTTCCGGTCTCAGAGACACACGCTGACGGATCAGGAAGCACAACTGGCCGACTAAAAGAAAGAAAAGAAAAAAAGGGAAGGGGGGAGATAAACGGAACAAGATGGTCATTAAGGGTCACTTACAGTAGTTGTGTTTCATGTGAAAAGAACAGAAAGGAAAAGAATAATTATCGGAGGAGAGGTCAGCGATGAGCCAGCGTATGTCTATACATTTTGAGAATTAGGGAAAAACCAAGACTAAAACAATTCAGACAGATTGGTGCAGAAATGTTGGTTTTTATGTGTATATTGGTTGATCGTTCAGAAAAAAAAAAAACCTGCTGTGCAGAAATGCTTAAATTGCCTTGAAGTAACTCTAAAGGTCTTTCCATTAAATATACATTTTTTTGTCCACTGGAGAGCACAGACGAGTCCAACACCCTGCTTAGTATGTAAGTAAATACTTTCTGATGATGTATTGCTGTTCTGATGATTGTTTTCTACCAAAAAAAAAAAAAGATGTTTTGATGTCTGAATCACACGTTTGTGACTCTCACCTGTTAAATCTGAGGGCACTAAGTATTTCTTCTTGTCCAGGTCAGGAGCTCGTGATCTCGGGGCCCTCTCCACAATGATCTGGAACAGAAAAACACCCAAGAGCAAAAGCCATAATTAGCAAAAACACAGAAATGGTCGTTTAACTGGTCAAATCAAACCAATAAACACGTTTGCAGGAATTATTTCAAAAAGCTGTTTAGGAAATGTGGTCATCTATAAGCATACGAGCATAATCATCAAAAAATACTCCTTTAGTTTAATTAATTACTTAATCATTGACCCCCCCCCCCCCCCCCCCCGTGAAATCTCTAACTGTAAATATGTCGTCATCAACAACAAAGAACCACTTGTCATACTGACCGGTATCTTGTCAGGATGCTTGGCCCGGACTCTCTCTCCCTCTGCTCTCCTCACCTCTAGCGGTACTGAGCGCTGATACTGACTGCTCATCTGAAAACAACGAGAGGAGACATGAAGTCTCTCACAATGGCTTCATTTACTGCACAGACAAAGGAGAAAGAGCGCTGTCTGACTTCACCAACCAGTGCATGTAAACAAGTCATACAGACAGGCTGAAGAGCAATTCATTATGAGATGAAATGCGACTGTCTTTTATTCAACTGTCAAGCAGATCTCATATTCAGCTGGAACAGTATGGCATTTATTACATCGTAATGCAGATAATATACGCTTAAAAGCATACACACCTCTATATGTGTGGCTGTGTTCAGACTTTGTGAGCAGATCAATGAGTTGTATTGCTTTCTGGGTTAATGTGAATGGAAGAGATGCCTACATTTATTACTATTGTTGCTTTATAATTGTTTTAGGATTAAAGGTGGGTCAGTTTTAATCATTGAAAAAACACAATTTGATGAGAATCAATTTTAATATATAGAGATAGATGCATCCTATGAGAATTTTTGACTTGTAAGCCAAAAGGCAAACAAAAAATAATATTTTTACTTATTTGGCAATTGTGAACAACATTTTTTCTAGTTGGGACAGCCATTATATTTCAAGTCGAGCTGAATATTTTTGACTCAATTTGAAGGTTCATCATTCAGAAGAAAAAGAGGTGTTACGATAACTGATCACATGACGGAGCTCAGTCACTTTTACATTCAGTACATTCTGTCCTACGAATGTAAGACAATGAAACCCCAGCTTCTGAAATCATATGTTTTGGTGTTTTTGACGTAAGAAATGTCACCAAAGATTGTATATCTTCATGTTTTGGATCGTTGGTTCAAAAATAAACAAAGATATGTGTGCAATTTACGATTGGCTTGGCAAAGCCATAATGGGATTTTTCACCATATTTTACGTTTCAAACACTAAAACCCTTCCGAAAGGGAAAGAAAACATCTGCACAGCACAGTACAGATCGTGGATTACGACTTAAATGCATGACCATACAGTAAGAAACGCAGTGGGGTCGAGTAAACAACGACTTGGATGTCGGAAAAGATTGAAGGTTAAAAACAATCATTCACGTCAATATCTGTTGGTCTGACACAACTGACAACAGAATACGTCCCGACTTTTATCTGAATGTCATCATTTCGGTCAGGATGACACTCGTCCAGGTTCGCTGAGTCCATCCTGAAGTTAGGCCACGTCACTCTTCACAACAACACTGCGATCGGGTAACTTGATGTCTAAATAAACTTGCCCTCAAAGAGGCCAAACCGCTGATAAGAACCGTTTGTATTCAACCAAACACTAAAAATCTTCAAAACAAAATTTTACTATCGCATTTTATCTCAAGTGGGCGGAATCAGATGTTTTTAGCGCTCGTGCCAAAGGTAATGCTAACAGCTGTAGCTAACGAATCTGCGAGACGTTTCTGTTCACATACCTTTAAAAGACAAAAACCCAGTTTCACTCAAAACAAGACGAATCCAAACACACTGCAATGGTCCCTTGTACAGTGTAATTTTTCTCAAAAGAATGACTGGGATGATCGTTTTGAGATCAAAACCCACTTAAAACGTGCAGGAATGAGGTGGCTTTCAAAGATGTCGACTGCTCTACTTATTCTGCGGATCAAAAACAACAACAAACCCGGCAACGCCCACCTACCGCAAATGTAGCCAATCAGAGACGAGAAACATACATTGACAGCTGCGTCTGTCCATTGGAAACAAAACTTTGGCAGGATACCTTGCACTTATTGCGTAAATCTGACTGTCAATCCTCAGCTGTCACAGCCCCGTTTTCCTTTAGTGGGTACAAATAACCAATGGCATGGCTTGGAAACTGGGCCAGAAAGACAGTGGGCTCACCCCTACTGCCACGCCTCGGCCAAGCTACGTGCGTGGTGTGCATTGCATGGCTTTTTTTCTCTCCATCTGAACAGTTCGTTTTGTTCAGTATACAGCCCCAGCAGACACATGCCACAAATATCAAATAATTTTACCCAAAACCTCTTTGCGAACGTGCAAAATCCCCCTGCAGCACTTAGGCTTGTTGTTTGATTGTAAATGAACTCAATTGATTTAAGAATGAAAGAAAACAGCAACAAATTCAATGTCAAAGTCTGTGTAATGATCAAATGTTCTTTTATTCCTCAAATCTAAATGTATTGAAATGTCTTCTGTATATCCCGTGAGGCTATGTACATCTTTGAACCGTCTTGAAAACTGCATGCGTGCAGGGACCCACATTTTAAAACACAACTTACATCATACATTTTCCTTATACACAACATATCATTTTCCAAAAATAATATTTCTTGGAAAAAGGAAATTTCCCTTAGAAAATATTTTTCTTAAAACACAAATCTATGCATGTACCATAGTACACTATTGTTTGTAATGGACTTTACATTGAAATTAATAGTCACACATTGTTCTTAATGGCTCCATGCACTGCTCTGCGAACAGTCATTATTCCAAAGAGTGAAAGTAGCAAGACCCCAGTGCTACACTGGGATGCATCCTTGCAGCTTTTTGTCAGCTCCTACACCCAGGTGAACAATTCTTTAACAGTAATGTCACTGAGCATCCATCGTCCGGTTTCTGGTAAGTAGGAGCACACAGCTAGCACACAGCTGAGAAAGTTGTTTGCGGTACACTGAGGACGTCCTTCTGCTTCGTCCCATCCTGAGCATTTTGCTCAGACAGCGGCTGTTGCCGTTGTCAGTTTGAGTGCATCTGAAAGGTTGCGTTGTCTGACCCTGGAGCTGCTTATGTTTTCCAAATGGGACTTGGGCACCCATCCACGATGCCGGTCAGAAAGTTTGGTTCCCTCAACCCAATCTGGGAAGAAGAGAGAATCCAACACAAAGAACTGAGTGCTTAATGTCAGCTAATATATGTGGCTGCCCACATGAATAACATTTTCTGCATGGCAATTATAGAAAAAACAAAAGTATGATCGTCTTACTGTCGCTGCTGTCTTGATGCACGAGAATAACATCAGCTTTTTCTAAAGACAGCTCATCTGGCTGCTGGGCAACAAAAGCTCGAATACACTGCATCTGTGCAAAATCTGGATGAAAAAGAGAGAAAGGATACAAAACTTTAGAGGCAGACAGGTACAGTCACAAAAAAGTGTGAAGAAGTGAGACCACTGCTGATTTTCCAAAGAAAAAGGATGATATTGAAATGGCAAATGATTTCTTAATTAAATTCATCTCCAGGTCACAAATTGTTGCCACCATAAATGGAAAAGTTCACCCTGCCTTCATCAGCAACGTGCAAATTTTTGGTGGAAAGCAAGTAAACCACGGGTATAGCAAATGACAGTAACGATGCTCTATAAACCTGTGAGTCTTCAGTGAGCTCAACAAACCAACAGGTTACTAAAAATAGATAACTAAATATCATGAAATGTCTGTCATGGGGAAAAAGTCCACCACCAGCAGTCCAATCCTTTCTGGAACAAATGCTTAACAGTGTACATGATAGAGGACGGTAATAAGAAAAATGTTTCACTTTCACACACAGTATTGTCGCATGACTGTAGCTCAGCTTATGTAGCTGTTGTTGCTTGAACTTTGGGCACCGCATGCATAAACATCCATCATACAAATACATGGAATCCAACAGTGAAGCTTTCAGCAGCTCAGTTCATGTTTATCAGTAAGTCATGCCAAATCCTGTAACTGTTAAACAGCGGCAGGCTTTAATTAATGAGTCTTTACTGTTTGGTTCGAGAGATTTTTCCAGCTTTGGTTTTATTCATGTAATCAGCAATCAGCATGCCGCCATTACGCTTATACACGCTCTGCCATTTTACTTGAGTATCCAAAATGTGAGTGTGTCTTCTTATGCAAATATTCTGCTAATTTTGTGTCACCTCATGTTATTAACAGTTCAATGCTCACTATTAGCGAGGTGTGCAGTTGATTAAAGTAATTGTGATTAATAAATAATAATGATACTATTTCACAACTCTCAATTGTTTACCTTGTGCTGCAGAAAAATCTGTTGCAGTATGGGGCCTGGAAAGGGCTGAAATCCAACGTAGCTTATGACTCCTGGTGCAAAAAGATGAATGAATGATCTCCCATATGCAATTTTAATGATGTGGCAACCAATGCACTCTCCACTCTCTCAGTGTCTTACTGTGTGTCAGTTCGTAGCAGCAGGGCTTTTTGTGAAATGTACAAGCGAAACAGGTTCTTCTGTAAGGAGTGAAGTTTGACACGGCAGTTCTCTACGCGCAGTTCTGATACAGGAGAGTGATCGATTACAGTGAATCTTCCCCCTCTGGAGACAGCAGGCAGGAAAAGCATAAATGATAAGTGAGGGACAGAGAGAAAGATTATGATAAGACTAAAGAGATGATGACAATAAACAACAGATATGATGAGGACATGGTGATGAAAGAGAGGCCAGCTCGCTGGTGATGGATTATAACGACATTATATAAACAACATGTTTGTAGACTCACTCTTTTTGTAGTGAGACCAACAAGTAGTCATTGAAGAGATGCCAGTAAAGATTTCTCTCCGTGTCCTTTAGAGAGAAATCCATCAGTTCAGTGACGAGACCTTCTCGTACCAACCTCCGAGACTGACTGATCAGAGGAAGAGTCTGGAAGAGAAAGCAGAAGCTTAACCTGCTGGAACATTATCATTTCTGAGCGTAAAAGTCAGTTTGTCTTTACTGAAATGGTAGTTTTTACTCAAGGTCCACTTACTATACCGGAGCTCTCAAACCACACCTCATTGAGTTTAATCAACTTTCTATCCTTGATTTGGTTGTAGCCATGGTTGCCATGTGACCGGTAGCTTTTTACACTAAGGTCACATAATACCGTCTGGACTATCTTATTGTAGACTGAGCTAACCCTGTGTTAGAGAAGACCCTTACACTGCTAAAAGCTCAACTGACTCTCGGGGGAATTTAAAAAAAAAAAAAGAAGCTTTCTTTTGACTTAAAACTTTTGTTGAAATCAAACCCATAATCTTAAACTATACTGATATTCCATGACAGAGCAAAAACATGCAAACATCAATAAATTACATGTTCAAAGAAAATACCTATGTTAATGAATAGATGCACTAAAAATGCCATTTGGTTATTTTCTTTACAGCCATTTACAGTTTGAACAGTTTCCACATTACTTACCCTGCACTCAAAGTCCACTTTAGCACTGAGAGAGACCAGAGACTCTATGCTTTTCATCTGAGTGATGCTGTCATTACTCTCTTGAATCAGCTTGAGAAGAAAAGAGATGAAGAGATGTTTGTTGTAAAGCACTCCAAGATATCCACAAGTTTTCATCAGTAATGTGAAGTACCGTTATCCTGTGTTAAAAGGGGAAGATGCTGTACCTTCTCTAGATGTTTTAAAGCTTTGATGGCCTGCGCCGCCTCTGCTGTACCAGGAGTTGTTCTTTTCACAATATTCTGAACAGAAAAAGTTTGTCTCAGTTCAAAGGGTAAAGGAATGAATAGGTTATAACCACCAATTGGAGCTTTTCAGTGAGTTTTCATGCACACCTGCACCAGTAGTTTTAGTCTTGTGATCCTTTGGAAGGGAAGCACGAGGAAAGAACGCAGGGGAAGTCTCTGACAAACCGGACTCCTCTCCAACTTCGCCACAATCCGCTTGAATTCTTGATTCTCATTCCTGATTTTTTTTTTTAAACAAACAAACAAACAAACAGGAAAATTGACAATAGATTAAGTTTCATTCATTTTTAAATTATTTTAATGCAATAAAATGTTATCATTGAGAGACTCGAGTTAGTATATCCTGTTGGAGCTCACTATAGATTCTATATTAACAAAAACATCCTTCCAACAGAGAAAAGTCTAAACTTGATTGAGATCCTTACATGAGTCTCTGGTAGGTGGCATCTTGATACGACTGGTTGGTGAGGTAGGGCACATAAACCATCCTGAAGCGCTGACAGTGCCGAGCAATAATGTCACAGACAGTAAAGTTTATGATGTCCGATTCCACCCGCTCCTCCAGCTTTGTCAAAAAACTAAAACCAAATTCATAAAGAACAACTTCAAACTTAATGCTGCTGCAAAATTTTGCTTCACCAGCAAAGCACAAACAGGTTTCACAACCACTTGATGTGTGTTTCGTGTAGACAGATAAATGTATCCAATTGTAAATGTAGAGCCAGCTAAAATGGCTGGAAAAAAAAAAACTTGCTCTAATGATGTCTAACAGTTCTTACCTGTGGCTGATGGCACGGACGTCAGCCAACCGGGAGAACAGCCAGTTTCTATCCTGAGTGGCCAAAAGGGCCCCCAGCTGTTTGGACTTGACAAAGTGCTCAACAACTATGTCCAAACTCCGGCAGTAGGAAGCCTCTGAGGTCACCACTTCAAATCTAACCTTTATGGCGAAATCAAAAAAAGAGAGAACAAGTGAAAACTTGAGAGTAAATTATAGCGTACACGCACAGAGTTGTCGGTTTACTAGAGGCTGGGCGATTTCCAACAAGTGTGATTTCACAATACATGGAAGCGTTCCCACTCTGACACAAGGTTTTCAATTTCCAGATAAAAAAATCCACAACAACAAGAGAGAGTCACGGCTTTATAGAGAAGATTGCATAAACTTCTTCCATTGTTGAGATGATTCATAGCCATTTCCCATTAATGGTAGTTATACCGAACACCAGAGAAGCTTCTGATGTAAAACAAAGTACGAAACAGTCCAGTCCTTTTTTTTGACAAAAAGCTTGCACCATGGGGTTGAATCTCCAAATCATAAACACTCCAATTTCCGTCGATCATATTTTGCCTATCCAGAAACAGTAGTTTGTGGAGGAGTTCAGAAGTGCTGGCAGGAGGGAAACTTAGCCATCAGGAATTCAACTGCCTGTATTATTCCACTAAATATCAATGTGCCAGGAATCTATTTCCAGTAAATTTCCAGAGAGTAAGGTATGCATCTTCACACTGATTATTAACCAGTTTAAGATAAAGATCTGTCAAAGATAATAAAGAAAGTAAAACCAAGAAGAAATCATGAGACAACTATCAATTGAGTAACTGCCAGGGAAATTCTCCTATATTTAACTTCAGAGCAAGTGATGTCTTGTTTACTTTGCAAAGACAAAACAATGTTAATTATTTTTGTCAGACTGAAACTAGCTCAAGACTCCTGCTTTAGTAAAAATGTACAAGACTCAGAGGGAACAAGTGTTAACTCGTGCTGCTATGTGATGATTCTTAGGGGGACCACACTTTCATATATGCAGTGACTACAGATAATTATGCGCAGAAAGTTACCTCCTGCAATCGCCACTCATCTTCTCCAAGCTCCTCCAGTTCAGCACTATTCCTGACAGCCGGCAGTTCCCTCCACAATGTGGCCGACTGTGTGAGGGAGATGGACAGACGTGGAGAGGAAGGCCTGCCTTCATTCTTGGGGGGCTCTGGGAGAGGCAAGCTTGTACAACTAATGACGGAGCCTTTGCGGGACCAGGAGTGGGGGTGTGGGACTGAGGGGAGGGGAGGAAGTGGTCTGCGGGCTGGAGGAGGTGAGGGGACAGGCGAGCGAGCAGGAGACGGGGTGTTCTCCTCACACACAGACAGGACATCAGAGCGAGACTGACGCAGGATCTCAAAGTTCTGTGCCGCCTCGCTGTACTGCTGGTAGAGTGGGGAGGCATCTGATGGAAGGAGAGGAAGTGAGACAAACAAAGGGGGGGGCAGCAGGACGGTAGATAGAGAAAAAAAAATGTGTTGAAACGTACAGGAAGCAAAAGAAGTAAGACAGATAGAGACAGAAGAGCGTCAGCCACCAGGAGTTGTTTGCGTTAAAGCATTCCTTTTGCACATACTTGTCGGAATGCAAAGTCAGAGCAGCAGCTGTTTTCCCCACGAGTTTGTAAAAATGAGAACTTGCAGGAACCTGTCTGTGGCTTGCACAGACACACGGATACAATTCACACAAGCACACTCCTTTCCCATTTTTTGCAATAGCCATGTGAGGGAAAAACTACAGCCATTTTAGATTAAGTTTAAATGAGTTTCTAAATGGTGAAAATCAGCAGTAAACAGACAGATTTTCTTTTATTTGTGTATGTTGTTGAAATCGGAGCCTGAAGTGAGTCTGGAGTAAACAGTTACTGAGCTGGTATTTACACAGAAATGAATCACATGCACTGAAGGGAAATGCTTGACCACGTCATGCTTTTCCCGTCTGCAGTCAGAGCAGATATGATCAGAAGACACGACATTTTGTCCACTCAGTCTTTTCTAATCACTAATCTTCAGATGTAGTCTGAACAGTTATTGACAGTGATGAAAACTAAACTTGCAAAAGCAACAATGTGCACCAACACACTTTGACTTTGAGGAACGTAAGAAAATCAAAAGCTGGAACACATGTACTCACTGAAAATTTTTGAATTCCTCTTCCGTCTTTCGATCGTGTCCAAAACATTCCTACAGGTGACAAGAGAAGGAAAACTTATGTATACATTTAAGGTGCTCTAAAAAGACTTTTTGAAACCTGATTGAAACTCCTTTTTTTCGTGTAAAACATTGCCAGTAATGTCCCGAAAACAAGTTTTTATACATTTAAATTTTGAGTGACACTTTAAAAACACAATTACTGTCACTCTCGGGATTAAATCAAAACAGCCTTTATCATCAGGGAAATCTAATATTTAAAAACCTTGAAAGAATTTGTAAAATCCTTGTCTCAGGTTTAATCAAAATGTCATTTTTAAAAGATTGTTTCACTCACCTGAGCTCCACTTCTCCCCAACTTTTGCTCCGATCGTCCTCATCATCTGGAATTAAAAAGTAATCATTCGTGGAAACATTATACAAAAGCATGTCCCTACTCACTATACGTTGATAAACTTAGTTGTTAAAAATAAGGCAAATGAAAAACGCAAAAAAATAAATTAAACGGGTAATGAATCAAGTAAATATTAGTTAAATTAGTACGATAAGAATTAGAGAAGATATTATAGTGTTTGTAAGACTCGTGCTTCTCGTGTTGTCTCAAAACAGGATCGACACCAGCCTTTTAACTCACACCCCTGGTTTTTCCTTGCTTTCTCCACCTCATATGGTTTCCACCCACCACCTGCAACCGCAACACTGTGACGCACTTTCCACTTTAGTTGATGCACTTTTCAGATCATTGCACTGTTAATGTCAAGTTACTGATGACTACTTCATTATGCAATTTCCAAGTTAGAAGCTGACAGAAAAAAAGTGGAGGCTAAGACCATTTGGACTGAAAAAAAAAAAAAAAAAACAGAAGAAATGACAGACTGTGATTAAAGAATAAAAAAGTAAATAAAATTTTCTTTTTTAAAAATCACATAGAGTGCCATTTAGTAATTTCATTGCAAGAGTTTTTCTTACATGGGCAATCGAGTCTGAGATGTCAGTCTGATTTGTTCATTAGATTAATCTCCAATGCTGACTGATTAGAAAAGAGACAGGAGTTGAAAGAAGGGAGGTGATTTTGCAGCTTTCTAAAGAAACGGACTGCTTTGATCAGTTAGCCACCGTTTCCACAGTCGGTCCCCTGCCTTTACCTGTTGTTGAGAATACTCTGGGTCTGCGATCCCTTCCAACACCTTCCTCTTCTTCCACTTCCTCAAGCTCTCCGTGTCTTCTCTCAGTGGTTTTACGAATTCCCCTTCTCCGTAAGCGAGCTTCAGGACCCAAATCCCGAAAACTGCAGGAGCTTTTCACAGTCACCTTTTTCCTTTCAGCTAACCCCTCTCCCTTTCTGTTATCCACCTCAGCTTCTACCATCACCTCCTCCACCTCCACTGCAGTACCCCTCTCTTCAAACTCCTCTTCCTGCCTTTCTTCTTCACCTTGACCCATTTCGACTTCCACCTCTTGGATCATACCCTCTTTGGAGGGGATGAGGAGGTTAGACTCAAAGTCAAAATTAAGAATGGGGCAGCTGTTAGGCTTGTACAGCGTGTTGCTCACACTTAAATACATCTGCACTTCTTTTTCTCTTTCTGTTAACTCAACCGTATCGGCTTTTTCTAACTGAACTTGACCAGAAGCCTCAGTTTCTTGGTCCACAGTGTGATCTTTCTTCCCTCCTGTGTTTATCAGTATGTCATGAGTGTGTGTTACAACATGCATAGCTTTGACCTGGTCTGCATGCATGTCGGCTTGGTTCTGCCCCATACCTCTAAATTCCTCCATCAGGTCTTCTTCCTGCACCCCTGGCTCTGGGGGCTTCTCATCTTTGGTCAGTGTGACAACAGGCACTTCCACAGTACTTTGTGCAACCTTCTCTTGTTGCTTGTTTTCCTCAGACTGGTTGTCCTCTTGAGCGTCTGAGTTTGATTCATCATTCGCCTGTTCTTCTGACTTTCCCAGGATCTCACGCACCACATCTTTAGCCCATTTAAGGTGGGGTGCCTGGGAACGGCGCTTGGGCTCCTCAGACATGCTCCAAGCCCCACTCATTCGGATCCGAATGGCCTCCAGCTCCTCTGGACTCATTGCCTCAGTGTTAAGCTGATTCAAGAAAGGTTGAATTTTCTCCAAATTTTCCATTGAACCAAGATCAGCATAGGGATTGCCTGAGACCGGAGTTTGCTTGCATTGTATTCCTGCGAGTTCTTTATTCTGCTCTCTCCATTCTTTGAGCAGTCTTTCAGTCTGTGAGTCTCTTTTAATTATTCCTGTTTCTATAGGTAGGGGCTCCAATTTGCTCTTCATCCCATCTTCAGATTCAGTACCTCGAAGCACTGGAGGCGCTCTGTGTTGGATATTCCCCTCAGCTGTGTTTCCTGGGGCAAGTATCTCCTCCCTCAGTGTGTAATGGTCCTCTTCTGAGTCTTGATTATAAATAACTGGTTGGTCATCGTTTCTTTTCGGTGTCAGAGGCAGCTCATCCGGAGGTTTATGCGTGTGGTCATCACTACTGTGATTCTGAGTTTCTAAATTTGGGCTCTCCCTTTCCGCTCCTCCCCTCTCATCACCTTGTGACAGTGACATCTCACCGTTTTCTGACCGGGAAAGAGTTTGCCCAATCACACAGAAAACGTACTTTGACTTATTTTCCCCCTCTTGTTCCTCTTCATCAACTGATTCCTCTTTCCCTACTGTCCATACTTCTTCCCTCTCCTTTTCTCCTTCACATCCCTTGAAGCCAGCAGGTGTGGGGTCTTTAAAAGTAGGTCCACCTTCCCAGATTTCCTGACAGTCCTTAAACTCATCTTCATCATCTCTCCTCTCATCCTCCTCATCTCCACCACTGGATGGGGTCACAAAGCCATCCTCTTCTGACAGCATTCTCCCTTTGTCTTGCTTCCACCCGGCCTCACTTCCTCCTTCACTCCTGGAGCGTGCCCAGTTATCGCTCCCACCCTCTTCCTCTCTGTCACTCTCTTCAGTGTTATCTGTCAGGTTCTCTCCCTCTGCGTTCCTCTGTTGGCTGCCCACTATCCCTCCATCACTGTCAGACAGATGTGCCTTTCCTCTCTTATCTCCCTTTCTCCAGATTTCACCCTCTCCATCTGCACCTACTCCCTCTGAGTATCCCCTGAACTCATTTCTCCCTCCACGCCTGCCTTGATGACTGCTTTGGTCAAAGTACCTCTCATCTGGTTCCTCTTTCACTCGCCGCCCATCTCTTCCCCAATGTGCCTGTGACTCCATATCCTTCTCCTCTTCACTCCTCCCCTCTTTCCGCCTTGTCTGCCTCTCTCTGTCTTCATATTCATCTATACTATTCTTGCCCCTCTGTGGCTCTAACCACATCCTTCTCTGCTCTGGTGTACTTCCTATCATTTTTCTTCTATCTCTCTCCTTCCTCTCGCTTGTTATTTGCCGCCTCTCACTTCTCTCAGGGTGCCTTCGTCCTTCTTTGCTTCTTTGTCTTTCACCTTTCCCCTCTCTCTTTGTTTCCCTCTCCTCACAACTGTCTCTGTCCCTTCTATATTTTGTCTCACTGTCCAAATCGCTGCTCCACTCTCCGCTGCTCTGGGACTGTGGCAGCACCCTTGGAGCCGAATCACTCAAGGATCTGCTGTCTCTGCCTGTTGCATCTTCCCGTCTTTCCTTTTTTTCTCGGCCTCTTCTCTCCTCTCTATACTTATCATCCTCTCTCCTATCATTCTTCAAGCCCCTCCCACTTTCCTTCCACCTTTCCTCTCGTCTGTCTGGGTGTCTTGCTTCTCTCCTGTCAGCCTCTCTGTACCTTTCCCCTCTGTTCCCCTCTCCTCCACCTCTCCTATATTTATCCACTTTTCTTTCCCTGTATCTCTGTTCATCTCGATCTCTCTCACTTGCCATTTTGCCCCTACTGTCCCCCTCACTTCTGCTGAGTTGATCTAGCAACTCATTCTCCCTCCTCAGCTCCCTCTCATCACCGTCTCCTTCACTTCTCGCATCCCTCCTTCCCTCCCTCTTCTCTCCCCTCTCCTTTCTATCTGAGTAGATGTCTCTGTCTGGTCTCCTGTGTGGGGAATTCATTCTGGCCTCCCTCTCCTCCGTGTTAGATCTTGGCTTTTCTCTTTTTCTAGCTGTATCTCTGTCCCTCGTGTCCCACGATTCAACCCCTTCTCCTGTCCTGTCCTGAAGCTGACCACCAAGTGCCTTATATCTCTCCCTCTGTCGTGATCTCTCATCATCTGCAGGTCTTCCTCCACGGTTTCTCCATTCTTCCTTTTCCCTGATCTCATCCCGTTCTCTGTACCTGTGTCTTTCTCTCTCCCATTCCTCCATCTCTTCTCTTCTGGGCCGACCTCTCGGCCTCATTTCACTTCTTTCTTCAACTATCTCAGCAGAGGACATCCTTCTCCTGTCAGAGTCAGTTTCACCTTTTATCATTCTGGGAAACGTGTCACCTTTCTTTTTCCCCTTTTTTGCGTCCCGCTCAATCTCCTTCTCCATGTTTGACAGCGGCCTCCAGTTTTTGCCTCTGTCATCCTCTTGCCTTCTTTCTCTTTCTCTCCGCTCTCTTTCTCCCTCTCGAAGCCTGGGAGTAGGAGTTCGGTCTCTCTCGTATCGCTCCAGAGTGTCCATTTCTCTATATCTGGCTTTGTCTCTCATTTTCTCTGTTTCAATCTCCCTCCTCCAGTTTTCTTCTCGTTTGTTATCCCTCTCTTGTTCCAGTGAAGCAATCCCTTTGGACCTGGAGCTTGTATCTTTGGAAATTTTTCCACCCAACTGGATCTTGTGATCACCCATGTTTAAGTTAGATAAAGTGTCAAAGAGCGTATGGCCGGGCCTTTTAGTCTCCATAGTACCATAATTGGAAGAACCTAGAAGAGGAGAACATTTGTCAATTTAGCAGAATGAGTCATCATATAATAAATCATCAGGGACAAATTATTAGCTTGTAGGTCAAATCACACAATGAGGAAGCCTACTGACTATAAACAAACAAAAAGATGTTAGTGATTATCAATGGAAGGTTAGTCATTTGCAAAGCTGCTATACATTAAGGTAATTTTACTTTTACCCTTTAAAAAGAAATAATCCAACGATGTATTCTGACTGTATTTCCAAATTTAGAACTGTTGCAGTTTTACCTCCAAGCTAAAAACTGAGTGAAAGCAACTCTAACAGTTGAAAAGTGAGAGGGAGCAAGAGAAAAGGTGGCACCCTCTTCCAATTCTTTAAGAATGCAGCACTGACCTGCTAAAGGCAGCATACCAAAAGAAGTCTTTCAGAAAGCAGAGGCCTGTGACACATAGGCAAGGCATGTAGCATGCACTGCTGAACAAGATCTAAATCTGTGATTAAGTCAGAGGCAACTTACAGAAGTTAAGAATTACACAGCAACTCACCTGAAGTTGTACACCGGGGAGATCTGGTCGCCCCCTGCTCCAGCTCAGCTCAGCTCAGCTCAGCTCAAAAGCATGGGATTGCACAACACTGAAAAAGCCATTTCTTGTGTTGACATCGTTTGAGTGACACAGCAAACGTACTCCTCGTTTTTCAAATAAATCACCGGCGTCCTTTTCTTTCTCTTTCAGTCCTTCAATTCTCGTGTAAAGTTCATGTTTACGCCTCAGCTTCCCTTGCTTTTCTCTCTTGTTGCTTCTTTCTGTCTCTCCCCACCTCCCCTCCTTCCTCAAATTCCCAAACAAGTCTGAACAGATTGACACTTATCTTTCCCCACCTCTTTCTCTCAGTCCCGTCCTCACAGTCGCTGCTGCTGAACAGGGTGATCTCTCATAAACCAAACAAAAGTCTTGTGAGTTTGTCTACCACTCCTGCCCCCTTTACTGCTCAATTGATTGCCTGTGTGGACCCCCTCTGGCAAAAAAACAGTACACAAATCTCTCCTCTCTCCTGCCCCATTCTTCTCTCACGAAACACAGGAAGTACACCTCCTTGGTCTGTCTCAGTGATTGGCTGATATGGAGTGGCCGGGTGTGTCTGCTCAACACACAGTCAAGGTAAGGGTTGTGATAACACAAGAAGAAAGGGGGGAGGGGAGAAAGAAAGTAAGGACTGAGAGAATAAGGAAAGCTCACCGAGGCCTATAAAAACTTCCCTACATTCCCTTGAGAGGTAGGGCAGAGGAGAGAGAAAGGGAAACACACACTGTTTCTTATGACTGAAAAATTTTAAAAAATTAGGTAATCAATGGAGGAGGACAGCAAGGGAGGAGTAGTGTTCAAGGGTGATAGTGAATGGTTTGTTAAACAATGACTACTGAACTATGTTGATTAAGTACCCAGAAGAGTTGAAAGATTGGAAGTCCCATGACTAAAGTATATTAGCATAGCTGAGGTCCAAATAAAACCCATAAAGTCACTCGTAAGCCTGTTTACATTACTATTAAAAAATAACAACAATTTTTTTTTTCATCAGTCAACACCAAAACTGGAATTTTAAAACACATGTGAGTAATTACGTTCACCTGAAAGTCCATAAAGTCAAGCTTCTCAAAATTGAACTAACGCACCCAGATAATGCATTTGGGGTTCAAATCACTCCTGTGTGAATACGCTCATCAATAACTTGATTTTGCACCCATGCAATTGCTAAAGCTCAACTCGTGTAAGAGTGTAACTGCGCTGAGCGTGAGACTCACTCAGTTAACACTACTGAGTACGTTTACATGTACAGTTGAGTCGAGTTCAACCTTGCAGTTTTTTCTTCTTCTGTGTACTGAACAGGAACTTTGTAGCATGTGCAGAGCACCTATAATCCACTTTGAGTCTAGTTGAGCATTTGCAAGCCCTGGTATTTTCCCAGCTGCTTCATGCTTGTTTTTAAATTCATTTAAATGATTTTATTTGTTTCTCTTTATATTCTTTTATGTATTTTTAATGCTTCTTACACTCCCTGCTGCAATGCTTTTATTTTATGTAAAGCACTTTGAATTGTTTGTACATGAAATGTGCTATATAAATAAATTTGATTTGATTTTGATTCATCTGGGTGTGTTACACCAGCTTTGAGAAGTTAGATTCTGAATAGTTTCAGTCAGACAAACAATATTTATTTATCTAGTGTCATGTAAACATACTGACTGTCATGTTTGATCCTGACTTACAATGTATTTCACTGAGAGGTATTTCTTATAATTCATCCACCCTCGTGTATATCAATACGTATTTTACAGTTAGCTTAGTCAGCATCATATTCTGGGAAGTGAGTGTATAGGGAGGGCCTACTCCTTGTTTAATTAATAAATTAATAGGTATACACTCAATTTTGAAGTTTAAATAATCTATTTGATTATTTTTCCATTGAGGGCTTCTCTCTATCTCTCTCACACCAAACATTATGTTTTTGCAAAGATCAACTAAACTTTTTTATTGTAGCAACATTCTATCTTACTTAGCGGTAAATCGTAAACATCTGTCATGGTCAGATAACTATAAATTCTGATTTAAAATATATTCTGATCACATGTATTTCATTTGGGCTACTTGCTGAGAGATATAGTAAAAAGAGAGGGGCTTAAACACTGAACAAAACTAGCCCAAAGTGTTACCAAACACCCGGACAGTGTTCTCAAGGCTGAATCACATCACAGGTTTCTGAAATGGAGCAATTGGTTGAGAAGGCGTAATCTAGTCATTTCGAATGGATGGGAAGTTTACAAAATGGGTTCATGAGTAGAGGAATGGGGCACTGTTACAGACACATCATACTGATTACAGTAAGAAAAGCCTGAAGAGGTTGCTGATAAGCAGAAAACTAACTGTCTGGAAAACAAACTCTAGCTTTGCTGAGTCACTTGAAAATGCTGATGCAATTGGAAACAGTACAGTGGATACAATGATATTTACTTTACAAGGCCTTTAAGTCCTGTTTACATCCAGGGCTAACTTTCTGATCAGATCAAAAGTGCCAGCGCTACACACAGGTGTTAAGGTATGTAGGCTGCATTGAGGGCGCCAAAACCTGCATACATGACTGATCATTCACGGTGCTTTATTTTATTTATTTATACCACAGGCAGTAATGTATGTATATCCATACCATGATGCTGGCTTTTTTAAATTTGCATTCACAACATGAGAGATGGATCTGTTCCCTCTTACTCCTGCGGACAGCAGGGTGCCATGATTTCCAAAAAGTGTTGCAGTGTGATTAGTCAGACCACACAACACACTTACACTTTACCTCAGTCCAAATAAAATTAGTTCTGGCCCACAGAAGGCGTTGATGTTTCTAGATTATGTTTTTATAATTTGTGAATGTAGCTATGAAATGTATGCTATGAAAAAGTTTTCATAAGTGTTCCTAAATGATTGCAGGAATTTTAACTAAATGTAGCGCTAGGCCCAAAGATCACAGACAGTTTTTGATTTCTGGCTTCTCATATCAAGATTTCACTCAATTCTTTTAATCTCCTTGTGATATTATGTAGGGATTATCCTAGAAGATAAAATCTGCAAATTCTTTGCAATTTTATATGAAAAAAAATACTTTCAAACAATTTTTTCCTCGCCATCTCGCATAGTGATGAGTGTTCCCAGACCTTTACATCTAAAAAGATGTCCTTTAATAACTTGTGGCTAGGAGATGTTTACCAGGTGTTTATTCATTTATTTATTTACTATTTGTCTAGTCCTGTGGTGACCATTTCCCAGATGTTTCCTCCACCAAGGCAAAACTGAGGTGAAGGATTAGAATCACTGCCTGGTGTGTGTTTGTTCGCAAGATTACCCAAAAACTATCAACCCAAGTTTCAAGAAACTCTTAAGAAAACTGAACAACTGACAAAGGAAAAACGCTTTGGATTGGAGTGTGGATTAGAATCACATTCAGGAATAAAAATGCATGGGGCGGTCAGTGGTGTAGTGGGTTAAGCAGCCACCCCATGTACAGAGGCTACAGTCCTCGCTGCAGCTGGCCCCGGTTCGAGACCCACACGGGATGGCCCTTTGCTGCATGTCTTCCCCCTGTCTCTCTCCAACTATCCTATCCATTAAAGGCATAAAAAGCCCAAATAAATATTTAAAAAGGAATAAAAATGCACAACACAGCATTGGCCCTGATGGAGGATAAGATCCCAAAGTGCTTTGGTTTGAAATGTACTGTTGACATCAAAATCGATGAACATATATCATTCAAAGAACCAAAACATATTCTATATGTTTTTGTTTTTCTTCGAATATCGGATTAAATTTTTTTTTTTACTTATCAAACTGATATGTAACTACTAAAAATACATAATTAATATTCTAGGCTGCTAAGTGGTGCAAGATTCTAAAGCTTGAGATCCCAGTAAACACAGCAGGTATCATCCCTGCACTGACATGAATGGCACAGCCTCTTGTGATAATGTAGTGATCTGTGCAACGTAAACCGGAGAGCAGATCCACGAAATGAACACATTAAATAAATAAAAAAACAGTCATTGTTTTCTTGAGCTTTCCATACCTTCGGTGACGTTCACCTCTAGCTGGTCAGGTGATGCGGTGTGAGAGGGCGCAGCCGCTGATTGGTCGCGCTTCTGTTGGACTGTTGGTCACATGCGCGTGTGTCTGTGTTTGGTTTCACTTCCGCAATCTGCAGCTCACCGTAGCCCGTTAGCCTCATAAATGCCACTTCATACATTTTCAGAAAAAAAAACAAAACCAAAAAACAAGCGTAAATTGTCCTGAACAAAAGGAACGCCGTCAATTTAGATATCCGGGCTCCACGCGGGACAACTTGATTTCATCCGCACAATTAAACAGCCGTTTTAACGCTAATTTGATCTACCAGGAAGCGACGCTAGCGTGAGGAAGCTCGTTGCAACTTAAACTGGCCACATTTCCATCAGTTTGTGTTAAACTGTTTCAAAGAAAGGCGCTTTTAATACTGATTTACAGTAGAAGAAGTCATGAAGGTAGGTGCACAGCCTTGGCAGAGGCTGTAGTTTATCAGAGGGTTACTTTCTAACAGTCTCCGGTAAAAGCTTGTTCCTCATGTGAAGGGAAGCAGACATTTTGCATGCACACATTTTATACTTCGTACACGCTTATGAGAATATCTGGTTTCGCAACTTAATTCCGAGCCCAATGATTACTTTATACGGATGACTTATTTTTTTCAAAAAATTAAACATTGTAGCATGCACAAAGGTAAATTATCCAAAATAAAATGTTTAAGTAAGACAGTTTAGCCACATGAGTGTAGGCAGCCTGTTCAAAAACATTATTTCATGTTATACCTATGTCTGTTTTTAGACTTTATAAAATGTATGCCTTTTAAAGTAGTCTGAGAAACAGATTATATATGCAATAATCTGACAGACTTTAACACATTGATGTGAGGATCAGGTCTCACATCAATGAGTATTTTGACAGTGATTAGTTATCAGTTATTTTATTGACCTACTAATCCATTGTACCCCATTATATCGGAACATAGGAACTAATCACAAAAACAACTGAAATTCTTCATGTGTTGTTAAAATGCAGTACCGGGCAAAGGTCTAGAGGCAAGCATTCAGACTTTTTTTCAGATTTTTTAGTTAGTTAGTCAGATAGTTTAGTTTCAAGTTATCTTGATCATTAGTTCTCCAGACTTTCTGGTCATTGGCTGATTTTTCACTCACTGTCTAGTCCAGTTCTCTAGTGTGACCATTTTCAGAGGAATATATATATATATATTTCTGTTTGTTACCCTACTTAATTGTCAGCTATGGATCATTTATAAGAAAAAAAAAGGGAACCCAACTCAAGGGATTAACCCAAGTTGTGTCTACACGTTATAGAAAATTCAGCAAAGAACCAATTACAGATTTTATCTTTAGGCACTCCGTTACTCGGAGACAGTTGCAAAGACTCATAATTTGTTCCCCTGTCCTTAGTTGCACTTCCAAAAAAAATACCATAGATAACACAGTTTGACAGACATGAAATAGCATTTCTGCACCAACAGCAGACAATGTTCTGTGGAGTTCTGTCATCTGTCTGATCAATTAGGCAAATTATAATTTAAGCCTTAAATTGGCTTATTACTATATGTTACCACAATGTGAACATGAGTGGATTATTGAAAATGACTCTTGTCGAATTATCACACTGTTCTCACTGAGTTACTTGTGTTATTTGTAAACTGTAATAAAAAATATATATAATGTAACATGTGTTCCAGGTTTTTAGTCTTCCCAGAAGAGGGTCCATCTTGGTGTGGACGATGGCAATCCAGCTGGCCCTGTGTGGGAGTGTTGTGTTCGCCACTGACGGGACCAAGGCCTGCAAACTGTTGTCTGAGTCTGTCTCAGAGAGGAATGTCCTCAATAAATTAGAGCCACTCGCCCACAAGAAGTAAGAAAGGACTCGGCTGTGTAACCCAAGCTGGTCATGGCCACTGATATGATGTCACATGCTCTTCGGGTTAACTCTTATCAACCAGAAATCAAACCTTGAGAGACACATTTTGTCCTCTGCCCACCAGTGTTGACCTGTTTTTGCTATTTCACTTTTGTGCAGTGTTATATGTTAACTGGTGTTGATTTTTTTTTTATTATTTTGGCAGCTTTACAGTAGATGCCACCATTGGAGAAGACAGCTACACGTATGTGTTCCAGTTGTGTGGGGATGCTGGGGGTGTTCCAGGAGCTGGAGTTATTCAAGTAGACAAGAAATCACCAAAGAAAATAACGGTGATCGGCCAGTATAATTCAACAAAGGCCATTGGAGGAAGTAAGAATCGACAAATATGTTTTTTAAAAAACAATCTCCTTTCATCACTCCAACTTTGTTCTGATTAAGTGTGGAATACTTCATCTTTGAAGTGGTCTCTGGGATAAAAGAATGTCGTTATGCCTAGAGGCACACTAAGCATGATAAATCTGGGTCTTAAGAGACATTGATAAATCTTTTGATCAATTTCTTGTCTGTTTTGGCATTTTGCTCCTCTTCCAGGTGACTGGGTGATGTTGATTTACAATGATGGCGACACTTATGACGCCCACTGCTCCAAGGAAAAGAGGAAAGCTATCGTTATGATCTCTTGCAGCACGAGTACAGACATGGTAATAAAGAAGCCTTTGAGATGCATTAGTGGTGGCTTGTTGCTACATGTCTGTGGAGATGATATTTGATCCAGTAAGGCTACACTGTGGTACACAGTGATATTTTCACAAATCTTAAAGGGACAGTTCGCCTATTTTGACATGAAGCTGTATGACGTCCCATATTAGCAACATCATTTATGAACATCTTCTTACCCCCCGCTGCGTCCTGTGAGCCGAGTTCCAGCCTTGTTTTGGTGTTGATGAAGGTAGTCCGGGTAGTTGGCTGGGGCTTAAAAAAATAAAGCGTTTTGCTTCTCAAAACAATATGCGTTCAAAAGAGTAATACATTTGCATCACAAAATCGTTCAACACTTTATTTTTTAAGCCCCAGCCAACTAGCCGGACTACCTTCATCAACACCAAAACGAGGCTGGAACTCGGCTCACAGGACGCAGCAGGGGGTAAGTCAATGTTCATAAATGAAATTGCTAATATGGGATGTCATACAGCTTCATGTCAAAAGAGGCGAACTATCCCTTTAAGGTGCATCAGACACAGACAACTCCTCTATATGTACAGTGATGCAGCGTGACTCTACTAGAATCTTTGCACTTGCATGTCTTTTACATGACAACTCATGTAGTGGTTTGAGTCAAATGGAAATAAATGGCACGGTGCATTTTACACAAAAAAGCTGACACAGGTTATAAAATGCTGGAATGCTTCTGATGTTTTAAATGATGTAGTCCTGCACAGTCTCCTTTTTCCGAGTGTGTGTAAGCTGCGTTAACCTTTTGTGTCTCTTGTCTTTTTCCCAGGGTCAGTTGGAGGTGGTTATGGAGGACAGGGAAAGAACAAGCGAATGTTTTTACCTGTTTGAGCTGGATTCCAAGTCAGTGTGTCCAACCATTCAATCCCATCTTAGCGCTGGCTCCATAATACTCATCATGTATGTAAAGACAATTTGTAAGCCCATAATGTCAGGCTTACACGTGATATGATATACAAATCATTTGCTTTCTTCTTTCAGTGGTTTCTGCCTTGTGGCTGTTTACCTCATTGGAGGTTTCCTCTACCAGCGGCTGATTGTTGGCGCCAAAGGGATGGAGCAATTCCCCAATTATGCTTTCTGGGTGGAAGTCGGGAACCTAACCGCGGTAAGCCTAATCAAGTTGATGGATTAGTCGAAGATTTTAAATGTTGCAAGAATTCCAGACAATCTTTACTCCCTCCCTGCAGGACGGTTGTGACTTTGTGTGCCGATCACAAAATCGAGAGAAAGCTCCGGCTTACAGGGGACTGACCACAGACGCCTTAGAGGAAGAGCCTGAAGAAAGAGATGACCACCTACTACCGATGTGACCTCAGACACAGGACAGACATTTTTTACTGTGTGACACAGGTTACCTTTTCACGTTAGACAAAGTTATTGGCACACACAAGTCTGTTTTCTTCGCCTGGTTTTAGTCACTCCCTGCTGACACTTTGTGCTTATTCTGGACTCGTTCCCAGAAGGAGGGCATGCCGCTTAATGGGCAGACAGACTTGTCTCCTGTTACAGATCTCATGACGCAAACAAATAAGTGATTCACCCAAGATTAAAAAGTCACAATAAAGTCTCTTCCGTGGAAATCTGACTTAAAAAAAGGGAGAAATTAAGAAGTTGAATTTCTACTGTACATGCTGTAAACTCGGTGGTATTTTGTTCATCTTTGTCTGCTCAGCTATTCATTGTTTTATGATTCTGTAAGATGCAGTGAGCTGTCAAACCCGGGGGTAATGCTTGTTGCAGGTTACATAACATACCAGCGGTGTTGCTTTTGTAATTCGGCTTTAATCGTTTTACGTTTTGTTTTGACAGATAAGATGTGAATGTTTAACTGTATGCACAGTGACTGTACGTACAGCCCTGCTGTGCACGTAGAAATTCCTGCAAAAACCAAAGCTTACGTGAGTTAGATTTTTTTTGTTTGATATTCTTCTTGTTTCTTCCAAATGATTCTACATCAGTTCTATTACCCCTTTAAGAAGTGATGTTCTGTAGCTTGATCGGTGTAACTCTCTGTCCTCCTACGTTTTCATCAGAAAGGTCAGCGCTGCCATTAAATTACCACATTAAACCTACTCGTTTAATTTCAGGAGGAATCCGCACCATTTCGATTCCAACTCGGAAACTTTTTTTTCATATTAATGTTACCTTAGAAAAAAAATACCTGTGAACTCTAATACACAGGGAATTCTAATCATAAATTATTCCTTAGAAATAAGGTATGTATACTGTTATTTAGAGAGAATGAATGAGCATTAACTGCAATATGCCAATGTTCATAATCACCATACCATGCTTTAACGGTGTATAAACGCAGGCCTGGCTACCTACGTTGTAATACTGACCCAAACACCAGAAACGTGCTGCTTGAACTGACTATTTTCTGTAGACTCACGTTTGACCAAATGTTTGGGCTACTTTCTGGCTTCTGCAGTAAAACGCATAAAGTGGCAATGACAGCACTTTCTGTCGTCTCCTTGTATTAATAAAGTTGTAACAATGTTGGAGTTTTTAGGATACCATTCCTGAGATTTGTAACATGTTTTTTTTCCTAAATCTAATATTCATGCTGCTAAAGACTAAGCTTGGCTTTTTGAGTTGAATGGAAAATCTGATGTTCGGTTGCACTGAATGAGGCTGGCCCATATAAGCACTTATGTCTCTTTTATTTGGTTTGTTTAGTTAAGTGAATTGTGTCCTAAGAGTATCTGGCAGAAATGGTTACACCTGTGGCTGAAGCGGATAGAAAAACATCCAGGTTGGTTTACTGTTGCAGTGTGTTTGTCTTAGAATTGATTGCAAGTCATGGACTTTACTGTTTGTTTTAGATTCTATTAAAGATGAACCATAAAACTGGTTAACATGTTCCCATTGTCGTGGTGAGTGTGCTCACTTAAGGGGATTTTATCGCATTGAAAAAGCTTACACTGATCAAAGACCTGGCTTGACTCTTAAGTATATGTTACATTCTTGCATTTCATTTGCATAACTTACAGTGATATATCAAACCTCTGGCATTGCTACAAATCTTTCTCTTACATGAACCTTCTCCTCGCTATTTTTATTACTGCCATCTACTGAGCCACAGGGGTTACTGTTCTACTGGCTTCTAAAATTAATATTTCATGGTGCTGTCCCTAATATCCATACCGAAGTTTTTTGTTGGTTTGTTTTTTTTTTTACCTATGACGCCTACCTCAAAGTTAAATAGGATGCCCAAATATACAGTATGACACTTGGGGGTACAAGGTACACAGTATAAAATATGTCAAGATATACATACTTTTATAAGTAGTCTAATATGCATCTAGAAATATTAGCTCCAGAATAAAGTGTTGTAGCTACCACGTGGATGCACCCTTTTAGATATATGAGGTTAAATAGAGTGAGAGTACATCAAAAAAACTTTCTAAATTGCACTTAAAACTGTATTTTGTTTATTTCTTTAAACCTGTAGCAGTCACAAGTCCACAGAAAGTGTCATCACTGACCAAATTCTTTATCTTTAAGAAATATAAATCAATTAAAGATCTGATGGCAGAAACACTCACTGAAATTGATGAAGAGCCCTGTTATTCACTAGCCTTATTGTTTGAGATGCTCCAAGAAATAAACTTTATTTCCCTCAGGAGAAGTCTCTACACGCCGGGAGATGAGCGCCTGGAGGCTGTCCGCTCCTCCAACGGAGCGATCCGCCAGCGTACACAAAGAAGAAGAAGAAGACTGGAGAGGGGCGGGGCTTGATTGGAGGCAAAAACCCTGAAAGGGTCTGTCGTTGAGAGTTAAAACCAAGATCGGAGTTGTAAGTTAGCTGCATTTAACTGTGAAAAAGACGCGCAAACCCGAGATTAGGTAAGAATATAAGTCCAAGTGAAATATAATAAACGCTGGCGTGTTGCAGGACTTAAAGTTACTAGCTTTCTGTCTGCAGAAAAGCAGCTAACATGCTAAGCAGTTAGCCTGTGTTTAACTAACACTTAACGCAACATGTTTTATTACACTGTAAAGTAAATTCAGTATTTACACCCCAAATCGACAGTTTTAACTGCGGCCCAAACACTTTAAGTGTGGTCTGTAAGACTGTTTTGAGATAAAAACCAAGTAGCAGAAATCCATTGGAGTTAGCCATTGATGGATAATTAGCCTCCCCTGATGTTTTGAACTTTTTCCTCCACGTTCATCTTTCCATCGGACACATCTATCATGTTGATAACTGGTGTGAAAAATAAAAAGACCACAGTACAACGATGTCGGTCAATTTGCGTTACGTTCATAAGACAAAGTTAGATCTTAATTACACCTTTGTGCACTGTCCAAGGAGCTGTGATAAACAGTAATGCACCTCTGATCATTTAAAGTTAATGCACCGAAAATTGAGGATGCACTTCAGCAACAGGATCCAACAAGTTTCACAACACTTTTTATATGCTTATGAAACAATAATTACTTCGCCATGTTACCTATTAATTTGTAGAATTTGGTATTTTTGTGATTATATTGCATGTATCCTCGTTGAGGTTTATCAGATGTTCACCAGATTTCATGTTTAGATATATACTGTTGGTAATTATGTAATGAATGTAAAGGTCTTATTGTAAATAGAGCACAAACAGTCTCTGACAACTCCTGATGAGCGTCCTTTTGGTTTGAAGTAGCAAACATGGATGCAGGGGAAGACCAAAACACAAGTAACACCAACGGAAATCCTCAGACAAGTGGGAACTCCCGAGCGCCTCAGATAGCCCGCATGTCCTTATATGAGAGACAAGCTGTACAGGTGAGGGGTTGATATATTACATTGATGTCCCAAAATGTAAATATTGAATAAATAAAGAGATGTTTTGAAATAAGCTTTGATGTAACACATGAATGTGTCTTTTTTAAGGCTCTCCAAGCATTGCAGAGGCAGCCTAATGCAGCTCAGTACTTCCAGCAGCTCATGCTGCAGCAGCAGATCAACAATGCTCAACTCCACAACTTGGCTGCTGTGCAACAGGTAACCCAAATCATGACATCATCTTCCAGTTAGTAGAATGATATTGTAAGAAAAGCATTGCATCCCTGTTCTTTTATTTCACTCTTCAAACCAGGCCACACTTGCAGCTAGTCGCCAGTCCAATACTCCAAGTAATAGCATGTCTCAAGTGCCCACCACTGTAAGTTTCCATGTTAAAAATGATTAATTAGACGGCAATTGTTTAGGCTGTTGATAAATTTTACTATAAATGTTCTATTTTCTGTTCCTCGCAGGTCAATCCAAGCACCACGTCTGCAGGAGTGACTATCACCAGCCCTCGACCGCACGGCTCAGCTACCTCTGCAACATCAACAGCTCTCAACCAGTCGGTGCTGCTGGGTGGAAACTCTGCAGGGCAGGGTCAGATGTATCTGAGGGTGAGTCAACAATCGCCATCCACCGTGTCCATTTTAAAGTAACATATATTACATTTGTCTGTGTTGCAGATTTTTGATACAGCGTTTGGGTTGGTATCTGCTGTTATTAATAACGAGAGTGTGTATTCTATGAGTTCTGTGGAATAGCTGTTACAACAGCTGCAGTAATGATAAATACTATACGTCTAAGTAAGACAGAACCATGGTAATAACAGTCATTAACAGAATATGTGCTATGGCCACCTGGGCTGCTCTTTACACAGGTCAACCGCTCTCTTAGGGCTCCACTTGCCTCTCAGCTCATCTTCATGCCTGGTGGTACAACAGCTACTGTTGCAACTGTTACCCAGACCCAACCACAGCCCCAACAGCAGCAGCAGCAGCAGCAGCAGCAGCAGCATGAAGCTGCCTCCACCACGTCGAGTGCCCAATCTGACAATGATCAGGTTTGATTTCTTTTCCCACGTCCATTATGTGAAATCTGTGCTAATTAAAGTCTTACAGTTTGAGATATGGCTTGTTTGGCTTGTTTTTGACTTGATTTAAGAGCAAATGTATTTTCACCAGAAACTATTTCTTTCTGTATTTCCCAGGTGCAGAACTTGGCTCTACACTGTGTCTCCACCCCCAAAGCGGCTGTCGTCAAGTCTGAGCTTCCAGAGAGGAAAGACGCTGCCAGTTTTCCTCTCACTCACCAGCAGCAACAGATTTTCCCCCAGACAGCTCAGCAGCAGCAAGTGCAACACCAAATGGCAAAACCCAGCTTTAATCAGCAGGCTGGCACCAACCCAATGACTGTGAAGACTGGAAACCAGGCTGCCATGACTGTCACTCCTGCTGCTTCTGTAGCCCCTTCCTCCTCTTCTTCCCCTGCACTTCCTCTCTCCCAGCTCCTCCTGTCCTCCTCCGCTGCCCCTGTAATCCTGGTGCCCACGTCAAATGTTACTACCTCCGCTCAGGGCTACCCGATCGGCTCAGTGGCACCAAAGGCCAACATGAACGCGCAGACTCTGGTGGTGCAGCCACTGCAACAGGCCAGCAACAATGTGGAGAAAGGTCCAGTTCCAATTCAGCCCAAGACAGCTCAGGGACACCGCCTACCCGTGCAGCTTCCCCCTCGACACCCGCCCCCCATTCTCCCAGCTCCACCAAGCAACAGTCTGGTCACCACAGGAGGTCACAACCCTCCCCACATCCCTGTCCAACTGGTGGGAGCCAGGCAGAGCCTAGTAGGAAACACACAAGCTTTGGCTCTTGCCCAGGCACGAAACTGTATAGCCCAGGAAAGTCTATGTGGTGGGATTGTTGTCCCAGTCACCAGCAATACTGCTGTGGTGAGATAAAATGCACTGGTCAAGTTAAGTGTCGTGATAAATATAACTTTTCAGGGATTTGTAACAGTTGCATCTGTTTTTCTTTTCCCTCATACTGTTAGACAAAGCCTGCCGTTGGCTCTCTGAAGAGAAAATCTGACTGTGATGCACCGAATGAGATGGCAGAATCTTCAGATTCTGCACCCATGAAGGATTCTGCTCCTCCTTTATCCCCTGCACCAACAAAGGACTCAGGTGTGCCACTTCGTCTGCTCCAAATCAAATACACTTATTTTGATTTGTGCTTGAAAATTAGGACTCTTAACACTCGAAAACTGTAAAAAACAAACAAAAAAAACAACCTTTTTGTTTCTGTGGTTCCTCGACAGTTCCTCCTGTTGAAGCTGCATTCTCATCTCCTCCCACCCTTTCCTTACCTCTGCCCATATCAAGAGTCGGGCACGGGGACAAAGACAGAGCGCCTGTTCCCCAGGCGGTGGTCAAACCTCAAGTCCTTACTCATCTCATAGAGGGCTTTGTGATTCAGGAGGGAGCGGAGCCCTTCCCCGTAAGTGCATCCTGCCATGATAATACACAAAAACTCAAATGTTAAACCTAATCGTGGCCATGCACTTATTCATGAGGAGATGTATCTTACCTTAAAGCTTGTGCTTGACGTTTCAGGTTGCTGGACTCCTCAAAGACAGAGATTTTGCCCTGGTTGGCCGCACGGAGAACGGCCCCCCATGTAAGCGATGCCTTATCGATTCATTTGTTAAGTATGATTCCCCCCAAACCCGTCTGTTTGGACAGTATGCTGAATGTGTGGTTTTTCATCTCTCCTGCAGTGTTAAAGTGTGAGTACTGTGGATGCCTCGCTCCGGCCAGTCAGTTCAGAGGATCGAAGAGGTTCTGTTCCAATACCTGCGCTAAGAGGTGCATTTCTGTTACTGTCAAACTTTCAGTGTCAGAATCATTGTTGTGATTGTGTTTTTTTTTACATGGTCTCAGTCACCTCTATGTTCTGTACCCAAGGACAGACATGCAGAAGAAAAAGAGCTTTGCAACTAAAGCTGTACCAGTAACTTGATTTTTTTTAAGATGGTTCATTTAGGAGGACCATTGTGGTTTGTTTAAAGCAAAAGCAATGATTAATCAAGGGAGGTTAGTTGGTTGAGAGGCTGGAGTCATCTTTAGTGTGTGTCGGTGGAGAGTTACACGACAGGGAGCAGCCTCAGACTGTGCTTTTATTGTACTTACAGGTACAATGTGAGCTGCAGCCAGCACTTCAAGAGCAGCAGAGGGAGAAATGCTGCAGGGCAAGCGCCACCTCCAGCGCCCACGGAGAGCTCTGCACGGCGCCGGGGCCCTTCTCGCAGAAGTAGCTCTAATATCACCTATAATAAAATAGCAAGCAAGCATCTTTCTGTCAAGGTGAGACTTGGAAGTTGGCTCATCATATTCTGACTAATAACTATATATGTACTGCTAAACTATGATTTGCCTTTAAGGATAAGGTATCATTCAGTTCGATTCCGCACATTTAAAACAGGCGCTTTGCTTCAATTTTGATTACACGTACACATTCCTGGTGTTGTAAAACGCTCACCACAGCAGCAGATGTGTATTATTTCTCTGCTGAGAAGAGCCTGCAACAAATACACCACTCTGTCCTGTTTAGTATCATGTTTTACAAGCTACAGACCTTCAACCTGATGCAACAGGTGGTTTGGTACACAGAACCATCTGGAGGATACTTTAAAAAAAAAGGCTTCTCGTGCAACTGTTAAGGTCATGAGTGTAATTCATCTAATCAGATCAGTAGAGCACTTCAAGAGGAGGCAAAAAAACATCTGTACCTGCAACTAAAGGACAATAGTTGGTTCAAAATTTGTGTTTGTGAAGATTTATCATGTAACTTTGTACTTCAATGTCCGCTGTGCTGGGTGTAGTGTCACTCGGAGTCCAGCCGCTCAGAAGACGTAACCAGCGATGGGGAGGAAGAGGAGGACGATTCTCCTTCACTGTCCCCAAGCTCCTCGCACTCCTGCACCAGAGCCGGTCACAGTGCTCCTCAGTCTGACAGCTCGGCGCCTGGAAGCCTCCCACTAGAGGGCGCTAACTTTCTCTCTGCGACTCCTGGTCAGTGGAGCGTGGAAGAAGTCTGCAGGTTCATCTCCTCGCTGCAGGGTGAGTGTTCTGTTGGATCGCTCTTCATTTCAGATTTGGCAACGCAAGCAGAACATTTTCTCGCACGCTTAACGCATCCCCGTGTGTGTCTGTGGCGTTTAGGTTGTGAGGAGTTGGCCGCCCAGTTCCTGTCGCAGGAGATAGACGGGCAGGCTTTGATGCTTTTGCGAGAGGACCATCTAATCTCCACCATGAATATCAAGCTGGGTCCAGCACTCAAGATCTGTGCCTCCATTAACAGTCTGCGTGAGTAAGGATTCTCTCGCTTTTAAATCAACACTTGGACCCTTAAAAAGTAAGGCTGAGATTCTTGGAGACCGTACGGATGCGGTTCATGTCACCACACAACAGTGGTGCCCCATCACTCATGTGAACACATGTAGAACGACAGTTGACTATCCGGACACTGAATGTGACATTTCCATGCTGTTTTGTGTGAATGGTGAGCGGCTGACGCCACAGGTTGAAGTATCCACGTCAGTAGTGTTCGTCCGGTCTTTTTTTTCTGTCACTGTGACTAAAAATGTTTTATACGTATACACTTGAGAAACTGCGCACATCTGCCAGTTTTTTTGTTTGTTTGTTTGTTTTCTTTTTGGCTAAAACGGTTCAGCTGTTTGTCAAAAAAAAGGAATGTTGCCTTTTAGCTGAACTTTTAAAGGTGCTTTAACTTTAGTAAAATGATTTGATGTCAACTGTCAGTTACATTTCTATTTTTAGTCTTTTTGTATCGTGCTTTTTGTGTTTTTTGTTATCGATGTCCGACCCAGGCTCCAATCACAAAAATGACACTCGAAGAGCCTGGCGCATCTAGTAGTTTGTTTTAGCAGCTATTAAAAGTTTAGTTTTGTATTTTCTCCATTTTTGTAGTACAATCTGAATTATTTTTTTCATGGAAACAATATAGTTTTAGTAGCTTCAACCAATTTAACTACCTGGAGAATAGGCATTGTTCATGGTTTGCTCGCTCTAAGGGCTGAATGGAAGTGCTCTCTGTACATGTATGCAGTACTATCAATAAACAGTACCTGTTACTGAAACTGTGTGCGTCCTATTATTGCACACAATGATTTCAGCTTATGAACTGAGAAAGGTCATCCTCAGCCTTGTGGTGATTTACTCTTTTTTATTCACGTTTGAGTTTGCGTAAACAGTTTGAGCTCATTTCTTGCTCATAACCGACCTTTACAGAGTAAGCATCATACAGATGTGTCGTAGTGAAAGCTTTAATAACATCAATGTGTCTCTCACTTTCATAACTCGGCATGATTTGGCACGATCCAAAAATGCATTTGTTGCACATACATGTGTTATATTTGTTAACATACGTTGGACTTTTCCAGAAAAAAAACAAAAAAAACTGCAAACCATCATATATGGACAGGATCAAGCCCAAGTTCAGGTTGTAGCAGCTGTGCAGCGGTCAGGTTTACAAAAAATTTATCTTTTACAACAATATCACAACTTTCCTAACTAAACCCTACAAGGTTGGATATTTCCCACACAGACATTAGGTCTTATGGAGGTTCCCAAAGTTAAACAACAAAACGTGGAGTTTTCCCCTCTCTGTTGTAGGACTATAGAAGCAGAATCATTTATAATAAGGAACCATTTCATGGCTTAAAGTGCTCGTACACAGTTTGGAACACTTGAAACAGCATAAAAGTGCAGCATCAGGACTTCAGACGGTAGTTCAATTATTTTTTTCTTCTTTGGCACCGACAGTGATCAGAAAACAGTGTAGCTGTTGGTTTCTCCGTATCCTGCCTCCTGCAGGTACTGTTCAATATTAACTGGCCCGGACGCCTTGAGCACTTTATCAGAGGCACTTTTCTCTCCCGAAACAAGCTTTCGGCTCGCTTCAGCCAAGGACGGACGATCTTGATCTTTCCACTGGCAGCAACTTTTAATGAGGGCATGTCTACGAGAAAGAGAAAGGGGGAAACTCTATGATCACAGACTTGCTCTCAGTTTGGATGTTGTATCACCTGGAGCGTGCAGAGGACACTCACAGTGTGTTGGAGCAGTTTGGCGTTTTTTTCAGACTTTTTCCTCTTTGATGGAACTGCAGGAGTTCGTTAACTGAGATCTCGGCAAACGGAGCGTCACCTAGAGAAAAAGAAAGAGAATATTATGCACAACCATATAGAGAGAAGTGCATAAAAGACATATGACATTCAAAATGACGTTTAAAATGATCATTGTTTGGGAAAATAAGGAGCCGAAATACTTCAGAAGTAGGCTTTTAGTATCTCCGAAGGCGTATTTAGCAAGATATGAAGAGAAGATTAAACTTTTAAAACTTCTTTGTTATAAATCTGATTTATGTAAAATATTCAGTCGCTTAAATTGTAAATTGACTTGGATTTGTGGATACTCAACCAAAATTTAGTAAAGAATCACTGAGGCTTATAAAGACCTGCAAAAATGACTAGATGTATCTTTGAGGGAAAATATAAGTCTTGGGAATAGAGCTGACAGCGTGTGTCTCTTTTTGGGAAATTCAAAGAGTTGAAAAAGTCACAGATTAAGGTTATGTGGTACCATGGTAATGAAAATAAATCAACTTCTAATCATTTAGAAGATTTGTTATACTGATATATAGGTATCCATGTTGAACTTACCCAAAGTTGCCATTTCATACAATAATACACCAAATGACCAGCTGGAGAGGGACACACAAAGGCAAGAGTTGTTAGTCTTTCATCCAGTTTATGGTTTCAGTGATAAACCTACAGAATATCTCAATCAGTGTACGTTAACAGCAACATCTAATAAGTTATTCGGGTTTTTTTTGTTGCAGAGACACCTGCATCGGAGGCAATATGAAAAGATGAGGTTTTAGCATAAAGAGAGGAGTAAAGAGAGCTCACACGTCACTGCTCTGAGTCGCCGGCTTCTTGACTAAGAGCTCTGGTGCCTGCCATTTCTTCATGCTGGGATCAACCCTCTGAGTGGCTCCCTCGTTCTTTCTTGTGTAAACTCCATGCAGGCCCCAGAGCTTGGCTGTGAAGTGATTGCTGACCAGCACGTTCCGTGCCCGGATGTTTCCGTGGAGGAGATCTTTGCCGTGAAGGAACTCCTGATTGTGCAGCCAGACAGGAAGTTCAGGATTAAACGGACAACTCTGTGCAGTTATATGAAGATGTCCCTAAAGGCTTACAGACTGACAATTAGCTTATTTGATGGTGTAGACTCAGAAAAATAATGAAAATAGCTTCTTGAATTTTCAACTTGAACAGTTCCTTGTAATCTTAATGATTATTTCAATGATTGTTTGAATGGAAACTGGAAATTCTTCCGTTTGCAAAGGTCAGAAACTATGACCTAAAAACACAAACAAAACTAATAGTTTTAGAGGTTTTCGGGTACAGTTGTGTCACCAATTTGGAAGTCAAACATGCTGTAGAGGTGAAGATGTAATACAGTTCTTAGCATACTAACCAGTGCATGGACCACTTGTTTGGCCATAGTAAATATTCGTCTCTCAGTCATCTCACACGGAGGATCCACATTGTCCTGGGTAAACAAACACAAAACAAAGGATTTACATTTGGACATTTTGTTGCCTGTTTAAACGACTTCTTGGCCCCACACACAGAAGAACCAGAGCTTTGTCAGATTTTTGTCTCTCACACTCTTACCTGTCTGCATCGCCACAAGAAGCTGAGCAGGTCTTTGTTTTCAAGCTCTTCCACAACTGTGACCAGAGGAGCTCGAAGTGAGACCACACCTAAGAGTTCTGGGAGGAATGGATGCGGTCCAAGCTGGGACAGGAAGGATGCAAAGCCCAGGAAGCTGTGTCTCTCCGTGGCGTCGGCCGAGTCTGTGGAGGGTAAAAATAAAACATGGGTGATTAGATTCTGTTTTACTGAACTTATAAGAAAGAACTGCATAAGCCACAAACAATTTTCCATTCAATTCTCACCATTCAGCACCCGCAGTACCACATTCCTGTTTTCCATACGCGCCCTGTAGAGGGACACAGAGGTGTCTGAGCGCAGCGAGAAGGCACCAGGCATAGGGGTGACCAGGTTGAAGGACTCAGGCAGCCTCTGGCGTGGCAACTCTCTAGGCTGGACAATAGGGGTGTAACTGGGCTTGTAGGGCTGTGGCGGGGGGGTGGGCGTGACGGAAGGTGTGGCCACGGCCGTGGAGAGGTTCTTTGTTGGGTAGGTGTTTGGGGGCTGGAAGGTGGAGTAGGAACTGGGAATATCCAAGGCGATGCTTTCATGCTCAAGTACATTGATACCTGGAGGAGCTATAGACAACAAGAGAAGACTAATTATACGTGAAAACTACAAGGATTAGCATAAGAATAGATAAAAAAGAACTGTTAACAAGTAATGGAACATTGATGCACTTGTTGTGATACCAGGTAGAAGATTACATTATGCAGATACTGCATTATGGATACTGTTCTTCTTCTACTATATGTTAAAAATATAAAACAAAGGGTAGAGTGAACATTTTTTCTCAGAATTCATTAGCTGTGCAAATACTAAGTCAAATCATTTAAGACTCTTAGTAAGATGGCAGCTTTTCAAATAAGTTGACACGTTGTGCTACATGTCGTGATAGAACATGCAGAATTTAGTTTGGCATTGTCCTGCTAAAATGAGTAGGGCCTTCCCTGAAAGAGACGATGTCTGTGTGGAAAAATAGGTTGATTCAAAACCTGAATACATTGTTCAACTTCATTAGTACCTTCACAGATGGACAAATGACTCGTGATAGTTCCTCTCCTCTTTAGCCAAGAGGATGCAGCATCCATGATTAAAAAACATGACTGTTTTCAACTTCTGCGCAATCCATCTTAAATTAACTTGGTTTTTATGTTTGATATGTTGTATTTGTGATATTTTCAAGGAATTATGTGGTTATTTTAATTTATTTTATTTCTAATTTATTGCATTGGGTTTACCTTTACTTTTTACACAGCGTGCCAACTCTTTTATAAACAGGGATGCTGGTATAAGGACATTTTGAATAAAAAAAATGTGTTGCATCTGGCAGGTATTCACTTCTACAAAAACAATCAATTAGAATCACAATTACTACTGTAATTTGCCTTATTATTTCTTCATCATTATGAGGTGTTATAATATTAGAGGAATGTTTATATAGTGCACATGACCCACAGCTATCACTCTGAAAATAAACTGTTGTCACATAAAAGCACGATTAGACAAAGGAGATGGTTACTTTTTCCATTATTCTTTAATGTATTTAAACTACTCTTAATAGAGCGTCACTAAAAGCACAGTTTAAAGGTAAAGTAAGCCATTTACAAAGATTTGGTGAGAGAAGACCAACTGGTTTTGAAGCCAACAATGTATAGATTTTTGTTTTGTTTTTGTCTGGCAGGTGCATTCCAGGCACTTACCATCGATGCCATGCAGCACTCTCCTGGAAGTCGACTTTGAGGCTTGTGGGCGGATTCGATCGACCCTCTCTGGGCAGTAGCGCAGCAGGAGTATGAAGATTAGAGTGACCAAGAAGCTGGCCAGCAGGAGGATGGGCACGACGATCACCTCCTGCTCATATACGCGGATCTCTTCAAACAGGAAAAGACACAAAGGAAACTTCAGTGATCCGGCAAGTCTGAGATATGATGATCTCAAAGAGCTGTTTGCACAGTATCTGCTGGCATGTTTGCTCAGCTGACAGCCACAGGTTGTGTATTTTGAGACAACCATAGAAAGGGTCTCCTTAAGCAGGGTTGTGAGTTTCAGACACAGTGAACAGAGGTTATATTCATGCCAAAACAGCTTACCACAGATGGTGTCTCCGTGTTTGCAGCGGTAGTCTGCGTCCGACAAAGTAGACATCCTATCAAATGTTAAAAGACATGAAGAGATTCAAAGAAATGTTTTCTTTTTTTGTCCATTCCTCGTGCACTGCTGGCACATTCAGACTCGGTTTTAAGAAGCTTTTATAGTGCTTCTGTGTGCTGCGATATAACTATGTAGAAAAAGCATTAAAGCCTTTGCAGCGGATGAACAGAGATAGATGTACATGGTAAGAATAAAGCTGATAAAGTCACAATGTCTTTCCAAAAATAAAGCCATGTTGTGAGCAAAGCCTGTAAATAGTAACATGACTCTTAAAAGGTAACCTGTAACACAAGGTGTTTGTACAACTGTGTAACTGAGACCAGGCACTTCATGTGCAGTTTTCCTTCTGCTACAGACAACAGTCTTTCTTTCTTCTCTTTTTTTTTAAACTGATTTTTTATAGATTTAGCAACAAATCACACCAGACATTTTGGTCTTGCAGAGTAAATTCTGCTGCACTTAGATGAGGTTCTACTGCATGTGTTAGTTTGACCGATATGTATTCAAAAAAAGAGAAAACATCTAAAGCTGAGCCATCTGTGAGCTGTAAGTTTATTTCTTGTTTTTACAGTCATTATACAAGACAAGGAAAAGGAGAAACACACGGAAAAACTCTTCACCCACATCATCCTTTTACGTCAGATCGAATATCTCTAAACCTGTTCATCTGCATTTTTTTTTCCACATTAAAGCTTGTGTCGCTCCACACACCCAGTGGTCAAACATGAACAGCCTCGATTCACGCTGAAAGTTGTCATAAAATCATTAAAAGTTTCGTAATCAGCGATACATTAATAAAGCATTTTATGGAACAAACATGATGCACTTAAATCAGCTCACACCACATCCCCGCTGCCTTCTTGTCTTACAGCCAGATACAGTGACAGTGTGGCAGAAGTGAGATGTTGCGTTGTATAAAGTCTTACCTTATGTGTTTCAATTACCTGCTATCCCTCAAAGAAACTAAACGAGAAGTTAGATCCTTTTATTGCAGGCTCACGTTTCCCTCCTTCATACGGTCCGTCACTTTCCACACATGATCTCAGCTGAGTGTGGAGCCCAGGTTGAGCTGTTTTGTTCAGATCCTCATTGTCTTGTTTGTCTCGGGTGATCTCTGAGGCTCAGGGGATCAATTTGCTGCTCTCTGTTTGCCTGCCTTCCACCTTCTGTGCTTTCTTAACTCCACCCCATTCACCTGCACTACATCCTTCTTCTCACCTATTTACACTATTTCCTTCTTCCTCCTTTCAGTCTCCCTCCTCAGTTTGACAGGTCAGACCTTCATTATCCACAGTCTTCCTCTGTAGACGTTGCTCTACCACATTCTGTAAAGGTTGTCAGGAGCTGCTCGCCCTGCCTCTCCTCATTGTTTAGGGAAACTGGTGCCGCCGCTCCTCGTCAGTTTACAGTTTTCAGCCTTTTGTTAAGCGTGTTTGGGCCCTTTCAAGCAGAACTCGTGTGACAGGCTTTACTACCTCTGGAGTATTTAGTCAGCAACAATAAATTGCATTTTTTTTACCCATTGCAAAGAGTGCACCCATTGAACAAAGATGATAATCTCACAACCTAGAAAACAGACAATGCATGTCCCCAGTTCTCAATCTGATTGAAGCTAAATTCCATTTAAATACTTTTTTTAAGTGAATAGAAAACATTTTTATAAATAAAACTCAGGAAAAGTAAAAAGACACAGCATTCAGACTCCTGCTGCATTAGGGTGGACCGTTTGGGTGCATCATTTCAGGAAACTCCACACTCCTCTGGCATACAACCGAATAAATAATGCACTGGAGTCACTGGGCCAATTTCTGCTGAATGGAACGATGACATTGTGCCTCAATAAATGATATCAACTATTTGCAAAACAAAGCTTGACGAGCAAAGTGGTAAAACATGAATATGTTTTTCTCTTGTATGCTGTGTCACGGGAAATCTAATCCAACCATCATTATTTATTGACACATCATGTGTTGTGTTGCAAACCTTTGGCAAAGACAAGATCCTCCACATACCCACATACCCTCCAACATTAGCACATCTCCTGTTTACACCCACAGAATTTAAAAACGCAACATTTTGAATTCAAGGAATTATGAAAGGTAATCGCTCCTGTTCTGCTTCACGGCTTTCAGCTGTAAAACTAAATCGTGTTTTGGTTCCAGGATGAGCAGTGCTCACTCTTAAAGTGAGTTGACAAACCCTCAGGCAAGTTAACTCGTTATTATGGCGTTAACGCAATAATTATTTAATATATAAATATTTTATCACGCATTAACGCATGTTTGTTTTTTAAAAACAAACATTTTGGGGGGTTTTGTGCCTTTAATGGATAGGAAAGTTCAGAGAGAGGAAGCAGAGAGAGGGGCAACAACACGCAACACAGGCCCGTACGATAAGGGACTCGAACCGGGGCCAGCTGCAGCGAGGACTATAGCCTCTGTACATGGGGCACCTGCTCAACCCACTACGCCGCAAACCACCCCTGTTTTATCATTTGTTTTATTATTGTAAAAGTCTGTTGCTCACAAGCTTTTATTTTGTAAAAGTATGTTGCTGTCTGCTGCGGAAACGGAAAAAGAAAGTAATTGGCGGATCCACCAAACATGGAGAAGGGTACGGAACTTTTACTCGGCCATTTTCATTTTAAAGTTCTTCCAGACGGCGGAGTCGACAGAACCAAAGTCATCTTCTCCCAAGTTGAATTGTCTTCTCACCGTAGTAGTTCCAGTCTAAAATATCACTTAAAGGCAAAACACACAACTGATAGCAGCAAGTCATTCAACGAAACAGTGTGTTTGCACAACAAAGGAAACAGACAGTGGAGCGAGGCTTCTACATAAAAACTACATAAAAGCGCTGATGTTAAAAGTGTGTTTGCACAACAAATGTTATGGCACTTTAATTTATATGGCAGCACATTTAAAATAAAACTAAATGCTAAAAGCTATACACTACTTTTGAATTCATTTTTGGATTTTGCGTACAAATGCGATTAATCGTGATTAATCAGGGAAATCATGTGATTAATTAGATTAAAAATTGTAATCGTTGCCCAGCCCTGCCTCAGACCACTCATTAAGTGTTGCAGGACTATTAAAGAACCACAAAATCAAATCTTTCATGTCTGACTGAACCGAAGAGGTGCAGAGCCACTGGTCTGCATGGAGTAGAACAATTACAGCCAAATTAATGACTTCATGTCAGCTGATCCATGACTGTGTTTGCTGCAGTTACATAAGTCTATGTGCAACTACCAGTGGATCAACAAATATACCCTGCCCACCAGTTAAACATGTCAGCCAGCTGCCACTTTCATGAGAAGGTACAGAGACTGGAACAGAAATAAGGTTTCTCTTCTTAATCATCCTGGGAATGTGAAATCACTTCCCGGTAAGTTTAAGGAGCTGATGAGAACACAGGGAACATTAGAACAGCAGCATTATGTGCGTCATTGAGACATGGATGCAGGAGCATGAGTCCAGCCTCTCGACCTGACTGCCAGACAGATGCCAAACAGAGCGATAACAGTAAAGCAGGAGCGACTGCAGTGCTTAGCAACAGATGGAGATTTGCTACATTTCAACTTTACAAGATTTTGTCAACTGTTTTTTTTTATTTTGGTATTCGCTTGTCAATAATTCTTATTGAAATAATATGTTTTTTGTCTGGGGATAAATAAAGTATAAGTCATTCTTTTTGGATGGGAGCCGCTCACTAATGAGCATCTCATCGTTGTCCTGTGAGATGATCTGAGTCCGTTCTTTAGTTATAAGACGAAAGCAAAAAATCAAGTTGTTTCCCTTTAACAACATAGTTTTAATCAACATAATTTTCTGCGATGCTTTAAAATCAATCATGTCAGCATAATTGAATTTTGCCCTTTAATTAATTTTTTCAAATAATCTAATTGATGGAGTTTTCAGTCCACAACCTGCATTCTTTCAGACTGTCACATGATAACTTGGCTCCCCAAAAATCATCAACTCTGTTCTTCTCAAACTGTTATTTGGTTAACAAAGAAAGACTCGTGTGCTTTGGATCGCCTTTTTGCCGTGCGACCCACTTTCTCTTGACATTGGGACGGTGGACATATCTTCTGATATTTTCTTGGTATAATTCAGAGGAACGTGTTCCACCAGTGATGAAAACAAGGGATAAAAGGATTTTGAAGCACAACATTCTAGTCTAGACGGATTCTTAAAAAAAACAAGCGCCCATCCACTCACGCCAACGTGTCATCCCGCTGATTAAAAACACCTCACATCAATCTCAACAGCAACCGCTAATCCGAGAGGTTTGTGTACTTTTGTCACTTACAGATGTGTGATGCTGGATAATTTCCCACTATAAACAAATCCCAGAGTGTACATTGTTTTTAATCTCATTAGTTTAATTGGAAACTCTATCCACTCTCCAGAACACCATCAAATGTTAATGAACTCGCCACAGAGCCACAGTTTCATAAAGAATGATACAATTATTGTTGTGGAATAACACACAGAAAAAAATCTCACACCCTTAAAGGAACATTAACATCTGCACCGAATGTCTTGGCTGTCCAAAGAGCAATGAAAGGGTTTCATTTCAGAACAACAAACATCGTGCTTGTGCTGGACCTTCAAAAAAAAAAAAAAAGAAGAAATCATTATTCATTCTCTTGGGAGCACGACTGTCGATCTGTCTGGATCAACGTAGTGGACTGACAGTTCCACAAATTGGAAAACAACGTCACCAGCAGAGCTAGAAATGTAAGATTATATTTTTGTGAGCTACATTATATAAAAAACATAATACACACCTCTGTATTCCAAAAGGACACATTAATCTGCTTTGTAATCAATGAATTGTCTGGGCTCATAATTCAGTCCAGTTATACGTTGCATTACTTGCAGCAGCCGTCAGTTATAGGGGCTCATTGGGAACGAACAGCTTGTTTTCAGATGGCACAGCTTGGGAAACATGAATTATGAAGTGTTACAGAAAATCAATAACAACATTACAGTCTGTGAGCAAATCAACAGAGCATGAAGACAGTTCTCATCTCACAGCTTAGCAGCTGAATGATCAGGTCTCGGCCCGTGCCACTTCTCTCCTGAAAGAGAGAATAAAAATTTTTTAAAAAAGGCTGAATAATTATCTGTGTGGTTGGTATGATGCACAAATCACAGAAAGAAAAGCAGCCAGCGTCACCGCTTCGGTAGATGAAACCGTGTTTGTCTACAGAGGGCCAACGACACTGTTTTACACACATGCTGTTAGACAGATTCTATAACAGAGGAGCACAAAAAACAAGTGCCCAGGAAATAAAAGAAATGAAAAGAATGATAGTTGAGGCCAAACGACAAGCCTTCCCTCATGAGAAACTCGGTTATTTAATTCTCACCGATGCAGTGGGCCATGAGCTCAAATCTGTCAGATCCAAAAAACATCTGTTGCTTTCCATCAACGTGACACACCAGCATGGGGAAACCGAACGCCTGTCACAGTAAAGGGGAAGACATTTTCATTATTACTCTGCAACGTCTTTTTCAGTCGCACGAGGAGAGCTGAGCAACAACTGACCCCATAATTAAGAGCATCCTGTGTCGCGTTTTTAAGTTTGTCTTTGATTTCCTGTGAGGTGGAGAGCTTCAGCACTTCCTCGATCTCCCTGTCGGACAAACCTGCTTTCTTCGCCGCCTGCAAAAAACAAACAAACAAAAAAAAAAAGATGTGGGAAAGAATAAACTTTGACTCAGACCCTTAAAACAAACAAACAAAAAAAAAATGCACCCTGTGTGTTAAAATATGCTACAACCTCAGTCAGTGATGCAGACTGTGTGATGTCTTTGTCTTCACTCCAGATCCGTCTCCACAGCTCGCGGGAAACCCGCTCCAACTGCTTGTCTCCACTTTTCTCCCTTTCCTGAACTGCGGTCACAAATCTCATCGCAACCAAGGAACCTAAAAACAGAACAAGAGCTTATTAGATTTAGTTTATAAGGAAACGGTAGCGCTGCTGTCCTGTGTGATGCTTCATCACCAGCTGTAATTCAGACTATTAGAATATTGAACACTAAATCCACCGAACAGCCCTACAGCTGCAACTTTAATCATTTGTTTCATTTAAAAATCTCTGCTCAGTTCTACCTCTCTGATAGCAGCTGGATCAGGAGCTCAGGCTCTAGCTGGCCCCATGATTCCTGACTATGGATATTTTTTAAAAACTCGGTAATTTGGCTTCACTGATATCCATAAAAACCTCAGTTTAAAAACCTCCTGTGATCTGTAAGCCGTCTAAAATGTTTCACCTTTCTGTTCTGTTGTCACTATGATGGTCATAAACCCTTTTAATGCCGTCTTTTGTCCAGCTGTAGTGTTTCATTCAACCTGCAACACCCCAACATAGGCAGTTTACAACTGTGACAAATCCAGGCATTCCTTTCTCACATTGGAGAGGTTAGAACTTGCAAGTTTCAGCATTTGCACCTGAAAAACAACCAGATTGATTATCCATCCATTAGCTATTCAGGTTTTACAGTGTAGAGGGCTGTGGGCTGGAGCCGATCCCAGCAAACAGTGGGCAAGATCCAGGGTACAGCCTGGACACCAGTAAATGTTTAATTCAGAGGTTTTCAAAGTGTGACGTGGGAGGTTCCAGGCGGTGAGGCTTATTGAAAAAGGTGAAAGAAATATTACTTTGGTAATCGAAGGAGTGTAGGGGGTTAAATGACATAATTGTGATACTGTTATTTAGCAAAACTAAGCAAAAACACCAGGAGTTTTTTGTTTTGTTTTGTTATTTTTCTCTCTCATATTCTGCAAACCCTCGCTCCAATCAACACCCATCACTGCTCTGATCATGCTTTTACCTTTTTTAAACATGGCTTCAAAGGGGTCAGATGGTGCCTGCAAGGGGACGTCAAAGTACTTTGACAACTGGTTGAGATCGTTGTTCATGTACAAGAATTTGTTCGGAACCAAGCCAGGAGGCTTATTGCCTGCCGTGAGGAAATAAAAGAGGGTCAGTGTCCACATGAGGACAAGCTCAGTGTGTGTGTAAGGACACCCCGCAAAACTGAGATTCACTGACCTGATCCTTGCATGACGCCACCCAGAAAGGCAGGGCGCAGTTTGAGCTCAATGTCCCACACATTTCTGTAGCGACACATGATCTGTGGACAAAAGTGATCGCTGTAAAGCTGCTCTACAAAGTGTAACACCTGTGACCTGCCGAAGAGGTCATTACGAACCTCAAAGCCGAGCCAGGAGTACGGCGACACCACGTCGTAGAACAATTCGACCACTTTCCTGGAGGTCATCTTGAGGTCTGCGGGGTCTCCGGCTGTTTACTTGTGTCAGCCAAACGATAAATGTTGTTCAATTATTGAACTGAGGTGCACTTCAGGATGAGTCTGACTTTATAAGCAGCCTCGGTGCACTGCTATGTGTGTCAAAGTTCAACTAATCTGACGCAGAGCGATTCAAGGTAGTTCACAAAGCGAATTCACCTTTTTTTTTTTAAGTGTTTCAGTGAAAATCTCAGCAAATATTTACAAGAGCCGCTGTAACGGTTTGTTCAACAAACTTTGTTGACACCCACCTAACAGTTAGCCTTAAATTAACCAAACCTAAGACAGCAAAACAACACAAACACACGGCTGCATCACCGACCTTACCTGGAAAAACTACAAACTACCACTACTTTTACGGACGGTTTGACATGTTTTCTTCTTCTAGGTAATTATTTAGCTGTTACCAAGACAACACATAGCACTTTACTGCCACCTACCGGATGGAATGGACAGAAGTCGAGTTTCCATAAATACTATTTTAGGGCTTTTTCTCAAAATTTGGGGGTAAACGTCGTCCTTCCCCGACTTTTTTTTCTGATAGCTCTGAGGTGTGAAACTCAAAAAAATAAGAATAAAATACTGCAACGAAAGAGAAAGCACACGAGCCAGACAAACATTCGACAAATGAAACTCACTCATAAAAACTCATGTTCACAAAATGTCTCTACATTTTACAAAAGACACAACTACAAAACAGACAAAATAAGAAAAAAAAAATCAACGCTGTTCTTTTTCTTCAGACACTTGAAGTGTAAAAATCTGCACAAAAATACTATCAAAAATAAAATGTGTCTACATATTTCTCAAAAGAACATTTAGAGATATTTTAGTATCAGAGTTTTTCATCTTAAAAAAAAAACATTTAAACAGTCCCATAGCCTGAGGGAGGTCTTGAAAGAGCTATTTCTTATTATCATTTGTCTATTTTTGGTCCTAACAATTAAAAGATATCCAAGACAAAAAGATGAATTGGAAAAACTGACACAACAGGAAAAACAGTTGGTGTATTCCTCTCATCTTACTTCTGTCAGTCAGTTTCATTGACTGTTTGGTCAGTTTTTTCATTTCCTGACTGTCATCCAGCAACATATATTAAAAAAAGTGATTACAGTAAACAATTTCAAATGTCCTGCTTATATCCTGTAGCAATATCTGCTATATATGTTCAATATAATTCTCCATATAAAGGGGCAGCTTTGTACAGTGTATCGTGGTCCTTTCAAATAACTGATGCAACAACTGATTTTCCAAATCACTGAACTGCCTTTTATTGCTATCATTCAACCTGCCTCTGAAACTTTCAACATTTCTCGTTTTCTGACATATAATGGGCTACTCTCAAAATATTCTAACCTATCAGTTTTGATCTCAAAAGCTTTCACTCAAACACAGTTTAAAGATTTTAGAATTTCCCTACAGTGAATGTAAAATAATTATATTTTCTGAAAAACTATTTACTTTAAACTCTATTTACATATAAGTCTTCCACCAAGATAATACATATGTAAGTGTTAAGGCTAGTGATGTCTATAATCGTATGTACGTCTGAAATCCACGAGTTAGCATTTTCCTTTATGTCTCTTCTTGAGGACTTGCTTGATCTTTGAGCTCAGCTGCTCCCAAACTGTCAGACGGAAGTCCTGAATATTTGTCACTGAAAAGGAAACAAACAACCTTTAGTTCAGAGAAAAAAACAAATATTTCAGCAGTTTCTACGAGGCTCACCTCTCTCCATCTTTCTCTATCTGTAGAGGAAGAAAAAAGATAGTTTTATTACCATGAATAAGCAATTATTTTCCATTCCATTCATTCTATTCGCTGCATGTTTTTTTTTTACCTTGGGCTTCTGTGATGAGTTGCCAGCAATCTTCCTGGGTACCCCCAGAGTCTCAAATGAATGGCTTCTCACTCTGATGGCTCTCTGATGGCAGAGAAACGTCAAAAATAACAGGTCAAATGAAGATATTTAAGTAAAATAAATGATGGGTTTCCGAGGGATTCCAGCATTCACCTTAAAATTTTCAATAAAACCCCCACTTCCTTCAGATGCACCCCTCGCACTCTCAGAAGTGGGGACGGCAGCCAGTGATGGATCTCCCATCATGCACTGGGAACGGGTGAAGAGCTCAGTCTGCAAGCTCTCCAGGAGCGATGAGCGTGTGCGCAGCTTCATGAGACAGAGGCGGGAGCAGGAAAATTAATATTTCAGCGCTGGGGTGTTCACTGATACTACGATCAATAAGGAAAAAAAGGGTTTCTCCTGCTACCTCCAGTCGGCTGAACTGCTCGGCCTTATAGCAGGAAATCTCTGCATTGATAAGCTTGGTGAGAAGGAATTCTCTCAGCTGATAATTCTAAAAGATGGGACAGAGAAAAACCATTTACTCTGCTGGCAAACCTCAGGTGAGCCACGTGGGCAGTCAAATGCACGGAGAACAGGTTGAGCAAGAGCAAAGTTTACTGTGTCATCCATCAAAGCATTCAGCTTTAACTGTCAAGGAGCGTGAACAAGGCGTCCAAAAGAGCAAGACAGACAGAACAACGAGAGAGAGGCTAGACTGGAAGTCGCGTGAGACAAAAGCTGTTTTTACAGCAGATATTTGGAGTTATCATTGTTGGAAAAACCTCAGGTATTAGTAGGAATGTGACTTCTGTTTAAGTATCCTAATAATCCATGAAAGGGTGATAGAGAACCTGCAGCAGCCAAGTGGATTTCACACATATCAAACTGTACTATTTGCACCAGGGTTTTTACTGGCATGTGTCAAAATGGCCCATCCCCACTGAAAACAGCAGAATGATGAGTTCAGCTATATAAACTGCTGCTACATGAATCACTGTAATGATTTATACTGACTTAAAAACCCAGAAGAAAGACAACAATGAATGAAGAAGTAAAAGAACTGTAAAAAAAAAAAAAGGTATTAGGGAGATGAAATCCAATTTTTTCCTACATCAGTGAAGAGCGGGGGATCTGGGATGACTGGACCAAAGGGAGGAACATCCTCTCTGCCTGTCACAGACACCTTTGAAGTGGAGAAAACAGACAATGCATTAGAGTCTGGATCAGATATTGCTGCTGATATTGTCTTTTTCACAGAGATGTCTGCATTATGTGTAACAAAAAAATGTCAGCACAGAGATCCAAGGTGTTTTTGAGGTCATTCAGAAACAGAGGCGCCATTGTCTGCTCTGTCCACAAGAGTGCACTGACAAGTTCATGTTTCAGCTGCAAGGCTTTTAAATTTGAGATCAAAATGCAACAATGAGGCAAAACAGGGGATTTAGCTTTTAATCAGTCTTTTCTTTTTGGTAAATGTGAAACAGGTAACAACAATCACTTTATCCCTGCAGATTAACAAAAAGCAAGACATTTTACAGGAAGTGGCTATACAGGTAAAAATCCTTGTGATACTTTGTTTTACTACAGTGAGTAAAAGAGACACAATTCATTCAAACATATCCGATCATTTGTTTGCAAAAGAGGAGGTAGACATACATAATTAGACAACACAGTCTCACTGAGTCTTCTGAGACATGACACATAAGCAACAATCTCACTGCATTTGAAACACATTAAGGAGTGATTGTTAGTTTTAAGTGTCACATAAAGGCCAGATCTGGGTCTGAAAGGGTTTGGTGGGGGAGTTAAACACATGCCAGGAAACCAAAGTTAAGTCACACTTAATGTTTTCTGTGCTAACATTTACCTTTGATTTCAGTTACTGTTTGGCTCCTCAAGATAATTATATCTCATGTAAAACATGCCCAAACTCCTGAACTCTCAAAGTAATGAATCTCAGGTGGAGTTTTGGGTTTTACCTGCAGCACATTTGCAGCATATTTCAGTTGCAGATGGGGCGGGACCTGGCACCCACGCCCAGAAAACAAAGATTTTCTAACATGTTGAGGACATTGAGAGTGGGGCTATTTCAAGACAAGCCATGCTTTTTATTCCTAACCAAGTGTGTCTAAACCTAACCAAGTATTTTTCATGCCTAACATTAAATTTCTCCATGAAATTAAATTAATTTTTAAGTGTTTTTGTATTTGTCTTCTGGTATATGTCAAAAGTACACCAGTTTGTAGCTTATTTATGACATAAAACATAATTGTGTCTGTTTTGTTAATGGCATTTTAGCTTCCTTTAAAACTATGATGAACAATAGATGACTAATCCTGCACTCACAGGACATGTGCTGTGAAAAGTGCAAAATAAGACAAATGCATTTAAATGAAAAAGACAAAGAAAAAATTAATGTATTTGGTCAGACATGACACATGCCAAGGCTTAAGATTACAAATGAGTGTGATGCCGAGTCATGTCAAGGTTTATTATCATACATTTCTTATTGTTGTTATTTTATTTTTCTGGTATGGAACAGCACTGAAAAGCTGGTAATGAACCGCAGAGCATGGTTGACATGGGCTACTATTTACACACATTGAAGTCACATCTACTGGGGTGTGTGTGTGTGTGTGTGTGTGTGTGTGTGTGTGTGTATTCACCACCAGCCCTCGAGGCCCCTAATTTGGGTTTTATGAATTACAATCAGATTTTGTTGATTAATTTACTGTAATGTTGACTTAATTTGGATAAATCAATAAATGTACGACATGTGAATACAATTGCAGTCTATTCAAAGGCTAATTTGGTTTAAAATGAGTGCAATTAAAGCTGAATCCGGTTTCTGCTGTTATGTCATCAGCCGAAGAAAAAATAGAATCCTCTTGACTTATTTTTGCAGGGCACTGTTTTTAATTGTTAACAACCTCAGAAATCTAGCGATTAGACTCCAAGAAGTACTGCGTACTTGAAGTATAAACACAAAGCAGGTAACCTCCAAGTGCGATGTGTCTGCCACTTGTATTGATGGGGATGATGAAGTCTGCTTTTCACTCACCTTGTAGGCAGTTCCACCTGCGTCTTCCTCCCTCTGAATCTTTCGCACCACCAGAAAACAGTGCAAGAAGTGAGACTTTATGACATCACATAGAAAAGGGGTTTTGCCCTCCTGGTAGACCAAAGCTACAATGTCATTACCAATGTGTCTTTTTCTCTGCAGCTGGTTGGGAAGAGGAAAAATTTACTGTCAGCCTCGGCTCAAGAAACTTGTATTACAGAAATATTTCTGAAGATGATTTCAGACACGTGAATCAGTATCAAAGAAGGAAAGACTGAGGATGATACAGCTAACTGACTTGCTGGGGGTCGCCCTCTGTGTAAGGCAGCTTGGTTGTGACATGGAACATGATTTCTCTCCCATGAAAGGAAGTGACGACTGCTTCATTTCCCGTCTGGCCGTGACACACATCCAGTCCTCCCCTGAAGCTGAGAAAAGGAAACAAGTGAAGAAATCGAGACGCTATTAAAATTATTTACTCTGTAAGTTTCAAAAAAGTTTACAAAACTGAAAAATATGTTGCCAGTTCAATGCCTTCATTTTCAAGTTGATCAAATTTAAAGTCATGGTTTTAGTTTTTGAATATTTTGATTGCATATTTAATGCACCATTTGATTAGAGCAAGTGCTTAATGTACATAAACATAAGCAGTGTAGCTCCATAATTCCACTACATTAGGCAGTAATAAGTCATCTAATAAATTATAGAATGCTTTTAGATCAATGGGATGATGATAATCACTGCTGGTATTTGGCATTCAACATGGGTAACAGGGTGAGTAAATGGGGTTATTTCTATAGACTTTGCTTTTTATTAAGCAGAGAAACTTTACATGTATAATTTGAAACATCTGAATTGTAAACACAAATAAATCAAAATTGAGCAAACATCCTTTTTTTTCTAATCGTCATTTTAGTCATTTGTCATATCTGAGCAAATATCCAAACATCTATTACATCTAAACATCTAACAGCTATTTTCTCTGGCATCGCTGCATGACACGCATGTGTCACGCATGTGTCACGCATGTGTCACGCAGAAAAGCATGTGTCCAGTTTTCCCCTGAGGTGTAAACGTCTCCATGGCGTTCTTACATAAAAAGGGTTGGTTTCTGTTTCTGATCACAGTGTTATTCTTGGTACTGACATTATACTCAGTCGTGATGAAATACTACAAAAAAGAGAAGTCCTATCTCTGAGTGCTGTAAGCATACTTTACCCTGTGAATCCCTGCAGCTGAACTGTGTCTCCCAGAATGGACAGGAACTCTTTAAACTCCTCGCTCTCCTCGTTATTACTCAGTACATCCGCTTCAGTCAACTACAGTGGGGCAGAGGATGTCTTAGAGGGAGTGGGTCTGCCATATTTGGTGCCAAATTTATGATGTTTTGATGAAAATGTAGTCCTACCTGCCCAGCCTTTTGGTACAATACACCAAATTTGAAATTAGGAGACACTCTGTGTTCATCAAATGCGGTTATGAGTTCTGGAGCCTTAAAGATAAGGGAGACAGTGTTCGAGTGGATCAGATCTTCTTGACAGAAGGTGTTTTGATGAGTCAAAGTAGTAAAGTAAGATGAATGATGGCTGAATTAGATACTTTACTGGAACTGAGCTATCATTGTTTTCATTTGCTGCAGCTTTGATACTCCCTTAAAACAAACTAAATGAATCAGTTCATGGTTATTTCTGAGCATTACCTTCAGGTAGCTGACCACATCAAACCTTGAGATGGTCACTTTGTCACAGAGCATCTATAAAGAATACAGATGAATTCATAAATACATCTTAAAAAAAAAAAAAAAACAAGAATAAAATTAACTAAGAACATTTTTCCATGTATTGAACTCACATACTATACTTGAATATTTGTTTTTATTCTCCTTAAAACTTCTGCTCAACTGCCTTTCAGGGGGAAATACCATAGTTTTTACTCCATATTTTGATCTAGTGACTTATTACTCAACAAATGAAAATCTAAAGCTGAGAGGTGAAAAAAAAGCCAACAAAAATTAACACATAACTTGATTTAGAACAGAAAAGTGCTGAAGTACATGAAGTGCTTGAGTCTAGTTCAACTCTGATGATATATGCAAATGTATCAATAAAATAAGACAATATCTAATGTAAGAAAAATTTAGTTACATTGCACAATGACCTCTACTGGAAATACTGGAAATAAATGCTTTTGCTTGAAAAAGTCCTCGATACCTTTGCCAATTCCACAGCTGATGGGATGTTTGGGAATAGCGACACAGAGAAAACTCCGTGCAGAGAGCACTCCTTCATCCTGTGAGACACACGAGAAAAAACACAAATTATTCCGTCAAATTTTCTGTGATGCAGATGTGAAAGTTACAAAAAAGTCCCACAGACATTCTTTAAGACATAAGACAAATTGCCTCCACTATTTTGCAGTCACTTGATTATCCAGAATCCACTGACATCTTTTCACATTTTTAAATGTTAAATTTTTTTCCTGCTGCACTTGAAAGTGCATTTTAAACCACAGCTGATCACCACGTAAAACCTTCTCTGTTAAGTCCACATCTTAAACTCAGATTTAATTTTAAAGAAAAAAAATTCTATAAATGGACAATATTCACATTCTAAGCATGCATGCACATCATTCAGTCAAAGTAACCAAAGGCAAAACGCAGGGGTGCTTTTAGGAAAGTAGCCTTAGTTTTAGGAGCGTTTTATACTGCAGATTAGAAAATACAAAAACCTTTCAATTGTAGACTAAAATGACAAAAATCTCCACCTTAGAATCACCCGTAGCTTATTCTCCTCTTCCTCCAAACACACTGAAAGAACCAACGGCCCCAGGGATGGATCCACTGCTGTGAATGAGTGGTGGTACTAAAAAGAAAAGGTGAGAAATCATGAGCGTCATAAGATGAAGGCTGACACACATTACTTCAGAGACCTGAGGTGAAGCCTACTTACTCGTGAGCGGAAAAACTCGTGGTAGATTTTGGCCTCACCGTCTCTCTCCATGATGTCGTAGCAATACAGATCAAGGCCATAGTGGGAAGAGGTGGGGCTCACATCTACAAACCTCTCCAGAGGGGGGTCGATCCAGTAACCCCCCAGTTTTGAGGGGAGGATGAGAGGCAGGTCTGAACCTACGGTCAAAAGCTGAGACTAGAACAAACACAAAGCAGCAGCCGATAAGGCGGATGATGAGTGTTTGGGGAAAAACATATTATGGTAATCATGAAAAGGTCAGAGTCAACACACACACATGTGAGCTGTATGTGGAGTCAGTTCTGTGTTTCTCATATTGAAAACTAACCTTCAGAGGCAGAGGGAATTCACACCGCTGCTCATCGATCCTGCTGCCCTGATGGACGAGAGCATTGATAGTAGCAAAGTTCTGCTGGTCAGACATTGGTGAATGCACACGCTGCACGAGATCAATCATACTCAGACTCACCTGCAGCTTCTCAATGATTTCAAACAGCTCTGTGTCCTGATGTAGAAAAACAGGCTTGGCGTCAGACAGATGTGTAGTCAAAGATAAGGGGAAGGAGAAACACAGGGAGGAAGAGGAACATGACAAATACTTCAATAGAAAAACATGACTTTTTGTAAATGCAGCATATGGCAATTTCACGAATTAGATATAATTAGAAATAAAGGGTAAAAGACTTTAATGACATCACCCTCTGGTTGCTGCTGGCTGAAAGGTAACACTTGCTGTCAGTGGGTGGAGAGTCCAGAATGCCCAGTAAGTTGTTCTCTACCGAATCAGATCTGCAGCAACAGGTTGATTTACACAAAAACACGGCATCATTTGTCACTCTTTCCCCAGTTCCTGCAGTTCTCAATGCGGGTTTGAAACAGCAATAAACGAAGAAAATAAAGCCTCACCTTGTCTCATCACTGCATGTGAATTTGTCTACACTGTAAACAAGGAAGTGAGAAATACTCACTATGAGAACTATTCTCCTTAAATGGACAGGATTACTTATGTCTAAAAGCAGTGGAATTTACCCGGAGTTTACAGCTATACAACCGACTTCTCTGGAAAATCTGTAAAATCTACATTTGAGACTAAGACTGTCTTTACTCACCCGCCATATGCCCCAAAAGTGAAACTTCTCTTTCTAGAAAAGGACATGTCATTCCTCTTCTCTCTCTCCATGGCTTTGGTGTCACTGCGAATATTTGTACATGCCAGTTTGGTATCGAGTCAATCAGGGCTGGTTAAGGTTGAATTAATTCACTCTATCATTCTGTCACTCCTCTTCCTCCTCCTCCTCCCTACCCCCTGCCACTCACTCGTTTAAGCTTCCCTTTCCTATCTCTGTCCTGTTGTCAGCCAGACAGGCAGCATTAACCCACTCATGGTCGCAGGTGCAGCCTGCACAGACAACAAAACGGACACTGTTAGGCCGCCTTATGCTGCCTCATTCCATCGATCCCAAATAAACACTTGTGTGGCGCTCATGGCAAGCAGGCTGAGCTTAAATATAGACTTGTAAATAAATAAAGAAATCAGTGAGACATTTTCTCCCGGACCTGTTACCCTTTGAGTCAGTGAGAATCATCAATTATTGACAGCGCACACAGTGAGGGTGAGGAGGTAGACAGCAGGGGAGGGTGAACTGGAGAGAGCAGGAGAAGGTTGGAAAGGGAAGTAAGAAAGGGAGAAGCAGAAGGGAAAAGAGACACCGCTGGAGGAGGAGGTGTGAGTAATTTGCAGTGTCACATGATGCAAATTACTATACGTGCCATTTACTCGGATTGTGAGTCGAATAATGTTTGCATGGTTCCCTAAAAAAGAAAACTTGAACCATTTTCATCAAATGGTTAAAAGTGAAATGCTGGTTCCAGAAAATGGCTTGAAATACAAACAGAAACATAGATTTTTCATAATAAGTTTAGCTTATATGAGTTAATTATATGTGGCACTGGCACTAATGCCACAGCCAAGGCAAGCTCCAAGGAAAAGTGAAGTAAAAGTAATTCTGAAAAATGTAATCACACTGTTATTTTAGGATATTTCATCGTTTGCTGAATGAACTGAAAATGGGATTTCACTACTTTCATGTAATCTTTATCAGTAACAATGTAATAAACTTCAACAGGTCTGCCAAATAATGGACTTTGATATAGGACCATTCATTGCAGGCCACTACTGTGAACTTTACATCTCAATTTGAACTTTTTTTAATTATTTTGAGTTATGGCCATGCCTAAAATTATGAATGAAATTCTTTCTTATTTTGAATTCGTGCCAGTTTCAATAATAGTCCATCCTCTTTCTATTAAATGGCTCTCTATTAGACAGATGTTTGTGTCTGTCTTCAGAGCGCTCCTCATCAATTGGCCCCTTGTTTACGATTCAAATTCAAAATGCCCTAATCTCCTTTATTTTCAAAGTATTTACTGTCGGGAGCAACTGTCTGATGATTGGCTACGAGAAACGCCACTCAAGATATGCGATATTCTCATTGGTCAGAATCCAAAACAGTGAGTGACTGTTGTAGCTCCGCCTCCGTTACCGCAGCATTAGATACCCCGCGGAAGTTGATGGTGTGTGAAGAGGAGATGTTAATTTGCGTGGGTAATTTGCGTGAAGTGGTGTGAAAGCGTAATCGTCGCACTGTAATTTTTCCTGACGGTTTGGTAGTCTGTTGCAGAAACAGAAGAACGGTAAGCTTTAGGTTTCGATACGATTATATTGAAGCCACTTAAATGCAAGAAAAAGTCGAAGTTAGCTAGCTAGCTAGCCTCGGTGCTTAGCCACCACCGTTAAGGTTGAGGTTAATGTTAACTGTCAACAGTCTTTTGCACCGTAACTCGTGTTATTTTGGTTCACGCTAGTATTATAGATACATTGAATTCCTTCATAACCTATTTTATTAGTTATTGCTTTGTTCGTTTTCACACCTGCATTGTTTACATATTGGTATATTATTTTGCTTTTGATCACTCAAAAAGATATGCTAGAGTTGTATGTTGATATACCCTAAAAACACATGGCTGAAGAAAGTGGAACCATTAAGTGACATCTGCAACTGATGAAGCTCAACAAAAAGTAAAGACTGCATCACTGTCAGCACCAAATTGAATGTACAGTACATGTACAGGTCGCAGTCTGGTGGTAATGTGGTGACTTTATTTCTGTGGACGTTCATTTATCTTGTTTCCTACCCTGGAAACATTTCGTTGCAGCAAAATGTTGGAGTGTGGCATGGTGGAGCGGGACAGACAGGCTCTTAAGAGACAGTCTGCTATCCTGTGCAAACAGCTGGTCGTGGATGAGCTGCTCATTCAGTCACTGCAGGCAGATGACATCCTAACCGAGAGCATGGCAGAGAGTATCATGGTATGTGAGCACAGACATCTTTAATCGGATAAACTGTTGATAATCAATCAGCTGACAGTCAACAAAAAGGGTTGAACAGACAGTCCAGTTTTTATAATGTTTGTTAACTGCCCAGTAGGCCTGTCACAGACACAGTTTTTGTTTTGATATGATGTTTCATTTCACCTGTGGCCTGTGGTACTAGCAGGCCTCAGGTTTAACCCTGGGCTGTCATTGTCGTGAAAGTGGCTCCCTTCTTACCTGTATTTATCACCTGGAAACACATCTGACCTGGGTGTATCACATGGAAACATAACCTGCTCCATGTGATACACCCATGATGAACGCATCTAACAGCACTCCCTGTTAGGGTGAGTCAGTAAAAGAAGATACCAGTGCATGGACAGTGATAAGATTTCTTCTCTCCTCATTCTCTCTCAATAATTAGAGGTCGTCTAAACCCCTCGTCTCTCCCTGACCAGCATCTTCTGGAAACTGATCTGATTTGTCGGTTAGGAGCTCTAGGTCATAATAGCAGTCGCTCTGTGGGATGGTCATCCTAAATGTCTGACACTGTCAGAGGTTTGTCCCTGGCTAACTTTGGTCAAAAGACCATGACAGCAGCAGTCTTTGAAACTTTCTCACTGTCTGATGTAGGACCGCAGTTTTTAGAAACTATCGCAGACATGATTCTGTCACGTTGATCATCTTTCATCTGGGATGGCCGAGAATCGCACACACATTTTCTAAGACATGCGGCTTATGAAATGTTAAAAAAATTAATAATATAATCTTTAAAAAAAAGTGTCTTGGCATAGAAAATCAACTTACACAGAAATTTGCAAGTGGACCCAGGAACTGACTTTGGTCTTTATTTGCCTTGAACACAAGATCATTTTAAACTGCCAGGTTTGCCTCTCAGAGAATAAGGCAGAAACTATCTAATGTGCCACCAGACTACAACTGCAACACACTGACTTAGTAGAAGAGACATCTGTAATATGTAGATAAACATACTCGCATCTTAATGATCGGTACTGATATTGATATGCCCACTGATAAATGCATTCTCATCGTCGTCATTGATGAGAATGCATTTCCTGTGTGAAATGTGCTGCTCCACATGCATGTTTGTGATCGGTACTCACTGTAATAAACAGTGCTATAACACAGCTTAGAGTGATTTCTACTGTTCAGCTTAGTTAATGTCCAGTAAGTAAAAGTTAATGTTAGATCATTCAAATGATTCACCTACTTTGCTCACTATGTGCATGTAAGAGGAAAAACATGTGTCAGTGTATGTTTTTTTTTTTTTTTCAGTTTAGGTGTAGAAAAGACTGCCCGAGTTTTGAGATGGTCATAAAAACTCTACTTTATTTCATTCTTTCATTCATTATGTTTGCTTCGTCTGTGAGGGGAATTTACATTCGAAAATATCTCTGAAAGTACCTACCTTTCTTTTCTTTTCCTTTTTTTGATTGTTTGGCTAGACGATGGCAAATAAATGACCTAATGTGAAAGACGGATTATACAAAAACAGTTAAACATTGAGTTTGGTTTCGTGTGGACTTAAAGGGGTCATCATTCAAAAGGTTTGGGAATCACTGGGCTGTGACCTTTAGGGAACTTGAACTTGAGTGTAATATTGACAAAGTGTAAAAGTTGCAGAAGGGCTTAAAAAAAGCCGAAAACCTCACTTTGCAAACATTTCCACATAAGTGCATGAAGTTCCCTCCTGTCAGAAAGTCATGAACACAACTTTAATTTCCCTTTTTTAAGAACAAGTGTCTATATATTAAAAGTCAAGAGTGGATACTGACTTTTTTATTTTTTTAAAAGAAGGGGTGTTAAAGGGGTTAGAGGTGTGAAAAGGTTTATTAAACGTACTGCTAAAATCTTTTCCGTGTTCTCATTTCATCTCCTCTCCTCTAGGCCGAGCAAACATCTCAGAAACGCAGCTGGCGTCTGTTGCTTCTCTTACCAAAGCGAGGACCCAGAGCCTTTAGCAGTTTCTGCTCAGCACTCCGAGAAACCGAGCAGCAGCACCTGTGCGACCTCCTCACGCAGTCACCAGAGAGAGATGGCAGGGAGACGCACACAGATGTGAGTGTGTTTGTTGCCGCGCGCCTGCATACATCACCACACAAAGCTGCGGCGGTCCCCGCTGATTGTTGTCATGACTTGGCGAAGTGCTTAGACTGTTTTCTGCTCGCAGAGTATTCAGCCTGAGAAAGAGCCAGCGGTAAAGACAAGGCGACAGGAGAGGGCAGAAACGAAGAGAGAGGTGAGAGGAGCACCTGAAATCCTCAATCATGATGACTTTTTATATGACCGAGACACGTTGTAAGACTTAAGACAGACTAGTGTCAGATGAACTTTGTGTCACTGAATGTCTCTCGAGGCGCGCAGCTCAGAGGAAAAGTTAAATCATGATAAGCTTCATCACCGCGGTCTGTTGCAGACGTCCCTGTTAGACAGAGAGGAAAAGTGTGAGGTGAGCAGCACCTCGTCGTTCCCAGTCCAGGCCTCAGATAGATGCTGCAGTTCAGAGTCATCATTCAGGGAGTCGGCCCCCGTCAGGGAGGAGGACAGGAGCAAAGAAAGACGAAGGACAAAGACGAGAGGAAGTGATAAGCAGACAGATGTGAGAATTACAAAATACATGCATCTCCTGTTACTCGTCCAGAAGGTCTGCTGAGTTACTCAAACAGCTGACAGGAGAGGATAATTGGTTTAGGATTACAGAGGTCATATTCCCACAACAAACAACTGTTGCTGCCACATTAAATATCCAAATCCTCGCTTATCTGTTTAATATGCTCTGATATATTGTCTTTAATGATTTGTGCATGATTTTAAATTTCAGAGGATAGCGGGGTCCTCTCTTCCACTTCCAACTCAGGAGGAATTTGCCGCCAAGAGAGCAAGGACACATGGTACGTGTTAATGCGGTGTAGCCCATCTGCACTCAAGTTAAAATAGGTTTCTCTGTGTCCAACATTGTTGTTGTCTGTATCCGTTTCCCTGGAGACACGAGGTGTTGTCTGAACAAAAGGGTTTATCTGTCTGTCCGGTTTTACAACAGCTGCTTTAACACTTTACGCAGCTCTAAAACATTTACTCGTCAGCAGCCACGTGATCAACGAAGTTTTTTTTTTTTTTATTATTATTATTATTTAGACTATTATTTGAATGATCAATATAGCAGAGTGGTTGCTTTAGCATGCAGCTGCCTACAGGCACCGCACCCACTGAGTGACGCAATCACAGCAGGGTCGTACAAAGTTTGCTTCGAGGAGCATTTGATGTTCCCAGAGCTCGCAGCGAGCAGTTAAACTCGTAACACTCAGAGGTTGCTGTTGTTTTATTGTGTGCTCGTCCATCTCTGCTGCAGAGTCCATGGAGTTCAGCCTTGATGCCGACAGTCCCATCAACACTCCCGTTCTGCCATGCACTCCTGACTTTTACCACTCTCACTGCCAGCAGGTAAATTGCTTCTCTTTAACAGGGCAGCGTAGCTCCGTTCCGACTTATCTGAAGCCTCTAGATGAAGAGATGCAGGAACCGATGGGTTTTAAAGAATGTCACAAACATTCGTGTGATCATTTCACTATTGGCTCCTCTATCTCGTGTCCAGTCTTACAGAATGAATTCGTCTCCTCGGGGCTTTGCCTTGGTGATCAGTAATGTGAGCTTCGACCCTCTGGCTGCTCCCGAACTCGACCCCAGGAAGGGAGGTGAGGTGGATGACGAGGTCCTCAGGAAGGTCTTCACAGAGTTGGATTATCTCGTCAGCGTCCACAGAAACCTCACCGCTCAGGTAAGACCCCCGTAGTCGCTGCTTGAATATGTTGTTACAGGATTCATCTTATTTATGCAATAAACGTATTAGAGCAAGTTAATTCTAAACCTGAGCAACCTTTTGTCCTGAAATGCGTTTGTGAAAGTCACTTGTTTAGTTAAGTAGTTCTGTTTAAGTGGGGTTGGTGAACTGATGCAGTATAGGTCCCTCAGTACCATATTTGTTTGTTTAGCCCAGTTTAACTGCTCTGCTGCTGATGGAAGAAGGTGACGATCACGAAGCAAACACTTTGAATTATTGTCATGCATTCTGAGAAATTCTGACTGGATTGTCTTGTTCTGTCTCTAAAAGGAATAAAGCTGACAAAAATTTAAAGGGGCAGCTGTGAGTTTGCCCATGTGTATCGACTATACTCCTGTTTCTTTTTGTGCAGGACATGAGGACTTGCATTGAGAATTTCTGCAGACGGCCAGAACACCGCACAGTGGACAGCTGTGTGGTGTGTCTGCTCTCCCACGGGGTGGAGGGAGCAGTTTACGGCACAGACGGACAACTCCTGCAGGTGAGTTTGTCTGATGCGTTGCCGTTTTGATTTTTTTTTCCTTCATGGAGAAAGATGCTGCATATGTTATTTTTTAAGACGTTTAATGTGTTAATCACTCTGTCACTTTCAGCTGGACTGGGTGTTTCAGTCTTTTGACAATGCGCATTGTCCGCTGCTACAAAACAAACCGAAGATGTTTTTCATCCAGGCCTGCAGAGGAGGTGAGAGATAATTATGAAATAAACATATTTCAAAGACTGCACAAGTCTGAGCATGACTTTGGAGTATTTGCGTTAAATGTTTGACACATTATGGAAAAGTGTAAGAGCCAGAGAGCAGACAGGTACCAGACTCTAAATCCACAAGCCCAGATGCTGCTTGCTGTCACTTCCCAGACCACTGCGAGAGGAGCTGTTGATGCCAGTTTATCAGCCATCTATCGGCTACGCAGCCACAAATTGGGTCACACATCAAACACAAGCGTAATGCAAAAAGCAGCTCAGTAACCATGACACAAATCTGTTACTTGACAAGCCCCCAGCAAATTATCGTCTGTGATTTAGGTGAAGGCCTGACTACGCACCTGATGATGCTCATAACAAATCCTCAGACCCCTCCGGTGAAAATCTAATTACTTAACACAATCCCTCAGTCCACCACAGTTGTGCTGCTGAGAGGCTATTAGATTGGCTTTGCTACTGCCACTCAAAATAACTTCCAGAAAGAAAGAACAATGATATATTTCTACTATTCATGGTTTTGTGGTTAAATTCTTGTTAATAAATGACCTAAATTGAATATTTGGGTTACATGAGAAACATAGAGAAAATGGTCAAAATTGAATGGTGTTTTTGCCCTGCTGAAGATGAGTCAAAGAATCCATTTGATTGCAGAATTTTATGGTGGAAATCAAGTCAAGACCTCTTAAGTTGAGTCTGAGGCAAGTCTGCTTGGTATGAGACCAAGCAGCTCCAGGATAGACTGAGTCCTTTTTAGATTTCAGTGTTTGTGAAGACTTTTTAGACCTCAGTTTAACTCTGTCAATGCCAAACACTGTCGGGACAGTGTGAGCCGCAGCTTCAGCGCTCCTTTATCACTACAACAGGTGTTCAGGTGCAGCGTGGGTTTGTGGATCACCTGCAAGCGTGACATTTTAGAGCAAAGTGCTTCTAAAACAGGTGCTGTGATACTGTCCAGTGTCATTGACCTAAAGTGCCTCAGGATTTGGATTCCGTCAAAGGTTAGAAATCATTTTTAGTGTAAATCGAAGCTTTTTTTTTTTTGGTCTGTCAGACGAGATGGACTGTGGAGTGGAGCAGATAGATGGCCCAGCGAGGACTTTGTCCCCAGGCTGCGAACAGCGGGATGCTGGGAGGGAAGGACAGGGGGACGCAGACTCCAGACAGAGAGCGAACTTGGGGAGGCCCAGGATTAAACTACCGCAGCGGTCGGACATGATCTGTGGCTTTGCATCTCTCAAAGGTCAGACAATCTGTAAGTTTTTTTTGTTTTTTTTGCCATTTGCTGTTCTGGGGTTGATTTATTCATGAAATGTGAAACCATATTAATTGACTGAATAAATAATATAAAGGAATACAAAGAAGGCAGCAGAGATGAGGAGTAATGGCCCTGTAGTTTCATTCTTTATTTCAGCAAGAGCTAACAGGAGTCTAAACTAGTCAATAAGACATTGAAGTGTTGATCTTCAGTGTGTTAGATTTAAGACTGACCTGAGCAGGGCTTCTCAAAGTATGTGACCGTTGGCGTCCTCTCAAACAGAGCTTAAAAGGGACATTCCCTCAGTCTTCCTCAGTGTACTTAGTTTTGCCCAAATCCTTTATGCCTATGGGATCATAACCGTGGTACCTGATCCCGCAGACACTCAGCAAGTGAGCCAAGAAAGCCAAAAATGCCCCTTGTGGCAGTCTAAATACTGTGGTAAACAGAAATTTAAAACAGATCTATTCACATATAGATTAGTTTCTGACTCTGGAAAATGAAGAAAAAACAGTAGAACTCCTCCAAAGCTAATGTTTCTCAGAGCTGTATATTAGGAAATCTCACACATCCAGCCCTTTCTTTCCATAACTAATATTGTATTTCTTCATTTCCGTTAATACGCCTGGTGAGGCGCATGTTTCGCTGCAAAAGAATCAAAAACAAGAGAAAGCTTTGCCAAAAGCTGTGGAATGTTCCTGCTATTGAATGTTAAAGTCAAGTTGTTGTTGTTTATCACGCGGCACAGTTAGAAAATGTCTACTTTGAACATGGATTTTGGGCATGTTATTGGTATGTGAGAAATAATTTATAATTAAAACACTCAAATGTGAAAAATACTTTTTGTTTTGATTTTAGGGGATATCTCCTTGTATTGCGCGCTGTGTCCTTGAGCCTCATCTTGAAGTACTAAGGCTTTTATTTTCTTTTTATATCTTCCTTTTAAGGCACAGCAGCCATGCGAAACACCAAGAGAGGGTCCTGGTTCATCCAGGAACTGAACTCATCACTCCGTCTTCATTCCAGAGACACACACCTTTCAGACATCCTGGTGCAGGTGAAGGACGTCTCTTTCACTCTTATACCCTGCAGTCTTAATACGATTCTCCAAAACGCATCACTAATCTTCCCGCCGTGTTGCTCTGTCTCCAGGTGAACGGGCGTATCAAGGAGAGGGAGGGCTACGCCCCGGGCACCGCCCACCACCGCTGCAAAGAGATGTCCGAGTTCACCAGCTCCCTCTGCAAAGACCTCTACCTTTTCCCCAAGTACCAGCCCCAGTATTGACATGCAAAAGTGCACTTTAGATTACCGCACACAGATCATTCCTCGCATCGAAGCCTCTGCAGTGGAGGCACCACGACTGTTTGTCACACATCTACTGCCACGCATTCCCCCCGTTACAACTTCACATGGAAAAAAAAGTGTCTTCTTTCCCCATTCAAACCACAGACGTGCATGTGAGAACACACTCACGCAAGTCTTCAAAGGAGAAAGAAGCAAGCTTATGCTAATCTACATGTACTCGGAAAAGGGTGACAAAACACACTCATGTATCTGTGTGTCTGTGTCTATGCCAGTTAGAGGGTTTATATGTTAATCCTGTTCAGTCAAACTGCACAGCTACTCTTGAGGTTTCACAAAATCCTCTTTTTAAAAGTTATTTTGTACACAGATCTATTTTTGTGCCTTAATTTTGTATGAAATTGTTTTTATAAGGATTTGTAAGCCCATTCTTTTATTTGTACGTTTGTTGTGACCGTTTCTAGTTTTTAGTATACCGACAGGCAGGGGGCAGCACTGCAGAGACGAGTGCGTGTCATCATTTCTCGATCACCACTATTGTTTATGTCCTCCTGTTCAAAGTGATCCATAATGTCTTGATTGCAGACAGCTATGGCATTAGTTACAGCCAGATATATTTCTTATAAAACAGTAGATGTTTTAAAACGCTCAAAGAGAACATGTGTTTTACCCTCAATTTGCCTTATGAGGAGTGGGGGGGGGCAGCTTCAAAAGGAGGTTTTGAAGAAACTTAGTAATTTATTTCTATGCTTTTGCTTGCGAATGTTAAGTCAAGAAAAACGAATCAGCATTTAGACTTTAAATTTCATGACTACACCCACTGACATCCAGTAAATTTCTCCTGTCCATGTCAGGGTGGTGGGCTGGAATGTGGTGCTACTTTTTGGGGTCATTCACCTACGTGAGAAACTCTGACCTTCATTTCTAGTGTTTCTCTCTGTGTGGGAGTTGTACTTTTACTGTCCCCGTTGTATTCTCTGCTGTTCCTGATATAGTGAGGATAAGCAATGTCTTCCATAAACAATATGCAGTTTCCTACAGCAGCCTGTGCCATGTGAGGGCGATCCGTTAGAAGAACTTATGAACATGGTGGCGCTTTCATAGTGCGCCCGTCCACGCAAAGACGTGTGTTTCTGAAGGCTGTGGGAGCATCGAAGAACCCTGACAAGACGGACAGAGTGTGTTCAGCTACAGCAGTGTTGTATAAAGGAAACCAGAGTATGTGGTTGAAACAGTATTGGTTGGTGACCATCTGTAAACAGTAAAAGATGCTGTGTGTGAGGCGGTCGTGTTTACTGTGGTTCGCAGATCATGAAAGGTGTGGCACTCGCACCTTTTTATGATCTGCTTTTTAATAATTAAGAGATGTAATTTAAAGAGACAATTGTGTAAAAGCGGAAGAGTTTTGAAGGTTGATGAATGTTGCCAAGCTCTGCTGAACTGCTGTGTGTGGGGGGGCAAAGATATGTTATTTCTGTCATCACCTATGACTGCCAAATGTTCCGTACAATAAACAAGCTATGGCTCTTAAGAAAGAAAAAAATATTCATTCATCTGTTTGTTTTTTTTGTGCATGGGCCCAAATGTGTGTGCGTCTTCCTGCGATGGTGTGTTGGAGCTGCATCCCGCACCATGAATGCGGGGCCTCTGCATGAATGTACACTGCGGCTGCTCCTGTGCATGCTTCACTGTATTTGATCCCCCTTGTTGCTGTGTTTGTGTGTGTTGTTGCCAGCGTACAGCCCGTCCTCCCCGTTCTCAGGTATAGTATAACTGGCTCCCCACTATTTCGCTGCGCTCAGGTCTCGCCGTGCCGCGACCGGGATGTATGTTTCTCTCACACTGCCTGATAATGTTCTTAGTGTATCAGATAGAGGCCCAGCCAGCTGTCCACAGTCATTCTCCTTTGACACACACACACACGCTGGTGATCAGAGGAACACATTTCTCACTGGCCTCAGATGGAGCTGTGAGATTAGGATGTTATGTGCTCGTGTGTGGACCATAAAGCAGGGCGGGGTTAAGGGCGGATGTCTGTTTGTCTTTGTGGTGGTTATAATGGCCGCCTGTCTCATGAGGCTGAGAGGAGAAGAAAGCGGAGGAGAAACCATCTGATGAACTAGAGACTTTTCAGATGAACTTGTCTGACAGGGCGGTTGTCTCTCTTGTGGAGCAGAGGCCTGTGAGCTTTTCAGCCTTTACAGCACAGATCTCTTCCTGTATTTGCTCCCTCTGGCTATCTGAACCTGCTGTAGGTTTAAGCAATATGGAGATCACCTTACTGTTAAAGTATTTCGGGGTGTGTGTTTTTCGGCGAGAGGGTACGTTTAGGGATGAGAGAACTGCCATAGCATGTGAGTATTATGGGGATTGCCTTGCAGCATTGGCTGATAAGGTGTGAGCTGTCATAGGGGTGTCGTGTGCACCTTCCCGCTCACGTTGCAGGGGCAGCCCTTTAGAGGGGTGCCCTTCCAACTCCTACCCCCACCACCGCTGTCCAAACAAGAACAGGCCATCCAAACACACACACACACACACATCTAATGGCTGGCTGGCAGGGAGGGTGCTGCAAGAGCAACAAGTTATGTTTGTGTGTATGTGTGCGTTATTCGGTGTCTGCAGTTCTAATAAAGGAAAGCGCTGTGTCCTTCTCTGCCTCATCAGATGGCTTCGCTCGGCTTTGTCTGGCCGTCTGATTTCTGTCTGTGTGTCTGTCAGTCCTGCAGGGGAGCTGGATGGCTCGCAGCCTCTGGATCATCTGGAGAAGAGCGCGTTCAGGAAGATCTCATTTGTGCTTTCGTGATTGCGTCTTTTGGAGAAGCGTCTTTAAGATCAGGTTTCCAGGACATTGGGAAACTTAAGAAGATGTTTGCGTGTTTATATGACCTGGTGTAAAGAGTGTATATATAAGACGGAGCTTGTGCGTATGTGTGTGCGTATGGTTTTGCCAACGCCATTGGAAATGCTGGAGTGTCCAGCAAGGTTATTTTTGGATCAGTGACAGAGTGTCAATGGCTGCAGATGCGTCGCAAAGGAAGGCTCTGAGATACCAGCAGACCCTGGTAGGTCTTTCCCAGTCTACCTTTACCTGCCTGCCTGTTTGCTGTCCTGTTCTTGTTTTTAAAAACTGTTGACTTTCTCTTCATGCTCTGCCACCACACCTACTTCGTCTCTCCTGTTTACCTGTCACTAAATCTTCTCCCGTCGTTCTTCTCTGTAGTTATAGTTTCCGTCTGGTTTCAGTTCTGCTTTCTCTTCCTCCAGTGAGTTCCTGGTCACTTGTTTTTTTCTCTCTGCTGCATCCTTTTGCTTCGGCGTTCTTGTTTCTCTGTTACATCACACCAACTGCTCCTCATGTCCAACTGTCAATCGGTGCTCCTCATCTCGGCTCGCTTCCTCTGTTGCGTTTTTTTTGAGAAAGATTTCTGCAACTTCATCTCAAGTTCAGCAGCCCTCAAACACATTAACAGTCGGCAGAGTTTTACACCGCCCACGTCGCCAAACGCTGTGCGAAGGCGATAAATGCAAACTCATCCCTGCAGTAAACAGGAATTTCATTATTTGGCTTTCAAAAATCAAGCTTTTGCTTGATCTCTTACCTTTGTACATTTGTTCTTTGTGCCACCTGTACATCTACTCAAGCTGCAGCCTTGTAAAGCCATCTCTTTTTTTATGTGTTAGTGGTTATAAATACCTATATACAGGGAACCTGAGCAGACAGGTTAGATATACGTGCTGAAATGAAGTCATGTCACCATGTCATCTGTTTAAAAGCTCATCAGGAGTGATTCTCCCAGAAACGTTTTGGCGCGTCTCGAGCCATTTAACAACATTGACTTTTTATTTTTGCATTTTTATCCAAACCCATTAGCAAACGACTCGCAAACTGTTGTTTTTTGCAGAGTTGATTGTGTGTTATTAGACGTGATAATGAGCAATCAAGGCAGGAATAGCTTGGGGGGGAGGTGTATATAATTGTAAATAACAAAGAGGTGCCATTACAACAGCGTGTTGATACTTTCCCCTCCTCTTCGAGACCATGGACCATTTCCCAAAGCAAATCCCTGACCCGCCATGAGCCTCCTGAATGCCCACAGGTCAGATAAAACTAAGAAATCTCAATCAAACTGTTTACAAGCTTAATGTCCCTGAAAAGTCACACATCTCTCAGGTGTGAAAGCTGCTGTGGCGTCTGTGTGCGAGAGACAGGAAATAAGATCCTCTGAGGATTTGAGGAGTTTATGTGTAGAGCTGTTAATAGATTGTCCTGATATGTAATTCATTTATTGATCAGGCGCAGGATTTGGCTGTGTGTATTTTCAGGTTGGCTCTCGGATTCACACCGTTGCTGCGAGTGAATGGTGGACGCCTGTGATTTTTACTGGTTAATGGCTGAATTTGATTTAAGAAAAAGTTAAAAGTCCTTCAGAAACTCTTTTTCTGCCATTTCAATTGCTTTTAAGTAACTAGATTTAACTTTTTAGTGAGGACCAGCTTCACATTGAAGTATGTGGAGCTTTAAATTCAGCTGAAAGCATGCTTAAGGATCAGACTTTATATTACAGATTTAACTGATGGTTGAGTGTTGAGCAAAGTGATGCTGTTTTAACAAGAAATACAAAAAGAAATGAAGTGGAAATAAACGAGATAAAGTTAGTGTGATTTAAAAAATGAGTGCTTCATCTGTACTAAACATTTTTAGATGATGTCCTTCACTGCCTGGCCAAAAAAGTCACCTCATGGATTTCACCAAACAGATGGTTTGGGGTAGCTTCAGTTGGACAGGTCTTGGTCAACTGAATATACTGAACAACCAGGTTTTCCATCAACTGATATTTGATGTGCCATATTCTAGGATAACTTGGTATAAAATGCCAGAAATCTTCAGGCCTAAATTGTGAAAGAGCGGTTCAGGGAGCGTGGGTTAGAATTAAAGAAAAAGCTTAATTCGAAGCCAGTTTGAAGTTTATGTTTTGAGTCTTCATGATTTGAATTATTACACGTTGAAGCTTACCTGCCATGATCAGACAGATACCACTTGAAATGATTTGTATTTCATCAATTTGAACTACACCAGTAGAAGTGGCGGTGTGTGCTTCACCTGGTCGACAATGCAGCATTTCTGTCTCATCTGAATGTTGTTTTGAAGAGTCGCAACAAACTTGCTTTTGAGTGTGTGAAAATTCAGCCCTTTCTTTCCCTGTAATTGCTTCTTAATTCCATATTTGTTCACAGAAAAAGTCTATTGAATGAGAGGGAATTTATCCTTAATGGATGGATTCACAACATGGAGCATCACCATGTATCCAGTCCAAAATACTGTATAATTCAAGCCCTTATAGAAAAAAGTTTCCTTTCAGCCGGTTTCAGCTCAGTTTTGATGCCCTTTGACCCGCAAATCACCAAATTAATGCGTGCTGAGCTTGTACAGTTGTGTTATCCTCCAAGTGGCACAACTGTTGTTGACCCTTGACCTTAACAAAGAGGAAGCTCCCTCTGTGGACTCGTGTGACTCTGACAGACACACTCCAGCAAGATGGTGAGAACAGGAAGCTGTGTGTGTGTGTCTGGAGCGCACTCACTCACACACACACACACACACACACACACACACACACACACACACACACAAACTGTATGTTTGTACCTGCATTGATACAGCCGGTTGTGTGTTACAGTTTTAATGAGGGATGTGGTTAAAAAAACAGGTTGTGCAAGGAGACGAGCGGCGAAATAGATCTCATAAGTCTCAAATGTTACAGGCTGCTAAAGTGGATCATGATCACCTGCCAAATGTCTCGCACTCTGGAATGACGGGGATGTAGACGATTAAGCCATTAAACTTCATACGATATTGCTGTCACTGGATGTTTTTTTCAATTATAGATGTAGTTATAATGTAATAACAAAACCATTAGCCATAACATCAGTGGCTTTGAGATGAAATACCACGTTGTAAAACGATGTCAATAACTTGTCATTGTTTCGTGTAAAGGTTAAAGCGCTCCATCTGTCTGCACAGCAAAGCCCCCTGGGAGAAATGGGCTGAAAAAGGGACAAACGGTGTTGAGAGAGAGAGAGAGAGAGAGAGAGAGAGAATGGGAGAAGTGTGGAGAAGTGTGTCAGTGAACATTGGGTCACACTGCTGCTAAAATTATCGACGAGTAAGGTTTCACCTCAAGGGTGGGGGCTTAGATGGATGGGGACAAGGGGTGGTGAGAGGGAAAGTTTGAGTGGGGGAGAAAGGCGAAAGGCTGCCAGGAGAGTTCAGACGCAGGTGAGAACTTGGAAAGAAACTATAAGAAACTATTTGTGGTGTTGAAAAAGTCAGGTTTCACATGTACGGTTCCTTTATTGAAGTCTGGGGGCAGAAAAACAAATGAAATACTTATCCTGTAAACGAAGATTACTATTGATTTATGTTACTTTTGGAGAACAGGGCCAAGATAACAACGGAGTACAGTCATTTTGTCCATGATGGTGACTCAGAATGAACCCCTGGAGGGATATCCTGGTACTTCACCCGATTTCTGGCCCAAGATTATTAAAAGCAGAAGTTAAAATGATTACATTCATAATTATTTCTTCTGAAAAACATTTCCGTATGTGCCCCTCTCAAATTTAGTCTTTCTCATCAATACAAGGAGATGCAATTGTACTTTTGAGAAGTCCAACTGCATATATTGGAGGCTGACCTGAGGAAGTGACGCACTGGTTCAAGCCAGAATGAGACCCTTTGTTATATGTCACTCCAATAATCTGATGTCCTCTCTAATAAAGGCATAAAATGGTTCAATACACATATTGAATTTTATTGAATTATTCACAGTGACGTGCTGTAAGAAGGCCAAAGATTATGTTGAGCCAGTCTGTGGGAAAGAGAAAAAAGAAACCTGAGACTGCATCCATCCTTCCTTTATTACTATGACCATTACTATTATTTGTTCCTTCTTGTTCTCAGAAGGGGTCATTGATGAAGTTAGAGGAACTGAAATACACCTTAACAATAGTGATGACAATAACACCCCATAAATCAGAACCTGCAGGAGACAAAGACCCAGCACCAACACACAGAAAAATAACTGTCTCTCTGGTCCCCGATGGACCCTCAAAACACTTTACTACAGCCGGGTCATGACAGATAGTGATCCAGTTGCTTGCTTTGAAATCTCTGACTGGCCAAACCCATCCTACATCATCGTCCTTTTTAACTCTTATATCCCTGCTCGTACTCTCAGATCTGCAGACCAGCAGCTGCTTACTGTCCCCAGGGCCGGGCTGGAAACAGAGGGTGGTTACAGCTCCCGTCCAGCGGAAGCATCTTCCACTTAGAATAAGACAAGCCACCTCTGTCTCATCCTCCAAAGCTCTTTTATTAACTCACTCAAATAGGTGGTAGTAATGCACCTATAAGTTGAAGCTGTTTTTTTACTTATGTGATTTATTTGAGTTTGATTTTACGTATGTATGTATTTTCATGACTTTACTAAGCGCTCTCTAAACTTGTTTTTGAACAAGTCTTTTATAAAGCCTTTTATAATTGTTATAACTATCATTGCTATTGTTATTATCATCAGTCCCACAGTTGGTTGCTTTAGTGAAGCATGTCATCACTGTTGGAGGCACTGACAGGACAATATAGTATTGTTCACACTGTCCCACGCAGTGATAATATGGTTATGGTCCCCTCTCAGTCAGCAGGTATTATTTTCATACCTGAGCTTGTGTCCTGCCTTCCTGGTATCCTTCATGATCCCGCCACAGGACTCTGCTGGATCGGCCTCCCGACTGAATTAAGAGCTGCTGACAATTTATTGTCAACCCAAGTGCCTGTATTAACCTCTGGTGCTTTCCCCTTCGTTTCTGTGTGTGTGAGTGTGTGTGTGCACAGCTCTGACTATACCTGTCAGTCACTGAAGTCTATACTGTATGAAAGCAGGTAGGGTTTGTGTCTGTCACACTGTCGTGACAGGAAAGGACAGATATAAGACACAGATATCCAGAGAGGGAATTACTGTACATTGGAGAAAGTGAGCAGAGACTTCCAGGAGGAACGGGCTGAAAAAATGAGGGAGCGCATCAACACTTTTGAGACAGTTCTGAATATAGATCAGTTTCTGGTAAGTGTCACTATGTGGTGTATGGAAGCATTGTTAAAAGTTCACGCTGTTTTTTTTTCTTATCGTGGTGCACTTTAGTATGGAAGCCCAGAAAGGCATAGCAGGGATCAGCTTTCTAACCTCTGAAGTATTCTAATTCTAAATATCATTATTGTCATTATCTTTTCACATGGCAAAAGCAAAAAAGAGGCCGGAGAAAAAAAAAGAAAACCTTTTTTCGCCTGCTTACAAGTCATTAAACTGGGAGAAAAAAATTAATTTGGTGAGACTTTGTTCAAACGGATAATAAAAATCTGATCTTTTTGAGTTGCCTTTCAGGTCTTCCGTACTTTAATGAGAGGATAACTCCCATCTTGGCTTTGTCTTATCTCACTCTTGTAGACCTGAAATGAAAGTGGCTTTTTGATTATTACATGTAAACTAGGCTTCAGGGGGGTTGAATACCCCCGTATAACCGTTAAGTTGTACTGTTGACTTCTATGTAAGACATGGTTTTGTTTGTTTTTATCTTTTAGCTGCATCGACTCTCCTTAATTAGAACGTGACAGCTTGATCAGCGTTTGGATGAGATGTGGAAATGTTATTATGCTGGTTAATTAGTGTTTGCATATGGAGACGTGCTGGTGTGGAATTTGTGTGTGTCTGTGTGTGCGCAGTGGGGGTTAATCTCCTGATCTGTCCATCAGTGAGTGGGTCAGATTTTATCATTAACCTTGTGCCACAGGACAGGGCTATATTGTTGTAAAGCCCAGCCACACACACATTTTCATTTAGAACGCTTGCAAACACATAAACACAAACCCTTCCCACTGAACAACCCACACAAACACATGCAGCCATTTATGAATATGCAGCTCTCCTTCGTGAGGGATTCAGGAATGTCCTGTTATTTTTTTAATTAACTCTCAATGTCAGGCTGCCCTTAAACCTCTGAATTTATTAGCAGTGCTCGCTGTGGCTGAAGCTTTCCCTCTTCTCCACTCTACAAACTATTTCTGTATTTGTTTATTTTCAAGATTTCGAGATTTCTTGTGCTTCATATGCTGTACATTTTGCCTTTTTTTACAAGCTGGCTCAGTAAGGGTCAGATCTACGACTGTGTTCACAGCTCACTGGCATAATTTACCCGCAGGTTTTTTTATTCCTAACAAAGCCCGGGGAGGGATAGCTTACATTTTTCCATTTTCCTCCACCTATGAGACTTGCAATAAGCACGACCAAAGAAGCTTGAGTTCTTACAAGAGTTCTCTCTAGAAGCTATTAATGAGAGGTATAAGTGTCTGAGCTGTGCAGTAATGCCTGACTACTTTCATGTGTCCATGGAGAGATTAAAGGGAGAAAAGGGCCGGGACATAATAAGAGCCATAAGGAAGGGGGGATTTTATTGAGGGTGTATGAGTCTGAGTAGGGGAGGAAGAGGAGCAAGAAGAGAGTGTTTTACATCTTTTTGTTATGGACGGAGAGTGCCAAGGTCAACCCACGTTCTTGGAGCCAAACAACAACAGCAGCAATGTTCAGAAGCGTGAGAAAGTTGAGGAAACACTAACCGCTGATGTCAGTTTAGGGGCTTGTGTGGTTCAGTGTGTAAAGGGTATTCAAGGTTGCGTGGTGACATGATGTATACACAAGGTTGACAGATGAAAAAAGCAAAGTCTCTTGACATGAAAGAATCGCAGCTTCCAGTGGCCTTCTCACGCTGTCACTCTCCTTCAGTTGTTTCCTTTTTAACATTCAGGGTCACAGCCCAGTTAAACTGTCACACAAATGTAAAAAGTTCATCATGATTCAAGAGTCCATGGTGGCATCCTCAAGAAATGCGTCATTGGTGTGACCAGTGCGCCAAAGCCTCCAAAATATTAATTTCAGAGCAACTTCGGATCAACTGTTTCGGGTCTGAAAATATTTCACAGGAGCTGCCAAACAAAAGGGATGCTGTGTTTTTTAATGCAGTAAAGAATTTAATTAATTATGGGTTTTCAATGTGACTGTAATCTTTGAATTTTTTGTGATGTGTGGTTTTTATTGTTAGGCTGTGATTTGTATGTCGAGCCTAAAACACTGTCTGATATTTATATGGATGAATGTAAAATACGATAAACAGAAGAGAAAGAGGTTGAAAATAAGCAAAGGATTTCTCACATCAGGTCGGTAAAATGCTTTGGGAGAGTATTACACGCTGTATATGTGAAAACAAAGTCGTGCAAAGCCTTTTGTGGCTCTAAGCTGGAAATTAACCTCCTGAAGTGATGAGAATAAAGGCTATTAAGCAGATGCTGTGAGACCATTTTAAAAACTGAGATGTTGAATTAGAAAGAAGGAATCTTATCAGACCTCCAAAGACTCCCTGCCTAAAGCTAAATTAACCACAGCTACTATAAAGTTTTGGTGGTCGAGTTGTATTGTGGGTGATGTAGGCACCAGATTTTTAGCACGTTTTAGGATTAAGTACTAAATTGGAGTGGTTTCTTTTTTCCATTTAGAATAGTAATTAGAACTTATTTTACCAAAGTGAATAAACTCTAGTTGGTTAACTGCACTGACTTCTAAAGAAAACCATCCATTCATCGTCCGTGCCTTCTTATCCAATAGAGCAGGGATGTCCAAAGTCGCCCCTCGAGGGCCGCTGTCTTGCAGGTTTTAGATGTTCCCTGTGCTTCATCACACCTGATTCAGATGAAATGGATCTCTTCAAAAAATTGTTAAAGGGATAGTTCGCCTCTTTTGACATGAAGCTGTATGACATCCCATATTAGCAATATCATTTTTGAACATTGACTTACCCCCTGCTGCGTCCTGTGAGCCGAGTTCGAGCCTCGTTTTGGTGTTGACGAAGGTAGTCCGGCTAGTTTGCTGGGGCCACAAAAATAAAGCGTTTTGCTTCTCAAAACAATATGCGTTCAAAAGAGTAAAACATTTGCATCACAAAATCGTTCATCCAGAAAAAGTCAGACCTCACAATCGCTTGGCGCTATTTTTGCCTCCCTTCATATCAATGCGTTCAGCCACCTGCCGACAGCCGCACCTGTTACGGTGTTTACTGCTCGGTCTGCACTTCGGTCTGCACGGTTTACACAGCCCGTAGTGATACGAAGGGAGAGAAAATAGAGCCAAGCGATTGTGAGGTCTGACTTTTTCTGGATGAACGATTTTGTGATGCAAAAGTATTACTCTTTTGAACGCATATTGTTTTGAGAAGCAAAACGCTTTATTTTTTAAGCCCCAGCCAACTAGCCGGACTAGCTTCGTCAACGCCAAAACTCAGCTGGAACTTGGCTCGCAGGACGCAGCAGGGGTAAGTCAAATTTAATAAATGATATTGCTAATATGGGATGTCATACAGCTTCATGTCAAAAGAGGCGAACTATCCCTTTAAGTTCTGCACAAGCCTGCTAATGATGCATTGTTCTGAATCAGGTATGTTGAAGAAGGGAAACATCTAAAACCTGCAGGACAGCGGCCCTGGAGGCCCTCGAGGACTGGATGTGGGCATCCCTGCAATAGAGGCATCACTATAATAATAATAATAATCAATTACATTTGTAAAGCACTTTTCATTTCATACGGAATCTCAAAGTGCTATGCTGATGGTGGCAGACTACTGGATTGTAGCCACAGCTGCCCAGGGGCACACTGACGGAGGCGAGGCTGCCATGCACTGGTGCCATCGGCCCCTCCGACCACCACCAGCAGGTGGTCAACCTAACATGCATGATTTTTTGGACAGTGGGAGGAAGCCGGAGTACCCGGAGAGAACCCACGCATACATGGGGAGAACATGCAAACTCCACACAGAAAGGCCCCAGCTGGGTGTTGAACCTGGAACCTTCTTGCTGTGAGGCAACAGTGCTAACCACCACACCACCGTGACGCTTATCCCTGACGACATTAGTCCAACACAAGACTAATACAATGGCCTCCTTACCATGATGACAGTACCAGTGTCAGGTGGCTTTTGGTGCCTGTTTGCATTGTCACAGGTTTGAGAGCCTGTCATGAGAGTGTTACTTGTGTTTGATGAACACCTTGTAGGTGCATCACTGCCAGTTATGGAACCGGTTTTGATTAATAAAACAATAATAATATCTTCCAGATTCTCCTCCTGTTGCCACTGATGTCAGTGGCTCCAGCTTTGACACCAGCGGTCATGTTGAGCCGGCTTTTTGGCGTTTGCATCAGTCTCTTTTCAGTTGAAATGCGTGAAGCTGATCAGGGATGCCCACATCAGGTCCTCGAGGGCCGCTGTCCTGCAGGTTTTAGATGTTCCTCTGCTTCAACACACCTGATTCAGATCAATGCATCCTTAGCAGGCTTGTGCAGAACTTAACAATCTTTTGAAGAGATCCATTTCATCTGAATCAGGTGTGTTGAAGCAGGGGAACACGGGCATTGCTTTGGTGGATAAGAGACCTAAGACACAAACAACCATGCACTCACAATTTAGACACATCGTTTAATGTACGTGCATGTGAAGACGGGTAGATCATGAAAACTCCACAACTTGAGATGCCCGTTCTTCAGCAGTTTCAAACGTAGGATCCTCTGACTCTGATGTCACTGCAAAAGAAATACTACGTAACATGAATGTAAAAATACTAGTTCAATCCTTCTACACAACAAAGAAGAGGGAATACTGTTGATTAGTAGTTGTCTTTGGTAAAATGTTTAAGCAACCTTTCTGTCCATCTCTGTGAACGGTTCAGATGTTCCTGTTGTTTCTGCCCCTGGTTTTGATGGCGCCTGGTGCCAGCGGCTGTTTGATGATGTTGATGGATTAGTGCTCTGGTGTTAATGTGTAGTGCAGCAGTGTTGGTGGCAGCGAGATTGTCTGCAGCGTTGGACAGGACACAGGACAGCGACAGAGCAGCTGCCACATCATGCAAAAGACAGCTGATGAAGAACAGGTAAAGACATGAGGACCAAAGGCTCCATCTGGTCGGAGGGTGATTTATTTATTTTTTTTAATTCTAATTAGTTAAGAATGGGACTAAAATACATCTTTCGCTACCATTTTTTTTATACATTACTGTTTTTTTTCCCCGTTATTGCTCTGTTCATTTTCAGACACTCACAAAGATAGAGATAGACACAAAGATTGTGGTTCCCTTGCAAGAGTGTAAACCCTCTTATCTTCAGTTGAAGCGGTCCTATTCTTCATTTGAAGGACTTTTTTTGTGAAAATCTTTCTCTAAAGCAGATTAAAGTTCAGAATGTTGTCTTAGATTTGATTTGATTTGCAGTACCTGAAGTAATACTTTGCACTTTTGTTAAAATTATTTTGTTACATGGTCATTACATCACTGCAAGTCTCAACTCATCAGTAACTGCTCAGACGTGAACCGCGCGCCTGGAAGTTTATCATGTGGAACTGCTTCTGACCGGAAAGCTGCAACAAGAGATGCCAAATTTGATTGATTGCATTATACACTGCATATACTATCCTATGTTCATGTGTACATGAAAAACAAAGACGAGAAAACCGATTTCTGTCACACATTTTTGCAAAAAACATGCTGACATTTATTTGGCTTCCTAGAAATGAAAATGAAACAATTATTTTGGGCGCAAACTGAGCTAAAACGAACAATAAAAACATTATTTAAGGATAATACAAAGTACAAAATAAGTAAAAGTGGAACAGCAGTTTACATCCCTTGCTGTAAATCACTGCTTTGTGGTTAGTTGGAGGCCTTTAGAGAGTGAATGTGTGATAAGGTGTTAGCAGTACAACATTGTTTTGAATAACAGTTTGTGGTTCGTAACTTGATTTAAAATAACCATGAGACGATCCAGAGGCATCAAAGGTTTTCAAAGGCCTCCAGCAGTAACTACGTGGCCACCTGCTATGCGGAGCATTCATGTATTAATTATAAACTTCTATATTAGTCACATTGTCATGTGGACGTATTGAGTCATGGATAACAGTGGACTGGTTATGTGAAGCTGTTGTTTTACTTTGTGCCGTTTGACTGAAGAAAGTCTCTCTAGAAAACAACTTGCACTGACCCGTCCCGTCAGTCTGTAAACTCTGAAGCTTTTTCACAGCAGATGAGGTTGCAGATTGTTGCTGCACCTTGACTTTATGAGTTCAGGAGATAATTATGTGCCGGTATCTGAGCCTTCATCCTGCGGGGCCTCCCGGTTGGATGTGTCAGCTCTCCTTTCCTGTGTGAACATGAGACTGAAATGCGTGGCAGCCTGCTCTCCTTGTGATTTAGTTTGTGTGCTGGGATGCATGTGATCTGTAGGTCTCAGTTGCACCTCGTAGCTGCTCCGGGATATGCAGTCTTTTACAGCTTCTGTGGTTTTACAGAGTGCGGGGCGAACTGGTGTTGTGTTTTCTGACCGAGTGCTTGTGTGTTTGGCGGCGTGTGTGTGTGTCTTTCTGTGACTGTAGGTGTAAAGCGAGCACATAGTCGGAAGGGGAAGATGAGGAATGTCCTCTTCAAAGGATCCTCCTCTGGCTCTTCTCCAGCCTCTTCCACCACTCAGGGAGGGGTTTTTCCGTTCTCTATGCCCGTTTTTTTCTATTTCTGTCTGTCGGGGTATTCAGGTTGGTGTGTATCTCTTACACACACGCCGCACATTTCCATCTCTTTCTTGTTGTCTCAAGACTCTCTCCTCAGGATCTAGTTTTATCCTTCTGCTAAGTCTTGGTTGTCAAATTTATTTCTCCTCGTCCGTCTCTGTCCTCTCTCATCTCGTCTGGTCTGTCTTCTTTTTTTGCTTGACTACAATACCAAAAACATGATTTCTTGACTTGGTGCTTTTTGTTTCTTACTGATTGTCAGTATTTTCCCTGTACAGCTGTACGGAGAGTACAGGGAGCAACTGGGAAGCTTTGCCCGACGGGAGGCGGCCCGTCTGCTGACAGAGAGACAATGGAGAAAACAAGCAGGGGAGAGCACTTCAGGCCGCAGAGGCCACAGCCGGCGGCATCATCATCACGCTGTGACCTTGGAGTCACATCTAAGTCATACCTCTTCTACAAAGAAGCCTCGTCCCTACTCCAAATGCCAAGGTGAGCAAAACAAGAAAATCTACAGTCAGATTAGAGACATTCAGGTGCTTCACACAGAGTATTCTCTATAAAAAAGCAGCTTTGATGGCAGCTTCTACCGTACAGTCTCAGCTTTTTGTGAGCAATCGGCTCAGTTTTTTTTTGTAAGATGTTGCTTTACCACACAGCTCTGCAGAGAGAGGGCATTTATATATCTGACAGCTTCAGTTTCTGGATGCTTTGCACATTATGATTTTACATGCAACATGATGAGCTCATGAATTATGATACAGTGTTTTAACACCACCAGGAATCAAGGCAGTGACATTTTAAGCACGCTGAGATCAAGAGTACCCTCATGTTCCTCAGCCACACATACATATATATATAGTTTTTATTCATTTCAGCTATTTTTCCATTACCTAGCATAAGGTCCGAATACAGGTTGCAAAGGTTTTGTCCTCATCTTAAATTACTGCCTTAAAACGTTGTGGGGAAGGATAAATGGACTTTATAAAGCACCTTTCTAGTCTTATTGATAACTCGCAGTGCTTCTCGCTACCAGCCACATTAGCCTATTCATACACAAGCATTCATTAATTCTGCCATAAAAGACATGGGAAGTCTTAACTCAGCCTGTACAAATGAAAACAGTAGGCATCATGGTAGATGTAAAACCCAGGGTTTTTGGGTTTGATTGATATTATAGACAAATCAGAATATTTCTCTCAGCTGCACTGATTTTTATCAGAGTGCCTCAGCTTTACAGAGATAAATTAATTGGGGAGTCAAATACTGTTACTTTTGACCAGGCATTAATATTTTCATGTTTTCTTCCTAATTCTTTGAGTTTAGTTGATTTACTTCCGGTTCAACCTTGATCACAATGGGTGAATCCCTCTTGGGTCCTTTTACAATAACTGACCATTAGTGATAAAATCAGGAGATAAATACACTGTGAATCATTAGTTTTATATCTCTGTCACAGATTGTTTGGCTCGTGTGCGCCGGTACATTGTGACAAAGATGGGGGACGACTGGATTTTTCTGGTTCTTCTGGGGCTGACGATGGCCCTGGTCAGCTGGAGTATGGACTACACCAGTGCCAAGAGCCTGCAAGGTAACACTAGTCAAACTCACAAAGTTTACTGCTGTCAAATCTGAAGTTTGATAGCACGGGAATTCATTTTTTCTGCTGCAGTGAATTACTCTGCTAATCCTTATGGGTGTCATTCTATCCTGGTTTCTCTTGTTTCTGCTGTATTTCTGTTTTTCAGCTTACAAATGGATACATGGGGAGCTTAAGGGCAATGTGCCACTCCAGTACCTCGCCTGGGTTACATATCCCACGATCCTCATCGTGTTCGCCTCGCTCTTCTGTCACCTTGTCTCCCCACAAGCCATTGGTTAGCTCTCCATTTCTTGTCAGCCTCTGTTATCCTCTCTTATTATATTGTCATCACTTGTGAATTATAACATCGTTTTTTGGGGGGTTTTTTTGCTGAAGACACCATGCTTTTTACCAGATAATTAATCCCCTCCTCTGTCTTTTCTCTACTTTTTTACAGGTTCTGGCATCCCAGAGCTAAAAACAATCCTTAGAGGCGTAGTCCTGAAGGAGTATCTGACCCTCAAAGCCTTCGTAGCTAAAGTCATTGGCCTGACTGCTGGCCTGGGCAGTGGGATGCCAGTGGGCAAAGAGGTAAACTTTTTACGGTTTATCTTGCCCTATCACATCCATTCAACTGCCATCACCACCATCTTTGTGTCATTTTGTTCTCCATCACTCTTTCTGCTCTTTTATTCAAGCCCATGGTGTAATAAATCATCTTATGTCATGTTTTTCCTCACTCCCTCATCTCACGGGACTGAGGCAAATTATTCAAGTCCAGCAAAGGAGTACATTCATTTTCCCCATTATAGTAGCAGGGCAACTGTCACATCCAGCAATTATTCAGTGATTTATGTGTTCCGATACAGCATGGCCCAGTTTAGACTCTTTGTTTTACAGACAGTGGTCTGTGTGGATAACATTACATGCTGCTCATCAGTGTCAGTAATATCCTCCCATCACCTCCAGGGTCCCTTTGTCCACATTGCCAGTATCTGTGCTGCAGTGCTGAGTCGATTCATGTCAATCTTCTCTGGAGTCTATGAGGTAAGCCGAAGCCCTGACCAAAACAATACATTAATCATCACTCTTGTCTGTTTACTGAGTGCAGTGAAAACACTAATGCAGATGACGAATGCAATTTTTTCTGATATGAGTCGCTTTACTGTTGTCTTTGTTGTAGTTTCAGGGTTCCCGCTGGCATTAAAAGTCTGTTTGTCCAATTTGGGATAAAAGCTCAATGGTCTTCATGCCTGGCATATGGATTTATAGTCTTTTAATTGGTTGATATCTGTGCTGCCACTTAAAAAGTTGAACTTCTCTCGACCGCAAGTGACATCAGCAAAGCAAAGTAACAGAACCACCCTTTAGTCCAGCAACAGGAGATATCATCCACTTGAAAATAAAACTTTCAACATTATTAAGCAAGTTAGAATTTAGGTGTTGTAAATTAATTTTAGGTGGTAGAAACAAAGGCGGAAATATGTCTTTTGAGTTTAAATAAGATCAGGTATTAACACTGAAACCACAGTGTTCTAAATAACACATGACAGCACGGTAAGATATTAAACATCGTTGATATTCTTGCTATATGAACATGTTAATTCTGCACAGTTTACAGGTTTTTTTGACTCTTGAAGATGACTGAACATCCCACAAACAGCTGTAGACTGAGATTTCAATTCACAGTGTTTGCGTTTCTGTCACTGAGTGAAAATATTTGTTAAAGACGTTTTGGTTGACTCTAAACTAAACATGTTAGCAGGCTGATGTTAGCCGTAAGCTAAAGGTATCACTGTTCCTTAGAGCAGTCACTCCGAGCAACTAGTTTGACTGGAGAGGGAAATTTTGCTACCTTTTCATCATCTCCTTTTTACTTGACAAGGTCTTGAGTAACAAACAAGACTCTCTGGGATCTTTGAGTCCCAGACATTCACTGACATGTCTTTAATGCTGAAGAAAGTGGGAACCCTGTGACTGTTTCCCTGTCTGTCTTTCTCCTGCACAGCTCACGTGCTTTTTTTTTGATCTCCCCATCACACCTCGTCTGTGTTTGTGTCTCACTGTATTAATAGTGTGACCATTATATCTGGCATGTGTATTAACAGTGGCCTCCCATGTCCCTGTCTCCCTCTTTCACCGCTCTACCTCTCCATGTCTGCCCATTTGACTTCCTCACTCATCCCTGCTTGACTATGTCCCCCCTTGTCCGTCTCCACCCTTTACCCTCAACCCCAGAATGGCACCCATAACCAGGACCTGTTGGTGTGTGCGTGTGCCGTAGGAGTGGCCACCTGTTTCGCTGCCCCCATTGGAGGCAAGTCCTGCCGTGCTTGACCAGACGCGGGTCTCTGGTCAGCTTTGTCCTTCTCATAGAACAATGTGTGGAGGTTAAATCTGACCTTAGACCAGTGTGCAGCATTATAAGTGATAAATAACACTGAATAAACAAATCATTTCAACATTTTTATTCAGTTACAATACTGCACCTTGAATTATAAGATTTTCTAAACATTTTTTTGTGAAAAATCAGTTTGTGTTGCCTCTTCTCTCGCTTGCAAATAAAATTCTGGATTCTGGACTTCTTACAGACAGCCACAAACTTAAAACTCAGACCCCATCCCCTAGAGCGCATAGAAAACATTATGCCGACAGCAAGAACAGCTGCTTTGCTTATTTTATTGGCCCATACAAGATTAAGAGAAAAAAGACAAGAAGAAGAAGAACAATGTGTGTAATAATTAAACAGGAGCCAGGTAAGGTATCACAAGGTATCCTATAACCACCGTGGAGTCCCTGTGAGGTTTCCAGCAAGAGGAAACTGAAACTTTTTCTCTGTTTTGACACTGTTTTTTTTTTTTTTGTATTCCAACCTCGTTTTATTTGGTCAAAGATCAGAAAACCCACATTGTTCTACTCTCCTGTAGCTGAACTTAAAAACATACACTGAATCTTGTAATTTAAGGTCAGTATTGCTCAATCAAAGTGTTTCATGCCTGCTACCTTCAGTTTTTGTTCTGCTATCAGTTGCAGGGATCTGTCTCCATGTGTCAAGACGATGTGACTACTTGGTTTGTTTCCTGTTTGCTTAATTGTTTCTTCTGAGTTCTAAAACTCCTGTTGGCATGTTGCATCCTCTGCTTTATATCCTCTTGCATCGATGTGTTCTTGTCACTTTTTATCCCACTCCAGTGAGCATTATTTATTCACTTTAATCCATTTTGCGTCCTCACTGTCAATTCTTTCCCCCTGTGGCTCCCCACCCTGTCCTCTCCACCTTGATCTTTTGTTCCCTCTTTCTCCAACTCACTCTCACGGTCTTGTTCCGTGTCACCTTTACACCCCCCCCCCCCCCCCACTCCCCACCACCACCATCACTCTCATCCTCCCTTTCTTTTCATCCCTCATTCCCTGTCTCACCCCTTCACCTGCCCCCTGTTTTTTCCTCTTCCTCTCTGTTTTCTGTGTCAGTAGAACCCTTATGGTTACACAGACATACTGACTGTTGGCTGTGCCGTGGGGGTGGGATGCTGTTTCGGCACTCCACTTGGAGGTACTGTACAACTTGCATGCTGCCTCTCTTTTTAAACATCCTCCTGTATTGGATCAATACTGCCATTAAGTTGCACTCTTTCAGATCCACCTGAAATGTGTTGGCTGCACAGCATGTTGAAACCAGCAATGCATGTTCTTAAACAATTTTGGCACTCTTTGTTAAATGGGGGGAAAATAAAGGATGATTAAGGAAATATAGGATGTTGAAACACTATACGGGTTTACGGGGACAGACTAAATAATAAATGTATGTATGATGTATATATATTTTTTTCAAATTTGAAAAATCCACTGCTCCAAAAGGATTGAAGATTTTTAGATAGATCATCCTTATAGCAAACTAATGCAAGTGTCTGTACAGTTTTAAGGCTGCAGGTGGTTTGATTAAACCTGTACAGGTGTCTCCAGAATGAAAATATTAAAAAGAGCACATTTTCACAGTTGAAAATCACATGAAATGGAACCACAAGGAGCACATTATATCATATTAGTATCTTAATTTAAGAAATGTAGATTTTCTAGTTCAGAAAATGAATTGATGTCAGAAAAAAACACTGCCTTATTATCTGCTTGCACATACATTCCAGTTGTCACCTTACACCCTAGAAAAGAAACCTTTGAAATGAGTGAAATTTAGTTACGTTGGAAAATGTGAAAGGAAATCTATTCAGCTAAGGGGAGATACAACAGATCAATAGGATAACGTTGTAACCCATAACTGAGCCTTAAATATCCCCAATTTATCACCTACATTCATTTTTTGTAATGAAAGTAGTCTGAAATAAGAAATTAGTTTGTGGTTCGAAGTGAAAACTTCTGCTTTACTTGACATGTAATGTCCCTGAAGATAAAGAGTTAGTCCTGAAACATATACTTCAGATCAGGAGCAGAAAGACAAAAGTCAGATCAGGTTTAATCCCTGTCACCCAGTTGACCTGAGTCTCATTGGATATGCAAGCAAAGATCTATCAGTTCATCTCTGGGCTGATGGATTTCTGCACCTTCTCTTAACCTAAGAGGTGTTTGAAATTCTCAATGTAGAAAAACATCAAATCAGTCATCAAATCACAAGTTTTCTCTTCATAATGTAATCACAGCACACTGAAAGGCTTTGTTTTTATTTCATAAGTTCATGCTGCAGCATGTTTCACACAGGCCTCTTCAGATTTATTCTCCCACAGAGACCAAGAGTTTTTGTCAAGCAGCCAACTTACATCATTCAGAAACAGTTGTGTGCTGCCTCATCTGCTGTAGTGTAATGATGAGTCAGATTAAAAAGACACAGCCCCACAGCAACAACAACAAAGATCAACACTGCAACTCGAACTAATCACCCTCTGCAGCGCAGAAGTGAAACAATTAGTTCCGATTATTTGATTTAGTTATTCTATGATTAGAGGTGCCATTTATTCTGTATTTACCTTCTCTTGGATGTGAAAGTTTGTTGTGATTGTTTGGCTTTGTGACTTAAACACTTTGATATTTGGGCTGTTTTTGAGATTAAACAAGAACTTTCAAGAGGTCAGCTTCAAGGAATCTTTGAATGTCTTTTTTAAACTTCACATAACAAAATATCTCGGTTAATTGAAAGAACAGTCTGTTGATTGATAAATAATGCAAATAATCATTGGCTGCTTTCATTCTCCGAATTAATCTTTAACACAAACGCTCCTCATTATACTCCATCTTGCTCTTCTTAATGACTGTTTTTGTGACTGTGGCTGCAGGTTTAAGCTTGTTTGACCAACCATACATCTTCCTGCTGGTGGATAAGAATCTGAATGCCAAAGACCTTTCACAGTACTTAGGTCCCAAAATATTAAAAACCTGGTATATTCTAGATTTACCTGCTGAAACGTTTTTAGTCTTTAGATATATTTTCATCCTTGTCTTCTGTTCAGCTGCCTTCGTTTTTTTCTGACAATCCGGATGTTTATTTTATTGCTTCACATTCTGATTATGCTGCTGTGTGTGTGTTTTAGAGAAAGAAAACATTATTTACTTGTGTTTGAGTGTGTGTTCCCTCCCTGTTGTTCTCCTGTTGTGTATAATTACACCTTCAGCTTCAAGGGTTGTTGGACTTATCCAGCTTTTTTAACTAATCTCTGCCCTCTTTCACCTTCCTCTACTTCTTTCTCCCTTTTTTTCTCTGTCCATCCCCATTTTTCCTCCTCCCTGTAATCCCTTCTCTCCCTCTGTCTTTCCTCTCCTCCCTCTCCTCTCTTTCCACCATCACCAGGGGTGCTATTCAGTATTGAGGTCACGTCTACTTACTTTGCTGTGAGGAATTACTGGCGGGGATACTTTGCTGCCACATTCAGCGCCTTCATATTCAGGGTGCTCTCTGTTTGGAACAAGGATGCTGGTGAGAAGCACATTCAACCCACACACACACACACACAAGCCGCCAAAGACAGCTGACCTTGCATTTCATTAAAAATCGCTGAATATGACAGCAAAGTAATATGTACTTCTTTAGATAAACCAGAAATGTTTCAAGTCATCACTTACAGTATAAAACCAATTCTGCAGCAACCTACAGAGCTCTTTATATTCATATTATCCAAATACCGCATATATTTCTAGAATATGCAGTTAAAAAAACTCGGCATATTGATAAAATGACGTAGATTTTTGTACCACATCAAAGCCAAAGAGATGAACCTTATCGATTTTTAGTCTTTTATCCTCCCAAACATATTCAATAGACTGAGTTCAGTTGGCAAACATCAACTTCTTAGAGTTTACATTTAAGATTTTCCAATATGTTACCCCTTTACACTGATCAGCCACGAGATTAAAATCCCTGGCAGTTGAAATGAATATTGCTGATCATCTTGTTAATATACAATGCTCAGCTGAGTGTTTTTCGAGGTGCTGGCGTTCATTTAAATGTTACTTTGACACATTTGCGCCCACCTAAACACTGATGCAGATCAAGCCTCCCACCACCAGCAGAACAGTGAATGCATCCTGTCACACTGCAGCCTCCAAACGTCCCGGATCCCAACCCACTCAAGCTTCCACAGGATGCATCACAAAGGGTCTCATCCACAGACCGACATGTCACGAGACAAGGGGGCTTTTAATGTTTTGGCTGATTGGTGTAAAAAAGTCTAAATTTCTAATGTTTCCTCTAATATTTGCTTTTCCAAACGTTGATGGTAGTTTTTTCTATGTTCTGTTGTGAACAAAATGTTGGTTTATGAGATTTGTAGACCACTGCTTTCTGTTTTTCTTTACATTTTAAACAGCGTCCCAACTTTTCTGGAATCGGGGTTATAGAGTAGAGAAATAAGTCTTTGTTCTTTCTTTATCTTGTGCAAATGAGTACAACTCAAATGGAAAATATTTGGCACACAAACAATAGACTGAGACAAATATGTCTGATGTTAATGGGTTTCTTTGCAAAATTGTTTTTCCCATCCTCTCTCAGTCACGATCACGGCTCTGTTCAAAACTAACTTCCGGATGGATTTCCCCTTTGACCTGCAGGAGCTGCCTGCATTTGCAATCATAGGGTGAGGGTTTGTTGGCTTGTTCAGCTGCTACGAATGAAATGGAACATTTTACTTTCCTTTTATCAGCCATTGCCTGTTGTCATAAGATGAGCTTGTTCTCTGTAAACTCGTGCTTTACTCATGTTTTAGGATCTCGTGTGGCTTCCTGGGAGCGTTCTTTGTTTACCTGAACAGGCAGGTGGTTCTCTTCATGAGAAGACCGACGGCTCTCACACGCTTTCTAACCAAACAGTAAGATCCCAACACACATGCACACACACGCACGCATATGCAGATGCTGCGGTGCCCTCCCCGCTGTCGTGAATTGATGTGGGTCTCATTTCTTAACTTGCAGTGATTCTGGTAGAAGACACTGTTCCCTGGAACTGAAACCATTTGTGCATTTAAATCCAATTCCTCTTAATGTTTCTCAGCTCCACTCTCCAAACTCATCAGTCTCACAACACTGGCCAGAACAGCAGCAGAGCCTTAACAACCTTTCAGCCAGTTATTCGCTCAATGGGGGGATTCACTTATCCTCTGAGACTCAACAGTCAGGGAACATTAGTCTTTACCATTTGGACGAGGAGAGCTGCAGCACCAAGAGAGCCATACAATCAGTGCTGACACTTATTATATTGGAAGCAATGTTGTAGGTTTCTGAGAGAACATTGTTCCTCTTAATGTGTTTATGTCTGTGTTTGTGTGCTCGCCCAGTCGTTTGATCTATCCAGGTGCAGTGACGCTCATCATCGCCACCTTCACATTTCCTCCCGGTTTTGGGCAGTTTATGGCTGCAGAGGTGAGACCGAATCAATCTCACGCTCTCTGATTCCTTTCATATGTGTGTTCATTACTATTTCAGGAGTTTTGTTAAAAAAGATAAATAAATAAATGGAGGTGACTGAGGTTTTATTGTATGGTTCTGTCGCATAGCAGCTTTATAAGTTGACTTCACTGACTTTTTGGAGAAAAGTCTGTTTACAGGTGTAGGGAAGTTCTTTAAAAAGTAGGGTCGAGGGTTTTTCTCTCTGACATTTTAAAATGTAGCATGAGTGGTATGTTTAGGAGAGCAGCAACCAGCCTCATCTGTGTGTTGAAGCACAATGTTGGGCATTTGTCATCTGTACTTGGAGGTGCTCAGAGCCCAATACGCTGTGGTTATAGTAGAGGGATGAAAAACTCTAAAAATCCACTTTTTTTCATCTCTTAAAGATCTACAAACAACCTTTCTGGTTCTGTTGCATTGGTTCAGATCCCCTCTTCAAACTGAACATCCAACAGTGTTACTGGAATGCATTTTTTATATCAGCAGATTAGACTGAGTCATTAAATTAATCGCTTATGAGAGCTATGCTTGCACTTGTGTAATATTTTACTTTGAAGACCATCTCTCTCAGCTAATGTGGTATAAATTTGCATTTTCAGATGCTTAAAAATGAAAACACTTATTAGCTCTTTCACTCAAATGCCGGGGTTTCCAGTCTCTCAGCTCTCTTTCAACGATTATACAGACTGAAAGAGACCAACAGAATAATGCAGAAAATAATGATTTTCTTATAGGCTCAGCTTCCTGATAGCACTGATGCTTCAGTGTGAATCATATTAAATTTATGATGAAAATGTCCAATTTATATTGGACAACAATTGAAAGTGTGGAAACCGAAGCTTTTAGAAATGGTTCTCCTTAGATTTGAATCCCAACAGCTGTTTTTGCTTTATGCACTGCAATCCTCTTTGCATTCAGTATATTTATATACACTATACTGCATGAGAATGTATCTCTGTGTGATCATTTATCGATTTAGATGGGAAGTCTTTTGTCTTTTACCCTCACTGAATCTCTCATGCTGATCCAACAACAAAATGTGTCGTTCACACGTGACAATCCCTTTTTACTGTGGGTGTGCATGTTCCCTCTGGCAGCTGATGCCCAGAGAGTGTATCAACTCCCTCTTCGATAATTTCACTTGGACTAAAATCTCAGGATACCCCCCTCCTCCGGGCCTCGGGCGCTCCTCCGCATGGCTTCATCCTCATGTCAGCGTCTTCGTTATCCTCCTCCTCTTCTTTGTCATGAAGGTATTTCGCCCTCCCTCTTGCTGCGCACAGTAGATGTTGGAAAGGAATATCATGAAAACCCGCTGGGCTCGATCCTACCTTGATCCTGTTTTTGTGTTGCAGTTCTGGATGTCAGCAGTTTCCACCACAATGCCCATCCCCTCGGGCGCCTTTATGCCAGTGTTCATATTAGGTAAGAGGAATTTGTGTTGCGAGCGCAGTATCTCATGCTGAGCAACAGTTCAGTTTGTCTTCACCAGCATGCCTTATCTTTCTGCTCAAGGAGCTGCTTTCGGTCGCCTGGTCGGGGAGATCATGGCCACTCTTTTCCCAAATGGAATACTGTTTGATGGGATAGTCTATCGCATCCTGCCGGGGGGCTACGCTGTCATTGGTCAGTCTCTTAACCTTCACCTATGATCTAAAAAAAACCACTTTCAGTTAATGACTTTGAACTCTCACATTTGTCCAAACATTCATGAATGATTTTACACTTGTGTATGTTTTAAGATCTGCAGTCGTTTCTCCGAAGCTAAAAGCTTTCTGGATCAGACTTTGAACAAAGGGATACTGTATTCAGATAATTTAAGATGTAACCGGAAGGGAACTTTAAAGGGATAGTTCGCCTATTTTGACATGAAGCTGTATGACATCCCATATTAAGAATATCATTTATGAACATTGACTTACCCCCCGCTGCGTCCGGCTAGTTTGCTGGGGTCCCGAAAATAAATCGTCTTGCTTCTCAAAACAATATGCGTTCAAAGAGTAATACATTTGCATCACAAAATCGTTCATCCAGAAAAAGTCAGACCTCACATCGCTTGGCGCTATTTTTTCCTCCCTTCATATCACTGCGTTCAGCCACCTAGCGATAGCCGCACCTGTTACGCTGTTTACTGCTCGGTCTGCTCTTCGGTCTGTACGGTCTACACAGCACGCAGTGATACAAAGGTAGAGAGAAATAGCGCCAAGCGATTGTGAGGTCTGACTTTTTCTGGAGGGACGATTTTGTGATGCAAATGTATTACTCTTTTGAACGCATATTGTTTTGAGAAGCAAGACGCTTTATTTTCGGGACCCTAGCAAACTAGCCGGACTACCTTTGTCAACGCCAAAACCAAAACGAGGCTGGAACTCGGCTCACAGGACGCAGCGGGAGGGTAAGTCAATGTTCATAAATGATATTGCTAATATGGGATGACATACAGCTTCATTTCAAAAGAGGCAAACTATCCCTTTAAGAGTGATTTACAAATTTTTAGGACCAAATTAACTTGTTGTTTGATACACAAGAATCTTATGAATGAATGATAATACAGAGGAACTACACCTTCAGCTTGTGCTCCATATCCACTCCTCTGCCTTGGCCAGGTGCTGCAGCGATGACGGGCGCAGTCACACATACTGTTTCCACGGCAGTAATCTGCTTTGAGCTGACTGGTCAGATCTCGCACATCTTACCCATGATGGTGGCGGTCATACTTGCCAACATGGTGGCCCAGGGCCTGCAGCCTTCTCTCTACGACTCCATCATCCAGGTGAAGAAGCTGCCTTACCTGCCTGAGCTGGCACTCGGGCACATCAGGTAAAAACCTTTCTTTTGTTTTTCTGTTCAGCTCTCGTCGAGGGAAAAATAGCAATTATAGTTGTGTTACTGCCTTTCCAGCAAATATAACATCTTTGTGGAGGACATCATGGTGCGCAAAGTGAAATTCTTGTCTTCTCAATCCACCTTTCGGGAATTAAATCACTTGCTCGAGACAACAACCCTAAAAACCATCCCGCTGGTCGACTATAAAGGTAGGATGACCTACATCATCACATTGGTTCTGAATGCGTCATTCTTTCCTTTTAAAGGCTTAAAGTTACAGGATTAGACCAATTCATTGAAGAGCCCACATAAAGCTTAGCCTAATTCACCTTTGATCATGTTCCAGGCTCTATGCTAAGCTAACTCCTTTCTTACAGCAATTAGTATAAAAATATATCCAAATGCTAAGCTATACTTTCGATAACCTGCAGAATCCATGATTCTACTCGGCTCGATTGAGAGGACAGAGCTTCAAGCTGTCTTCGACTGGTGGCTCTCACCAGAAAGGCGAGTCTTCGAAAGAGGTCAGAGTTCACCCGGCCAGGGCTCCAAGGTCAGCTGGGAGTCTTTCACCTTTGTGGATGAGGAGGGAGAAGAGAACGTGGACAAGGTGGAAGATCCACATTAAGGTTTAATTTCAGCTCATTTGCCTTTGATATTTACCATGCATTCATCGCTTATGTTGTAACCCTCAGACTGCCACAGTGCAAGAGGACTGTAATGGGCCCAGCCCATCCCCAAAGCCCCAGGAGCCCTCCACCAACCACACAGGCTCAGGTAACAGCATTTCCACTGCACATCACCTCAGATCAACCCATCAGATATGAGTCTTTCTTCTCTGACATGTGCTGCTGTACCATGTTGTCAGAAAAGCGCAAGCTGCCTTCTGTCAGGAGGACTCTTCAGAGACTCTTCTCCTCAACGTCTTCATCAGGCCAGACTGAAACTCAGGTACTCAAGATCAACTTCACACACAAATCCCTTAGAGGCGAAGAGCTCAAAGGAGCGGTGCATCATTGATCTGCTGTCAAGTTGGCAGTGACAGCTTAGATGAGTTCATCAGTCCAACATGGCAGCATGAGCCAACTGCGCTAACGTAATGGGAGGGGCATAACATGATGTATGCATAACTGAGCTGACATCATTAGTTAATAAAACCTCCTGGGGGCATCTTATTTTCTGTATAGGCGTTGAAACTGACCTATCTGTTCATCAGTCGGCCCATTATCTCTGTTTTTACTCCCTTTGTCTACAGGAAGCCACGCTGCCTCCGCTGACTGATACCATGGCCCCAGAGGAGGTAATACACAACGCTGATTCACCATTCACACAGTCAACAATGAGCTAACAAACCAGTGTTCTAATCAATGATTAGAAAATCCATCCTAACCGAGTCTGTCTCTCTGCCTTGTGATTGGCATATGCAGATCAAAGCCTGGGAAGAGGCGGAGCTGGACAAACCAGTCGATATGGAGCAGATACGCATAGATCCCTCCCCATTTCAGCTGGTGGAAAGAACGTCTCTGCACAAGGTGACTGGAGCATCAAACTGGTGACGTGTCATCACATGCAAGGATCCTGTGCAGACAGTCCGATTCATACACAGTTATATTTCTCATTTTCAGGAGGCGGATTTTTGCTTTTTTTTTTGCCAACAGAAAATCAGCAACACTCTCATATGCGTCAGCTCAACAGGACGCTTGTAGTCAGCTTAGCACACGGACTGGAAGCAGTCACTCTGTCCAAAAACAAAAAAAAAGTTTTCCATTCTCGGACCCTCAAACCATCTCAGCACGTTAAACTGCATCTAATCTTGATGTGTTACAAATCCATTTTAAAATGTTGGTAGGGAACTATCACATGCTGTGAGAGTTCAGGGAGTCACTGATCCTGACCAAGTAACAGTCCAGCACATAACCTCCTGTCACGTCTTTTTAATACATGAACTTTGAGGTGCTAGCAGGCAGATCTTGGTTGCTTTGAACAGGTTATTGAGCCTTTTTTCAGTCGTTATACCAAGCTGAAATGAGTTGTACATTTAGCAAATAAAAATCACATCAGTTGTTAATTCGATCTTCCCTGTAGAATAACACTGCAGATAATGGGGCGCATTTTAATCCAACTGAGTGACTGCTGTTTACTGCAGGCCTCACACATTTCAACTTTAAAATAACTGAAATATTCCTTCAACAAAGAGCAGGTTTTTTTCTTTTGGCATTTTTGTTCTCTGTTGAGCACGATCCAGGCCTGTGCATTTGGCCCCTGGACTATATTTTGCCAATGCAGACACCCTTGGGACCCCTAGAAAGTGAGATGAAATGCGATGAGGAAGTAGATTTTATGTAATATGTTCCCTTCAAACACCTTGTTTTTTTTCCTTTACCGTTTTTTCCCTCTTTTTTGACATCTTTACTATGTTTTACTCTGTAGGAGCTTGTTTTCCTCTGCTTTCAGTTTTATAGTGTTGCTCTCCAGTTGTATATTTCATGTCCTCCTTTGTAAGATTTATGTTCTTTTTGGACTTACCGGACCTTTCTAATGTCTGATAAAAGAGCACTGATAATCCTTTTGAGTTGTCAGCTTAGAAACATGGGAGAGTTGAAAAGTGTTATTAAGTTACATCATGGAAATTTTTGAGCTTTAATGGTTTATGTATACACATGAATATGTATATGTATACATGTATATATATATAGCATTTAGTTTTTCTGTAAATGGGGGAAATCACTGAGGACTGGAAGCTGAGAATTTTATCGTTCAGCTTAGTGCACTTTGTTTCCGTCTGTTCAATTACAAAGACTTGAATCCTACATCTTACGCCTCAGCAATGTAACACTGTCTTATTCTATATTTCCTCTTATAGAGAAATTGTTTACAAGTGCAGTCATGCAAGCAGAATGCTGTCATAGTACATCGCATTTAACACTGACTGGATCATGTTCTCCTCTGTCTCATTACTCAGACCCACACTCTGTTCTCCCTGCTGGGTCTCAGTCACGCCTATGTCACCAGCATTGGGAAGCTGGTGGGTGTTGTGGCATTGAAAGAGGTAAAGTCACCCTTCGTGTTCTCTTTGTCTGCATGTTTTTTTTGTCACCTCTCTTGGTTTGATCTGGTAATGTGGCATGACTGTGTGCTGTGATGATCTCACTTTGTGTGCAGTTGTGGTGCCTCATGTATTACGCTCTGATTCATGCAGCTATTCCATCAATCTCCCTCCCAACTATCTCCTTGGATGTTCACTTTCCTGATCGCATAGTGTCGCTCTCACGTGTTATTTTGCTTTGTGATTTGCCTCTGCAAATGTTTGAACCTTGTTTTCTTACTTGTAACAGTTGCAGAAGGCTATAGAGGGCTCAACTCGCAGCGGGGTGAGGCTTCGTCCCCCTCTGGCCAGCTTCAGAGACGCCAGTCGGAAAACAAAGAAGCACCAGCCTCCCTCATCCACCGCTTCCTCGCCCACACGGGACAGAGAACTGTGGGGGGAGGGGAGCAGAAGGGATGGGGGGCTGGTGAGGAAGGAGTCCAGGGAGGATTCCCGAGGGAAGGTGCCGTCTTTCAGAGGAGTTTCCGAGTCTGATACAGCTCCCTCCTCACCCAGCAGCATAGGGAGCACAAATGGCTGCTCCACCTCTGCAAGAGGAGCTGAGGGCGCTGCTCAGGACGCAGCATCCCCCTCCACCTCCTCCCCTGTTTCACCTTCACCTCCCGCCTCCCCTGTTTCACACACCAGCCCTGTCCTGACGCTGTCCTCCCTGCGGGAGGAGAGGGAGAGCGAGGATTCAGATGAGCCTATATAGACGGAGCGGGTTTCAAGAAGGAAGACTTTGCCCTGGTTTTGATTTAATCTTGGTTGGCCCAGAGACAGAGCTTCAGTCTGGGTGATGGAGTCGGGCCTCGCAGACATTAAGCTCTCAACGAGCAGGACGAGCTGGTGCACACAAAGTTTTAGAAACTTGTAGTACAGGATAGTTTTTTTTCTACTCTCACAACAGTCTCACTTTGTCACTCTTTTAAATCTCAGGTGCCTTTCTGTGTTTTATGAACTGCAGATAGCCATGTTCGGTCCCACATATCACTGATGTTTCACCTCCATCCGAGTGTAGCAAGTGTTGAATGTAGCTGATCACTGTCTGTATCAATATCTGTTGATTTCATGAAGAACAGGCGAGCTACTGACAACCGGCAACAATGAGCTGTATGATACTGAAATAATATATTCATACAAAGTTAATTAATCTGGCCTAAAGGTCAAAGAGATCACACATTTAAAGTTTAGTGATTGAGGTTGATTTTAATTTCGATTGAACTTTCCTGTACGGTAAATATATTTAAATCATTATAAGCAGTTTGTAATTTTTAAAAATAATAAAATATAAAATTGTCCACAAACTTATTTGAATTGTTTAAAGTTCACATCTTAATGTGTTAGTTTGACAAAATTCAGACAAAATGATCATTGGTGGAAAGTTATTCTTATCTAATGGAGTTTTGTACTTCTGTACAGTCATGAAATCCTGGCATTTTCTTTTTATACTACTTTATGTTTCTGCTTCATTGTATTTTGAACCTAAATATTGCAGTTTTTACTCTTAAATAGTTATTTCAGAGTTCTAGTTTCTCCATTTCAAATAAAATTTCCACAAAACAGTCATCTTTAAACGCACAGGTGAAGATTTAACTACCCAAAAGTGTATTAAGTTGTAACAATTAGTCACTTTGACAGCTTTAAATACAGCTAACATGTAATGCCTCCGTAACAATATTTCAAATAATATGTATGTCTTATAAATATAAGCCGTTAATATAAGTAAAGTGCAACTTTGCATGATTGATACTTTATACTATGAGTAAGTTTGGCTGATGAAGGTAGTATATAGAGGGGTATTTTTATACTGAGTCATTGGTGCTTTTGATATTTGTTCCACTGCTTCTAATTAACACAGAACAGAAAAATACTGTGGTGCTTTAAAGTTTGTGCACCCTTCAGAATTGACTATATTTCTGCATCAAACACATTTTCATGTAAAAGAAAATACAGCTCCAATTAAACAAATTAAACACATGGAGTATACTTGATCATTTATTTATCTAGGACAATGATCCATGATTACATCTACGTGGGAGGTGAAGGTGTGTGGACCTCTAGGATCAGTTTGAAGAAGATCTATTCAAGGTCTGAGTTTCACTGTACATGTTTGTGGAAGTGTATCGTAGCATGAACAGTGGATAGTTTTGTGAGCCTCAAAGATCATTCCAAGATCAAAGTGTGATCGAGTATGTGAGGTCACAAAAAATTTCAGGGCAACGTCTTAACAACTAAAGGCCTCTCCCCTGTTGGCTAATTTTAATCTTCATGAATCCAGCATAACACTAAACCAAAAATGATGTGCATTGCAGGGCTGAAAGAAGAAAGCCCCTTGCTCTACAAAATAAAGCATTGCTGACTGCCTATAGTTGGCTAAAGATCAAGTCAAACAAGAAAAATGCAAGATATGTGTTTCATGGATAAATGAGACAATGGATGAACAAGAAAAATTGTGATTGGAAATAGGAAAACGTGTCATTGTGGCATAGAAAGCTTTTCCCATCCATTGAACATGGTTTGGCAGTGGACTGCTGCATCTGGCTCAGGACAGCAACCTGTTTTATTTCCGCCCCACATACTCACCCCCATATCCGACTGAGGCAGATGAGGCTCTTATTCAGGGCTGGACTGGGGAAATTTTTCAGGCCGGGCATTTTTAACCAAGACCAGGCCACCACCAGGTATTGAAGGGGAAAAAATTAAGTGCGCTGTGACAGCATGTTTTTTTTTTTTGGTCCCTTAAACCACTGTTTCCCAACTGCTTTTGACGTGCGTACCCCTTAAGCCTTTTTGTCATACCATGAGTACCCCTTCACTCATGCTCTATGTGACTATGCTGCACACATTTGTTAATTTTTCCACATACCCCCTGCAGTGTGCTTGCGTACCTCTGGTGGTATAGTACCCGCCCCTTGTTGGAAATCACTGCCTTAAACGATCAATGTGCACTAGGAGACACAAACATTTTTAACACTGAGAAGCATTATGAAAAGTTCTCCCAAAATACTGTTATTATAGGCTTATCAAAATTATGATCTATTGACCATAGGTCACATTACTTTTTAGACATGTCATTTCTTTCAGCCTTGTTACTTAAATTTAAGTTAAGGAATTATATTAAAATATTAATTAATTCATTTTAGTTAATATAATTATAATAAATGTAATACTGTAGGCTAAACTACAGTAAACATATCCGATATTTTCAGGCATTTTGCAGCATCTGCCTGAAGGGCTGCTTTCTTTTGATCCCTGGCTCTTTCAGTGCCACCCTTCCTTTTCTTCCCACTAACATCCATATTGCCCGCTATCGCTCTGCCTGGCACTACCAACCTACCAACCGAGGACGAGATGGAGGGGTAGGCCTAATTGGCCTGCCCTGCCCCTCACCTCATTGGCCCAGGCTTCAATCAATCATGACTAAAGGGCCGATCTACCAGTTTATGCACCAATAGGAGTGTTTATATACCGTTATCCACATATTGCGTTATGTTTTAAATCTTTATTATATTATATTTCGTAAAAACAAAAACAAAAAAGCGCAGGCCAGTAAGTCATCAGGCCAGCGGGCAAATGCCTGGTATGCCTTACTATCAGTCCAGCGGTGCTCTTATTGTTCAAACAGGGCTCTTCCTCTCCACTGTTGCTGTCGCCTTGTACATGCGCAGGACGGGAGGCTGAATCTAACTGAAGAATGAATGCGATCTGTTGGTTTCCTTAGACTGCCTTTATGAAGTATGGAAAAACAGTTCTAATGAACTGGACTGGATTAGTTCGGTCTGGATTATGACTGGATTTAATTGGACTGGATTTGATAGGACTTTTATTGAACTTGTTTATGTTCTCCTGAAAGGGCAGTGAGATGACCTTCGTTGTGAATTGATATTATATTAATAAACTGAACTGAATGAAAATGAAAGTTGTTCGAGCAGAGCAGAGTCAAAAGTTAAAAACGTTTTAAATGACAAATCAAAGAACTGATCTCGGTCCAACAGAAACGTTGTGGAAGAATCAGAGGTGAGCATTTATATGAGAAAATCTACAAACATCTCAGAGCTGCAGCTGTTTTGTACAGCAGTATTGGCTAAAATTCAATCACGCTCATGTCCAAGACTGATCAGTTGTTACCAGAATATTTAGTTACATCTAGTGTTGCTCAAGGTTTGGTCACTCCAGATACTAAAAATAAAGGTTAACTTACTAATGTTACTCACAGATATGTAATACTGGATCATTTACCTCAATAATTGAGTGGGAAAATACTATATTTTTGTCTCATTTAGTTTAATTTGAATCTTTTTATTGGATAAGTTGGTCACTTTTGTGTGGGATCAAAAACTATTCTGAAGAATTCTCAAACATTCAGGCACCGCTATAACTCTGAGGCTAACAAGAATGACATTAGCATGTATGCTGCAGTTGCAAGTGTTGGAAAAATGTTCACTCTGAGGAAAAAATGTACTGAAATCTTGTGAGACTCCAGCCAGGTAAGGCAGCACTCGTATCTGCGCCTTGTTTGAGACATTGACCTCAACAGAACCCTGTCAAGGTCAACCATGTGCAACATAATAAAAATAAGGTAATATCAGTTATTAGAATCGATCTTCTGTTAAACAGAAACACAAAATTCAATCGTAATTCATTGTAATATACTTGACCAAAGTGGTGGATCGACCAAAAGATAAGCTGCCAGCAATGCTTAGAGAGCACCATGCTGTCGGTCCCAGTGTTTATGCTTGAAAGGAGAATACATTTGAGCTTCAAACATCTTTGTGCTGTGAAGGTCAGCAGTGTATTTCAGGCTCTGGTTCCTCTGTGAGCTTAGACAAATAAGCGGTTAGTCCCAATGGATGAGGACTGTCTGTAAACATTTGCCATTAATATTCTCTTGGCATAAAATCCCTGATAAGGGCTGGAGAGGAAGGTTTCTGGAAAAGCACAACACGCTGGATTACACCGTTGCCAGTTCCTCGGTGACTTCCATCATTTGTTTTTTGCCTTTCTTTTTATGAGCTGGCTAGAGCCACCGGCCGCCTCGAAATTAAAAACAACAAAACAGAACATATCACATGTGTTCAGGCTCCAGAGAACAGAGAGGTGGACATGTGAGCATGTAATTATTTACAACCTGAGAAGAGAGATCCACACATGTGCACAAGACAGGCCGTTTGTTGGTTTGTTTATTTGCTCTTTCTCCACCAGAGAAAAAGAAGAGGAGATGGGTAAAGGAGCTGGAGAGAGTGAAGGAGGCTCTGTCGTGCAGGAAAAAGAGGGGAACGAAAGAGAAAGAAACAGACTGACAGAACAGAGAGAGGGAAACCACGTGGAGGACCCAACCTGTGCCAACCGTCCAACAAGCATGCATAGGTGTGAGTGTTCTCAGTCGCGCTGCCTCATTTAAAACAAATCCAATTTTATGCAGTCTTTTACAGAAGCCATCTGATTTTACACAGCATTTTGTACAGCAGTTACTTTTTTTTGCCACACACCTCCAATTTCTATTTATGTTACATGTTTGATTGCGTCAAATCCCCTTTTGACTGGAGTGAAAAGTTATTTTTCAACATATATACTTTTTTCAGGCAGTGATTCTCTCAGAAAGACAGCTGACAACATATTATACACAGACAGACATAAAGACAGACAGACACAAGTTTACAAAACAAACAGACAGAGAGGAAGAGAAGGAGAAAGGCAGAAGATCAGAGGCAGAGTTTGAGCATCATGCCTGCAGACAGGTCACTGAAACTCTTAGAAGATGGCAGTAGGATTACATAATAACGAGAAACCCAATTGCAAACAAGTCCGGTTGACAAAGTCATGATCAGCAAAACCTTAACATCCACAGAAATATATTTGGCTTCATGTTATTTGTTTATTCATTCATTGAGACTTAGCGAAAAAAAAGATAACAAAAAAAATCAAACTAAAGCAGTGTCTTCTCTGCACATTTCCCTATGAAATGATATCTCTTTCTAGGAAGCAGTCAACCCAAGAAAGCTGCGATGTTTTACCATCAACAAATGTAGAGCAGCTTTCTTTCCACCTCATTAAAGAAAAAGATACTGCTCCCAGAAGGGTTGGTACCTCCATAAAACTATAGACTGTACAAGTTGTCACATTATTTCTCCCCACCAAGTAATTGTTCAATAAATAAATTAATATGTGCCATCATAAAAACAGTCTGTTTGTGGTTTTGAGCCCTGTTACATTATATCTACGACCTGCGAAAGTCACAACAGGAATTCTTAAAGTGAAATACACATGATAGATTGTTTTGAACCGAGAGCTGCCAAACTATAAATGTTCTTCATTTTTCGTCAAAAGTGCTCAAAACCAGACAAAACCAAGACTGCTTTTCCACCTTGACACCTATTCTAACTTATACTGGAAGGGATTTCAACAAGTCAGTAGAAAAATAAACATCGTCGCCAACATTGCATAAAGAAGCAATCAATAAATAAATTCATTCAAGTCAATTAACTGTATTTTTTGTCTTCAAAGTTTCACGCACAATCATCGAAGTGAGAGAAGGTGTTTCCCAAGAGAAAAACGATGCAACCAGTGCTTGTATGTTGCTGGGAAGTTGGTCAGTGAGTCATGCACAGAAAGTCCACAACCGCTATTTAACTCCCCTTCTCGTTGGGAAACACGCACTCTTGCTCGGGTGAAGGAAAAACCAAATGAGAACATGCTTCTCAAACTTCATAGTGATCTCTATCACACTCCAGGCAGCAGCTTCACAGTAATAACGATGAGCAGGAAGACACCGATCTATTCACCTCCAGTGTGCAGTCCTAGGCTTCAGTTCTGTTCCCTGATTGGCTGATTGAGCGGCGCACGGGCTGCAGTTCCCCTCCGTGACCTCAACCTGCTGCTGCTGTACTTTTTGTTTCCCCACTGATGAACCCTACAGGTTTAAAACACCCTCCAGTCTGAGCGGTCGCTCTATTCCCGACACAAACGTTTCTCCGTTTCATTTGTCTTTGTGTGGTGGCACACAAAAGGAAAACCGGCTAAATTGCAAGCTTGAGCGCAATCCCAGAATAAAGTGGGACCCAAGAGGCGTACAAAAATAAAGAAATCATACTGCAATAGAACAGCTGTGACTGTGAGTGAGAGGCAATTTCTATATACTCTATTTACATCTATGCGACAGAGCTGACGCTGGCCTGTTCGGAGGCCAGTGTTCGCCTGCCTATTGCTGGTTACAATTTAGATATTTCTGTGTGTGTAGTGGTGAGCCAACAGTGAATACGGTTTCAACACGTCTGAAAGACTCTTGTTAATGTTAGGGAGAGTGCTTAATTCTCTCTTGTGTGGACCACGATTACACATCAAAAGCAGCGCTCATGCACTGAACTCCATCTTCCAGTACATTCAAAATAGTGGTTATCTTCCTCTATACGTCGCAATCTACACCTATGGAAAAAAAAACAAAAATCAGCTGAGGGTTCATGTTGTTAAGTGGCTCGGTTTTGGTTGTCGGTGGTGCTGAAAGCTTTCAGAGAGGGAACTGGGTGACATCAACCGTCCAAAGGCAGCCTCTGATCTGTTGGATTGCATCAGTGCAAGAAAGATTCGCATATGCAGCTCTGTCTTGAAACTCGCCGCTCACACTCACCGCAGGCCCACTGCGGCCACCCCTGGGATACTATGGTTCAGTGCAAAGTCTATACAGTGCTGTATAGTACAGGTACTCCATAGTACTCTAAAAGACATGCATACAGAGAGACAGAGTAGGAAGCACGCTATCTTACAGTACAATCCTTATCTGTGCAGTGTTTAGAGTGTGCAGTCAGCAGAGCAGGCCCATCCCTGGATTGTGCCTTGTGCATCCTGGTGCCTCAATATCATAGAAGAATTGATTTTCGAGGGGTTAAACTGCATTTCACTGAAATGCTGAGATTTGGTGAGCCTACTTTAATCATCTGTGAATTATCTTGGGTTGTTTTTATTAGAGTAAACAGTATGTGTTTGATGCAACAGGGAAATGTATTTGATTAAACACTAATAAGTTGAGTAACAGCTGTAAACAGAGCAGCTTTCCCAAAGGAAAACTGTTATCATCTTATCATACACTTATACATAGATTCTTGTTCTTTTTTGCTTTATTACAAAATTGTTCTTCTTCTTATCATTATTATTAGTATTATTTTGAATTACGTTAGATTTTCGTTCTTGTTATAAGACGATGATGGGGTTGAGTCGCTTGTTTTCAAAAAAGCATGCATGTTTCCATTCCCTCTCTCTTCATGTCAGTGTGGTTTCATTTCCCACGTGGAAATGCTTCAGTCAGTTGGTGCTCCCTCTCTTCCTCCTCCTCCTTTTTGCCATTCTCACTCATTCCTTTTCATACCTTTGGGATGTAAGGCTTACAAAGAAATAGGTGTCCTTTGTTGCATGAGCTTTTGTGTCATTGTGAGTCCATTTCAAATCTGTTGCTCACCATTTTGGGGAATTCATCTTGCAACCAAAAAGTTTTTGATACCTGAAACGAACAGATTAATAGATATATATTGTTGTGTTATGCTCTTTCCTTGCTGACTCCCCAGTCAGTTTGGTGTCAGGAGTCTTTGACAGTAAGGAACTTAATTGGTTGCCATGGATGCAGGTGGCCCCTCCTCCTCCTCCTCCTTTTCCTCAAGTGTCTGAATGAGCCCAGAGGTGACATTGGAGGTCTTCCGCTCCGTGATTAGCTCTGCTGGTGGTTGCCCCGGACTGCTGCCACCAGAGGCATCTCCTTGTTGCGTGGGCGGAGTCAACATGGCTGACTCTGGTTCCACGCACAGTGTTACATCTTCTTCCTGATGAGGACAGAAGCAGCAAAACAAACACGCAGAAAAGTCAAACAACTAATTAGATCAAAAATAGAAGCAGCTTGGCAAAAACTGATCTATTTATCTTAATATGGAGTCTACATGAGGATCATAGTGGTACCTGTACTCCATAAATTTACAACCAGATTAATCCGGAGTGAGGATCATCTAGGAAGAACTCCATCAAACACTCAAGACAGATTTAGTCTCAACAAACTAAACAAAAGGCTCTGGGAATGTGGACATTTAGACATCAAGTCTGAGAAACATAACATTTAGCATTCTGTGGCTGGTACTGTTGGTGTTCTGTTTTTTGCTTTTCATACTTTAAACTATTTCCACATGGTGATGGAAATGCAAGCAGGTACAGTTGTAACACACGAAAGACTGGAAAGACTGTAATCAGTGAGCTGTCTTATCAGAAAATCGACCTCAGAAAATCATCCAATCAGAGGTTATGAAGTGGAAATATTGACTTTTGCAATTTGCTTCTCTCTCTGCAGCTGACTTCATGCTAAAAGCACAAAATGCACCCTGAAACCCTTAATATATGTGGCAAAGGCCACAAAAAGCAAATACATTTACTTAGAATTAATCTGGCCTTACCTTATTCAAAGTATTGAAAAATAGCTACAACAAAGAGACAAATTTAAACTTTGTAGCCACCAGCCCATAACAAAAGGATGCTCAGTTGTCAGTTTGTGACACATTAATGATTAAATGATTGTTGAAAATGTAAATCAGTGGTACAATTATTAACAAAGAAATCAATCTATCAAATCTATCAAATAGTATTATTTTCTTTCGAATAATACAGAATCATTTAAAACATAATGCCAGCAATGTGTTGCTTGAAAAGCCGATATGAAGGATTGCTCAACTAATCAAATTAATTATCAACTGGTTGGTAACAAAACTGAGTATAAAAAGATAGGCTTGGTCCTCAAGAAGTAAAAATTTCTCACGGTTGAAATTAATTTTAAAAAATGCCTGAAAATGTCTACTGAAATGGAGAGATCGTCAGGCATCATTCATGCATTAGATGATCAGTAATTACTCTTTAATTAATTTAGCTAAATAATTAACATAAGTTGGTGCTTGCTTAGAAAGATACAAAGTCAAAACTGAATCATCGCTGAGATAATTCTTGTAAAATGTTCACCTCACCTTGACCTCCTCCTCCTCTTGCTGCTCCAGTAGCGGGGAGTGTTCATTTCCCACCATTTCCTCTCCGGAGGGCACGCACATGCTCGGCTCCACCACCGCCGCTACACCCATGTAGCCTCCGGCTTCCGCCTGATAGGCCTCCATCTGCGTGTTCCACAGATCAACCAATGGAGGGTGAACAGGATGAACCAGACTGTGGATGGTGCTGTTGGGTGTTGCTTGCAAAGAGTGGTTGGCACTGTGCAGCCTGTGCTCCAGAGCCTGCAAACACAACGATGAGACTGTGGTCAGAAAACATGACGGGCGAGCAGTGAAGACAAGTTATCTGAAATGCCACTCATTTTTATCCCACCTGCCAACTTGAATCTGTCTTTCATGACATGCTGCTGTGTAAAAATCCAGTGTAGTGGGAACAACAAATCCCTTACAATGTTTCTGTTCTTGCATTGTGCGCTGGTGGAGATAAAAGGCTCTTTTTAACATAGAAATGTTATTTTAAGGTTTTGATTAGTGTTGTGAAATAAGTTAGAGCTAGTTGGTTAGTTTATAAGGAGTTACTAGTCTTGAAATCAGCTGCAAGAAATTAGAGCTCAGTCTCCCTGTATCCTTTATTTAATCTATATGTTAAAGGCATTGAATTTGATTCTCTGCCTTTAAGAAAAACACCTTTAAAACTGACCCTTTAAAAGACTCTTGACTAGAATGTTCAACTCAGTTACTAGAATAATACAAGAAAGAAAATATAAAAGAGAAATCTCTCATATTATTTTGAAAGACTATTTTTTCCACAATCATTAATCAACTCTGACTCAGCCAGGAACCATTTTCCCGAATAACACAAAGCATCGAACAGTATGTTAGGAATGAAAAATGTATGAAAACTACAAGAAATATAGCCTGGCTGCATTTTGATAAAACTTTCCAATATAGGGGCACCTCAGCTGCTGCAGGTTCATGCATCATAACGGTGACTTGGATTGAATACAAGCCACATATAGTATCTCGCTGCCTAAACTCCTGTGTTCATCCTGGCAGAGGGACACATGCACCACTGAGAGTCCACCTGCTCTGCATCCATCACCTGTTGTTGCTGATACTGCAGGAGCTGCTGTTGCTGGTAGTGCTGGATCTGTTGGATCTGCTGCAGCTGTTGTAGTTGACTCTGCTGTTGGAGGCTGAACTGCTGCTGCTGCTGCTGCTGCTGTTGAGGAGACAGGAAGTGAGTTGCTGCCTGTCCGTCGTAGCCGTCAGTTCCCATAACGTAGGAGCCAGCAGGGGGAGACGCCACGCCGGATGGATCGTTGTTGATCGGCTCCCATGCATCTGAAGACGAGAGGCAGTAGTGGCCCTGGGAGACATACGTGTGAGGCCACACCTCTGCTGAGGAGTGGTGCAGTATCTGATCTGGAAAGAATGAGAGATGCAGAAGCTCTTCAGAACGGCAGAACAGATGGAGGCACAACAGATGGAGGCAGGAATGCTGCGTGGTTTGGTCAGGATTTTCAAGCAAAAAGCACAACAGCCCGAGTCATCGACAGAGGGAAATCTTCATGTCATCAGATTTCGAATCCAAATTCCCAGTCCCATCATATTTTAATCCTATAAAACATTTGCCTTTTATTTAGGCTGAACTATTAAGTAGGAAGTTAAAAATTCTGCCCTTTAGTGACTAACAATTGTGGCCACAACAGGTAGTTAAAGAAGAGGTTGCTGTGACTAGGATCTATATAAAAACACAGACTGAAATGTCTGTGTGTCATGACAGAGTCTCCTCAGTATGCACGGAACAAAGTCTGAACACTGGCACACCTTCCACTGTTGAGTCATCACTCTTGTCAAACTGTATATGCAGACACAGCCTTGATTTCATCCAGTTATTTTCTCATTCTCTCAGCTGAAGGGTATAGATTAGGCCAAAAGAGTTAACACCAACAAACACTTTCAACCTGCACTAAAAGTTTGTCTGATCAGAGGCCTAGGCATTAGGCTTTTTTCCCCCATTTTTGGAAAGGTCCATCTCAAATTCAGTCACTAGTTACTCTACCACTGTGAGGGCAAACTGAAAACTTTGGCTCTTAAGATAAGAGACACTTGGGAGAACTCTGAAATACCGTGACGGCTCCTGATCCTTCTCGCCTGGCCAAAGTGACATTTGAAAATCTCTTTTGCCAAGTCAAAAACAAATTACAGCTTTAAAAACAACGAGACAGTAATGCTCAACCTCTATTCAACCTGCTGTAGACATTGTTCAGTGCTAGTTGACAAAATTTGTGGTAACATAAATTAAGCTCCACAAATGCTATTTGTATTTTATTCATTGTAGTATTAGTCAGCTTTTTCAGTGAATATCCATTGCTCGAAAAGGTTTTGAAAAAGATTGTATAACAAATACAACCAGACCCAGTGCAGGGAGCTCCTGTGAGGACGAGGTCAATGAAACACTTCACAAGATTTATCCTAAATCAACAAAGCACTTGTAATCATCTGTGCCTCGGACTTCATAGGGAGAGTTGTTTACAGGGAGAAAACACTGCTGTGAACTAAATATGTCCAACATTGCTGTTTACACAAATCCAGCGCCTGAGCTAACCCTGTAGTCTGAAGCGAAGACACATAACACAAACAATTCTGCAAACAAGTCTAAAAATTGCTTCTGGGTTTGTTGGCTTTTTCCCTTGGCCTCCATGTAATCATTGCCTCTGCAGCTCCTCTCTGTTGTATCTGTGCTCCTTTACCTCGACTAGTGATGCTCTCCTGGTTGAGCTCACTCAGGTGAGCGACGCTGCCCTGGTTCGATCCTGACCGCGGGCTCTCGCCGTCCATCGATGACCATGCCATGAGTGTTGCCTCTGAGATTGCAAACTGCTGCAGGATACCTGAGGTCAGAATTCAAAGGACAGATCCTGCTCACTGCTGACACCTCCATTATGTTTAATTGAATATTCAGAAAGTCAAAAAACTGATGAGCGTATAATTCTGCTGATGACAGTTAACAGGCTCTGTGGTGCACTTGGCCTCGGCTGTGAGTTTCTTTCCAACCTGCAGTAAAACGAGCCTCCTTCTCTCCATCGCTGAGGTCACTGTAGGCATCGTTCTCCAATCGCCGCTCTTTTTCCCGCTCCTGGGTGGTGGGGCGGGGCTGGGTGACGCCCCCTGGACCCACTGTCTGCATGCTCCAGTTCTGCCATTCGATCATGTGAGCGACGCGACCCTGGGCCATGGCTGTGGGCTTGGTCACTCTTTCCTTCATTGTACGGCTGACTCCTGGAGGTGAAGGGACAGAGGAGGAAGCGGAGAAAGGGAGGATGATAGAATGAAAGAGGATGGGTGGGACAAGAAGGTGAGAGATAGAAGGTTGATAAAGGAGGGAATAGATCAGGTGAGGGAAAGAGAAGAAGAAGAGAGAGAAGCAGCAGGTGTAGAAGTAGAAGCATGGAAGGAGAAGATGGACAGACCAAAAGAAAGGGGAAGGACAGACATATGGTAGATATGTTATTTTTCATTATATATCTCTGAGTTATGGAAGCGGTGATGGACGATGAAATATGGATATCCAGTGGGGTTGGACTGATGAACTGGTTTGACAACTGGGATGTTGTAACTGGATAAACATCAATTAACCAAACATCTTTGGGATGTTTTTACATCTGCAACTGGGTGCAGAAAGTTAATCAGTTAAATCCTACTAACAATATGAGTGTAGTTAAATGAGAGTGGTCATGAGCAAGAGCGTAGGAGTGAGTTTAACAGTGGGGGAGGGGGGCACATATCCGAAACCTGAGAGATATAAAATAATTTTTGGGTGGGACAAATGCGCCTGTCTCCAATATTAGGGGGGGACGTCCCCCCCGGTTCCTACGCCTATGGTCATGAGCATGGATTATAAGAGTAACTAAGTGACCGGGGCTGTGGAGGTGACATTTCTGTGTTTAATGAGACATCACCTGGTCGCAGGACGCAGTGGATGGGTCTTATCTGACACAGGTGCATCATGGGATGGAACCGGTTAATTGGGGTGAGGCGGCTGTGTGCCGTGAGTAATGAGCGGTTGTCTTGTTGACATGATAGCTTTTTCACACCTCTGCTACGCTGCGCTGGGTAAGCAGAAAACTGCTCTGTTTCTCTGTGCTGTTTGTCTGAGAACTCGACTCAACGCTGCTGAACATACATTTTTCAAAGATGAAATTAATTTCCTGCCGCCACTCTAATGCCAGCTCGTATCTGCTTTGCTCCATATTTCATGTGACCAACATACTCTGAATCTCTTGTTATTTGATTCTTTCAGATGGCGGCACATGAGGATGAGATTTATGAATAAATAATTGGACAAATTAGCACCGCACCACACAGCAGAGCTGCTGCACTTCACTACACTGCACTGCATTGTCCAAACAAGCTGCAAATCAGCTGGAGAAAACCACAGTAAAAGAAAGCACTTCACTACACTGCACTTAACTGTTTTAACACAGCACTTTACACAGTTAAAACACCCATATGCCTAATTAGAACAACACTACTAGGCAGCCACTTCACATAAAGAAACTACACTTCCCACTCACCTGTCCTCAGAGCAACAAGCTGTATGATGATGATGCAAAGTGTGTGTGACTGTTATGTTTTTCAAGCTGAATTTATTCCATCAATGACTCGCGAGGAGCCATTGACGACTGATATCTCAGTGTGGAGAGGAAGTGATGCAGGGAAACCCATTTAGGGTACCATGCTAACTCCAGCGCCCACTGAGGACGGAGCCAACATGGGGTCGTTTACCAGAACCAGCACAGACACACACCTGACACACCTGACAGAGAAGACTTAGCCAAAGCCCCGATGCCATAGGCGTTTGAGTTCCTCTTGAGCCGAGGCAGGATTGATGTAGTGTCCTCCATGGACAGCTGGAGGGAGAGAAGAAAAAGAGGAATGGAGGAGAGGGTGGGGGAGCGTGGAGAAAAAGACAGCATGGATGGTGTGACAGCGCACACAAAGACATCGACACAGTGTGTTGTAAAGACAGGGGGAGAGGAGAGGAGAGAGGGAAAGTGATGGAGGTGTTGGGTTAATATAAAAGAAATAAACTGTACTACCCAAATCTTGAGTCCAAGTAATCTATTGCTTTTAATTATCTGATTGTGCTCACTACTGTGCACCAGTACGGTAAAACGCAAGATCGACTGTAAAGCTGAGGGGGTCAGGGATTTGTGAGGGAGAAAGAGCTGATAGCTACAGGGTGATTTAAATACGAACAGGTAAAAGAAACAGATAGGGAGAAAAAAGTAGTAGATGGAGGAATGGTGCTACAACACTTACATTGATTCCTTCCCATGAAAATTCTGAACGTCCATGCTGAGGAGGAAAGATAGGAGGAGGGAGGGATGGGGAAAGAGTAAGAGAGAGACAGGACAGATAGAACATTGACATGCGCCGGGGTGGAGGGGGGTTCAACACCGGGTTGAGTGCACATCAGACATGCAGATGACGATGAGGAAATTAAGAAAAGGCAGTGGAAAAAAGAGAGACAGATACACAGGAATTTCCAGGAACGCAGAGTTAAGGACCAGAATGACAGGGAGAAGGGAGGGGATTAAACAGGGATCAGTTTATATTTTGCTTATGTTTAGCAGAGTGAATACGCTGTGGTTGAATGAGTTTCCTCTTCGGTTACATGTGCTGCCAAAAACACTGAAAGCCGAAACATTGTGAGTGTGTTTGAGAGAGATGTCAGAGCTGTGCTGAACTGAATCTGATGTTGCAGACAGACGGGGGACTGAGGCTAACAGGAGGAGGGGGAGAGTGTGTGTTTATGTGTGTGTTGTCAGATGACGAGGACACAGCAGATAAGCAGTAGCTTCTGCTTATACGCCATTTCTCTCTATCAGCTGGGCTGACACTACCCAGGCTGGGGGCACAAGTGGGCCACTGTTTGTGCTGAAATGTTTTCACCTTCCTGGTGATTACACAGACAGGCACTGCAAGCTCTGTAAAAATAACAGAACTGTAACTAAACACATATTTCCTATAAAACTGCATCTTTATTTCCAGGGTTCAGATTATTTTCTCTTGTCTGTGACACATCTAAACCTGTATTTCTTAATATTTGGATTTGCAGTGTCTTTGTTTTGTTTTTATTATCCTTTGGCACCTGGAAATGTGCAAAGTCTCTTGTGTCAGTCAGCAGGTTATGTGTGCAGTTGAGTCAAGCAATGGTCATAAATTGACCACTGCACAGATGTAGTCTTAAGGTTACTGGAATGGGGACATTGTCCGATACTGTGGTTTTAAAATCTAATTATATTAGAGCAGAGTGACAGTCTGGAAATGCTTTAAGTGACCTTGAGTTGACATAAAGTCTCAAAGGGCAAATTTTCATTCACATCATCACTTGTTTAGCCATCTGACAAAAGAAACTGAACGTGTGTGAGTTAGAGCAGCTTTATTGGGAATTTGTCTGTATTAATATACACTTATGCTTTACTTTTTTACAGAAAAGTTGTAAAAAGATGGAGCTTTTTAGCATCAGCTAAGCATATACATGCAGAAGGAATTTGATCTCAAACTGCATTAGCTGGATGTGTTAATTGGCTTTGAGCGGCTTGATTCTGTATGATTTTGTTCAGATCTATATGTTTACATGCATTTTAAAAGTCTGGTTTTGGTCAAACTATGTAAACATGCTGAGAGATAGCTCTCTCACCACTTGAACAATTTACATGTAGCTAGAGAAAGTGTTCAGTTTTTTTTAGACACTTTGACTTCAACTACTGGTTTGAAGACTTTTTGAAACTGGATGTGGTAGATGAGGAGTGGGTGTGACTGCACACTAAAGCTTACCCTAATTTATTTTCTATTTTACTCTGAATGGGACTAAATATCACGCTGCAATGAAGAAGATTTGAAACTTGCAAGTAAGGCTATGCACTCACTGGGAAAATGGTTAATGTGGTAATAAATCAAGAAAGAAGTGGGATCATTGTCTCATTGGCCCTGCTCACACCTGGCATTTACATGTGTTTTGGATGATCTGATCACAAATGGAGCTCTTTGGACAGGTGTGAATGCACCTGGGAGTCCATATCTGAGGACTCAAACAACTTTTAGGTAGTCTGGGCCACATGTGGACACATTCTTACACAGTGTGAATGCAGATGTGTTCTGGCCCACAGTGAAGGCCTGCCTACTCGAATTACTTGCTCCGGCGTTATGGGGAACAGATTCCCTCTCTTGCCTTGCACAAGTAAAAGCAGAGCACTTGAAAGTGAGGTGACTGTGTAGCCTGTTTGTTCAATGATGGGTCATGTAACAGGACTATTATTATCATGTCATGGTAGTTGGAGTTAATTTTGACTTGGAGATAATTGTGGGCAAGAGATCACGTCTACTGTAGATCTGTGCAGGTGTAGATTGATGCATGTTTGAAAAACTTGATGTGAGTACTTGCAAAAGGATTAAACGCATGCAGAATGTTTTATGGGGAATAGGATAAAATCCTGAGGGGTCACCTAAAATGGATTTGGGTAGGTTATATAATGGTTTGTGATAGGATCCCCGAAGACACCTTTTAAAATCATTTCAATTTGGAGTTAGAGGCTTTTGAAGAATTTGTTTCCAGACCATTTATAACCACCACAGGAGCCAGGGGCAAAACAAAGTACTGAGAGAGATCATTTACCCCCCACAAACAGAGTGAATAATTCATTCATGAACTTTAAAGGTGCTAGATTCACCACCTTTGGACAGAACTTGGCTCGCTCTTTCCCCTCTTTTCCAATCTTAATAATAAGCTTGGCTACCTAGCTGCATTGTCTTTATCAAACATACATGAGAGTGGCAGCAACCTCCTCTTCAACTTTCACTAAGAAAGCAAATAAGTGTATTTGCAACATTTGTAAAGTGTTCCTTAATTCAAGAAAAGTATAACATGGAATTACCTTATTTTTAGGTTCTAAAAGGGAGCAACATTTGAATGCATTTCAATGTGATGTATCACTTGATACAGCCAACTATTATCAGTATCATTACTATTTTTGTACAAAAAGTTGAAAAGAGTTCAAATATAACACAAGTAATAAACTTTATTAATTGTCACCAAAGATGACAAACTCAGATGTAAAGATGAAGTAATCTAGCTCTATGTGACGATAACGAGACAAAGACAGAGCGATTACCAGGGCAGCGTTCGCTCTCTCCAACATACATGCAACATCTCCCTAGACAGTTCTTGTTAATCAATATCCGCCTGTTCCCGTCCCTTTCTCATGTCTTTCTTGTAATTCTATTCTTTGCTCCCACTACCTCCCTCAGTGGCTCTCTGTTCCCTCTCTTCACAGGAGTGGATGTGACGAGAGATTTAACCCACTTCAGTTGTTGAGCTTGGGCCCTTAAAGCAGCTTTACCAATGTTCCTTCCCAATAGCCCTGACAATGGCAATATATACTGTGTGTGTGTGTGTGTGTGTGTGTGTGTGTGTGTGTGTGTGTGTGTGTGTGTGTGTGCGTGTGTGTGTGCGTGTGTGTGTGTGTGTTTGGCTGAATTTTCTTTCCGAAGGGCATTCTGGGACACAGTGCATAAATAAATGATGCAATCAGTCCACAGTGCATTTGGTGGAAAAGAAGAGGTCTCTACACTTTAGTCCAAAATGGTTTCCTCTCATGTGTCCTGTCTCAGGGGGATCAGTTTGAGAGGAAATGATCAGTTCTGGAGGAGAGAAGTGAAGAGGAGAGGATACACAATGATAATGATGTGTAAAGAGAGCAATGCTTCTGCTGTTCTGCTTTGAACCAGCTTTGCACAGCGACTTGTTACAGATGGATAACAAGCAACAGACGCCCTAACAACAGAAAAAAGCCAACCAAACCAGCGAATGTTCAGTCTTCCTACAACACCACCCCATCTTGGACAGGGAAGTGTAGTGGAAGTTGAGTGGCTGACATTGACATGAATTGAGCTACTTTACTACTCTACTAGCATAAGCACTGGCACCGCGAGTTACAGAGAGCTAGTGAGGTGAGCTGCTGGAGCTCATCATGTAGCTGCCTGTGAAACTGCTTTTCAGTCAGCAGCCATGTTGGTTCCTCAGGTGGAGAGGTAACAGTCCACAGTCAGAGGAAGTCAACAAGGCAGGTGAGCCAGAGGGATTGCTGAGGACTTACTTGCTCCCCATCCTTTTGGACTGGCACGCCATCTGCCGCTGAGAAGGAATAAAAAAAGAAGAGACAGAAAGACATATAAGAGAGGAAAGAGAGACACAAATATTCATTTTTTTGTGACAAAATAGTTTCTACAGAATGCTTAAACAGCTTGTCAACTCATCATGAAGCTCTGGCAAAATTATTTTTCTGCCTTTATTCTTATAATCTAATTATTCACAGTTAGGGCTCTGTGTCACTATAAATGCCCCTAAAAAACACAATCAATTTTTCTCTTTGTTAAGCAAAGATAAAAAGAGACAAAAGAGGGGCAAGCAAGCACACATATGCAGTATTATAATACAGATAAATATACAACAGTAAATACACGATTGTTCTATAAATATATAAATATTAAATCCATTTAGATGTTGACATGGCATAAAAACTAGAATTTTTCCAAATGTTTTCCTAAAATTATACACATCCTTAATATAGAAGACAGTATAACAAGCAATGCAATGCATTTACTGCTAAAATTCATCTTGTTTCTTTTTAAAGTAATGTTTTTTTGCAACATTTTTCCTCAAAGAAAACAAATGAATGAACAAATGAAAATGTTTCGGTGAATTAAACTGAATTGTGATCACTCGTAATTCAATTATATCCGGTCATACTTTCTCTTTGCCAACAGTCTTCAATCTATAAATCAATGTCTGCCTCCCATGTCGTCCATTTTATTCAGCTGTGCATGGTAAATGGATCAGAAATAAATCAAACTGGCATAACTATGAGAAAACAGTCCCATTTATATTTCTGCCTTGGCTCCTTTTCTTTCTTGGCTGCCATTTAAATACTGTCATTCTGTGTTTCAGAGCTCCTTGCCCACCCCATCCCCTTCATCAGCATTACCTCCAGGAGGGCCAGGTAGGTTCAACAGAGAGCTTCTATCAACCACCTGCAGCTTTTACTTCACCAACCCCAGTGTTAGAAAATTTGTACTAAGGGAGAGTTTTAAGGTAACTGCACTTCATACCACATGATATGATTACTCACTTAATTCTAAAGATATGGTCTAACATCTATAGTTACTTTTGTAAAACTACTCAACCAACAATTTTGCTGGGTAATCTTTTACATATTTTTGAGAAAATGCAGCCGTTAAAAGGTAAAATATTGAGCTATATAATCAAAATATGTTCTTATATTGTTACATCTTACTCAAAAAAGATAATAAGACCACATGGTAGATAATGCATGAAGCTGTTCATCCAGAACACGGTAGATGGTAGATGGGGAATCATTTGAAATACACGTTCTCTGTTGGATAAATGAAGGGTTATTATCCCTCCTCATTCCTGACTTTCCAAATCCTAATTAAAACATTGGTTTAATTAGAGAGTCTGCGCTCCTAATGGAGTTTAAACACGGCCTTGGTCTCCAGGTGCTCCTCTGTATCAGAGGGTCTGTGCTCTACGTGTGCAACCCTCAGAGGGGCTCATCCTCGCATCAGCACTCTGTGGGTCTGTGCATGCGTCTGTGTGTGTGTGTGTGTGTGTGTGTGTGTGTGTGTGTGTGTGTGTGTGTGTGTGTGTGTTGCTGAGCCAACCGTGTTTCAGTTTTCAGTTCATACAGCTGCAATTGGAAATCACGAGCGACTTCTCTGGAGCTCTGAGAAGCACAGAGAGTCGGTGTCTCTCTCAATGTCCAGTGTTGTCTGTGACCCACTGACCCAGTGTTTTAGAAGCATCAGTTCCACTCTGTCTCTGTTGGGCACTCAGCTATTACCCTTCTCTCTGAACTCCACTAAGTCACATTAGATCTCTGCAAGGGCAGGACACAAGGGACAGGCTTTATTTCAGAAATCGCCTGCTTTCACTTCTGCAAGTAGGGATGTTCAAACTACACATAAGACCACTTTGTTTGATTTGTACATTCACCACGGTATTTGCCTATTGGATCTTCTACGTTCAGAGGCCTTGTGGGTTACATAGACTCCATGAGTATCAAATAACATCAGCCTGATATCTTTTATGGGTCTGAAGAGTGTGTGTTTCATTTTCCTGTTTTGTTTGACCCAGTTTTCCTCAACCTGCTTTGTGTAAGTCTTCTAAAGTCAGTGCTGCTTTTGTTTCCCCTTTTACCTCTGGACATTTTCACAGAAGGTACACTGTATGTATAAATAGCTGTCTGGTTGTACTTTAACAGGGCAAAAATGATCTTGTGTGTCAAAGTCGATTTTCAGGGAATGGTGCACAGCTCGCAGGCTTAAACAGCTGGACTATTCCTTTAATGGAAAACATTCTCTGGAAATTTTTCAACTTTAACATAAACTAATAAAAAAGACAAACTTCATCCTACTTGAGCATAAAAGAAAAAAAAAACTCTTTCTACACTCTTTACAACATGCTTTTCCCCCATGTTACAGCCTTGTTGGAGAAACTATTATTGATCACAGTTTTTTAATGTTGAAGTGACAAAAAATTATTTTGTGATGATTTTAGAATTTTCTATTAGATTTATAATACTTCCTGTTAAATTTCTGTTTTTCTGTCTGTTTCTGGACAAACATGCACATTATTGTCCCATTTAAAATGTGAGTTTTCTAATCTACGTGTTCTAATAGTGTTCTGATAGTGTTCTGATAGTCAAACTGTCAAACAGAGACTCGCCTTTGCATCAGGGCTCTCTGTTTTCAGAAACTACTAAATTCACAATTAGAAATGAACTTCAAATGACCTCAAAAGAATTAGCCAGGCGTGTTTGAATGTTGGCTCCGTGGGTTGCAGTGTGAGGTGGTTACTTATTGGCTGTAATCAGTTAGACAGAGAGATATATCATATTCTGCTGGGAAGGGAGTGAGCGTCCCAGATTTCTTTCCCATCTGGGTTAAAATTTTGCCCTGAAAACACAAACTATACATGAACATGCACACCCACATACATTTGGCTGCTGGCAACATGTATTGTAATGCATAGCAACTCACATCTTTCCCTCTCTTCCTTTATTTCTGTCCCCCTCTCGAGCTTTCACAGTGTCTTTCCTCTTCATCCCTCTGCCTCATTCAGCCAATTAGCAGATTATCAGTCACTCTGTCCACAGATGAATCACAACATGGCTCAAGAGTTTGCTGGACTGCAGCACGACAAACTACCCCTGAGAAGCCCTCCAGCCTCTCTACAACAGTGGAGCTGAAACATTCAACGCAGCGTGTTAACCTCTGTGGTTGTATTTGCAAAATATCATCAAACCTCCGTCAACTTCAGCGTCACAATAGATCACATTAAAGCATATTTGTGATGTGAGCCACAAATGTTTGAATGTCAAGCTGGTTAGTCAAAGGTAATTGTAGTTCTCAGAATATCTTTGAGGTGATGGGTCAGTAGCCATTATGCAGCATGGCATCTCCTGCATTTTGCTCCTGGATAGGTGATGCTCTTGGGCTCTCAGCAGCAGCAAGTGAACGTGTTGCTGCTCAGGCAGGATCCCTCCTTGAGGAAACAACGCAGAGCACATGACCACAGCTCTGAGCCAGCTCCTTTTCCCCTAGCGTTCTCCTCCTCCCCCGCACACAGCAGTGCAGCACTGGATACCCCCCTGTGGTCATAGGAGAGCTGGGCTCAGGCAGGGAGAAGGAGTGAGGAGCGAGGAGCATTGTGGGAGGGAGGGCTGAGAGACTGAGGAAAAAAAAAAAAAAGAGGGAGCAAAGCGACCGTGCGTAACAAACAACCAAAGATCTGCAGCGGTTGGGCTGTCAACTCCAACTTCAGCTGTAGTGGCTTGACAGCTCCTACTGAAATGGGAAGCATTTGAGCGTCATCAGTCTTTTTTACTCCAAGCGCCCTGCAGCAATAACAGCGAGGAACCAGGGGGCTTGGTGCTTGTTTACCGTGACAGCTGTGGTGAGGCTGGTTGCCACGATGGGGTACCAGCTTGGCTATCAGCCCTCTTGCAGCGTCATGTGCAGATGCTGGTTTAGTGAGCCACAGAGTTCAGTGAAAACACAGCTGAGGTCCGGGGCCCAGATGGCTGGGAGAGTTTGGTAGAGGAAACTAAACTAAAAGTGTCTCCAGACACAGTGCTCTCACATGCAGACTCACTGGCGTGTACTTACTGAAACACCCTAAGCACAACATGAGACCACCCTTAACTTGGTGAAATTACACTGCAAATTGACAGACCCATGACTGACAGGCCTCATTAATTTGTGAAAGCTTGACTGTGGCTGCCAACCTGATACAAAACAAATATGGTACAGCAGTTGTCTGTGCACTTAGCGTGGAAATGGAAAACCTGCAGCAGGCTGTATCTTGGCAGAGGAAGCTACCGCCTAGCATCATCATTCCCCAAAAACATCCTACAGGCCTTCTAAATATGTAATGAACACGTAGACCTGGAACTGGGGAGGGGGGAGCTGTCATCCAAGTCTGTTCCAATAATAGGATGGTAGAGGGGAAATCAACCAGTGAAGTGCACAGAAAAAAAAGGGCCTTTTGATGCAGGAAATCTTTATTTTCTTGCTCTTTGATATTCAAAGAGGACATGGCCTTATTTTGTTTTATCAGCACTAAAGTGGTAAGTAGCTGCAGATAACACTGGGACAATCAGTGCTGGTCACACACTAACGCTGCACGCTTCTACAAATGCATACAAATACACACACACACACACACACACACACACACACAGCACTACACACAGATCAAACAGTAGAGATTAAATTTCTTCTTCACAGCATTATGTTTCAATTTCATAACTCACTCTGTGGCTGAGTCACTGTTTACAGAACGCCTGCCATCATGTGCCCACACACAGGCCTCTAATTTCTGATCTGCATCCTAACCGATACGTGCAAAGGTGTGCGTACCATACACACATCCATCTACGTTTTCATCGGTCCCATCCACACAGTGATATCTAGATACAGCCATAACAGCACACATTAAAGAAATGAGAAAGAGGCACATAAATCCACAGGTAAAGACAAGCCCCGTGTCAAATATACTACACAGGAGTCCTTGAAAGTGTAAGCATGCTGGTTGAGCTCACATACACATATGCTGACACACTCTTAAAGGTAAGGGTCATGAGGTCCAACCATGTCTCCAGGATAGTACATCATTGAGTCATTCACCTTGAATATGCTCCCATGCACAAGGCTTTTCCAACCTGGAAAAGGGCCAATAAATCAGCCTCTATCTCTTCCAGATTCAGCCGTTCTGAAGCAGACTGCGAATGGTAAATGTGGAACAGGGTGCCAGCTGTTGACGGAGTGTCTGTAAAGGCATGGTGTAACGGGGGTGTTTGGTTTTTAATTTAATGGCAGGGAATCCCTCTCTGTATTGCAGCAAAAACAGAGAGACGGCAGAAACAGTTTAGGTAACGGTGGTGTTTTTGCCACATTCACACCCACACGCATAGTGAATATATCAGCAAGTGGGCTGTCCCACGAGAGATGTAAACTGGAGGTCGTTCCGTGCATGAACAAATAAGACACACGAGCACGCAAAAACACAAACACTCAAGCAGAGAATTGTTAGCTGCAGGACCCACGTATTAGTATGTTATCGAAATTATATTCTCAGTATTCAAAAAAATAAAAACATGATTTTCTCCAATGTTTCATCTTGTATAAGCAACAGTGTGAGAACAGTGACTGAATTATATCACAGCATTTAGAACAACAAATACTTAAAGAACACGAATGTGACACCACTTGATGAAAGTAATATCCACAAATATGTCCAATAACACTCACACATAGTGCACAGAATTGGCCTTCGGTGCCTTTTAAACCAGTAAATTGTGTATCTGCGGTGGCATGGTGTGATGGGAAGTGAGGACAAAAAGTTTCTGTTCTAAGGGCCCCACGAATAGAAAAATAGAAAAATACTTTATTTATACTTTATAAATTCAAATTGGGGAAGAGTCGTCACGTTGTCCCACATCCGCATCTATAATTCCACCAGTGCAGCCCGAACCATAGCAGTTACAGTCTCACTGCTCACAATGCCCTAAATTAAACAGTGATTAATGTTTCAAGCAGTCACGGGTGGAGCGCAGCCTGGTAAGTGGGTGCAGGAAAATGCTTCTGATGTGCAGCTTTTAGCGCAGAGACGACTAATAGAATTATCAACGCCACATCAGAAATCTGATCATTACAATGGTGCTGTAACAGCATTATGCTGACACTGTGTTTGCCTGTAGGATCTTACTCTAAATCCTGCAGGCACACTTGCTGATTTAAATAGAGAAACATGGATAGTAATTCATTTGTTGATTTGAGGAGGCTAAGAAGAATGTTCACCTCCAATTCACTGAATCTCAAGGCCGTGCATTGTACCTCACTGACTGTTTTCACCGGACCCAGTAAGAATGTATGGTGAAGTCCACATATTTTCTACTGCCAATATCATTACAAAAATGAAGTATTGATATGTAGAATACTTTCTGAAATGACACAGTAACAGAAAGGGACCTGGAGAAAACATATGCCAAGGCCTAAGCTCTGTTGTGTAGATTTGAACTGAAAGGAATCGAGATTAAATGGGCTCCTTCTTTGCCCACATTCCAAGTTCTCCTCTGGGTTTCATGAAATTTTGTCTCCTCTTGTTTAATTCTGTGTCGACTGAATCTTGTGTTGGCAAATAAAACAAGTGTTAAACTCTGAGGTAAAACAGTTAGTCTCACTCCTGGCATAATTCTCAATTTTCCACCTACGTTTGATTTATCAGGAACAAACTCAAAAAACTTACATCAGTGTTTCATTTGCTGCTTTTTTGGTTGAATGCTCTCACGTCTTTTTGTCAAGGGCTTTCTGTTTCAAAACGTTCAAACTGCATGATATGACTGACTAAAGGATGGACCCAAACCCATTAAGCTATCAATATAAATTATTAATACTTCTATATATATGACAGTAGAGAAGAATGTCCTGCAGTGTACTTTGTCAATCTGCTGGGCATCGGCATATTTAAATATTGGAAAAAATAAATAGACCACAACAACAGCAGTGAGTGATATCAGAGCCTAACCATAAAGTACACTCCAGGATATGATGGAGCTTGGGTGGGGATTGTGTTACCAGAGGACAGACGGATACATCAAGCCAACTCCCGTACAGAGATGGACCCGTCCTGCTGCCTGCTGCTTCTCCTGTTGATCTCTTCTTGGCAGCCTGGACTGCAGTTGAGAAGGCCAATCAATAGCGCACACTAAAGCCATTCTCACTCAGGATAAACACAACCACGCCTCTAGACTGGCCGTGCTGCTCCTGCCGCTTACAAAACAATCACACACTCGAGCTGCTTGACAACGGCTGGTCGTCCTTCTCTTAAGCCTTGTTTGTTTAACATTTGTGTTAGATTGCGACAACGGCAAACTGAAGGAAAACATCCTCTTTAGTAGTTGTGTAATCTGCACCAAATGGGGCTGACAGCCTGCAGTGTACTTATGCACATTCTTCTTTATCACAACCCCTCATCATTCACCATTCCTGGAGCCCCGTTATTGAATTGTTAAGCTCCTGTGATCACTCATATAAGAGCGAGCATCAGTATTCAGGTGGAAAACTGAATACTCTCAGTCTCCTTCGATCACATTATTTTCAGCAGCTGGAATCACTGGGCTTGTGGACTCTTGCATCTTGACCTGAGTGTTGACAGAGGATCCCAGTCTCCTCCCCGGCTGTGCAATGAGTCACATAATGTTATTTGGACGGCCTGAGTCGCTGTGATGCTGCTTCTTCTGCTTCTTCTGCTTCTGCTGCTTCTGCTGTATTCAGTTCACACCTGGCTTCCTAACTGTGTCACATAGTACTCTTTTTCTGAAATTGCACCTTCTGGTTATTTTTTCAAAATTCTCTTTCTCAAGAATTTACGTGTAGTTAGAAAATAACGTGCACAAGCGCAAAGTCTATAAGCCGGTTCTGCCATTCCTGTAAATCTCAGACTCTTTGCAGATCAGTGCTGAATGTGTCACTTTACCCAAAAAAATCTGTTTTGGAGGCTGATGTTCTAAGTGGCCCATCAATAATAAACACCAAAGGAGGTTTGTGTTTATTTTTACCTTTGAGTGTGATTCATGCAAAGGACCTGTATGTGCACTGCAATATCAGTTAATCATATTCATGCAACTGATTGTTTACCTGAAATGATCATTTCAGAGGGAAAGTGTTGCTTTACTCTGCTTAACATGACCACTATGGGTTTGTCCAGGACTGCCTCACTTGAAAACTCCGATCAAACACCCTTGCCTGCACGTATTTGCCCCTCCTTCTCCCCCTCTCTCCATCGCGATCTGCCTGCCTACACTTAATTTCTTCCTCTCCATCTCCTTGTTTTATCCCCCCTATATTCATTATTCATACAAATAATATCAAACAGTGCAAACGCCCCTGACAATGACATTATGCCGTTTGTTTTTTCCTCTCTTCCTCCGAGCCATGCCTCTTTATAAATAAGCACCAACACAGTGCTTCCCTCTCTTGCCTTTCTCTTCTCTCCATCCCTCTGCCTCCTACTCACACATATACATACTGCCAAACAACATCATAAATCAAGGGATGGGAGGATGGAAGGAGAGGGGGGATGTAGGGAGGTGGGGGATGCAACCACACACACAGCAGCACATTTTAACACATATCGTCACTGACATCTTGCCTGTATATCGTGCGCCGCTTCTGTGACTAAACATGCACAGCCTGCAAGCACACATCACTAAAAGAGGTCTCACACACCGACACGTAGAACGGCTGCCTCTTGTCTCTCAGAACCAAGGTTCTGTGTCTCTCCACAGAACCTTGGTTGCTCCTGCAGGACCTCCATCCTAGACCCCCCCCCACACACACACACACACACACACACATACACACACACACACACACACATCCCCTCCTCCCCAACCACCCCCTATCCCGCAGTAAGACAAGGAAGAGGAGCGGTGCTTACTCAGTGTCCTGGAGCCGATGCATCCCATGGTGTATTCACAAAGGCCCTGGACACAAGCGTGGAAGTGTTACCCAGGCGCCGCGCATTCTCCTTCTTCCTCCTGCGACTCTCTCTTTCTCTCGGCTTCTTTTTCTTGCTCTGCCGTGCTCTCTCTTTTTCCTTCTCCCTCCTGCGCTTGCTCGATCACCCTCTCCCTCGCCCTCCCTCACTCCCACTCTCTCCCTCTCCAGTGCGGTGTCTTAGAAGAGATCTGGTTAGTAAGTCAGCCTATGTCAGTATGCCTGAGGGGAATAGATTAGGACTAAATAAAGATGTGAGGCATTAGCAGAACTATTCAAAATACAAGTGTCATTTTTGTCAACTAATGGCATCAATATCACCAGAATCAGTTACCTGTAACTGTAAATGTGTAATGTTCAGTTTGAATTCCTGCATTTTTATGCATTTCACTTCAACAGTTTGAGTCACAGAACCTGAAAACAATAATATGAATAGAAAGATCAAAACACCAGCAATAATCTCAAGAGAGATTAAAACAATTAGACTGACTGATGTGTATATTGGGTTTCCACCACTAGGATCAATAGCACAGTGCCGAGGGTGTCAGACTGCCATTGTTGTAGATATCTCTGCACTGCTGTAATATTGTTGAGCTAAAATGGGGGATTCTTTCTCTGTCTCCCCCTCCTGTGTGCAGTCAGCCTGACAATGCACTGCAGCGGTTTTCTCTCCCCATACCCCTCCACCCCACCCCACCACCACTACCACTCCATTCAATCACCCTCCCCCTCCATTCTTCCTCACACACACGTCTCCCTTCGCACTGATCGCTCCAAAAAATTGCATGCATATCAACCAGCACTGAACAGTCTTCAGAGGAAAAAATAAAAAACAGCAGAGGGTTTTCCTTCACAGTCACGCTGCTGCCGAGTCTCCGCCTCTTTCACTGTCGTGTCCCTGAATCGATCTGCCCAGAGTCATCGCTGCACCTATTTCTCTCTATCTGTTGTCTCTGATTCTATTATGTTTTTTCTGCTGCTAGATCTTCCCTTGCCTCCTTCCTGATCACTCTACTCTCTTTTATCTAGTTAGCTCTTTCTAATTTGACCCCTCTGTGTACATTATCTCTGACCTAACCACACCTAAATCCTTCCACCTTTCTGATCAATCCATCTTTCTTATTTCAGTTTCATATCAAAACTTACTCTCCCTGTTTTACCCCATCCTTCTTACCCCTCTAATTCCCTCTTTTTGCATCTTACGAATTGATGCAAGCAGTTTCTAAGTTTCTGCCCAAAGGACGCAGACACAGTCTGGACAGTGAGAGGCTGCGTGTGCAGACGATAGTGGGGAGGGTGGCCAGTCATGTTTTGTTGACTTAACGTTGGGTAAAGATGACAGAGAGGAAAAGAGAAGGACAGACGGGAGGAAGGACAGTGAGAAAAAAAGGCTCCAGCAGATGGGGGGGACTGATGGGAAGGAACACAGAAAGCAGTGGAGTCATGTGCAGGAGAGGTGTGGAGACGAGCCAGTGTGACATAAATTAGCACTCCAGAATGGATGGAGACAACTGACAGACGAACGAGAGTCACTTAGGGGAAAGAGAGATGAAAATTAGAGAAAGGGGCATCGTTTCGATGTTACCATAAAGGGATTAAAGCGGGTTTGTGACTTGCCAGACAAAACAAATCATACATAATCCAGCCTGTGTCCATACACCCTGGTTGGGTTTATATATAGATGTGTTGCATCTCATTCTGTTGGTTTTCCACTGGGGCAGAGGAGATAGCTGCTCCAGGAGTCAACTTTACTGAAAAAGTAAAAAAATTATACTGTCATGCAATTATACTGAAAAAGTAATTGCTGCTGACAAATTGACACTATTGTTTTCTAACCCCTTCCCCCTCCCTGGCTCTCTATTTCCCTTCCATCTGCCCAACATTTTGAGACAGACAGTGTCTGGAAATCTGTCAGATGGATCAGTGAGTCACTCTTATTTCACCAAACTGTGGCGATATATTCTTTTTGTTAAAATCCATGTTTTATCTAGATGCATTTATCCCTCTTGACTTGTCTTTCTCCTTCAACACTGAAGGTGGGATGCATTTAATCTTCAGCAATGTAAAATGCTGCTTTTCCTCGTTCTCTGAATAATTTTTGGTTTTCGACTTGGTTTAATAGCGCAAATGGGACAATTTTATGGTGCCACCTCGAGAAAATTAGGCCTGAGATTTTACAAAGATTTCTATACTGTTCTTTTAACCAAAGATGAACTAATCATTTTTACATTGATTAGCTTAAACTGCAAACATGATATCTGACATATCTGTCAGGCTTCAGTGTCAGCTCTGCTCAGAAACCGAAGAACAAATAGTCCAGCGATACACCGGTTTCATTCTTCTATGCAGTAGGGGTGTAATGCACTTGCAAGCTGGTTGCAACACTTAATTTCCATTTGCTTCATTGTTATTGTGAGTTTACAGCCCACGCATTGATGACAGTGCCATGACTCCATTTGCAGTCTTGGTAGGAGCAAAGATTTTAGTGAACAAAACCAGCTATTTTTAGGTCAAAATGGCCGAAACATCCAGTCAGTTACTGGTTGAATAGATCAGCTTCAGGGAATTTTTAAAGAAAGCTAATCCTATTTATATAGGCAACACCTCTACAGTGTACTGAAATCCATCCTGTTACTTCCTGTATAATCTTGCTGTCAAAAACCGTGATAAACCAAATGCACTGAAAACAAGCCCAAAACGAGACTCTCTGCCCCACTGGGGTCAGAATAATGAAATAATGGCCAGTTGCAGCCTTGCTTCACATACCCACGTGCTAACATACAGTCCATATTTGAAAACATGGTGATCTATGATATGGACTGTCAATGTGAGACAAGGTCAACTACAGAGGGAAGAAATTCTTGACACTAATCTCACTTGTGATGCATAGACCACTCACAAAGTTGACTGCCTCTCACTTCTTCCTGTCTTCTTCACCCCTTTCCTAACGCTCACACACACATGCTAACAAAGCTCACTGACATGAAACTGCCTTGCAACACACGGCACAGACGACTTCTATCATGCTCCTGTCAGAAAGTCTCCTGTTTGCTTATCTGGGGTGATGATGCTACAGTGCATTAAGATGCATAATAATAACTTATTATTATCTTGCGGACCCATACACACACATAAGTCTTGTAATCAGCGTCTTTCATGTACCTGTCACTATCTGTGCATCAGCTTCTGGCTGCTTTGTAGGTTGCACCTCAAGGATAATGAATAACAGCTTGAATACTGTCTCACTCAGGCAGTTTAAAACCATTCTGCTTGATGAATGGATTTCGAGTCTTTTAAAGAGTAGTGTTAAGAAACACCAGCTCAGACTCGAATATCTACCTCTAAAAGAGGCTGTTTCCATTGTCATTTCTGCTTTTCATATATATTTCATATATATACATATTAGTTTGAGGGGGAATGTGTGTGTGTAAACAGAAAGAAAGAAAGGAAGAGTAACGAGCATTAGTTTTCATGTATGAAGAGAGACAGAAGATATGAAAAAAGGAAGAAGAAGGGACTGAAAAGAGGTGGGAGATAAAGATGAAGAGGGGGCTGAAAATGGGAGGGTGTTACTGCAAGGTTTGCGTTTGAGGATGAAAGGGGCGTAAGAGGTGGGTGGGAACAAGGGAGAGATATATATTTTGTTATGAAAAGAGGCAGTCTTTGGTAAGGGGTTCTCTAATGGTTGAGTTTGTGTGATTAGCTTTATTTTTGCCAGCGGTAGACAGAGTTAACACGATCTGTTGATGGCTACAATTTCTAGACTGTATTCCCAGTCGAGATTTTTTTTTGGATGTTTTATGTTTGTGTATCAGTGACACAGAGTCTCTGTTCATGACATGTCTGCATGTGGTTATGCGCCGCGGCTACACAAGGCAGAAGCTTGCATACAAGGAGTTCCCAACTGTCTTCTATTATTTACAGCTCTCTTTTCTTCTGTCCTGCAATTACCCCACATTCTCTCGCACTCCAGCCTTCGTCGTCTAGACCACCAACACTGTGCTATTTACCCTTAGAGATACCTCTCTGCCAAGACTGTTCCTCATGTGTCGACTCTCTTTTTTAAGTCTTCCAGCCTGTTTTAGAGTCATGTCAGAATCACTGGGTTTACACTTTACAACCCCTCCTGTCATTTGTCCCGTTTCTGGGTGATGTTGATTTACTTGCTGTCAGAGAACATGGGGAATCGAAGGTGTTTCAGTCTGTAGCTGTGTTCAGCAACGTAATGTGTGTTAGCCTGACACCTGCAGGGGGGACCAGGACACTGCGGTTCAACACATGGCTTTAGGAGGATGCCAGTTTGGCAGACAAGAAATGTTGTCTTCACAGATGAATGCTGAATGTGTTTGATAATAGGCTGTCATTGTTGTGTGGGTTCTCGTGCAGCCCGGGGTTCACCTGTAATATCTGATTTGCAACATTTATGTGCATGATTAGTTTAGTATCTCCACTGCAAGCAACATTTTATGTTAAAATACCTCAACAGCCTTTGGGAACTTGGTCTCATCCGGCTGAAGCTACATAAATCTCTTCCCTAACAAATGTAAAAAAGAAAAGAGGAGATAAACAAAATAAAAATGGACAAACTAAAATGGATCAAATCAAATGTAAAATATCATAATAATCACAAATGAAAATAATGAAGAAAAAAAAATATATAGTATTCATAATTTATGAAAATACATCTTCTATTTAATACATCTCTGTCAGTTATTACACAATCACCTGATCACAATTTCCATTGATTGTTTCCTTTCAGCTCTATAAAAACAACTGGATGAAACTAAAAGAAATGTCCCGTGTTTATCACCATTTCAAAGTGGTTACCACAACTTTTCAACTCAAGTTGCTTAACAAGTTATATTAAATCAACTGCATTTAATCAATTATCTATATAATCAATATAATGGATTTAGTTTCAAAGCCAAACAACACAACAACACAGCAAGCACATTTTTGGTTTCAAGCCAAATGAAAAAGAACCCAGTGTCCCTGCTGGTAATGATGAGGCTACTTTTATTACTTTATGTGAAACTCCATAACTCGTGTCTTATTTTGTCTTGGACAATAAAAATACCATGTAGGTTACTTATTAACTTATTAACGTTGGTGTATTTTGTGTCAATAATCTCAAACTACAAAGTCACAAGTAAGTAAAGTTGTTCTATGAAGTCGGTGGAGCGGACCCTGGTCTGGGACCTGAGCTGAATATGGTATATTCTTTATCTAATATCAATTTACTTTGGGGAGAGCAATTGCAAAACATTTGCTCCGCATTGAAAGGGCTTCCAGCTTTTTTGTTTCCGGAGAAAATGAATGTATCAAGAGAGAGAGAGAGAGAGAGAGATGGAGAAACCACGCATCTGCATTTCAGAAATGATTATGATATTAACTATAAGGAGTGAGTCATTACGAGCTGATACTGATTCATATGCAGTGGGCGGCTTGAGGGAGGAGTGGAAAATAGATAGGACTGGAAATAAAAGTGCAGCATAAGACAAACTGAGAAAGGAAGGAACTGAGGGAGAAAAGTGGTGAAAGAAATGCTGCATTACAGAAGAGAAATTTGGCAGGTTAGTGAGGAAGGGGGGGAAGGAACTGCTCATGCCAAGATCTGGCTGCATTCCAGGCTGTCTGGCCTTTTCCTGCCTTACCTTTCCTTAACACCAGGAGTGCCTCCTCCCTGCCTCACCGAACTTCAGTCACCCTGCCACCAAAGAATGACGCAATGTTTGCATCTGGATTAACACGGGGCAGAAGAGTGTTGCACATGTTATGTGCTTATGCCCGTCATCTGTCAAATAGATAACAACCTCGTGAAGTGGAAGAGATCCAGAACAACAAACGCACACAGACCTCTCCTTCAATGTCAACGTCACCGACCTGACAGATTGCAGCCGGGATAGGGGTTGCCCATTCTTTTCCCGGCAACTCACCGGAGTTGCTGAGGAAAGCTCAGAGTGGAAATTCAACTCATTTTTGTCCCACTGGAAGCGGGGAGAGACTGGAAACATTCCTTTGTGGGACAATAGGCTATCAAAGACCCCGACGACCACTCCCTGTAGTTCACAGCCATGCGGCTGGTTACACAACAGTGTCTGCAGAGGTCTGCATGTGTCAGAACTGGACAAACCTATGGTTTCACAACCTGAGAGAAGTGAAGCTCAGCCATGTCTCAACCTGACTATCATAGTATGATCTGAGAGCTGGTTGCAGTGATATGAAAGTCTGAGTCAGACCATCCAGAAAAAGACTTTATCACTAATTCGGTCTAAACTGGAAACATGTTTCCGTCCACGGGTTGGTTTTTTTTATCTTCACACTCTGCCTTCAACAAAGACAAAACATTTCAGAAACTGTTCCCACTGGGTTGAGATAACCGTTGCTGTTTCCACAGCTGTTTCTCTCGCTTATAGGCCAGAACAGCGCAGACGGGCCTCCAAATAATGATTGTTTTGATCCCTGATTTGCAGGCTACGAAATCAATCAATAAGCTGATGTTAGATTTACAAAAGTGAGAAAATAATGAAAAGCCCTATCTTGAAACACACTGGACGGATGTTGTGTTGTCATCACTTTAAAGCAAAGAACAGGAGCCCCAAAGAAGAATCAAATTATTACCGTGGTTGGTGTTTTTTGGTTGCTAACTTTGTCATTATTTTAGCACCTAGCAAGCAAAACAAATGATGAGTAAAGTGACACGAACTATATCAAAAGGTTGAGCTCTTGGGGATTTGGATGACGATGCTTTTGCTGTCCTTATCATATGCATGTTACAGAAATGATTTTCTTTTTAATGTTGAAATAAAAGACTCAATCATCGCCTTTAAACTGTGATTCATAGTGCTGTACGAGCAGTAACTATAACCTAAAAATGTGATGAGACTCAAAAGTGTTGGCCACACTGAGAGTGTGGGCTCTGTGTGGGTGTCACACAAAATGACGTATGGCTGAGTTACAGGATGGGAGGTGTCATGTGTCATGTTAACACCTCAGTGGTGATTACATTCTTTTAGTTGGGGATGAAATGTAGTTTCAACCAACTGTCCTTGTTGCTCACAGAGAAAGAGACTCAGTTAACTTCCCTGGTGATAAGCAAACAAAGATGTGGCAACCCACTTGGCAACAGAAAGAACAATGCCTCCACAATCCTGATCCTCAGCTGTGGTATAATCTTATAAACCTCCTGAAAGCAAATAAAAGCACAAACACTTTTCCGCAGTCCAGCCCTGGTGGAAAATACTTTCTTCAGCCACTGTACCTCCTTTTGTTTAAACCCCTGACCACTTTCTGAGTCTGCATCTAATCAAGCCTCAAGCCCCATTATCGCTCCCTCCCTCTGGCTCCCTCATTCCCCCAGTCTGACCTTACATGGAGAGGCAACAGGGTTGATGTCATTGAATGAAGAATGCTGCAAGAATCCAGAGAGAAAAGAGAGCAGGAGGAGGTGAGGAGGAGGAGGAGGAGGAAGAGGAGGAGGAGGAGGAGGGGTCTGACTGGACAGTTTATGAGCACATACAGAAATGCAGAGAGAAAGAGAGTGAGTTGCTGTTTACATTGTAATACACAAGTCCTGAGCCAAAGTCAAAACGAGAAAGAACTTGTTTGGAAGGATGGTGTCATTCCTTTTCCATACTGAAAAGAACAGGGGGAGGATCCAATAGCTTGAGAGAGGAAGAGAAAAAGAGAAGTTGGCATTACAGTCAGCTCAAACTCAGTTTTGAACTAAGAAGAGGAAAAGAAGAACAAAAGGAAGAGGGGGATTTAAAGGAAGATCCATACTGCAGCTGTGTTAACAGGGTGAGTTTTTTTTGTTGTGAGTTAGATCAGTCAAATAGAAACCACTGCATGTCTAGTGGAGCAGACTTCTACAGGTTACCTAATAAGGTAAAGTCTTTTGTCTGTTTCATGATGGTGCAGATTTCTCGGTTACAGCTGTGGACACCTAATGGTGTGTCATCTTTATGGCGTGACAGCCAGTGTGTCCCATCAAAAGCAAGCTTTTTTTTTTTTTTTAACTAAAAAAGCTCTTGATGCACAGTTTTCTCTTAATCGGTTGTGATCCCAACTATGTCTTCTTGGTGGATAAGAGCAAACCCTGAACGTACTCTGTGGTGCTACACCGGGTGATGGACACCGACGATAAGGCATGGCAATGCGGAAGCTCCGACAGGAAGTCCAGCTAAAAAGTTGACTAAGCTAGGTAGCAAACGATGCTGCTGGGCGCATCTGTGTTCTTCAGGGAGAAAGTGGATTATTTATGTCGATGACAGCGCAGTTAAAAGAAACCCTCGTCTTTTCCATATGAGGTAAGGGAGGAGGGGGGAGAGACGGGGCGTTGTTAACCCGTTTAACTACCGAAACCTTTTGACCACAGCTTGAGACGTTGGGAAGCGTAGGGGTGTGTTCGAGTGAGCGGTCCGACCGGAGCTAACGTTACCGTCGGTGTGATTATAGAGGTTTCCAGATCGCTCCGAGTTGCAGGTGAGTGTCAACTACTAGTCAAACGTAAATAGATTTTCTTTTGGAAGAAAGAAAGAAAGAAAAAAATAGGAAGCTATCGTAGAAACAGAACACGCTGGCGTCGCGTAAGCCCACAGTAGATACTACTCGATACACTTTGCGGGCTAACAGTTTAACCGTTAAACGGCTAACAGTTTATAGTAACCATTAAACGGCTTGGTACGCAACGTTAGCTTTGCTAGCAAGCTTAAAAAAAACCCTCATTGGCTTTGATTGAATGAGTATACGTTTGTGCGGAACTAGCCTAGCTGCAGCTGTTAATCTGCAGCATTTTTGACCACCAGCCTTCTGTCAGCTGTCAGGTAATGTCGGCTAAAGTCGTTGAAATGCCACGGTGTGTTGATTAGGAGCACAGATCTGTAATTGGGTGGCACGTTTCCTCCTCTGTTGGGTCCACACTGAAGAGGCCTGGATGTATGGCTCATCTAAACGTCCCAATATTACACCCCCCACCCATGTACAGTGTGTTAATAACAAAGTATTAGGAACATTACTCTCTACGAACTCGGAACAAACACGAGGTAAAGCTTTAAACTGAAGAAAAAAATATGGCAGAGGGTTAGGGTTGTGTTGTGCATGTTTGCAGTAGATTGCAGTCCCTTTAAGCTCAGTTTTATTGTTATTGTACTATACTTGGACAAGTTAAGGTTTGATGGAGTATGTTGATAAGTGTAAGCAGCATCCCCTGGTGATGTTACCTTAGGTGGAATGTGCAATATCTGCAGATGAATGAATGCCAGCTAGTTATAGGTCAATTACAACAACACTTACATCAGTAAGAAAAAGTCCAGTACATCCTCAGACATAGCGGTAGCAGGATTAACTGGTTGATCAATTAGTCAAGGTCATTATCGGCTGTTTTGAGATGACCTGCTTCTACCGGACAAAAAGTGACACATCCACAGTGAGAGCAGCCTTGTTGGTGTGGCTGCTGTGGAACATTGCTTTTTATTACTTGTGGACTTCTATTATTCTCCTGTTTAGTTCATACAGATTGTTTGCGATATAGATTTGCTTCTGCAAAACAGACAGCCTGGTCTAATGCTGTAAAAAGAATTGTTTATTAGTGGAAATGAAAGAGGGATCTCGCCTCTGGGTCTCAAAAATGTTGCTATTGCAAAAGGGGCTCGAGCCTGCAGTCCCCTGCAACTGCTGTGGCTGCAGATAAAGGTCGGATTAAACGAACGTAAAGGAAAAAGTGAAAGAAAACGTCCTGCTTGGTTTTGGTCGTAGTGAGATGGATGGAGGTTCCATCGGGTGTAAAACCTATGATGAAGCGAGGCGTGCTTGAGGAAGGAGTTCCTACACTACTGTCATTCGTAGTTTCTGTGGTTTTCAGTCAAATCCACCATTTCCTCTGAATGCCTCGGTTCAAAGAAACACGACGAGGAAGGTCAAAGTGCAGTGCACTTCGTGCTAGTTTCTGGTGTGACGTTGTCTTTAACAATCGGGCGAATAGAAGGAATTTAGGCTTCGTCGGTTGGGCTATTTTAACATTTCTCAGATGATGAGAATGTGAAATTCCTCTCATTATTGGGGAGCCTTAACCCAAGGCCTCAGTCAGTAAACTGTGTTTAAGAACAACTTAATTGGAGAAGCTTCTAGTCTGAGGTATTAGTGGTGCTTTTGTTCTTCAAATCAAGAATGAATGACTCTGTCTATGACCGGAGTGATGAGGAATCCTCCTTAATTGTAGCCTCCATGAGTCAAAACGAAAGTTATTTCAGAGCATCCATTTGGCTCAAAGCTGTTCTTGTCTAGTGCTTTGATTTAGTCTCTCGTTGTCTTGTGACTCTTCTTTGGCCCACATTACACTGTATGTTAGTGCAAACGGATGGGGCTGTTGGTGGGGCACAGTCTGACGCAGAATCCAGTGGCTGACGGGACGAGTTTTGAAACGTTGCCCGCTCGGTCGTTACATTTTGAGGGGGAGCACAACACTGGCACACAATGCATACCCAGTGACCTGCAAGACTGCACTCAAAAGGCTCGTTTGTCCCTGTGTTAGTGACCCCTGGCCTAGACACGCTTTCCCAGAGTCTGGGTGTGCTATTAACATCAGAACAATGAAGAGTCTCATCAACAGCAACACTAGTCACTAGCCCCTTTCACACTGCCGAATAACCCACGTTTAATTCGCGAATTTAGTGTGTCCGCTGTTGTGTTCACACTGCCGACCCGGGCTGCCGTGTCAACTCGACTCGCCTTTCGACCCGCGTCGGACCCTAGTCTTTTTGCCGAGTTTGATGTGAACACAATCGACGCGGGTCGGACGTGGGCGTGACGTGAGGAGTTTAAAAGACAGAATGGACAGCTGATTCAGAACAACAGAGACAGGTGAGGACAAGTTTTACTCTGTTTTAGCCTACATCAAGTTGGAGACATTTTTTAATATGGCCAACTGGGGAGACAAGGAGGTCCGCGAGCTCCTCAGCCCCCGAGCAGAGGACGTTATTTTCCGCCACATTTCGGGGACGGTGAAGGATGGACCTCTGCTGGAATTCGGGCTGGCGAGAAAGATGGGAGAGCGCGGTTTCCCACGCAGCAAGACGCACCGTAAAGTAACATCTCCATGAACTGCATTGCAAAAATGAGTTCTCAAGGTGACCCGCCATCGTTTGTTTGAAAAATTTGATGCAGACAGGTGTATTTAACCCTACCTCCGACGCATGGCTTGTGCCTACGTCATTGTACACGCCCACCATTTTATGTGTTTCGTGTGACGCTCTGCCACAAGGCAACGCCCCCTGAACTCGCGGGTCGACGGTGCAATTTGGACCCGCTAAGATAGCGGGTCGCAGTGTGAAAGGGGCTACTGACACTGGAAGGATTAGTGGAAATACGGTCAGAAATTTTAGTTTTTCTGTTGGTAAACACTTTTAAAAGTGGAATTAACCTTCTCGCTTGTTCTTTATTTGATTGGTTTAGGATGAAGATACGTGCTCATATCATCTATATCCCCATAATGCACCCGAAGCACAAGAGACAACTTGTCCATGTTAAAGTATCAAACACAGAGACAAAACATTTGGATGATACAAGGTGTTCCGTAAACTAGCCTCGATTTACTTTAGTTTATTTCCTTAAAAGCTGGATTTCAGGACTCTTACTTCTACCATTGAAGACATTTCCCAGTTTTCCAGAGCAGAGATCCTGTTCACATCCTGTTTATTTATTTTCACCATGATGTGAAAAAAAAAACACAGAAAAAACATTCAAACCGTCTAGTTAAGAAACCATTTTTTAGTCTGTAAAAGCCGGAGTTTGTACGAAAGTTCAAAAGCTACAGAGTACATTGTGTGGTTTATGCTGAGGCCCTTGCTCAATGCTACATGAAGCCGTCCCCCTTCCCAGCTGTAAAGTAGAGATGATTGAGTGCAGCCTCAGATGATGTCATTCAGTTCAAGTGGTGGGTGAGACTTGAATGAGAGGCCGAGGGAGACGGTAGAAAAAATAAAAATGTAAATGTGCTCTGCCGCAGAGCGTTAATCTGTACTTTCAGTTGTGAGAACAGACAATCACTCCTCATTAAGGGGGTAGAAATAACAGAGGAACGCTGCAGAGATGCATAGAGAGATGATTAGAGGCGAGCAGGAAAGGCAAAAAAAAAGGTGATGTCATTGAGTTGTTTTGCCAAAAAAATGTTCCTCAGCAGAGGGTCGCTCTCTTCAAGGATCAGGTTTCAGGATAGATTTGTCGTAGACTGTCTGGGCCTGAGTGCTTCGCTGATCTCACCCAGCTAAATCCCTCAGGACTGAATCAAGGAACAGATGAAACTGTACCTCGAGTTATCGTTCATGTTGAATAATTAAGAGGATTATTGTAGCTTAGAGACAAAGAGGCTTCAGGGCCAAATCACACAATCCTTGTCAAGCACTCTCTTTTAACAGATCTAAGTGTTATTTTTTTCAGGACTCTGTTGATGTGAAGTCCACTCAGTTCAGAAGCACAGCAAGGTGCCGGTGTTTGTACGGCGTTAATGAGTAGCCAATGACTGTACTTTCCGAACCTCCAAGCCACACCTGTCTTTTCTTTATTTGACTTGATTGATCATTCCTGCTGGTATCGGCCTCGTAAAACTTGCTCAGTGTATCAGAATCAGAATCAGAAAAAACTTTATTTATCCCCGAAGGGCAATTAGAAGGGTGAAGAGCGGTCCATTCAAAGAAGAACAAGAAAATGGAGTCATAAAGAAAATAAAACACAGAAGGGGGTGACAAAAAATAAATAATGAAAAATAAAAATAAAATAAAAAAATATATATAAAAAATGAAATAAAATAAAATATTTAGCAAATAAATAAAATAAGGCGTCGTTTATATTAAAATGACAAGCACCGAAATGATGAGCAGCTCTTTGTCTCTCCATTAGGACTTCACCATCTGCCCTTATCGATTGATTCGATTGATTCTCACGCTGCCTGAATTATTTCAGTGAAAAATTGAAATGGAGCTATGGTTCTTCAGATACATGGTTTTGTAAGACTGAAAAGTCAGTGATTTGAGAGTGTTGATTTGTCCATTTTTGAAACCGCGATAAGACAAATGCAGAGATGCCTGTGTGTTTTTTTGTTTGTTTTTTTTTTGGCTGGAAGGATCATAACCAGGGATTGAACAAAACTCCCTCGGATGTGCATATGTTGTCCGCAGGGAAGTTAGTCCCTACCAGTTAAGATGACACAAAGCAAGGCAGTTTGCTCCTGTCTTTTAACGAGCTCCTGAGAGAAATATAAGTATGACAGATGCAGAATATACAACAGAAATATAAGTATGACACGCACGCACACCTGTTTCAGAGATACAAACTTCCCAGATCAATAACTCTGAGGTGTTAAACACTAATAATGGGCCTTTTCATTGGTGATAAACATAATTATAAGAGTTATAACTGCACATGGATCTCTATGAAGGGATAAACCAAAAAGAGCAGCAGCCTCTGCTCGCTCTCATGTGAAAGAAGAAGAAGAAGCATAAGAAATGAACCTGTAATATGGTGCCGTTTCAACTTTATTGAGAACATGCGCTGAATTTTCCACCAAATTCAAAGACGAAAAAAAGGTGTCAAAGAAAAGTCTCAACTGGCATTCAAAGATGCGTACAAATCTGACATGAAAAGGATGAGTCATGACCGTGTTTGCTTAAGGTGCTGCATAGCTAACCATTTTTATATATCCATGATTCATCATATGATCTCATTACACAGTGCCACAGCCGACACATTTATAAGAGCGTGGTGCCGTTTGTTTGGATAGAAGGAAGCTGACATCAAAAAGGGGAAGCACTGCTTTCTCACCAGAGAAGCTAGCTTTTTCACTGGCACCAGAGACACTTTCAAGAGCTGTAAGGTTTTATTTGTCTTGTCGGAGCTTGAAACATTGTCTGTGTGTCCCAACAAAGGAATGAAAATGAAACGCTCAAACTGTTCCTGGTTAAATTAGCTTCTAGTTTCAGCTCGGCACCGTTTGCGCAACCTTTTCATGGCTGTCTCAAGACTACCTTAGACTCACTAACCCTCAATAGAGATGGTGACAGGTTTTGTGCACATGATGGAAACAGGGGGCATGCTGATCTTTACACAAAATTAAGATGCAGTAAGATCTACTCAAATAAGTCCATTTCAGTGTTTTATTGTAAGGGAAACATGTTTTCCCTTCAGCTATTGAAATGTTTGCTTTATGCGATAGTCCTGCCTGGAAATTCCTGATTTGTTCTCGTTAAAGTTCTCATAAATTATCATATTATTGTGAGAACCTTGGCTACATCAACATATTAGCAAATTTTTTTTTCCCATTTAGAAAAAAGAAAACCCAGAACCCCTCTGCTGGGACGTAAGAAAAACCTTAAATGTGTTTAATCTGCAGCACTCAGTCATTCAGACACGGGTCACATTTATGTTAACATTCTTCGCTCGGACGCATCTACAAGAGCGGCTGAGAGATCTACGGTGCGAGCGCTGTTATGGTAAATTTGATGTCTGCTAACCACTTGTCTTTTCCTTTGTCCTGAGTCTTTCTCCACCATGAACGCTGACTGGTGTTGACTGACCCTTCTGCAGAAGAGAATAAACACGTGGCCGGCCGGCAAAAACGACAGAGATCTATATATTTCATTTCTCATCAGAGGTATTAGGAAGCAAGGAAAGATTTTTTTCCATGGCAGCGCGACAGTAAAAAAAGCGACGTAATAGTCGCGGTCCCCGTGGAGTCTGTGAGTTTTCTCACATTTTGAGTCGATGCAGCAATAGCTCATCGAGCATTCTGTGGTTGTGTAAAACACAGCGTAGCTGGACTGGGAAAATGTTACCATTTGTCTTGTTTGAGTTTAAAGATCAGTTGGCGTCATAAAGTACTCCGATTGGCTTCTTAACTGTCTTCACGGTCATGTTTTTCTCTGTTCGCCGTGAATGAGAGAAAAGCTGCAAGTCCAGCCCAGAACACACGAGGGAACATTTCTGCAGCCTCGTTCCTGGTCGTTCGGCTCGAGCGCTGCGAAAAAGCGTTCAGGTGTTTTAAATAGCGGCACAGATTTCTGTGAGAAGCTGATCACATGCTCCACTGAGACGAACCTCTCCTGTGCTCACTTCTCCATTCATACGACTGCCTGCCTGCAGTTTAGACTTGAGTGTTAACAGGTTCCTCTCAGTGAGATCGCCAATTGCACGGTTATTAAATTATAAATGACTCAGAGTCGTTCCTCACTTTTCCTTATCGTGACTGACATTTATGGAGACATCAGTGCTGAGTAATCGTCATCTGGGTGCAGAAAATGTCAGACAACAATAGATAATAATTACGTGTGGCTTGTCAGCTGCACTTTGCTTAATGATCTCCACGTGCAGATTATGACTACGCGGCATTTATCTGATGATGCTCGTTTCAGTCGTCGTCACGGTTCTAACTTGCATTAACATTACGAGTGGGTTATTAATAAAGGCAGCCAGCGTGTGGGCAGATTTCCGCATGCGTGCGTGTTTGAGCGTGCATCGAGAGGACGGTCGGTTGGGATGATCCGTAAGAACAACCGGGCTTTTGACTAAAGGTCACGTTTGGGGCCAGCGGTCTTCAAGGAAGCTCGGCCTGTTGGTCGAGACACCAAAGTAAAGTCAACATTTGTCTAACTGCCCGGCGAGCGTGAAGTAAATATTTGAACTGAAGCTCTTTTTGACGCACCTCACATGAAAATGCTATGGTGGCTGGTTGCTGTCATCCCTCGTGGAAAGCAGCCACTCCTTTGCTCTCGCTGTGCTTTATGACACAGTAAACAGCCAGGTGTTACATCTTGTAAATTGTCTCTGGCTTCTGGGAGTTCTGCCGTCTGTGTACTTGGATTAATGATGATTTGATACACTTCCTCATGCTCATTTTTTCATCATATAGACAATTCAACCTTTAAACCTGTTTTTTATTAGTATGCAGTTTGCAGCCGTATCGGGCCAAATGTTTTCGGGATGTGTCATCACCACTAATTCCTCTGCAAAAGGCCTGATGTGGACACGCTGCCAAGGAATGCAAACCCTTTGACTTTTGTCAGCTGATAAATGTTGTGTGTGTGTGTGTGTGTGTGAGAATAGGAATATTGACAATGGAGTAGTATGAACTCAGCAGAAACCTGGTTCATATTTTGAGGATAAATGATTGGAAACGATCCCACACAGTGACTGTTTTTCTGTGTCCTCAGATAGATCCACAAAATGGAGGACTCCAGCAGCAGTAAGCCAGTTATGGTGACATCGTCACTCAACTTCAAAGTCACCACCCCATCGTTCTACAACCAGCCAAAGAAGTTTGCCTCTGTAGCACCGCCACGACCCAAAAGTCAGACCCCTCCCTCGACTCCATCACCAACACCGCTTGGCACAGCTGTTATTGGTCGAGTGGGAGACCTGCCTCCACCGCCCTCTTCAGTCTCTGATGGTATTTGCATTGTTTCAGCTACTTTCTGAACCATTTTTTCACTTCTGTCTCTGGCTCTGTAACTACCCTTTCCCCATCCCATCCTTGGTGCTCCTTAGGCTGGAGCATGCAGAGCCTCACCGTTCAGTATGTAATAGATTACATCAGCCGTGTGGTACTGTTGTTTGACTTTTGTCGTGTCCATTTCCTTACATACCATCATCTAATTCTGTCTTTTCAGAAGAGGCAGAAAAATGGACGGTGTCTTTTATTCTGCTTTTGTAGTTTGTATTACAACCCCTGGCAAAAAAAATTGGGAAAAGGTTATGAAATCACTCCATTGTGAAATGTCTAGAAATAATACATGTCTAAACCCGTGCCAAAGATGTTGGTTGTCCTCAGTCTGCTGCGTTTAAAATTTGGAGCAAGTACAGACAAATTGGGGAAGGTTGTGAAAATGTACAAGTCGGCCAAGGAAGAAGTCGAAGCATCAGGGCAGAGAACAGGTTAACTTTCACAGTTTTCCACAGGGTTTTAATGTCGGGTAAAAGACCAGGGGACCAGGCAGTCATTACCTCTACAGGAAATGCACTCGTCTCATTCTGTCAGATGAAAGCGGTTTACTCCCAAGCAGTCCAGATCTCAGTCCCGTAAATATGAGCTTTCCATCCTGAAACGTTTGAACCTGGCTGATGAAGAATATTGTTTTTCTTAGCGGAGACTCTACTTTTTTGGGGGGGGGGGGGTATTGTGGGATAATTACAGTAGAATTATGTTTTCTTTATTTTTATACAAAATTAAAATGGTGTTGCACTTATTTCTGTGTGTGCACGAAGAAGCACTATGAGCATTCACGTACCTTCATGTTGTTTCATATGATCCACATAGATGATGGTTACAATAGGCTGTTCAGCCACAAAAGCCGTGAAGAAGAGTTCTTGAATGACTGCTTTCTGTGACTTTGTTAGATGCCATTGATTTACACAAAGTTTGTTTTGGTATGAAGTCCGTTCTTCACTGCAGAAAATGGAGATCAAGGCAGAATCTGATACCTTGCAGAGCTTTCCTGCAGACTTTTTAATGTTTTGGTTTTTTTCTCTGATTTGCACCGTAGGTAGGAACACTTACTAGATGCAACAGCCTGCTACACTGAGGTAGAAGCTAACAATGGCTGCGACTGTCCGCAGCTACAGTTTTAAGAGCTATGAAAAGGTTTCTGGGGTCCAAAAGTACTTTATTAGTAGACCAACACTCAGATAAAAGTCATCTTTGCAGCTTGTTTTTATATGGTTGTCCTTCTTTGATTAAAAAACATGTTAAAGAACTTTCTCACATTGAACTGGATGATCAGATGAAGTTGAGTAAAAAGGCATTTTGGGACAACTTTTAACCAATAAACCCTCCTTATTTTTTGTCAGACTTCCCACCCCCTCCTCCTCCTCCTCCACTGGATGATGATTTGCCAGCACCCCCCCCTGAATGTCAAACCACACCCCTTGCCTCAGATGCCCTTCCTCCTGCCTTCCCTGCTCCACCTCCAGTGGCGGATGACCTGCCCCTCCCAGCACCCCCCGAAGAGAGTGCCTGTCCACCCGCCTGTCCCTCTCCCCCTCCCCCACCCCCTCCCCCACCTCCACCTCCACCTGTCCCTGCCTCCGGCACCAGTTTCCCTAGTGCTGCTGGGAACCCACAGGTGAGTCGTGATGCTTCACAGTTGCTTTGATTCTTCCTCTCGCCGCATGTTCCTGCATTTGCATAAACTCTCATAATAATTTTTGGACACTGGAGAACTCTAATGTGTGACCATACTGAGTCACTGGCGTAAATGCAGGAATGTCAGTCTGCTGAGTTTTATCCACAAATTACATTAGCACCAGTCTGGGGTAAATCGGCCAGTTTCATGCTCCTAACAAGATTATTGGTGATTTTTCTCAAAAATAGTTTTTAGACGTGGAGTAAAAGGTTCACTGTGCAGATGTTTGTTGCTGGACTGTATAAGTTCCAGCTGGTATTTGTTTAGGCTACAAAGACATCAGTGTATGGAGTTTAGATGGTAGTGAGCTTTTGGAGAGAGCAAGATTGAAAAAGTCTCATTAACATAAAGACGATAGGAGCACATCTAATGGTTAAATGAGCAAACAACCCGATGAATAGAACATTAAGAATACATGCTGTTTGTTCTCTCTTCTACCCAGAGAGTAAAATAAATACAGTATCGATCCGTTCATCAACTTAGAATCCAGCCTGTTCATTATTATCCTTCCAGTCTTGGTTTTCCTTCACACTGACTGTTCTGCAGTTTTTGAAACAGTTTGGTGATATTTGATTCTTGATTTGGGTCCTAACATGCCGTTCGTGTATATTTACAGTTGCAACCATTTCTCCTCCTCATCCACTTTTATAATAGTTTCCCTCTTGTGTCTTTCCCTGCCAGAGGCTGATAGAGAAGCAGACGAGCTTCGATAAGCAGATTGACTCTCTGACTGACTTGCTGTCCGAGATGGAAACCAGGGGACCTTTCAACCCTAAGGTATAAAGCACAGACAGACGGGTCATACGCTGTAACAAACATCAGGCGCCTGGGTTTAACCGGTTAAACTACGGACCTGAAGAACAGATGAGGAGGAAGACCTCAGCCGACATTGACTCTCAGAAATCCCGCCGTAGAAAAGAAGAATGAGTCGGTGAAAAGAAAAAAGAATAAAGCAGTGAAAGAAAGGCCGGCCTGTGGAAATAGTTTGGAGAGATGCAGAGGCAGTTTCATAAGTAGCTGCTCATCTGTACCGGTTGAAAGCGCAATTAGAAGTGAAGTGCATACGCAGCACACCAGACTGAGAGAGAAAAGAAAAAAGTGAGGTGGCCGGTGACTCACGCTGCGAGCAAACACTTGCTGAGAGGGAGGGTGAATGCACACTGAAGCGAGTGGAGAGTGCAACGAGGCCAGAGCCGGCTGCCAGAGACCATGTGAGAGGGCCATAAATGGAGAGTGTTTTTTATCTGACTGGGAGGTACTGAATCAGAGCAGAATAACGTTGGCTCAAAACCGCAAAAGAAATGCCAGAAAGACGAAGTACTTCTGATAAACTCAAACTGTGGAGCGCTTCCAGTGTTTACTTTAATCAAAGTACCTCATTTGATATCATAAAACTGTCTGCTGGCAGCATTTCAGTAAGCAATGATATACACCGGATATTGACCTCTCTCTGTTGAACTCTAGTTTTAGTAAATGAAAATTTGAATTATTGTTAATAAAAGAGTTTTTTTTTTTTTTTGCTGTCCACAGATACCAAGCCAGTATTCATCAGCACCAGCCACCAAGCCTTCAGCCCCTCCCCCAACTGCTCCGAAACCAGCACTCTCCTTCCTCCCACCTCCCGAGATGGGTGACCGCCCTCCTCCTGCACCCTGGGCAGAAGAACTCAAAGCCAGGACAAACCGACAAGCCAATCACAACTCTGGTCCAGACTCTGCCGCCCAGCCATTCACAAAGGTCCCGGCTGTGGCTCCCAAGTCCAGTTTTGGAGGGAGAATGTCGACATCATCTTCCTCACTGGCACAAAAACTCAACCAGAACCTGAACCAGACAGCCACTCCAATCAACAATGCACCAAAACCTTCGCCTCCCACAGCCAGCAGCTCATTCCCTCCACCTCCCGCAGCCCCGCCCGCACCTCCTGCTCCACCAAATAACGTGGCTTCTGCACCAGCTCCAAATCACATAAAGAGTTCTTCCTTTGGGACTCAGGTGAATGCAAATCAAAACCCTCCTGTGGCTGTGCCGCCCCCTCAACTCAAGATGATGGCGGCATCTCCACCCTCACCCGTGAGCCAGCCAATGAAAACCACCCCGGCGTCAACGGTACGTTCCAGCCTGTCGTTTAGCAAAGTACTTTAGAAAGGCACAAGAAGACCAAATAATGAAGTTCGGAGTTAGCGGAAGGACGTGCACTGTGATTCAATTGTTAAATGTAAATGAGCAGGCTGTATGAAAAGTGACAAACGTTTTATTTCTCTATGTGCATTGGTGCAAGCAGCCCTCACCTCCTGGCCAGGTTCCTATTCCAGGTGGAGGCATGCCTCTTAATATGAAGGAAGTGGAGGAGCTGGAGAGAATGACCCAGGACTTCATTAAAAACATGGACACAAACCCGCCTCTCATCGCCTCCCCTCCGACAGGTACAGATATCCGTGTTCGGTGATTTGCACACACCAGTCTCACAGTTCACCACTCATGCAGTCATACTCTTCCATATGCTAATTAGAAAATCATTAAACCTTTATTAAACTTCTGTTTGACACCATGATTCTCTGTGCTAATGCAGATGAGTGCTGGCTGTCATTGTTGCTAATTAAAGTCATTATTTAGCTGCAAGTTTGTGCATCTTGCATCAATGTTTTAAAACACTATCGAGTCCTTTTGAGAGCTAATGTTCTCGATGAGATGGATGGAGGCAGAAAGTATCGCCTGTAACATTTTAATGCCTCTCGCTGGAAAAGTTAGAGACATAAAAGAAATGATTTTCCTGTCAGTTTGCTGATTTGTTGCTTTATGCAAACCATTAGGGATTTTTTTCCCTTTTTTCTTTTTTATAAATACAGTTTTTGGGGAGAAGATGTTTATCTCCAGAGGCAGTGGTTCTGTTTACTGCTTCACATACTTTTACCTTATTCAGTGTTTGTCAATGAATGCATTACCTAGAATTTAGCTCTACCAATTCTAAGAGTTTGTAATGTGTTTATTCTGTTATTATTCTCAATAATTGAGGGATGTAGTAAACACGAGCAGAGCTGGGTAAATAGCAGGATGGATAACATTGTATCTCACTCCTTTGTGTTTCCTACTCTTTTATTTAGAGGCCTGCGGGAAGTGTGGCGTTGCTCTTTCCCGCACTCAGCCAGCTGTGAAGGCCATGGACAAACTGTTCCACTCCAACTGTTTCTGCTGCATGAGCTGCCAGCGCCCCCTGCAGGGCATGCAGTTCTACGACAGGGATGGCTCACCACAGTGTGAGGACTGTTACACGGTGAGCAGACACACGGTTCCTCTGGATTGTGTGTGAAACACAAATGCAGCAAATTGAAAACTTAAAGTCTGAAGCTGTTATTGTCTAATTTTTTTTTTTTTTTTGCTTTTTACTGACCAAACAAAGAGTTCTTTAGGGTATTCTTTGCATATTTCATCTGTGTAGAAAGTGCAAAACACACAGCAAGTTCACAGTCATTTCCAAGTGTGCTTTCAGGTTGATAATTACATTTAAATGCATCTTGCTTTCTCTTGTTCCTCAGAGTTCGTTGGCCGTGTGTTCCCGATGCGGGGAGAGGATTACAGATCGTGTGTTGAAGGCGGTGGGACAGTGTTTCCATGCCCGCTGTTTCCGCTGCAGCACCTGCTCCTGCGCACTCGAGGGGGCACCTTTTATCACCGATGACAACAACAACCCCTACTGTGTCCAGGATTACCACAGGTGGCCTCCGATAAAGATCTGAAGCTAATTGCCAAAACTATGTGTAATTTCTTTGAGATTCTTGTGATGGAATAAGGTAGCGCTATTTACTATATCAACCGGTGTAATAGGAGAAGAGAGCAAGGACAAAATGTCTGAACCAGCACCTGAAGTTGTATCCATTGTTTGAATTTACTCTTGAAACACTTCTTTACAAACTTGGTTTTCATCTCCTGCTAATAAACCGCTTACATCTTGCTCGACAGGCCCATAAGCAGCCAGTTCCATTGGGTTTCATCAGAATATTATTCAGTAACCCATGGCCTCTCCACCGCTCTCTCTTGCAGGCGTTTCTCCCCTCTGTGCGTGAGCTGTAATGAGCCCATTATTCCGGCCCCGGGCAGCGAGGAAACGGTCAGAGTGGTGGCGCTCGACAAGAACTTCCATCTCAAGTGTTACCGCTGTGAGGTAAGACATGTTTAAAATGAAAAAAAAAACACTTTTCATGTAAAAAATAACCACACTCCAGAAATGACTGTAAATGTGTGCATTTATTGACTCTGCAGGACTGTGCTCGTCCCCTCTCCATCGAAGCGGATGAAAACGGCTGTTATCCACTGGATGGCAAGATCCTGTGTATGAAGTGCCACACCCAGCGAGCCAAGCAGGCTGCGTAGTGATTGGCTGATGCAGCATCGCTCAGTTTAACTATGAACCAAATCCCAAAGCACAGGATTTATCCAGATGCCAATTTGCCTTTGCAACGGGGCTTTATTCAGTATATGTGCGCAGGTGTGTGTGCGAGTGTGCATTGTTAAAAGATATGTCTGCATGCTGATATCGTGTAGTTGTGTAGTTTATCCAGTGCAGAGGTAATGTACTGCACTGAACTAAACTCCCCTCATCTATTGTTCCAGCTCTCTAAGGCTCCCATCTCCCATCATAGCTTCCTTTTGTGTAATACCGTATAGATTTTGTGTCAACTCGATGTTTACGCTAAAGATTTCCAGCATAACTTGCACAAAAAAACGGTTTAATCAAAAGAGCAATCTGATGAATATAAAGTTGCCTTTCTGTGTCTCTTGCCTAAGTATTGTTTATAGCTCCAGGAATTGGGATTTTTTTTTCCTTTTGAAGACCTTTTAACGGCTGGCCTCCTACCGTACAAGCATTCTAAACCAGGCCGCTGTTGATTGAAAGATTGGTACTATAGAGCGAGGAGCATCAGCAGCGCGATCATTGCACACATTTCACCACTTGGTTCGGCTGGTGGTTGAAAAAAATCTTTTAAAACTTTGGCAATTGTTGTGTCTGCGAGCATGGTTAAGGATGCTTTCCTTTCTACAAAGTCCTTTATATCAGCCAGTCTACTCTGATAGTCGCGCAGGGCTACAACACAGCTGCAAAAAGATAAAAACAGTGAATGTTGCTTTTGTAATTTTTGTGATGCAAATTCAATGATTTCCAGGCATGCTTTGAATTGTGTCTCGTTACTGTCTGTATTTGATCATACTGTGTCAGGCATAATTGGAACAAAAAAAATCCTCAGTTTTACTGTTTGGAAAATAGCTGAAAGCTGATTTAATGGTGATAAGTATTTATAGATGCATGCTTTTTGGACGCAGAAATGATGAACAAACAAGACGAGCACAGATTCCCTCCCCGGGATCTCATTTTTCTAACGTGGTTAAGTTACACTGTCGGCAGCGCGGCTGACATCAGGACCTTTTCTGTAATCTTGCACAGTGCCATATGAAGAGAAATATTCTTCTACTGTCACTTTGACTTAAAAATCCCTGCACATGATGAATTCTGTTTAAAGACCGGCTAGAAACATATAAGTTAAGTAGTAGTTTTAATAGTATACAACTCTCACAATCTCTTGCTTTTGAATAATGTAATTCAAGTATTAACGTTACTATCTTAGAAACATGTGTACTAGTATTAAAGTAATCTGTCTCAACAGCAGGATGACAGAATCGCAGAGGCAGTTGAACTTTAGGTAGCAGATGTTAAAAAAACACAGTGACCAAATGTGTTTGTCAGATTACAGGATTCAGACCAGTGAATACAGGTAAATGGGATTTAATATTTTAGCATTTGTGTTGGTTGTTTGAGCCCAGTCTCTTCCTTCTTGACCTGTTCTGTTGTTTCCATGAATACCACTACTCTTTCCATTATCCATCCTTTTGTACGTACATTTGTTCATGTAGGTTACATACTATTTTATCCTTATGTTGCTGTACTGTATTTCACTGATCTAATTAAATGCTTAGATTTACTTGGTTTCATTTAAAACTCGGCAATGTGCCTTCTCCATTATTGTACTCCGCTGTTCTGTTCTAATTGAGCCTGGTTCGCAGCCACAGAGCCACACAATCCTCCCCAGTAGGAGAACTCTGGTTACTTGTGCTTGCACTGAGCCCGGTGCAGTGAAACCCCAGAATGAACAACTAAACATGGCAATATTGATTCAGCATTGCATGCTTGCTGTGTTATCAGTGGTGGCATTTCCTCTTGTGTTATGTCTTCTGTTTGCACCAGTGACTCACCTTCGTGCCCGTGTCTTTGCATCACCCTGTACTATAAACACGGTGGTGCCTTTATGGTTGTATTTACCTGGCATTACCTCGTATATCATTGTATTAAATGTGGATGCCTTGTCTTTTCTGAAAACCTTTTTTATACATTTGATATGTGTATGTTTAAACATCATTTAGCCCCACCCCTCCTTTTTTCTTTCATTTTCTTTCTTTCTTTTTCTTTCTTTTTTTTTTTGTTTTTTGGCTGTATCAAAAGATCCAAATAAAGACAAATGCTAAATACTGAAATTCTGCGTCAGTTTTCTCCCCGTACAGTAAATTAGCCTTTTCATATGTTGAGTTTTTATGCTTATTTCCAACAGGTCTGCTTCCGTGTGACGTCCACGAAATGTGTTTTCTCCCGGACTCGATGATGTGCAACCCTCAGAGACCGTGACCTCCAGGACGCTCTATCAGTTGTTAACAGCCATGTGTTGCACTGATAATGACGATAGCAGATGTGTGTATGCGCGTGTGAATCGAAGTGTAGACGCTTTCCAGGAAGAAGAGCTTATCCCTTCTTGATGCAATGTATGAGCAAAAGCAAGGTGCTGGTCTTAACTCGCCAGTCGCAGCCATCTGGCCTGAAATTTGTAACACTGCAGACAGGAAGCTTATTGAAAATACATATTTTAGTCTTGATGGCGACTATCTCCAGGGCTCACAAACCACAAACCAGCTCCATCCATGCAAAGTAGGGACCCATGATCTTTGCTTCATCTGGATTCTAGAGAGGAGAGTAAGACGAAGCCTGCAGAGTTGTTTTTATCAGTGTCAGATGAGGAAAGAAGTGAGTGATGGAAAGAGATACAGAGCTGAGATGACAGCTGTCTGACGCAGGGACAGAAGGAGGTGGTGCACATGTGAAGTGTAAAAAAAACAAAACACAGGAGGCAACATACTTGGAAACCACAGGGCAAGAATGAGTGAAACTACAGTAGAGCTTGAGGTAAGATTACAAAAACCATATGTTTGATGTGTTGTTAGGAAGTTGTGTTACCACGGCAACACAGCTAATGTTTATGTTTCTCAAATGTGGCATTATTGTGTGGTTTTGAGCTGACTAGGTCTGCACAAAGTGCAATAACAAAAAAGAAAAGTTCCTTTTTTTTCAGTAGTCTTGAAACATTCAGCATGACTGATTTTTCTCAGAATTGTCAAGCTACTGAATACCAGTACTAATACAGCTTCGTTACGGGAGAAGTTGGGACTTAATGTAAAAAAGTGAATACAAACTGAATGCAGTTATTCCCACTTGTGTTTAATTGAAAATAGTTCATGAATGCCATATCAGCCACTAAAACTGTGAAACTACTGTCTGGAAAGCATTATGCTCACTCTCAATTTGACACCAGCAACATTTTTTTTAAAAAGCTGAGAGAAAGAATCCTAAATAAAGGAAGTGTTGAGTCACACTCGAAAAGAAACACGAGTTTGATGAAGTTACAACATAACTGGTTGGAGAAAAAAAAGCTTTTGGAAGTAAAGATGGGGGCGGGGGGGTGAAACACTGTCTGTACATCAGGTAAAAGGCAGTGAATAACTACAGAGTGGTTGTGATCTACAGGCCCTTGGGCAGCACTGAATTAAAAACAGACACAAATTTGTCACGGAGATCCCTGTATGAGCTCAGGAACACATCTGGAAACAACTGTCTGCGAACACATTTCATCACTGCATCCACAGATGCGACTGCACAAAGAAAATACGCATTTAAACACGATCCAGAAGCACCTGTTTCTCAGCGCCTGATGGAGTGGACGGGACAACCGTCCTCTGGTCCGACAGATTGAATTTTTAAATTGTTTTTGGGCTTCATGGCTGCTGTTTGCTCCAGGCGAAAGAGGAAGTGGATCATCCAGCCTGTCATCATAGTTCCTTAAAAGTCAGGAAAGGCCTTGGTTGGCTCAGCAAATCGATGCCAAACACATTCAGCGCGTAATAAGAAATATGGCTTTGTATTAAAGTAGTCTGGATGATAAACTGGCCTGACTGTGTTGAAGACAACTGGCACACTTGGAGATTTTTAAAAAATATGACAAATGAGGCCCGTGAACTGTTGAGAGGCTGAAGTCTTATATCTAGCTAAATAGGAAAACACAGCAAATAATCTCCTCAATTCCCAAACATTTGCACAGTACTCTTGGAAATAAGGAGGTGATGCAACACGGTGGTGAACATGCCCCGTTATAACTTTGTTATCAAGATGTTGTTGGCATCAAATTCTGAATATATTCAGAGTATATATTTTTCCAAAGAGCATTTTGCAGCATTGCAAATGTGGCCTTTGTACTATTTTCAATCAAATCTTTACACAATTGGCCAATTATTGCATTCGATTGTTTTGAAAAATCAAATTGCTTTTGTATTTGCACAGAATTCTGCCTTTTGTGAAAATGATGTTGCATTAGCGTGTGTTTATTCACGTGTCGCACACTGAGTAAAAATGTATAAATGTAATATTGTAGCTAGCCATTAGTTAACATATTGGATAACATAGTTATACTTCTTTCCCTTGGGGCATGACTGCTTTGATTGAAACTTGAAATACGTGAATAATAGACGTGCAGTTTCATGTGATTTACAGCGCTTGAATGTGTTTGACGATAATTCGACTGTGTGTTCCAACAACTCATTGCTGCTGAAAATGATAAAAACAACACGACTAATTAGTCATGTAGATTGTGAGAAACTTATAATCTTCGTGCAGACAAGTGGAAATGACTTTAGATGTAAACGGTGGTGACTTGTTATCAGAAAGGAACACAGTGTTAGGAGAGGTGTTTTAGGGCCAGTTCCATGAAGCACCTGTGAATGGTGAAGGAGACCAGTTACCGGATCTTTGGCAGAGGAATGTTGTCCCATTCTGGTCTGATTTAGAATTATAGCTTCTCAACAGTCTTGGCTTAGCCTGATAAACCAGCCTAAATGGATTGGATGTCTAATTTAGTCTGGCACCGATCAATGGATACAACGGAACATTGTTGATGAGCACAACCCGTTGTCTTTCAAACCGCGTCTGTGCCTATAGGCCAACGCTCTGACCAATCAGCGCAACTGACTGTGACGTAGTAAGCGCGACAGAAAGCTTTGGTGGGAGGGGACTCTTCCAAAACTGATGCCAAGCACAGATTCTATAATAGGACAGATACGCCACTCACGGTGCATTTCCGGTTTCCAACGAGGCGATTTTGGTTGCAGTTCCACCCTCTTTCCACGTGGGGCGCCCAATTTTGGAGACCAGAATGAATGGAGTCCTATGGAGCTATACGCCCTTTCGTGCCCTTATCTCAAGATATAATTTTTTCTCTAGTAATTCGAATGTTGTTTTCGAAAGAGGGTGTTTAGAAAATACCCATGGCTGAGTTTTAGATTTTTAGAGCCACTCATTTGCTTAAAAAAAGGATTTGAAGTGTATATGACGTCATACATAGCTGGTCGACCAGCTGTCATTAGCACAATGCTAGCGCGTTGTGGACAACAAGAAGCCAACCAGTAAGAAATCAAAGGGATATATGTACTCGTTCAGTTGATTTTTTACTTGAAACCCATGTTGAGCTCTCAGAAACTACATTCAAATCTGAGCGCTCTTGAGGAGACTTAGGTGAAACTGACCATTTGTAGCATCTAGCTCCATTGGGCCCCATTCATTCTGGTCTCCACCGACGCTCCCAGTGGAATTCTGGTGGAACTGCAGCCAAAAAGCCGGTACAATGGGGCTTAATAGAGAGTGGCAAGGCTGTTCGTTATAATGGCTGTGTGCCAAGGCTGAATCAAACGAGCACTGTTCCATTGCCGCCGCCATCTTTCTTGTTGTGCTTTCGCTTGTCTATGTTCGCTTCCACTGCCCAACGTCGCACTGCTCTGTCGTCACTCCCTCAGAACCCTCTGGCCCGCCCGCGTTGATTCAAAACACATCTCTGCGTTGTGATTGGTTTAGTTGCCATCTGCCAGATTCAGGGCAGTATTTTCAAAATGACAAGTGGATCGAGGCCAGACCCAACCGCAGGCAAAACATTTTGCCGTCCAGCAGTTGGCGCTGGTTTTCCAGGCTAGTCTTGGCTCTCTTCTCTGTCGTGTTTTGCGTTTTATTTTGTATCAAATGTTTTTAGTTGGTGAAAGGTCTGTACTGCAGGCAGCTCAGTCCAGCACACAGAATCTTCTACTGTAAAGCCAGGCTATTGTGAGAGATGCAGTATGTGGTTTAGCGTTGTCTTACTGAAATATGCAAGGCCTTCCCTGGAAAAGATATCATCTTGATCGGATCACGTGTTGCCTTAGAACCTGTGTGGCTTTTGAACTGAGTGCTGATAACAGGCTGGAAGGTCCCGCTCCTTTTCAGACTGAAGGATGCTGTGTTCATGATGATTCATCTGACCACGGAACAGTTTTTCACTTTGCCTCAGTCCATTTTAAATGAGCTTTGGTCCAAAGAATCCAGAGGTTTCTAGATCATGTTCACATGAGGCTTCTTCTTTGCATGATAGAGCTTTAACCTGCATTTGTGGATGAAACGGTGAGCTGTGTTTAAAGACAAAGATTTCTGGAGGTGTTCCCGAGCCCATGCAGTGATTTCCAGGACAGAATCATGTCTGTTTTTAATGCAGTCCTGCCTGAGGGCCTGAAGATCACTGACACGCAGTATTGACTTTTTGTCGATGTCTGTTACACACAGAGCTGTCTCCAGCTTCCCTCAAGCTTTTGATATGATGTACTGTTGATAATTCAAAGTTTTCACAATTTTACACTGATGAACATTATTCTGAAATTGCTCCATGATTTGTAGAGGCAGTCTTTTACACATTGCTGAAACATAGCAGTTAACCTAATTAGCTGCAACATGTTCCTCCAGCTGTTTCTTTTCAGTACTTCTTGCTTTTTCTGGCATTTTCTTGCCCCCTTTCCAACTTTTTTGAGAGGTTTTGCTGTCATTAATCAAGATGACCTCAATTTTTTCATGAAACAGTAAGATGTCACATTTTCACCATTTAATAATATTAATAATTTTCTATGTTTGTCTTTGAGATTTACAAACCATTGCATTCTGTTGCATTCATGTACATTTCACACAGTGTCCCAACCTTTTGGGAACTTGGGTTGTTTCTTGCTAAAGGATTGTTTTCACGTGTGTAGTCTGGCTTTAAAAGGTTATGATTAAAAAAGAAACAGTTGATATAAGTGGGAGCAACACTAAACATCTGTCGTGGACTTTTATGATATCAAACTTTGTATGTTCTTACAATTTCTACATTACTGGCTCACTTCTTAATAGCAAGACAAGAACATTTTACGAAAGTCAGTGTAGATATCACTAGAGGTCTGGTCGTATTTTTCTCAGGAAGGTTCCAAATTGAATTAAATGACCCAGAAATACTTAAGTATCTCAGCCATGATAAGAGCTTGTTGAAATCTCTTAATGCTAAGGAAAGGAGCTTAAGTGCTTCCTTAATTATCTCCTTTAGCTTGGGAAACACTGGACCATCCAGATAGAAAGGAGATAATTCCATGTCATAATTCCCAGTGCGAAACTTTTGAAGCAGCTCTCAGTTACATTTATCCTGATGTGGACGGGAGGGTGAGAATAAACAGCTTGCAACAATAATGTTTCACTTTTGAGCATTTTTCTTTCCTTTTTAAATCATGAACCTTGCTGATAAAGTAACATTTTATCCGTCATCAAAGTAATATGATATACAGTAAATGATAAAGCCTCTGCGTATGTGATAAGATTACATTAGCCAAAGTATACAAAGCACTTTTTGTAGAACATTGATTGAACATCTGTAGTTTCAGTGCGGCAGACCAACATCACAGTTTAGTGTAAACATGGTCAGATTTTCATTGCAGCTCAGTCGTCTTTTCCTAAGTTCTTAAGAATTTGAATTTTACCTTAATTCTTTCCTTAACCCAATGACCTGTTCCAATAAGGTCAAGGAAAGCAGCTTAGGAAGAGACTGTTAAAATTGGCTTTGTTCTTAGACATTATAAATGAAATAGTCTCTGTACTCTGTACTTTTCCATGCAGGAATGGGAAGACAAAACAATTGGGAAAGCCTGGGAAAGCAAGGGCAGATTCACACACACACATTGTTTGGCTGATCCAGAGAATATAACGAAGCATGTTGAACCTACTCATGTCCAATCATACTCGGTCGAGTGTGAGTCCAACCTATGAGGCTATAAATGCGAACGATACCCGGAAATCGAAGCTCAGTCTGATGGATTTCCTGTGGGAGCTCTGTTCCCCTGAGTCCAGCGCTGATATGCTTTGACATGTGACCACCAATAAACACTTTATTTTGCTTGAGATTCCTCCGGCTTGTTCTTGAGCTGCCATTGAAATAATCGATCTAACAAGACTATAGTAGGTCTTTTCTTTACTATCCGTCTGAACCCTGTGTACTACACTCATGTTATTCCTTCTCAACCGCTTATATTTTTGTTGTCTCGACACTATTTCACCTTCAGCTAATAGTCCAGTCATTGTCACAGCCCGAACCTGAGAGGGAGCTTCAGCCTCAGCCACAGCAGCAACTATTAGAGTCAAACCTCGAGCACCAAGTGAAGCCAGTGTGGATAAAGCATCAAAGGCTTCTCCTCTTCCTTTTGGGATTCTCTTTATGTTCCGCCATTCTGGGACTGATCTACTACATGCACCACAATCTCCATACTGAGAGCAATAACAATGCCACTCCTGGTAGGCCTTTAGAGAAATGCAACAATATTAGACATTACATGTGGAATTTTGCCTTTCTATCCAACTCTTCTCTCACTCTTTCCCGTAGTGACTCCGTGTCTCTCTCCAGCCTGTCAGTGGGCCGCAGCCCGTCTGTCCATGTCCACTGATCCTTTCACACAGCCCTGTGATTACTTCATGTTCACATGTGGAGCAGACAGACTTTCAGCAGAGGGCGGAGGAAGATATAGAGGTCAGGACATACCTGGACATCCGCAAAACCAGATGGAAAAGAGACTAAATGAAGAGAGAGAACGCAGAAGACCGACAGAGTTACTGAGCCGGAAAGCTGTGCTGCTGCAGTATCTAAGAAAGATTTTAGGTAGGAACCTGTCCATTCTGTTTTTTTTTAATATGCGAGTCCACTTGTACCTGATAAATTATTTGAACTGTCTATGTCAGGTCTAACAGCTGATGGTAGAAGTCAATATGAAAACCAGACCACAAGCTTTTGAGAACTGTAGAACTGGAGGACGTGATACAAATTAATAGTAATAATAATAGTGATAATAAATAAATCAATTTGCAGCTTTTAAAGGGTCCTAAAGCTCCCATCATAGTCAAATTAAATTTCTTATTAGGAACCACCACAAGACTTTCTAGATCTGAGTGCCTAGACAAACTAAGAAACCATAAACAGGGGTTTTGAGCAGATGATGCAAAGCAATTTTCTGGAGATGGAAGACGTTTACAGAAAGATAATCAGGCCTTATTGTAGAATGGCCAGATAGAAGCCATTCCTCCCTAAAAGACACATAACAACCAGCTGGAAAATTCAACAAGAAGGAACGCTGTAGTTCTTTCAGTGTTAACACATCCCACGGAAAATAGTCAGGTATAGAGGAACGGAAAAAAACGTCTGGCTCCCTGGAAGCAATATAATAAAAAATGAAAACACTGTTACACAGTACTGTCACCTTTTTCCCAAATGATGTGTGCAGACGAAACCAGAGACTGAGCATCACCTTATTAGTACTGTCCCTGCAAACATGGTGATATTCTGTGGTGATATTTTTCCAGAGCAGGAGCTAGGAGATTAGGGTACAATGGATACAGAAAAATATAGAGTAACTTTGAGGAAAAACCCTCCAGATTACTTGGGACATAGATTTATATTTCAGCAGTAACCCAAAGAAAAACACCAGGAAAACTGATCTAAATTGTGTTTCTGTATCTCTGTGTTAGAGACAGATGACAGTTTGGGTAGTTCAGCTGTGCAGAAGACTAAAGAATTTTACCATTCCTGCTTGGACGCAAGATCTATAGAAGCCGCAGGAGCAGAACCCTTCCTCACACTCATCCAGAAGGTATGATGATGATTGTTACCCTGTATAAGAAGGTTTTTGGCTGATTGTTCCCAAAACAGGCCATTAAATGCTCCCTTTCTGCAACATTATGGTAGTTAGTTAGAATTAGGTAGTTGCCCCTTTGTTTCTATAGTTAAAGATACAAATAACCACAAGAGAAAAGAAATCAGTGGAAAATTACTTTCCTAAACATGTATCATCGATATTTAATGGCTGCAAATTCTCAAATGTGAAAACTTTTGGATTTTCTTCATCTTACGAGACAAGCAACTCATCAGTTTAAAGACACCACCTTGGAAGGAGGTTATTCTTGTAAAAGAAAACTGTTGTTTGTTGTTGTAGGCCTTCTGTGTTCAGGCAAAAAAAATACTCCAAATGACTCTCATTTACTTCACACTGCTCACTGTCTACTTCTACTGGACTACAGAGGTCCTACAGAATAGAAATATGCAGTTTCCAGGAGATATGCTCACTAGCAGGCGATGCAGCTGGTATGTGGCTGTCCTCCATGACAGACAGATGCATATGAGGAGAAAGGAGACTGACTAAGAAAGTCCCATAGCTGCGCTGATCAGTCTCATCAGCCACTACTCCCCAAACCACTCTGTGACCAAAACCATACCCCACCACCAGAGTTATAGTCATTTTATTTTTATTTTTTTTTAATTTTGCTGTATTTGCTGTCTCCTTTCTGCATATAGCTGGGGGGTTGGGCAGTATCAGGGCAGTGGAATAAGACTGATTTCAACTCCACCCTTGGTTTGCTAATGAGAGACTTCGCCACTTTTCCATTCTTCAACCTCTATGTGGGCAAAGGCCCAAATGAAACTGCCCATGGGACGACCAAAAGATACATACAGGCCAGTTCCAACAAGGATATGATGTGATGATAATGATACGATGAAAGTAGCAAATAAGCTTTGTGTCATGACTTCAACTCATGTAATCTCTTAACAACAGATTGATCAGCCAGAACTGCTGATCCCAATTGAATGGAACAGCAAGACACAGAAGTCTGAGGCTAAGACGGAGGTTGATAATCCCTGCTGATGACAGAAATATCGTACAACATCATTCATGCATGAAACTAACAGTAGTGTGTTTTCTGTATTCAGACTCTACGTCCCTTCTTGGCATCATGTCAGAGGTACCTGGCCCTCCTGGGATCCCCGCAGAGCAGAAGCATGATCCATGTGGGCATGTTCATCTCTTTGTCCTCTGAGCTTGCCGTAGCAGCTTCACCTCTGCACTATCGTCTGGCGAAAGGACAGCTCCATCAGCGCATGACCATCAAAGAACTTCAGGTACGGCGAATTCTCATACTGTCAAGTGTATGCTGGGGCAAGTTTGGGTTTCATACTCAACTTTGGCTTAGTATTGTGTCTATACTTACACTTACTGGGTCTGAATTCCCTCTAACATGTTCTTTTGTACATGAACGATCCACCAGAGGCAGGCCCCTGCCATCGATTGGTTGGGCTGTCTGCAGGCTTCTTTCCATCCACTGTCCCTCAGTGAAGACGATCATGTCCTCCTACATAACCTACCCTACATTGTTCAAATGTCCCGCATCATTAACAAGTGGCTGAATAAGCACGAGCTGAGCAGGAGGTACTGTAAAGTCATTAAAAGGTGAAGATCAACTATCCACAAACCTTTTTGTTTTTCCTTTTTGATCCTTTCCTGTCATGTGGTTCTCCTCAGTGGTCCCCTTCATACGTATATGGTCCTCAATCTGCTGCACACCCTCATGCCTGCCATGGACTCCAGATTTTCTGAAACAGCCAGGAATTTTTCCGTGGCTTTGGGTAACGCTGACGAGGTCAGTCAATGCCATGACATTCAAACACTAGAATTTAAAAAAGAAAAACAAACAGACCTGCACATTGATTTGTTGGAGTCTCATTTGACTGTGGGGCTTTTCAGCAGCGAGTTCCTCGCTGGAAATACTGTGTGCTGGAGACTGAGAGGGGATTTGACTCAGTCCTCACACACCTTCTTAGTGAGAGGACCGCGCACACAGAGGTGAGGGAACGCCACGACACGTAACTAATTCAATATGTAGAGATTGGAGTTTAAGTCTGTTAAAGTGCTTCAGTCTTCAACAGGCAGAGAAGATGATCGCAGACGTCTTCTCCTCCTTCAAATCCAAATTACATGAGCTCAAGTGGATAGATCGGAAGTCTTTTCGGCTCGTCATGAAAAAGGTAAAGTTTAAAAAAAAAAAAAAGATTTCCATTTATTCATAACCACCTTTGTTCTGTTTCATATCAGCTATGGCTTGTCTCTCTCTTCAGGTTTACTCTTTGATTCCAAGACTATGGACTTCAGTGGAAATCTCTGATGCAGACGAGCTTGATCTGCTTTTATCCGAGGTACCTGCAGACTGTTCGCAGATGATAAAAACCTTTCTCAACACAACTTTTTGTAATATTCTGTAGTTGGTCTAAACCAGCTGATAAATTTGAACAGATTATGAATCTATTATGTGTCTTTTGTTATAAGGCTGGTAATTTGATGCTGTCAGAAATGATTAAACACCTCTGATCCTACAATCTGTTTGACTTCAGGTGACAGTCAGCACTCACAGCTATTTCTCCAACTACATCCAGCTGCTGTCCCTGTGGCAAAAGAGACGCAGTAAACTCTTGACTACTCAGAGCGAGGCTGCTGATGTGTAAGTGTCATGACTGACATATAAAGCTGACAGATCCTGGATAACGGTCTTAGACCTTCAATAATCCTCTCACATTTCTTTCAGTCTGTCTGTCACACCGTTTCTTCTGGGTAATGAGCTCCTCTTTCCCATGGGAATGTTCATCCCTCCTCTTTTCCATCCCTCCTATCCAAAGTAAGATACGCACAGAGAGAAGAAGTATTCATTGTTTTTACAATGATCTGCATAAAATAAAGATTACAGTTCATGGCTTTTTCTCAAACAGAGCCTTGAATTATGGCGCAGCGGGTTTTCTTATCGCCAAAGACATCTTCCATCTGCTCGTGCCTGAGAGTAAGCAAGATCAACATTTATCCACTCATACACGTGTCTTTATCATTATGTCCATTATTAGGTCTGAAAATGTGGACACTGACAGCACTTTATGTCAGGCATTTACCAGACAAACTAAAATTGTGGTAATTAAGTGCCTCAGCTTTGATTTGAGGATACTTAGAGTTGAGGTATTACTCCTTAAATCAACGCTAGAGAAGTTTGTGAACCGTACATCTACGTGCTGGCTCATTCTGAAATACAATTACTTTTGTTCTGCATATTCCCAGACCTCAAACTGCCTTAGAGCACCTGAGATACCAAAGTTTGTGACTTTTGGGCTTTTGATGTGGCTTTCTGTGGCCTCTTACATGGCAACAATCATGTGCATGGCTGCAGATTTGCAGGGCTCACATTGAGATTTGTTTTTATGAGAGTGGTGTTACATCCCACCGCTGTAGGGGGAGTGAAAAGGGAGAAATTTTTTTTGTGTTACTTTGGGCATGAATAAAATGTTGTTTTTTAGTACTTTGTTGAGAATCTCTTGCAGAAGTGAAGTGAAGTCTGGAATTCATGACCAATATAAAAAAAAACACGCCCCCTCCTTTTGTATTGCTTGGGGGTTTAATAAAGCTGTCTTCAATTTGTCCCTCTCCTCAAGTTTTCGGCTAATAAAATGCAGCTTGAACAAACAGAAATCAGACGACTGACTAAGCAATGACAGAATGTTCCACTTTTTTTCCATAAAAAAACCCAGGATTGCTTTTATAGCACATTTTGGATCACTGTCCATCTGTAATTAAAAGCAGGGAGACGTCATCTTTGCTGCATTTGAGTGAATCTGAACTGACAGTAAATTCTGATACATTTCAGGATTTCAGGTCTTCTGTCATGTCAATAAACTGTTTGACTCAAAGCGGCTGGAAGCAATGTATGCCAAAATCATCACATTGCATCGTTTTACAGTTGCTGTTTTATGCTTTGGATCACGAGCTGTTCCAAACCCACTCCAAACTTTTCACTATTTACCATAATGATGCAGGCTGACTTGTATCAAAGTCTGCATCCATCCAGGATCCAAGTCTAATTTGTCTTTTCTATTCTTCAGGCTCATGAGTGGTTTGCACTTTGGGGTGAAGCCTCTGTTTTGCTCTCATAAGGTTTTCTCTTTATGTCAGAGTTGGATAATGATAAGTTATCCACCTGGAAAGTCTTAACTCAGCTGGATTTTGTGAATGGGTTTTCTTCTTCACCATGGAAAATCATCAGTAGATGTCAAGGTCTTTTTGATGTGACCAAGCTCACCAACGTGAGGGTACCAAAGTGCTAATTTGTTTTGTATCTGCAAACTGAAGATTCTCTGTTTTTGTTTCAGAGGGTTCCCTTAAAGGCTTGTTGAGGATTCTCAATAACAACTTTTGGAGTAAATTAAAAACCTTTCTGAGACACGATGAAGAAATAGCTGCTTCTAATTGTTCTTTCCTAACTTTCCTTGTTCCACGCATTTATAAACCTTCATTTAATTTGGATGTGAATAACCTCAAATTAAAGCTGAATCCACACATTAAACTCATATCTATTATCTGATTGTAACTTCAACTGATTTTTGGTAATCAGATAAAACAACAAACATTTTGTCAGTGTCCAAAATTCTCTCGTTAATTCACCATCTCGTTATCTGTTTTGTTATAGTTTATTCTCACAGTGAGACTGTGCGTGCTGTGGGGGAATGTGTGTGGGCTCACTACCTCAGTGTGACTGAAAAAGCAGGCAGGGATGGAGCATTCTCGCTTTCAGCACCGCAGCAGCAGGAGGTGTGGGTGCAGTACTCTGCACTGCAGGTGGCACTCCAGGTGAGGAGCCATCCTCAAACTTTAGTGTCTGTGTGACGGCAGCGTTCAGCTGATATGTTCACATTTTGTCCACTTATTTCCTCAGGCTTATCATCAAAGTCTCAGCCACAGTCCAGGTGACACCTCCCTTTCAGGGTTGTCACACACTCGTCTCTTTCTCACATCATTTTCTCAGGTAATTCCAATTTCTTCTTTTAAATGTTTTATCTTCTTCCCTTTTAACAACTGACCCTATGTTTTAATATTTTGGTCTCCAGGTAAACTGTGATGCTGACCCATACCATGAGTCCATGCCCTTGGAGCCCTCCTTCCTAATCGCAGTAATTTGTGCCAAATCTAACCTGTGCTCTACAAGCCTACAGTGCTCCATTAAACTCCAGGGGAATTCATCACAAACATGCTAAACAGTCCTCATTAATGGCAAGAAGAACTTTGTTTAAGAAACATATTGTGGGGATAGGGATGTTGGAAAACTGCTGTTTAATAAAGTTTATGTATCATAAGTGTACCTAAAGTATCTACAATCCGAAAACACGATTTTCGTATTAGCTGTAGTTTTTGTTGTTGTTGTTACGAGACGTCTGCAAATTGCGTTAATTGCACAAGCTGTTTAGTAGGCTATTCATTGAAATGGAAAATAAACATTTGAAATGTTGTTTTCATTTTCCTTTTAAGCTGTGGAGGAAGTTCTGAGTATGGAACAGGACAATGTAAAAATCGTCTGCCTGTTTAGGATGGTGGCTGACCTTGAGGACATATTACATTATTTGATCTCTTTGGCTCTCAAACTTTAACAAACAACAAAAAAGCAGAGAGCGTTTATCTGTGAGGGAACATGAGCTGAACTGCTGAAACCACTGGTTTAACCTTAACGCATTGTCACCTGTGATTAATCCGTTTTGGTATCAGAAAGTAAGTTCACAAATCAGAACAAACTTGTTCTGTTTATTCATACTGATGGAAGAGGTCTCCACCAAATTGAATGGTCCCATCAATGTCATGTAAGGTAGCAAATAGTGGTCCTACACTTTAATAATACAATTAATGGTGTTTTTTCCCCTTTAATTCATCACTTTTTTTGTCTCTGTCAAAATGTATGTGTGCAGAAACTGTATAAAGTTAAGTATATTTCATTTCAGTGCACCTCTTGGCAAATCTAGTTGTTTCACTTACCACTGGTAACTTTATAACCTGATTTAAATAAACTGTGATGAAGCCTAATTGTGTGTTCCATACATGTGTGCTGAACCAGCTGTTACATAGCAACTACAGAACTGTTATTTTTCCAAATATCACTAATATTTAAAATCAAAATTGTTCAAGGTGATTTAGAGGCGTTTCCCTGTGCAAGATCTTTTCTTGAGATATAAAATAATCTACATCCAAAAAATGCGGAGTAAAGCTCCAACGAAAAAAGTACCTCAAAGAGGTGCGGCTGGAAAAGCTACCGGGCTTAAATCGGGAGAAAACGCGCAGTTGAGACTGAATAAACGGACAGGAAAACCCACTAAAACTCCAAGAGGTAAAGGCCTTGGAAAAGCAGGAGCCAGACGTTTGGGGCGGCTGCTGAAACGGGTCATCCGGCCTCAGGAGCAGCCAAAAGGACAAGGGAAAGTTTCTCTGCCAAGTGAGTACAGTCACGGTTAAAATATTAGCTTACTGCATTAACTGCTGTAGCACTAGTTTAGCTAACGCCAGCTAATAGGTTGCTAGGATACTCGAGCATTTAATTTAATTCAGTTAAATTCATTAACATTTCATTCATCCTCCAGGAGAAATGATAAAGCTGTAGTATTAATTATCATTAAAGATATTCTATTGTTATAGATTAAAAAAAACAAATTACATATAAATCAACTGATAAAACATTTAAAAAGTTTAAGTGTAGCACAGAGAAAGGCGAGTTACAGGGATTACAGATAGGATTACACCATCTGTAACAGGCACTGTAACCCTCCTCCTTTAAAGTTGTTTCTCTGTAGAGTCTTAAAGCTGAGTTGACAGGTGTTATAGTTACAGCCATGTCTTAATGAAAAAGAAAAAAGTGATTTGGCCCCAGATATTCCTAGTGGTCCAAGTTTATCCATTTGATCTGCCAGTGATCTCACACTTCCCATGATGATCAAGGGAAGAAATTATTTAAACCATCTTTCCCCTTTTTCTCCACTCCTGGTTTCCATCCAAGACATCCCCCCTTCAAATCATCTTGATTTGAGGCCTTATTCCAGGCATTACTTTGGCTTTGTTTGCTCAGTTAGCGGATCCGACCGGTTAACAGCTTTCCTGTTGCCATGGTTATGCATCATAACAGATGTAAAAGAGCTCCGGAGTTACCAGCTAAAGTCCTTTCAGCAGCACAGAATACAAACCACCATAGAAATTATCTCAAGAAGTTGCAAAGAAAGACACAGTATGTTCAGAGCTACAGCTGCAGGCTGCCTGTCTCTAGGGTGGTTGGATTTGATATATTCACATTAAAATTCAGTATATTTAAGTCACTGTAAGTTGCACTTAAAACACTGAATGAAAATATTGAAGAAATTGTCAGGGAAATATTAGCTTAAAAATGAAAGAAGAAAGAATAATTAAGTAGATAATTAGAATAGATGCATTGCAGAATAATACAAAAGATCATTATTTGGATAACTGTCACTTCCTGTAGCTTTGATTTAGTTTCTTTCTGACATAGTGCTAATATATCAGAGCTATTTTAAGACCAGAAAACATTTTTTAAAAGGAAAAATGCTTAAGTTCTTTCTTTAATATACCTTATTTAAAAAACTTGAGTTTTGCAGTAGCACCAAACTAGTAGCGGCTTGGACATATTGCATTTTGAATAGTAAATCGCTGGCAAATAAAGTGGATGAGCGTGAAGTGCTGAAAAACACACAGCAGTAATAAAGGGAACTTTGTATTAGTGTGTTTCACCAACACTTGTTTGCAAAGTTTAACTTCTTTCCTTCAGTGAGGCTTATTTTCTCTTAAAAATCTAGATTTTTGTTTGAGGTTTCAGAAGTTTGATTATACTAGCACAAATTGTGTGCCATATTAACTCCCGTGCCAAGAAAAAAAGTAAATAATATACATCATCCCAAGTGGAAATTCAACAAATTGGCATGGGATGTGTGCAGTCAGTATGGAAAGATTCTACAGTGCAAAACTGCTAACCATGCATGGTGTGGGTGGGTATTATAAAGAGAATACACCTGTAAACTGTAATTGTGACAACCTCTCCATCTTTCAGAGACTCCGGTTCGTCTTTTCAAGCATCAGATTCAAACAGAGGCCAACAATGCACCCAAAGCAAGCTCCCCAAAGCTGGCCTCGCCACAGGTCTCCAGGCTCATACTCAGTGTTGTCTCCAAGTGCAAACACAGAGGCGGCATCTCCATGGCAGAGCTCAAACAGACTCTGGCAACTGAGGGTTACGACGTCACCAAGAACAACAGGCAGGTGAACGTGGTGACCAAAAGGCTGGTTAACAGCGAGACCTTCGTGCGAACTACAAGAAATGCATCATTCAGACTCAACAATAAGGTAAGATGCATTTCGTCATTTAATTTGGTAATATGTCACTTTGATGTGTTCTCAATGAGTTTAATTTCTAACCCTTTTTTACTCTACAAAACCAGAAGCTCACAGACACAACTCGAGTTAAGGCAAAAACTTGGAAATCTTCGAAACCAAAAAGGGAGTTGAAGCAGAGCACCTCAGCCCATAAATTCCTCAAAGGGGCAGAAAGGTCACAGAGAGGACACAGAATGACTCCCAAACCAAGGGGCAAATCCCGCAAGCCAACAGGCAAGACCCAAAGAGCACCGGCCAAATTACACAGACAGCCAGGCAAAACTCGCAAACCAGCAGCCAAATCACACAAACAAAGAAGACAGGCAACCAAACCCAGAAGAAAAGCTGTAAAGCCAGTTGGTAAGAAACGTCGACCTGCAAAGAACCGAGCACGAAGGCCACTAAGGAAGGCTAAAAGGTCTCGGAGACGCCAACCAAAGCACGACCAACATCCATATAAATCTTCTCGGACAAGACAACCGCCAAGACGGAGGCTTCCCAAAACAAGAGGAAAGTCCCGGCAAATACGAAATGTCAGGAGAAGAGCTTACTACTAAGATTAGTGAGCAGCAATAAACTGAAACCTCTACAGCAAACTGAAACTGTTTATTATTCTTTGATGCATCGGATGTGTTAAAAATACTGAAGTGTCCTAAAGTCACTTCATCTCTCCACAAGAACTTTCACCATTATGCTTTGCTTCAAAACTGTAAAGAAAAACAAACAAACAAAACAAAACAAAAAAAACACTCATTTCCTGATAATACATTTTAATGTAATTATTCTATAAAACCCCCAAACTCAGAATTGATCATGGTAGAAGAAAAACATTCATGTTTTTACATGAAAAGACAATACTGGGTACAAAACCACTTTAAGCTCCACCGTCATAAGAATACACGTACAGTACAGCAGGATAGATGTCTGTAGTCTGTGTGGCATCACTGGATGTTTGGTCCAGTCTTTCTAGTCCACTGAAATGAGGTCCATGTATGGCACCTTCTCTGTTCAAGTCGGCACTTATCAGTTTATTTTGATATGTTTGTCACATGACGCCCCACACTTCCTCAAAGGCGGAGCAGATCTTGGCACAGGTCAGTGCTCCAGAGAGCGGGTAGTTACTGATGGACACAGTCTTCTCCGTGTAGTCCACGTTCACCTGATAAAAACACACGCATTAGTCAAATTTAAACAGTATTTGTAACTAAGAGCTCGAAACAGCTACTGCCTGTATCGGTCTCTCACCGCTCCATGTGCAAAAGCTCCGATCACCACTGCAGCAGGTCCCTCTGGCACCAAAGTCCGGGCGCCGACGGCTTCCCCTGAAGAGAAGGAGGTGGCGATACGAGGGCAGCCGGGAGGCAGGTGGTCAGAAACAGGATTTTTAATCATCCTCAGCAGCTTTTGCGGACCATCAGCTGCCCTGACACTCAGCTTGTGCAGCAGCTGCACTAAGGTAGAGAAAGAAGAAATATTAGGAGAGCAGCTGAGGAGGGAGGGAAGGCGTTGTTTATGCACGTGGAAAAAAGAACAAAAAGCACGATTGAAATGATAGCTTACCCATGAGGCCACAGAAGCGAGTGAAGGTTCTTGGTATGCGGGTCTGTGGGTTGATCTCTATTAATGCGTTTTTCTCTGTGTGGATGTAAACCTGCAACAGGCCTGCCCTGTTCAGCGGACTGTCCATCAGCATGAGCAGACACTGGAATGAATCAGTTTAAGGCCAAAATTATTTACCCGTGATGTCCCAAGTAACTTTACAAGCTCACTGCATAGTAAAAGACAACAAACACAAGCACGAGGTTGTAGGTGAAGAAAACAGCTGCACACATGAATGTGAATTGTCACCTGATGAGTGATGTCTGGTCTTATATGTCCCGGGTTTCTTCCGCTTTTGACGATGATATTTTTGTGCTGGTCACAGTTTAACAACTCAAAGGTTTTCCCGACCTGGGTGATAAAAAAACACAACAATAAAATGGATCGATTGCCTTTAAATCCATTAATGGCACTAGTTGATTGCCGACATGGGCAGGTTGAAAGTGCGTCACAACCCGACTCTGATGTTTACCTTCACTGTTTCTAGCGACGCCCCCTCCAGAATAACAACCAGTCTCCTTTCTGCCATTCGGTCATGAAGGCTACGGAGGTGCTTTGCTGGTTTTGGTTCATATTCGTCCAAATGTTCAAGACCACGCTTCTTACCATCTGGGGCCGCCATGATGTCTTCTCTGGCCTCCTCTGTTAGTCGCAGAATGATGACGTCATGACCAAACAAAGCTGTCCAACGTGGGTGGGTTACTTCAGAGCCACTCTGGGTTAATTATTCAGTAGAATTTTTTTTTTATGTAACAACTTTTAAATATAGCTTACGTATTTTTTAACAGTATTAATCTTTATGTTTTAGTTACATTAATTATTTGAAAAAAATACGGCCTGAAACGGCCAGGCGTCTGCATGCGCATGTGACCCTATTCCGTCACTTTTGTGCGCCGGATGTACTCCTGCAACGTGCGGTGCGGGATTTCACGTGTGGAAATTCATTCTACAACACTGTATAAACTGAAGTCGTGTCAGAAAGTATCAGATTATAGGTAAGTATTGGAAGAATTAGTACTAACCTTGTTCCTACAGCTGAAGACTCGCTGAGGTATCGTCACTAAAGTTTCAACTTTTTAACAACCGCGTGCGGTCACGTAGCAGACGCTGTGTAAACGATCATTATTTTGCAACGACTCTGTCTCATAGAAACTGTTAAAGCTGTCGTCTCATTCTTTTACATTTTGGTATGTGTATATCCAACCTTAAGGAGCCACGAACTAGCGAGTAGAAGTACGAAATAGATACGTGTAAAATTTTAGGATACTTTTTTTTTTTTTTAAGTATTTATGGGGTAATGCCGTTATTCGTCACACTAAGGACGTTACCCCTGCTTAAGATAATAGTGCATTTGTCTCAATTCTTCTCAAACGGTGTTTCTGCTTCACTGTTTGATTCGTCATTAAACATGTCCGTCATAATCTGACTCCCCAGACCACCTACTGACTTGTAGGCCTAAACCAAAAACCTAAACGTGTGTATTTAAGATCTTATAGCCCAGTAGGAGTCTTGTATCTGCTGGACTTAGTTGGAAAACCTGTGCACTATATGTTGTCAAAAATATCAGCAATATAGAGTAATACTCTGTAAAGTCAGAGCATCAAAAGTATCACTCTTACACCTTGTCATTATTGTTCACAACCTTGCTGCCTCCTGTTTTTCAGACTGTGTGTAGCTCATAGTCATGGGTCGGAAGTTGGATCCCACCACTAAAGTGAAGAGAGGGCCTGGTAAGAAATCCAGAAAGCAGAAGGGAGCAGAGGTCGAGTTGGCTAAGTTTTTAACTGATGGTAAGAACCCTTTGCCAGCTTTTCTGAATATCTTGTAGCGCTGAATTAATCAGTTTTATTAAGTCACGCTGGCTGTGGCTTGTTCATTAAAAAAAAAAAAAAAAAAAAAAAGAACTAAATTTTTCCCTTTGCAGAGGAAGCAGAGACAAAACGTCTGTCAAGTCGAGGCAGGAAAAGGTAAGATGTAAACTGATGGCATGACATTAAATACCTCTACACTGATTGAAAGTTGTTCATTCATATTTTTTTTGTCATTTTCAGAGCTGCAAAGAGAGTTCAGAATACGCAGAAGTCTAAAGTTGTTGCTGAGGAGCAGCCAAAGAAAGGTATCCACATCCGTCTCAGACGGTGTGCAGCACATGTTCTTATTACTGTTTAATTACCACCTGACATCTGTAATGGACTGTCTGATTCCCTACATGTTAACTTGTTTGGAAGCTGTTAATTGTTTTTGCATTTTTTCATGTTTTTCTACCTCTTTAAGATCAGTTTCAGAAAACTAAACATTTTGATGCATTGTTTCTCTTTTTTTTCGTAAAGGATTCACTGATGAAAACAGCAAATGGCTGAAACCAGCAAAGAGGAAGCGTGAAATTGGTGAACCTGAAAGTGAGGATGACAGTGAGGAGCACTGGGAGGATGAGGATGATGAGGAGGAGGAGGAGCAGCAGCAGCAGCCTGTTAAGAAAGGAGGAAAAGACCAAGAAAAGAAGAGCGCAAAAGTAGAAGTGAAAAAACTGGATGAGGAGGAGGGCGATGATGATGAAGCGGATGATGATGATGAAGAAATGGTTGATGACTACGGTACACTAGATGATGGCAGTGGAGCTGAAGCGGAGGAAGGGGACAGTGATGGAGAGGATGTATGTAAAATGGTTCAGCTGACTTCTTATTTATTTAGCAGGTGCACTTGATTAGATTTAAATACTTTAATGTTAAAACAACCTTTTTTATGATAAAAAAAAAAGAAGAAAACTCACAGTTCTAGCTCCTGACCCTTTAAGGCAGTCACTGTAATTAGAGTGTGGGGCAGGTGCTCGTTCTCTGTTTGGTGTGTCTCCATCCCTGGTTATGTGCAAGTATTTTTTTCATAATTGACACAGACAAGCACAGGAGAGCGAAGCCTGGCTCTGTCACGATACATTTCAGGCAATTCAGGAGAGGCTCTGTAAGTTCACAGGCCTTTGATGTGCACTGAAAATCCAAAGAAACTTACAGGGTTTCCTCAGTGCAAGTTTGCGTATTCATTTTTTTGTTTTGTTTGAAAAGTTCCTCCAGTTTCGCCGTACAACTGCAACTCCATTTGTTGTGTTTTTTTCCACATTCAGCTTCTTCCCATTGAACGTGCTGCAAAAAAAGCGAAAAAGCAGAAAGAAACGTTGGATCTGGGGAGTGACGAAGATGAGGAGGAGGAGGAAGATGACGACGATGATGATGAAGATGAACAGGAATCAGATGCTGACATGGATGAGGATGACACAGTTCAAACCAACACAGATGAGGGGGACAAATTCAGGCTGCCTGGTGCAGAGGAACGTGAGAACGAGGGTGAGTGAACTCATTGCTTCTCTTTTACTGCAGCAAAATCAGTTGTTGTTCAGAAAGCTAAATCTTTATTCTCTTTTGTTTATTTTTTTTTTAGGTCTCCTGTCTCTAGACCTGAAGACAATCCACCAAAGAATAAAGGACAACATCGACGTCCTTTGTAATTTCTCAGCAAAAAGGGAGGAAGGCAAAGACCGAATAGAGTACCTCTCTCTTCTGAGGAAAGATCTCTGTACCTATTACAGCTACAACGACTTCCTCATTGAGAAATTAATGGACCTCTTCCCACTTTCAGAGGTGTTTTTCTTTTCTTTTTAATCGGTAGACTAAGGCCCCAGAACACACGAGCACGGGTTCTTTGTTATGTTATGTTTGCGTCTGTCTTTTACATGTAAACAAAGTTTGGGGAACTGAAACTGAGCTTTTTTTTTTTTTTTAGCAAAACAACTTCCAGGGTTAAGAGTTTAACTTACTGTGTAAACTGTAAGGTTTACGCATCAAAATATGTGCCGAATGACTCTTTGTTGATGTGGCAAACGGAGACGCCATCAAGATCTAGCTTGATTTTACATGTTTGCACATGTACAGTTACTCAGCAGGTGAGACGGTTTACTGCTAATTAATCCAACACGAACTGGCCAACGTCCTCGGTTTTTGAGAAGACTCGATTGGACGTCTATTTGTTGGACCGTCTTTAAGAATAAAGTTGCTGTATTGAGCTGCTTTGCCGGCACTTTCGGGGGAAGAAAACTGATGAGATCATCTGTCGTCGCTCTCAGATAAGTTGCTAACTGAACTATTTAGCAGGCGATAGGAGGAGAGGAGATGATGTGTGACAGCGAACACCTTTGTGTGGTTAAAAGTGGTTTTAGCAATCAGTTAAAACAATACAGTTGGCTGTTACTAAAGTACTTGTGTTGTTACCACAGTTTTTGTAGATAGTCGTCTGGACGTGATTCTTTTTTTCTTTTTCCTTAGGAATGAAGGAGGAAAAAAATAAATACCCGTGTTCGTGTGTACTTGCCTTAATGGTTGAATGTGCCAAAAAAAAAAGTAGGACGTTTTAAAGATGACTTCATTGTCTTTCTTGTCAACAGCTGGTCGACTTCCTTGAAGCCAATGAAATCCAGAGACCTGTCACTATTCGCACCAACACACTGAAAACCAGAAGGCGGGACCTGGCGCAGGTAACTACTCTGACAGGGAGTTGTGGAATTAAAAGTCCAATAATAATATTTAAATGCACAATGAGAAGCAGACATGACTTCTTTGTGGGTTAACTAGTTTAGGACGTCATTTGAAATCGTAACAGTATTGTTTTGTGATCAGAATTTAAACGGCGATTACACAATGCAGTGTCTGTTCTGGAAACCCAGGTTATTATCTGCATATAGAAGGTGCGAAAGTCTCTTTTTAGTTGTTGATAAGTTGTGAAAGTTTATCAGACTCTTAACGAAAACAAAATGCATTAAATGAGCCACAGACGTTAACTTAATGTTAATACAGGCTGTTTCTGACTCATCTGCTATGACATAACCATCCTGGGTGTCGTCACATATGATGAGAGCCTTAATGGTTTTTTATTTTGCCATTTCCCCCACTTTCCACTTCGAGTTTGTCACAGGTTGAGAATTTATTGGGGAGTAGGAGGCACAGCTGTAATTTGTAAATGTTCCCTAACAGCTCCGTATGTGGACAATTGGCAGTTTTTGGCAGAGAGCTACTCTGGAATATCTTTTAGCCACAGCATGCAAGATCCTTATTTAGATGACGTCGGTGTTGGCAATGCTCATCCTTAATGCCCCAGAAACACACCTGCCGAGTTCAAAGATGATCAGAAGAAAGATTGTTGAGAAAAACACAGACGTGTGTTAAACAAAGAACTTATGAAGTCCAATCTCTTGTTTGGTACTAAAGTGCTCACATTTTGAACTTGTTCTTTATTTTGTGTTTTTCCTTGTTCAGGCTTTGATTAACAGAGGAGTGAACCTTGATCCACTGGGGAAATGGTCTAAAGTTGGTTTGGTTATCTTCGACTCCTCGGTACCAGTCGGTAAGATTCATTTCAGCATTCTGATTTGAGCCATTGAGGATGTTCACTGGAGAATATCAGAGACTGACTGCAGCCAAAAGAGCTTTAACTGTAATTCTTCACTTCTGTCGAAACAGGCGCTACCCCAGAGTATTTGGCTGGTCATTACATGCTGCAGGGGGCCTCCAGCTTCCTGCCAGTCATGGCGCTCTCTCCACAAGAGGGCGAGTTGGTGTTGGACATGAGCTCGGCTCCGGGGGGAAAGACCACCTATTTAGGTAAGATGTGCTGCCTTTGCTCTTTGTTTGATGTGTATAACTGAGGTGTGACAAACTGTCATCTGTGTGGTAAATGTCTACTTTAAATAAGTTTGAAAATTAAGGGCCGAATGTGAATGTTTCCTCCCGCAGCTCAGTTGATGAGAAACACAGGAGTGATCGTCGCTAATGATGCCAACGCTGACAGATTGAAGAGTGTGGTTGGAAATATTCACCGTCTGGGGGTCACCAACACTGTGGTCAGCAATTATGATGGCAGGCAGTTCCCAAAGGTAATGTGCATGTGGAGTATTGATGTGCACTACGTGTTTGGTTTGGATTTATGTCAGATTCATGTGTACTAACCTGTTTAAATTGTTGCTGAAGGTAATGGGCGGATTTGATAGAGTGCTGCTTGATGCACCGTGCTCAGGCACAGGAGTCATTGCTAAAGATCCAGCTGTGAAGACCAGTAAGGTACAATAACATTCACTGTCTGTGTGTACATTCTTACAGATATCTGAGTTTGGTTATGATTATGCGACGATACATTTCTTCCTCTAACATTCCATTTCCTGATAGGACGAGGCAGATATCCAGCGCGCTGCTCACCTGCAGAAGGAGCTGATCCTGTCTGCCATCGACTCTGTGAACGCTGAGTCCCCTTCTGGAGGATATCTGGTCTACTGCACGTGTTCAATAATGGTAAGTGTTAATCCAGAATTGGTTTAGTGTGTGTTCATAGTCATGTTGATCAGGAAGGCACTTGATACTCTGGAAAAGTGGCGGCTAATACAGGTAGTGTACCAGTTGCACATAAAATCGAGGATTTAGTCGTTTTATGCTTCAGGTGTTTGAAAAAACATCAGTTAAATGCTAAAAGGAAGTAAACACCTACACTCATCACACCTTCAAATCCATCCAGATTATTAAAACTTCCATAAGGAGTGACAGCTGAACCTAGATACCAAAGAAATTCTCTTTGCGGTTGAGTTGTGTGATGTCATCGAGATCAAAATAACTCTAAAACCACCAGAATCTGCCAGATATCTCACATAGCTGTTGCCGTTCAACTACGTATGCATACAGGGTTAGGGTCAACCCAATTTCTATTGGGCACACAAGCAAACACACAGTGGTCTGAGAATTAAAATCTCCAAAAGCATTAGAAACCCTGTCCTGTCCTGTCCCGTCCCGTCCCGTCCCGTCTCGTCTCTGTGTCAGCAACAGCTGTGCACTGCGTCTGGCCCTGTGCAGCGGAGGTAGTGGGAGTCATCCTTGAGCTCTATTCTGAAGTTAAAACATGTTCAACTTGGCTGCAGCGCATCATATTGGAGGGAATCTGACAGATCTCAAACAAATGGCCAAATGTTCTGTGGAGTGATTGGCTGCCTAAAGTTGGTTCTAAATTTTGTGGTACGATTCTCCCCAACAGAGTGTCAAAATGCTCCCTATACTTAGCTTTAAATGCACCTGGAAGCGGTCATTGCACAGGTGTGAAGCTCCTGAACGAGCCTAAACTCCTGTCTTTCCCTGAGGATATCGTGAACCTACATTCTCTAAATTGCTGCTCGTCTCCTCCTCCTCACGAGGAAACAGCTTGACAGATGCGTCCTGTATCCCGCTGAAAAAACTGTCTCCTTCCTGGATATGTTTTCGGTCGACTCGCAGCTGTGACCGAATTTGGACGCCGTTTGCGTATGCACCCTCTGCTCTGTGCCACTCCCACGGCATACCTCATCCAACGTGAAAGCATCTGAAGAAATGTTCAGCACCAGTAAAAGCAGACGATTTTAATTACAGATAAACCCCATTTAAACTGAGGCATGGGGGTGAAAATGTTGATGTTTAGAACGGCTTTGCTGCTTCAACAACAGAGTAGGCTGTCATTGAATAATCTTTTAATTGTGCCTCATATCAAATTGTGTCTGTAAGGACATCTGCCACAGAGTTGAATGATAAGTGGATGTTTTAAAAAGGAAAATGGTCACCACACCAATGAGTGGCTCAAAAAGTTGAAAGCCCACATTTGAATCGGCTTTAAAAATCCAGAATAAGTCCTTTCACACGGAAGCGCGGTCCTACATTTCAGTTACGCAAAACACCTGCAAGAGGTTATTTCTGCTGAATCTTTGAACCATAACTAATTGTTTAAAGATGATTACCACTAGGTGATCGATTCAGCTTGGATAGTAATCAAATTACATTTTCCATTAGGTGGAGGAGAATGAGTGGGTGGTGAACTACGCTTTGAAGAAAAGGAATGTCAAATTAGTTCCCACAGGACACGACTTTGGCAAGGAAGGCTTCACGAGGTAAATAAAGTGTCCAGTGTTTCATGTCAGTAAGTTTTGGAGTAACTGAGTGGCAAGTTCTGTGATCATTTACCACAAACATATTTTCTTTTCTTTTAGTTTCAAAGAATTTAGATTCCATCCTTCTCTGCGACTCACACGGCGATTTTACCCTCATTCCCACAACATGGATGGATTTTTTGTGGCCAAGTTCAAAAAGTTCTCCAATGTAGTTCCAGCTGCACCTGCAGGAAAAGGTAACTATTGCCAGCTTTGATTGTGATGATATACCCTGTTTATAATGAACGTAACCCTCTGTGTTTGTTACCACTGTAGAAGAAGAGAAAACAGAGGCTCCTGAAGCTACAGTAGCTACAGACTCTCCAAAAGCGAAACCATCCAAAAGCGCCAAGACGCTGAAGACGGCCCCGACAAAGGCTGGCGGCTTAAAGCAAAACGGAACAGCAGCTTTGAAGTCGGCGAACATGAAGGCAACAGGAAAAAAGAACTCGCACACTGGGCCAAAGAAAGCAAAGATCGCCAAGATGGATGGAGAGACTGTGAAGGGTGCAGAGACCAAGAAGCCCGTGGTGGGGAAAGCCGACGAGAGTAAAGCGTCCAAAGCTGACAAAAAAGATGGAAGCAGATTTGAGAAAAAGCAAGTCAAGAAGAGAAAAGTATCCATGAATGAGAAGAACAGAATGGGAAAGAATAAATTCAACAAGTTGAAGCACATGTTGGGCAAAAACAAATAAAGAGTGACAAGTGGACGGTGTGTAAAAATGTTCCACTTTTACATAAGAACTTTGTAGAGTTTTATTGAAACTCCATTTCTGTCCATCTAAAGGGTTTAAGTCGGTTTGTTCTGTTGGCTTTTCAGAGCAGTTTGTGTCAAATGTGACTGTAACATGGCTGTACTGATGGAGGAGAAACACATCTTTTCTTTTTTTTTATTTGTATTACAGAATATTCATTATCTTTGTTAGATAATTGCAAGTGAGGACACCCTCCATAAGATAATAAATGTTTTAAAAGATTTTTTCCCATCACTTGTTTGATATGTCATTAATTTGTACCATGTTGTACTTGTCTAAATGTTTTCATCACCTAAATAATCGATTCTCTAATTGAATTTTAGACCATTTAGACTCATTTAAGCATCCAAAAGAGTGAAATTTGCACAGAAGTGAACTTAATGTCATAACGTCATAATGTAGATGAGAAACAGCTACTGTTTTAGATGATTAAAAGTCGATGTTGCTGTTTTAAGTCGTAACCAATTGATTATTCGAGTGTGCAGCTGCAGCATACCGATATACAGACATAGTGTTTTGGCGAATAGCTTTGTAGTGCTTACTAGTATTGATTGCATGTATGTAAACCGGGAGATGATCGCCTGAAATATTTAGCAGTTTGGAGTAGAGTTTGTCCTGGAAAGTCAAACAGCCAATCAGATTAATCCATTTCCAAACGGAAGCTGTGTTGTTTACATTTTCCAAGATGGCGGCGGGGATGTATTTGGAGCATTATTTGGACAGTAAGTTGTTTTTCCAGCTTCAGGATCGCTGGAACATATTTTACCTCAAATTGCTATTGCATATTTAGTTTTTCCTTACGAACTGTTGCTCCTGGTCGGCTCTCAACACGGAACAGAGTGCGTTAACCGTTCTCTAACGGTTAGCGGGTTTAGGCTCGGTCTAATTGCTGGAATATAGCATCTCACCAAGCACTAAGAAAGGATGCTGCTACATACTGTAATACTCGTGCTGGCATGCTTCAGATTCGCTTAACACACAAGTCAGCTGTCTATATGTCACTTGTTGAATTGCGGTAGTTCAGAGTATGAATTTGCATACAAGATTGAGTTGGCCTCTGTGGTTGCGTTTTCATTTCACTGTTTCGTGATGATTTCCCTGACAACCAATCCCTTCCGCCACACCAGGCATAGAAAACCTTCCCTTCGAGTTGCAGAGGAACTTCAATTTAATGAGGGATCTCGATCAACGCACAGAGGGTGAGATTACTGGACTCTAAAATTTGCATGTGTATCAGTGTGAAGACACAGACCAACCTCTAATCAAGACCTGTCATGTTAGGATAAAAAGGATCTTTGAGATTATAGCACTTTGTATTATTGCTGCAAAAGCACAGTTTGATAGCATTCACATTCTCAAAGGTAAGCAAATTACTTAAAAGAACCCCAGCATGATTAAACTGGAGGGTAATCGTGTCATTATGGGCTTTAGATAGTTTTAAACTTTTAAAACTAACTAAAGAGGTCTGTTTAAAAGATTCAGCACTTGGTAATTGGACCCATTAAGGGGCCAAAGAAGAATGAATACATCATGAAATTATAAACATTCGTCATACAAAATAATTGTGTATTTTCTGGTCTGTTTTTGCCTTTTTCTTATGAACCCTTGGATATCTTTACTTATTTAGATCACAAAACAAAACCTTAATAGTGCAGGTTTAAGTACATAGCCTGTGATTGGGAATCACAGATAGGGAAATGTCATGTTTTAGCTCTTAGCCAAAAGGTTTGTGCAGCACAGGTTCGTTGGATAGTATATTTTACTCCTAATGTAATACAAGTTAAATCCTTTCAATAATTTACAATGATGGGCTGTGATGATTTTAGGGAATGTTGACCTAGTCAGTGTCAGTCTTATTGTATCCTTTGGAAATATGATTATAGTAACAGGACTGTTCAAATATTTCTTTGTTTTATTTTTATTTTTGCAGATTTGAAAGGACAGATTGACTCTCTGGCTAAAGAATACACAGCGAACGCCCGCACTCTTTCCTCCGAGCAAAAGCTGTCCATACTGAGGCAGATTCAGCAATCCTACAGTAAATGCAAGGAGTTCGGAGATGATAAGGTGCAACTGGCCATGCAGACGTATGAAATGGTTGGTACCTTCAGAATAAATACATTATGTTGTAGACATCTGTTGTCAGTTTAATCGATAAAACGTGTAAAACTGTTTTTGTTTCGCAGGTCGACAAACACATCAGACGTCTCGACACAGACCTGGCTCGGTTTGAGGCGGACCTGAAAGAAAAGCAGATTGAGAGCACAGACTATGATTCCACCTCGAGTAAGGGGAAGAAAGGTGTGTGTACGCTCCATTTACTCTCAGCTTTGTGATGACGACCTTGTCGGTTTCCAAGAATCTGTACTGAGTGGCGTACTTTGTTGTTTTTTTCGGGATTGCAGGAGACTCCAGACAAAAAGAAAAGAAAGCGGCGAAAACAAGGTCTAAAGTGAAGAGTTCAGATGAAGATGGCAGTCCCAAGAGTGCACAGAAGAAAGTCAAACTCCTTCAACCGTACGTTGTGTTATTTGTGATGATCATGTGAATTGTTTTTAGTGTTATTGTCATTCTCCCAATTCCCGTTGACGATATTTCTCTCTATCATCAGAGGGGAATTCAACAGCCCTGCCTCCAACTTCGGGAACGTGCACCCATCTGATGTCCTGGACATGCCGGTGGACCCCAATGAGCCCACCTACTGCCTGTGTCATCAGGTGTCTTATGGCGAGATGATCGGCTGCGACAACACTGATGTGAGTTTCACTTTCTGGCCATCTTTCAGTCTCGGTCAGAGATCACGACAGTCGTCTTCGCTTTCGTGCTGAGTGTCATTTGTGTTTTTATTTCAGCAGAAAAGCTTACTGCATTTATTGAAAGAGACAAATATTAACCCATTCTGACCTGTTTCAGCATGTGAGTGCACCTGCTCACATGTTCACAGGGAGCCTCGGGTCTTAGCTTTGTAAACACATCCATGCATTTATTTTTTCCTGCATTTGAGGACGTGGGTGAAATAAGCAGTCAACGCCATGGCCGATCATTTCCACGGTGTGCCGATTAGTCTCAAAAGCACAGATTCAGAACAATGATGTAATAATAGATGTAAACCAAAGGTACCAATCCCATCAACAATGCTCATCGAGCAAGTGTCGTCTAATGTGCTGCCGCCTGCTGAGGGAGAAACAGAAGTGCCTGAGACGCCGGCAGGCTCAACACAAACAAATAAAAAAAAGCTGGAAAAGTAATTGGATGGAACTTGTCGACATTTTAATCGATGAGGAAAACAAGTCGCTAAACAAAACGTCCCACCCCATAACGCACTGCAGGGACAGAGGAGGTCATTCTCCAACATCCCTCCACTGTGTAACATCTGGACACAGCATTGCACTTCACATCTGTGAATAAATAAACTCTTGCTGCCATCTTTTTGCACCATCTGTATTTACATTGCATCATTTGGATGTTTTACACAGAAATCTGTGGATGTACTCCTAGTTTTCTTCATTACTTGTTGCTAATTTAAATCAGAATAATTATACGTACATATTAATGTTTTTCCCCCTATTGCACTGATACTTGTGACAAAATAATTCTGCTCATGGGATCAATAAGGTTTCTACCAGCACGTTATTAGCAGACACATTTTGATATAATGCACTGCAGGCGACTCTGCGAATCACTTTTTCCTCCTTCAGAGACGGCACCAATCTGCATATTAACAGACTCGTAACTATTAAATGAAGCAAGGTTTAGTGTAAAATCAAAGCAAATTTAAAGGATCACAGGAAACAGAACTCCTAAATTCGTTATTTTGGCCAACAAATATGAGATTTTTAGGGTTTATTTACTGCCGACAAAGAAGCTTTTGTAGAAAAGAAAGATTGTATGAAAAAGTAAAGGAGAAAGTTACAGAAGCTCATTTGGAACTAACATCATTTTCACTGCAGATACAAATAAGCCACTTGATAAAACTATGTAAAATAGACTTTTTTAAAGCTACATTGAAGTAAAAGTGTGTGTGTTTTTTTTTTCCTTTTATCTGTAATATTGTGACTATTGAGTGTGATTTATCAGGCGCCACACGAAGCGTACAATATGTGAAGGCTCTCTGAGCGGATAGTTTTGGATTATCTGTTTTGAAAAGCCTGGTTTTGTCTGGGCTAAGTGCTCCATTTGCACAACACTTAGCGGTACTTTTACGTGCTTTTGTCTTTTTTTCCAGTGCTCCATCGAGTGGTTCCATTTTGCATGTGTGGGCCTAACAACCAAACCACGAGGCAAATGGTGAGAAAGTCCAAAGCGACGGGGAAATTCGGGACATATCAGCATGTACAGTGAAGGTGTGAATTGTTGCCAGTTACCTTTAATTCCCTCTTCTTATTCATGCTATGCAGGTACTGCCCACGGTGCTCTCAGGACAGAAAGAGGAAGTAAAACACCTGGTTGTTCTGGAACAAAACGTGGACACCGACCTGATGGACGATGAGAAGAATATTTCTTCACTAGTGACTAGAACCTTTTGTTTCTCATCTTTTTCTTAACATTCGGTGCTTTTCTCTGGTTTATGTCCTTGCCTTGGTCTGATGCAGTGGGTGTGAAGGAGCCAAGTGGTTACAAATTTATTTAAGGTTTGATTATTTTATTTTTTTAATGGATAACATTAATTTAGTTTTTTTTCTTTCTTTTTTTTAAGTTACCCTTGGTGCTCTTATTGTGACTTATTTTTTTACATTTTGATGTCCAAGTGAATAATAAACACTACAACTGCCCCCAATTGTTTAATAATTGAAGTTTCCATAAAACTATATACTGTATGTACATGTACAACCATAAAATTGAAAGTATTTTCACTCAAAACTGGCCATGGATGATTTTTTTTTTTGCTTTGTTGTACGGGGTTAGCTTCTTGTGTTTAACCTTGGAACATTAGTTTAACGGAAGGGCAAATATGAATAGAAATGCAGCATCCTGACAGTATTAGGCAACTATGGTAGTGCGTTGAACCATTTCATTTGAACATTTGACCAAGTGCTGCGTAGTAGGACATTTCTTGAAAAGTGTTGTAATTTCTGTAGCTGAAACATTGGTACCGGAGCGTGGGAATGATTGTGTTGTCAATCATTTTAATACAGCTACTACCTCAAAAAAAAAAACTTTTTCTGTGTCGTCTTTTGTCTCAGTGTGTTCCGTTATAATGCACTTTTTAAACTGGATTTGTCTGACTCTGAAATGGCAGTTCTCATTTTGTAGTGTAGTGTTCATAGTTGTCCAGTAGGTGGTAGTGTTCAGTCGAGCTCACAGCCAAAGGGGCGCATGTGACGTCACTGCTACGTTACTTTGGCGCGATGTCCAAACAAATTTGAAAAGCAGAGGACTCGAACCGTTTCGTACACGGAGGAAGACGAGAGTAGGGGGACTTCTTTTATACAAAAGTTTGAATTGTGGCAAGCGGCACAGCTGTTATTCCAGGTAACTTATGTTTTATCCATCCATCCATCCATTTCGATGGTTTAGTCTTTCTCAAACTTTTTCCGCCAAACGGCTGACACGTTTGTGTGGCTAGCTTTGAAAGTTAGCCTGCTAACTTTAATAGCATTAGCTGTTGTTTGTTTTGAGTCACATTAACGTTATCTTACAGTTATATAGAGACCGCTTCAAGTTTTTATGCTACTTATAAAGACGGGAGTAATTTTTGCATGTTCAGATTTTTAGCACCCCCAGTTAGCATTAAGAACAAGCAAAAACACGATGTAACCCCATAGTTTGCTACTACAACAATGCCCCGTATCTGTAACGGAGATCATGCATATTTAGCGGAGCAAACCGACTTACTAGGTTATTTAAGGTTGCAAATCCACTAATGTTTTCATTCTTAGGGATGTCGTGGGACTTTTTTGTGCCTGTGTGCGTGGGGGACCTAGTGAAGACTGGTGGGATCAACCAATACGTCGTGCAGGATGTGGTCTCCCCAAAACAGCTTTCATCCCAGCTCAGTAGTAAGTTTAAATAGTAAGTTTGTATGGATTATGGAGCTCCTCTTTGTTAACGCATGGTTGTGACTGGACTCTCTTTCACATCAGGATTCAAGGCAGCTCTGAGAAGCCAGGGCCCTTTGTGTGTATTGGAGCATTTCGACACAGGCTACAGTGTGTTACAGTAGGTGTTGATCGTGTGATGCTTGAAGTTTTTACTGTGATTAATTAATTATTTTTTTTTTTTTTACAAAATAAACTCTTTTCTTTTTAAGGCACTTCAACTCAGTGGATCTTGGGGTGAAAGAGGATACTCTGGAATTGCTTGTCCAAGGTTAGCCCCCCCCTTTGAATGTATGTTTTTATATTTAAATTGACAACCGTGATAAACTCGGGACATCCATTCTGATATCATGAGTTTTCTTTCTCTTCCAGTGGTTAGTGGCCTGGCTGTTTCCCTGCCGGCACTTCTGGTCTCCACCTCCCTCTCAGCTGCTGAGCGCAAAGAGAATCTTAATGCAGTTAAAATGAGTGTCTTCTTGCTCTGCAAACTCGCCGAGAGCCTTGAAAGCGTCTCCTACAGACAGTGTATTGTCACAGCACCAGGGAAGGTATGGTTATCGATGAGCTTTTTACTTTGGCTATAGCCTTTCAATTAATGCTTCTGCATCAAACCACTGGGAATGTCCAATGATGAGTCCATGGCAAAATTTATGATCCAGTCAGACCAAGACACTGTGGTCTTTAGCCGGCTGATAGGTGGGTAGTCTTGGTAGTGTGGCTGAGTTTTATTACACTGCTGTAAGGGCCCACCCATAGCAACATTGTCTCTTTCTACAACCCCTGACCTCCTGAGAGAAATAGGATGTGTTAAGTAGAAGATGTCAAACAATCTGTGAGTCTTTTAGTCTTTTGTATGTCTTGTATGAATGTCCAATATATGTATCAGCTGACATGAAGCCATAGTGTCTGCATAGGTGGTTTGGCAGTTATGATTAACTGACTTTGGTAATCTGAGGGCATTTTTCCCCCCATTAACTTGATTTATTTTTTTTAACGGTCACTTTTAGGGGTTTACAGTTGAATATCTTTGAAGGTTAACTTGCTAAATGGATCAACCTTCTCTTGTTTTGGACAGGGTGGGAAAAAAAGCAAATCGGGTGCAGAAGGACTTCTGCAGTGGGACTCGGAGAGAGAGGGGGTGCTGCAGGCTCTTGTCCAGCTCCTGCAGCTGGATATCCGCTCCCTCTGGAGCCTCTCTTTGGTGGAGGAGGAGTTTATCAGGTACTCTGCTGTCTGAGAAGCTGTGGGCGAAGTACCACATCATTGAACTGTCTTAACTAGGTTACATGGTGTGATTTCCCAGCATTGCTAACACTGTAGCTTAATGGGGACTCTGCGTGTTCATTAGTGATGTCACAGGAAATTTAATAAGGTTAGATGATCCTGGAAATGTGTTTCATTGCCTAATTTATTGGAAATTGCCCTGTAGTCTGAAATTATTTTCATTTTTTTCAGGAGATATTTGTGTTATAGTTCATGTTTAGTTTGTCTTTAGTTGTAAGGTCAGCACTAGAATCTCTAGTAACTTGTGCTTTAATAAAACATTAGTCACACTTACTGTGCAGTTCTGATTAATTCAGTATCTTATGCCATTTAATCTTGGCTTCAGGTTGCTTTTTGCACATACAATAACACGAACAAACTTGAAACTGTACGTGTTTTATTTCCTCTTAGCTGTGTGACCTGCTGCTGCTACAAGCTACTGGAGAACCCGACCATCGGTCACGTCAAGAGCAAACCCACCAGAGATTGTATAATTCACTTACTGGGATTGTTGATCAAGAAGTACAATCACCTCCTAGGTTAGTGTCTCCATCACATACAGCCCTGTGAACAGATTTTATTATCCAACATAAGAGCCACTCATCTTTGGCATCTATAGTTGCTTTGTACTGTTTTAATGTCTACTCTTAAAATTTTATAGGTGCCGGTGTTAAAGTGATCCAGTTGTTGCAACACTTTGAGCAGTTGTCATCGGTATTTGCCCAGGCTGTGTCTGTGTGGAGCACAGAATATGGAGTCAGAGCAATCATAGGAGAAGTCATCAGGTCGGTACATGATTTATTCATTTATTTTCTTCAGCTGCTGACACTTGACTTACCCTTTTAAACGAGTTTGTGGAAATCTAAGACATTGAAAGCAAATGCATTTCTGGCTAAAAGTAAATGCTTCTCTCCCATCCCTCAGGGAAATTGGTCAGAAGTCTAGTGAAGAGCTCGCCAGAGAGGGATCAGGTGTCAAAGCCTTTGCCACCTTCCTTTCAGAACTCGGTTCTCTGGTACCTGAATTAATGATCCCCAACATCAGTGTCCTCATCACACATCTGGAAGGAGAGGTATGTTGAAAAGGAAGTGTGTTGGTCTTTAGACGGCTAGTTTTGTGCTATTTTCATCCACATATTTGTGTTTCTTGTAAAATGTGTTAGAAAAACAGAATCACTCACTAATTCTATTATTCCTTTAACCAATGTCCCCCATATTCAGCTTGGCAGTTTTTTTGTTTAGTTTCTGTTAGTGTGTTTTTCTTCTTCTTGATATTTCATGCATATTTTGCCCAGTGATGAGACCAAGGCGAATACGAGCTCACTGAATGAGAGTTGGGTTCTTCTTGCCTTGACTGGCAGGTAATCTTGGCAGTGCAGAGGAGGATTCCTGCTCTGCTGTAAGGGCCTGCCGACAGTGACTTGGCTCGACCCAAATTATTCCTCTACAGTCACAGAGGAGTAATTGCTTGGGGTGATGCTGACAGGGTGTGAGTGTTGTGCGTTTGCATGATGTGTGTGTGTGCGCAGAAGGCAAGAAGCATACCCATCTCTCTTTGCTCTTCTGTGAGCCATGAGTGCAGTCTTTGGTAATCTGAGGGCTGTAATCTGTAAAGTTTTCCCACGTGTTTCCTGATGCAGTCGTAGAAACTACACGATCTTTGCACTCCGACTTAAAAACCTGCTTGAATGTCATTTCTTTCAGAGCCACACAATGCGTGTTGCCGTCTGTGAGGTGCTGGGGGAGATCCTTGTGCGGGTCTTGTGTGGTGATGGGCTAGATGACTCTGGCAAAGCAGACCGCGACCGCTTCTTCGACATACTGCAGGAGCATCTGCATGACACACACTCCCACGTCAGGGCGCGTGTGCTTCAGGTCTACACGCGCATCGTCAACAGCAAAGTATGTTTTCTTTGATGCTTTGTGTATATTTTTTTTAAATCAAATTTGAAGTGAAGTCCCTCTTGGTATTAAAGGCGTTTTCTGAATTCAGGCGCTGCCTCTGTGTCGGTACAGCGAGGTGATGGAACTCGCTGTGGGACGCCTGATGGATAAATCTATAAATGCAGTGAAGAGTGCCATCCAGCTGTTGGCGGCCTTCATTGCACATAATCCATATAGCTGCAAGGTAACTCAAACAAAAGTGATTCAGTCTCTTAAGTGTCGGGTATTTCTTAGGTTTCAGCACTGGGCTTTGTTGTGATGTCTTTCAGCTGAGCAGCGCCGATCTGAAGAAGCCTTTGGAGAAAGAGACGGCTAAACTGAGAGAAATTAAAGAGAAACTGGAGGGGGAAGCACCTGGTAAACATCCTCCGTGATTGTTCAGAAATGTCTTTTAAAATCGTGCACTGTAGAATGATTTAATTCGTGTTGAGTTCCTGTTTTGCCCAGTGATGAGACCAAGGCGAATGCGAGCTCACTGAATGAGAGTCACGTTCTTCTTGCCTTGACTGGCAGGTAATCTTGGCAGTGCAGAGGAGGATTCCTGCTCTGCTGTAAGGGCCTGCCGACAGTGACTCGGCTCGACCCAAATTACTCCTTTAAAGTCACAGAGGAGTAATCACAGGGGAGGGAGCTGACAGTGTGTGTGTTTGTGTGCGTGTGTGTTTGGATTTGAAAGAGGCAAGAAGTTTACTTTTCTCTCATTTCTGAGCTGTGAGCTGTGTCTTTGGTAATCTGAGGGCCAAAGTAAAAACACCCACTCAAACCGTGCACGTTAGGTATGTAGCTTGAACAACTCGTCCTGTTCAGTCGCATTTGTAACTTTCAAGCTTTCATCCATTTTGTACAGTTATTAAACCTTATTTTAAATTTCTACAGCTTTAATTTATGAATTTGGAAGTGCATTTAGATAAGAGCAGATGGTGAATATTTGAATTATTCATATAAAACTGAAAGCAGTCAAAGTTCCTTGATGTTATTAGTGGCATAAATTATGGCATTTCAAATGTAGCATCAGTAAATCATTATTTTTTTCCACAAACTGAGGGACCTTTTTTAATCGCTCTTTAATTTGGGTAAGAAGATTATCCATTAAAAGTATTCATCAGCCCTGCAGGCCGACCGCACAGCTAGATATGTCTTTATTTAGTTCATTATTGGAAACAGAAAGAACACGGCTTCAGGTATATTATGATGGGGAAAATGGCACATTGGAGAAAATTAAGAAGAAAAAAAGTTGTAGTCAAGCAACACTCTCCTGATTCTGAGACTGACAATTCATCCTGCTTCTATTTTAATTTCCCAGTGCGTTGTTCCACATTTTCTTTGTAGCTTATACATGGGGAGCTGTCACTGAATTAGATTTTTTTCATTTATTTTTTTCTCCCTGCAGTCGCAGTGATAAAGGCATCGGAGCTGTGGGATGCCATGGAGCCTGAGCTCCTTGCAACTGTCAGGACAACGCTGGAGCCCACGAGTGAAGAAGAGAAAGAACAGGGGGAGGAAGAGGATGACAGGGGTGTGGAGGAAGAAAAGGCTGCAGAGGACGACAGAGCGACTGCGGTGAAGATAGCTCAGTACCTGCGCGTCAACAAGTACAGGTGATGGTTGTCACCAGCGGAGGCGCGGCTAAAAGTTGATCGGTCGTGTCACTGCCTCAGGGTTTTCTTTTCTTTGCCTCTGCTACAGTGTTAATTAGGCAAGAATTTGACATGAAGTATGTTATCTCCCCCTGTGCAGGAATGCTGTTCAGCTTTGTATACGAGCTCACAGCTGCTTCCCAGAATCTGAGATGTTTGCGTGTCTGTCCACTCTCACTACCAAGAATGTAATGGACACGCTGGCTTTGATTTTCAAAGGTAAAAGCTTTGTGCAGTTCACTTAATACATGTCTATGAAGAGATGATTGAACACATTTTAGGTTCAGGTCAATGTGTTTCCATTTAATTGTTAAAATTTGATTTAACTTTGGCTGTGTTTTACAACACTAAAAGACTTCTCAAACCATTGGTCTCAGTTAGAACATCAGTAACACTGTGTGTTGTAATACGATGCCAACCATCACAAATCTGTTACTGAACTGAAACCTCTTCAGTCCCTTCCAAGAAGTAGCTTTAATTTAATTAACTAAACAAGCAGTTTGACTCATATATGTGAAACTTGATTCCCTTTTTGTCATGAATGTCCATCTGATTCTTGTCCTTCTTCTGATTAAATCAAAAACCTTCCCACTAGTTAACATGGTTATCAGCAGATGCGTACACCGCCCCTTAGAGACTGGCTCGTGAGATCCCGTCACAAAGGAATTTAGTAATAATTAGCTAATTATTCGGGTTTTTTTTTTTTTTTTCTTTCATCTAAATGCTGCCTGTTCACCTGCCTTTCACACATTAAAAGCATAAAGGTCACCTAATTATTGAGCAGCAGCTTCAGGAGCTGCTATAATCAAGCAGCGATTGTAAAGTAGTTTTTATACGTGGGTCTTTTTTTTTTTAAATTTATTTATTTTTTTTTATTATAAATGCCAAATCACATCAATTGTTTTACAGTAAATCCTCTATCCCTGGTATTAACCTCAGGCTCTAGTGAAGACGCCTCGGAGCTCAGCCAGAACTTGCCACCAACCCCACAGAAAGAGGGAGCTGAAGAGGGGGACGACAGTGAACTGAAGAAGCAGGAGATGTTGGTGCAATACCTGAAAGATACAGAAACCTTTGCCTTACAGGTGGAAAGAGCGATATCTGTCATCAACATGATGCTCTACTGGAAAACAACTTCGGGTACAAATCTCAGCTTATTTTACATTTCGGTTTATAGCTTTAAACGCTAAAGAGGTGCACATTGTATATTCTACGAGATAAATGGGGTTTTTGTTTGTTTTTAGTGGTCCAGGAGGCAGTGCAGTTTTGTGTGACGGTGTGCGAGTTCAGTGTTGCTAACTCTGTCAGCGGAGTGAGGAAGATGTTGCCTCTGGTCTGGTCAACTGACGCCGCCATTAAAGATGCTGTGGTTCAGGCCTACCGGCGCCTGTATCTGAACCCTCAAGGAGACACCGTTAGGTCTGTAGAGAGAATATACATAGACAGTGTAAAGCACATTCTGTTCGTATCCATTTTGTGTTAAGACACCGTTATCAATTGCTCAGTTATGCTTGTATTTAATCTCATCTTGAGGGTCAGAATTCATATTCGTTGTGACGATTACAGTCACATTTGATAAATTTTCTGTGAATGCTTGCAGGCTAATGTTCCTATTTTAGGCTCGTAACATTCATTAGATGTAAAAACAATATAATACTGCTTGCTTGACATAATTTATTTATTTATTTTGTACACATCAGGAAAACAGGGGAAAAATAACCGCATTTGTCTGATCTTTTATCAGGCTGAAAGCTCAGACTCTTGTGGACAACCTCTCTGAGCTGATGGTGGATGCATCTCTGGGAACTATCCAGTGTCTGGAGGAAATTGTGAGTAACTGTTATTACTCTAATATGACTCATATTAGAGTATATTAATGACTCATTCATGCGTAATGTTGAAAAATATGTCTAAAAAACTGATTAAACGTTCATTGAGGGGATTGTGTGTTGAGTTTTTTTTTTTTTTCTCGTACTAAAGCAATCAACCTTGTAATCAATGCAAACACGTGTCCGTAGGTGCAGGAGTTTTTCGGCAGTGGCAGCATTCTCCAGTCCAGCGTAATTCAGATGTTGTGGGAGAAGTTTACCGGTAAACGAGAAACTCCTGCCATACACAAGCGGGCTGCAGTGTTACTTCTGGGCATGGCTGCGCGGTAAGAGACAAAACTGCGTTTTTTCCAGTTAGACAAATTTATCATACCATGATGAAGAATTACTGTCTCATTGTTCCTGCCTTTGACTGTCTGGTTGTTTTAGTGAAATCTGCTACTTTTTCATCAAAAAAAGCATCTCAAACTAATTCCATAACACCAAGAAAGTTTAGACCACCACAGGGAGTTGATTAGTAGATGCACTGAGCAACGCCTTTTTACATAATTAAATGTAGAATTCAGATTCGCAGCTTAGTGTTTATTCATGAACAACTCGGGGCAGTAGATTAGGTGAGCACATCAACCAAATCTAATATTCCAAGTCAGATAATGAGACAAAAGACAACATGGACATCTCCTCTTCAGTCATTTACAGTCTGTTGACGAGTGGAAATAAATTTTATACGGAGGTTTTGATGTTTCTGGAACTCAACCGAGTCATTTCTCACCTACACTTATTCATTGTAATCACAATCTAATTAATTTAATTAAATTTTAGTCCAGTTCATACATGCAAAGCCAATTTTTTATCTTTTTATTTTTTTTGCTAAGGAAGCCAAAAGATTGCCCTGAAACTTCTCTTCAGTCCAGCCCCCCCCCCCCCCCCCCCCCCATCCTGCTCACTCTGGTGTCAGAGGGCAGAAACCCCTGAAAGTAACTGTCAGTTCACTGGCTTCTCATGAATGTTTACTATGAATCTCATTTTAGTTTACTTGTCATGCAAATTGTTTAAGGGATGATTTCAATCTGGAATCCAATTTTTTTACATTCTCTGAACAATATAATTAAAAATCAACTGGAACGGGCAACTTTAGTAAATTTTAACTGTATTTTGATAAGGATGTAAACTGTATTGTAAGATTAACTTTAATTTATTTTCACACCAAACATTACCTATTGACGTATATTGAAATGATCAGTGTTTCACACCTGCAGAGAACCTAACTTGGAATTATGACTTGAACTATTTTAGGTGCCATTCCTGCCTGTGTAATGGCACTATATTTTGGTCCTTGACATACAGCAATTCCTCATTCGATTCGTCAGAACACAAGCCCAGCCTCGGCTCCTCTTCATTGTAATCAAAGGCACGACCATATATCTGGCTCCTTGCCAGTGCATTTTGTAAATGTGTATATATATATATATATATATATAAATATATATGTTCTGTGTTCAGTCTACCTCAAAGAATGCTGCCGCTTTAGGGAAGAGTGATCGAGTGAGAGCAAATGTGAGGGGAAAAAAACAGTATCTGCAGTCCACCCACACTGCTGCTTCTCCTCATCCAGCATCGGCAGCATTCATAACCTATTAAACCTTCTGTGCTTCTCCTAACCCATCCTCCTACATGCATTATCTGGGCACCAGCCTAGCTCTGGCGAGGCCAGCACAGAGCACTTGATTTAGGGCAGTGTGACTTTGTATAAAGATGTGATCATATTGCATTTTAAAATGTGTGCTTTAACGATGCTCTAACGTATCTAACAGGGCGGAGAGAGAAGTGGTGCTCAGTAATCTGGATACTCTTTGTTCTGTGGCTCTGGGAGAAAAAGTGACTGAAGACTTCCTTCTAGCAAGAGACACAGTTATCACTATCTGCAGCATCACGGACCACGTCAGGGTAAGCTGTGAACCATGGTTTACAGACCTGTAAAGCTATCCAAATCATCATTTAACACGGTGCTGATTTTCTGCAAGTGAGAAAAAGTGCATCATTTTGCACTATGATGTAATAGGTTAATGGGAAGAGGCTCTAATGTTAACGAGCTGAAAGCGCCTGTCGCCACCTAGGGTGGAAGTGTCAGACATACTTCAATCAATAACTCAATAATTTCCCTCCTGTGCTTTTATACTGAGACAAGGACGGTAAGCCAATTAAATGGCCACGTGGAACTTTAAACGCACTTGTAAACACACTGAATGTTCTAATGCTTTTCTTCAGCAATCAAAAGGAGCTCCATTCAGGCTGCCTCAGGACCATCAGCTCTTCACCTGCCTCACACAGGCCATCGCTGAAGGTAACGACAGACGAATGTGCTCTTTGACTGGAAAAACGTCTACTTTTTATGGTCTTAGAGGATGAGACCGCAAGCGGTGGAAACTGACTGTATATTTGCTTTAGGTGCGGTGATGGAAGACCCTTACTGGCAGAGCTTTATGGAGCAGGCCGTCCGTCTCATCTACTTCCTGGCTGAATCCCCGGACCAGCTGTGCTCCCGGCTGCTCCAGCGAAGCGCTCGCCTCTTGCTTGATCAGATTGCAGAAGGCGGCGAAGTCAACAGAGATGTTGGCCAAACGCAAGATGGATCTCAGGAGTCCAGTGAACAAGGCGAGTCATAATGTCTTAGTAAAGCAGACGTTTTTTTTTTTTGTTTTTGGTTCAAAAATCTCAGTGACTTATCATTGGCGTGTTTTGACGTCCACGCTGATGATGTATGACTTGTCCCTGAGCTAGCTCTTCATCACATGTGTCCATTTGTCTTTGTCTCCTGCAGTGAGCTGTGCGTGTCTGGCGCAGCTGTTGGCTCTGTGTGGATGCGTGGCTTTCTGGCAGGTGTCTCACCTTGAGCGCAGTGTGAGTGCTGAGCTGCGGAGGAGGAGAGGAGAGACTGAGGAGAGGGAGGAGAAGGAGAAAGGACCCGCCAGTAAAGCTAAGGTAACGAGCTGCTGCGCAGGTGTTAGACTATACGATATGTTATGCTTTGGACTAGTTGGGGAAATAACTAAAGTTATGTAGGATTTCCGTGCAGAACCTGCCCACTGCCATGTTTCTTTTGTTCTGGGGAACCGTGTAAAGTTGAAATTATTGCTACTACTTCTGTATCTATATGATTTGAATTAAGTGTTTTATGGTTTCGGCAAGAAAACATAAAACAAATATGTGATGGTTTCACATCAGTTTTCATTGTTTCATGAAATGAATGAACTGTGCGACTTTTCGTATAGGAAAAAATACATATTTGGGCTCTGGGAACTCACACCTCATTAGTTGATGAAATCGACTTGTTGATTGATTTTCATATTATGGTTCTGGACTCTGATCAGATGTTTGCACAAAACTATTTGGAATGCTCAACTCGACAAAAGTTGGCGAGCCTAAATCGAATAAAAGTACTTGTACAGATACTTTGATTTTACTTAAGAGTCGACGCTGAAGCCCAAACAACCTGCTGTGCAGTGATGTATTTCCACAATCAGAGCGCGTCTCAGCAGGGCGGCTTTATGATGAGATTTTAGTGACACAGTTGATGAGTGATGGTTCATAATTGTTCAGCCCGACGGGGGATGGGAAGATGAATGTTTCCTTAATTGCGATCGGAATTTTTTTTTTTTCATTTATTTATTTATCTTTTTCATGTGTTTCTCTCTCAATCCTGAGACAGACAGTGGGAGACTTTGACTTTCAACCAAACGTATAGGTTCACATAAATATGCTTTTTACACATATTTGACCTTTAGCATTTAACATTTCTGTGAGTGATGAGAACACTATTAACACCCCCTGAGCAGTGGGCAGCTGCAGAGAAGCAGTAGGGGGGCTGTGAGCGCCGTGGCACTTCCCCAATGAACTGATCACTCAGCCTTTAGGCCAAGATTTCTTTTTCTTGCCAGTCAGGGAAAGGAACTGATGAGCTTGTGGTCAGAAATGGCTTCTCTTGGGTATAAGCACCAGCTGCCCTCACAGACACCAGCACAGGGGGAGCCATAAAAGGCCCGGGTTGGAATTAGACCTGGGTGGATACGTACTGAGCTCTAGAACATGGAGAGTCTGCTTCACCAGGTGTGCCACAGGGGAGGCTCCCAGTTGTCATTTGTTTTACCAGAACTACATCATGCTATTTTTTTTCCTGGATATGAGGCAAATTACATCAGATTGTGCCTTTTTTAAAGAAGGAGCACCGCACTCATCTAATAGGCATTCATGGTGTTTTTTGAAGGGTTTTATGGGTGATGGTTTGTCTTGCAGCAAGCAGCCAATGAAAGTGCCATGGAGGAGGAGCTCGGGTTGATTGGTGCCTCTGCTGAAGATACAGAAGCTGAACTCATCAGAAAAATCTGCGAAACAGAATTACTGGCTGGTAAATAAAAGCTCATGTCATTCGTTGTCTGGACCACATCAAGCTGTGTTATGAACCCTTCGTGATACTATTGATCTTCTTCGTAAATCATATAAATAACCAGCTTATCTCAATCTGTTTAGAGGAAAACCTGCTGAGTGCTTTCCTGCCTTTACTGGTGAGAGTCTGCAGCTCCCCAGGACGCTATTCCCACCCCCAGCTCACCACTGCTGCGTGTCTGGCACTCTCTCAGTACATGATGATAAGGTAAACATGTGATTAAACCATTTTCCTACAGCGTCGTACTGATTGTTGGACAAGTGCATAGAATTTGGAATTGTAAACTTGAGTTTTCAGAAATTATTATGGCAGGTTGTTACTAATATCTGACATCTGATGAGTCAAACAGTCGGCTTCCGAATAGAGCATTAATGCTGTAATTTCTTTATCCCTTCTGTCAGCCCATCAGTGTGTGAAGAAAACATCCGCCTCATTTTTACGGTGCTGGAACGCTCTCCTCTTCCTGTCGTGAGGGCCAATGCCATTATAGCCCTGGGAGACCTCACAGTCCGTTTTCCAAATATTTTGGAGCCCTGGACACAGAATCTCTATGCGAGGTAACGTTATGACCACTTCTGTTAGACCAGCTTATGAATACAAAACTTATTTATCACAGTGGCAGCTCCCTCCCTCGTCTCACACATACACTAATTGACTCTCTAGATGAACATCATCATATCCGTGGATTACTTTTGTTTTTCCATCCAAGATTGTAAGAAGGAGCGTACACGCGCTGGCTCAGCTGAGTGGGTGTATTGTAAATGACGTTTCATTGCAGCAAACGCCCCCCCCTCCAATGCTTGTAAAATCAAGCCGTCTTCATATCCAAATCCCACCATTTCTCAGCGTGCAGAGGGCTGCTGCTGCTGCTGTTGCGATGCTCCACTGAGCCACATGATGGGAAAAGTTGACTCGATCCGTCATGACTTTTTAATGGTGGGAAACAAACTTTAGAGAAACTTTAGACATGATCTATGGTGGCAAACTTTGATAATGTGCTTCATATTCTGCAGCTGTGGTTGCCATGGGAACTTAACATCGCTTAATGGCTTTTAAAAAAATAAACAAATCACCACGCTTGAACTTGGGTGGAGACTCGGATCACTTCGGGCAAGGGTGCCGAGAAACAACGAACAGCCTAATTACTAGTGTGTTTTAGATTGTGAGTAGACCCAGTGACTAGTATTTCATAATTATACAGTTTGGTTGAGGGGAGCTCACAGGAAGAAGTTGGCTGAAGTCAGAGGTTTTACAAAGGCTTATGCTGTAGGTGTGCTTTCATTTTAAAAGCAGTCTTTGTTACTTCTACGCTATTTTCCTGGAGCCAACTAAGACGCTGAAGTTTGCTCCATTTGAAGTGCAGTTGTAATTATAATGGAAAATAATGCTCACATTGAGGTGTTTTCCATATGTGAAACATTAGTTTCTTTTATAAGACCCTACTGTGCTCGTAGTGTTTTCTACCTGATAAGCATTTCAGAGCGTTCCCTAATTGTCTCCCACACACCACCACCTCCACTGTTCTCGTGGCTGCTGCCCTGGTGCCTCCTGATAAGCGCATTAAGAATTAATTACCCTGTTCATTGCTGTTGTAAGCTCCTGCACTGGCATGTGGAAGTAGCATGTACAAATGTGTGATCCTCTGCCAGGAGTCCTGCTCTCTGGTTAAAATGAGAAATGGTAAATGAGTTTCTTTTGTTTTGTGGTTTCGGGTGAGGGTAATTCTAAATTGGTCTCACGTTGCTCTACCACAGCCTGTCCCGTCCTAATGTATTCTGCCAAGGTTGTTCGGTTTCAGTCATTTGAGGCCAAAATGACATAAGTATAGGCGATGTACCTCTATTTATCCCCTTTTATTCCTGTCTAGTCGTGCCTTTGACTTATATAGTTCTCATGTAGGCCATCGGTTTCATCCAACTTAGAATATTAAGGAATACTGTAGATGTTTGTCGTTCCATTTTAACAGGGATTGAAGTGACCAATACGTACTTGTACTTCTAATTTTTCTTAAAGTACACCATTTTGTTGACAGTCTTTCAAGAGTCAGACACATCAGTAAATTACATGAGGTTCTATGCAAATATAGAGATCTAAATGCAGATGCTTAATACTTTGAATCTCTGCATACAGTGGAAATCCTTGACCACAGCCTGCCACTGCAAGACACCAAATTACTCTCGAGTACAAGAAAGGCGACGGCCTCATTATCCGGCGTTTGATTTGTTTACCCAAAAAATTGTGGAGAAGGTGGCAAACAAGGCTGCGTCCAACACTCTCAAATATATGTCCGTAAATTAATTAACCGGAGACGCTGAGTTTCCCATTTCTCTACTAATTACCTGTAGTGTTGCTGGTGCCGGTTCACATGGTAACACTGGCAATAAGTTGTAAATGTTCAAAGTTCCTTTACTTTTGAAAGCACCATTTTATACAAGTCATCTGAAGGTAAAAGTGTCGAATTGTAAACTTGTCATCGCACCTGACTAATCACACATGAAGGACACTTATGTGGACTCATTTTCCTTGGTCCTGCTGGCTCTCCTGATCCCCTGGTTTTGACTGTAGCTTCATCGGAGGGTCCGATTTATTTCAGCAAGCAAAGTGTATCAGCATCCACCGAATGAGCTGGCATGAAATTCAGAACATTTGCTTTCAGCTCTTTCTGCCTTTGCATTAGATTAACATGAATGCGTTGGCAATCAGCCCAAGTGAAAGTTATTTTTAAAAACATGGCATTTTTATGCAGTGAGGAGTTTAAAAGCCTGATCTGACTATGGACCACGGAAATATGCAAATCTCCTTTTTGCATTTTAACCCTAAAATTTAAACAAAAGATGAATCCATCTCATGTAAATCAACTAAAATTGTTGTACATTGTGTGACTCCCATGACTTATCACCCATATTACAGATGGAATTTTTTTTTCTTTGTGCCATTACCAAGTCAAATTTGACTTTGTGTAGCACTTTGGTTTTAGACAAAATGGCTTCAAAACCATTATAATCTCCTGCAGCACCAACCTAACTTTAAGTGATAGCTATATAGTTATATAGTCAAATGAGATATTATAATCCAACACCGCTTGTGTTGCCTGTGTGTTTTGCCCCCCCCCCCCCCCCCCACACACACACACACACACACACAGACACACACCCGTCTTAACGTGTGTGATGCGGCTTCACATTTTCTACCGAGGAGGAGCTGTGATTGTTGCAGTTGTTATTTACACAGATGTGCTTCATAGAGCAGAAACGGAGGGAAAACCTGGAGGGGTTTTAATTTGATTACAACAGTTTAAATAATAATTTTATTTAAATAAATAATAATCATTTCATTTAAAGTGCCGGTGACATCATATATGTGGCATTAAGTTAAAACTGACCATTTAGCCCAAGGCCCAGCCGTTGTAAGCATGCAGATAATCTAAACCAACAAACTCTAAATGGCTTTATGTCTGTTAGATATCCACATGTTTGTTCTCTCATTTTCATCATGATGTTTTTATTTAGATTAACTTTTTACTTCACAGAGCAGCTGGTATGGCTGAGGACTGAGTCAATTACCGAAGAGTCTGAGACTTAACAAGCTGGCCTGTAATTTGATTTTTTTTTTTTTTTTTATATATATATATATATATATATATATATATATATATTTTTTATTTTTTTGTCCTCTCCTTCTCCTCCTTCTTCCTCCAGACTAAGTGACGAGGTTCCTTCAGTGAGGCAGACCGCTGTGACAGTTCTTACTCAACTGGTGCTTAAGGATGTGCTCAAGGTCAAAGGTCAAGTGAGCGAGGTGGCCGTGCTGCTGATTGACCCGGAGCCGCACATTACCAGCCTGGCCCTGAACTTCTTCAATGAGCTGGCCACAAAGGTACACACATCCAGGGGCCGTGATGGACACTGAATAAACTGACAGATGTTTAACTCTGTTATTTGCGCCACCCGTCAGGACAACGCCATCTACAACCTGCTCCCTGACATCATCAGCCGCCTGTCGGATCCAGAGAGAGGCATGAGCTCAGAGGACTTCAACACCATCATGAAGTGAGTTTCACAGCTGTCCAGGATCCATTCTTCCAGTGGATGTCTTCGTCCACAGAGTTTATGTCCACAATTTTGAAACGGTCGTAATTTAAGAGACTTTTGAGGGGGGATCTGAACAGCTCTGCCATTTCTACAGTTTGTTTAGAAGTTGTGTCTGTGTTTTCAGACAGCTGTTTTCCTACATCACTAAAGAAAGGCAGACTGAGTCTCTGGTGGAGAAATTGTGTCAGCGCTTCAGGACTGCCAAGTGAGTACATCTTCCCTCATGCTCATCCTGCCACCTCTAACCTGCATCTTCTTTTGTTTTCACTGAAACCGTTTCGCTGCTCATTTCTGAGTCTGTCCTGCTCTGTTTCATTGTGTGAGATCTGCGGGTGGATGTGTGGGTAATTGGTGGGTGTTTTCACTGGGAAGAAAATTTCACAATTAAAACAAGTTCACAGTTCAGTTCACCCATCACGTACACGGACATCTTTTTGTCATGGAAACAGTGTTCCTCTATAGTTGGGCAGAGTAGATGGGATGACAGGCCTGGCCAGGCTTCAGCCTCTGACTCATACTCCATCCATGCACGAAGCTCAAAGGAAGGACACTTTATATTATACGATGGCAAAGTGAATTGAGGCATAAAAGGTTCCTCGCAAATGAGATTTGGTCCAAATATCAGGGCGATGCCGTGTTCATGAGTAATGAGCTGCTTTGTTTAGGGTCTGGCATGTCTGTGCATTTTGTTGTTGCTAATCAGGTTTATTTCCTAATCACTCAAGCTTTCGTTCTGTGCTCTCCTCAGGACCGAGCGTCAGTGGTGTGACTTGGCCATGTCCCTGTCTCTGCTGTCCATGTGTGAGCGTGGTTTTAAGAGGCTGCAGGAATGCTGGGAATGTTACAGTGACAAGTTGACTGAACCTGGAGTCTACCAGCCTCTGCTCTCCATCACTGCCAAGCTCCGCCGCGGGGCTAAACCACAGTTTAAGGTGAAGTCTACTCCCAATCAAAGTAGATGTGGGTTTTTTTCCCTCAGTCCTCCAGAAGACGAACCGTTATAGCTAATTTTTTCACTTTTTGCATTTAGTAATGATCCATTTTTTTTATCAGGCTCAGGTCGAAGAGTTTGAGAAGCGGCTGACTGCGGTTCACACTCGGGGCCTGGAGAACGTAGAAAGTCCTGAGATGGATGAAGAGAACCAAAAGGAAGGAGGGTCTAAAGAGAAGACTGTCATGCGTACACCTCATCCCACCAGAGGACGTCAGAAGACGAAGAGAGGTCAGAACTCGCAGCTTTGACTTTGAAGTTCCCTGCTCGTTGAAGCAGCTTTTTCTTTTTCTTTGTTTCGTGTCAAACAAAACACTTTTCTGTCTTTTTTTCAGGTCAAACAAAGTCCTCAATGTCCAGCCACGGTGACGACAGTTTTGTGACTCCTCAGAAATCTCGCAAGTCCAAGAAACCTGTGATCACCTTCAGCAGTGATGAGGAGGATGAGGAGGAGGGTGAGTTCAGCCTCTGTTTATTTTTCTACATAAAGTTGTTTGATGATCATCATAATTTTAATTTTTCAACTTGATTGACTGGTAAATGCTCATATGATCGTAAAAAATCCAAACACATTTGTTCACTACGACCTGAGACGCAGAAGTTGGATGATAAAGGATCTGTTTTTAAAAGTTTTTTTTTTTTATCATTATTATTATTATTATTATTATTATTATTATTATTATTTCAAGCTGCAAAACCTATTTATCCTTTTAGTTTGAATTAGTTTGTCACCCAATTAATCGAGCTTTAATGCTTAAGTTTGTCTACTTTTACAGTTGGTGCTGCGAGTCTCTTTTGTAGACACTCTGGATGGGATGTTTAGACCAGTGGAGTGAGCCTCACTCGGGAGCTGTCTGAGTAGATTTAAGACGTAAAGTGAGACTAATCCGAGATCTGCCTGAAAAATCAAATATAAATCCCACATTAACAAATTTAATGTGGGCATAACATTAGATGAGATGGGGAGTATGTGGCTTTTTCAATAGTTTTGATAGAGGGTAAAATGTCTTTGACGCTTTTGATTAGATTGCAGTTCGGTTAAATGTTTTAAAATGATTAGACTTTAAACCCGAGAGAGTCTTTTGTCAGGAAACTGGCATTTTTATTTTCTCTGACTCGATAGATTAGTGTGGAATTAGATCATTTTTATATTTCCTTGCAGTTTTACCAATTGGCACAAAAAAACCAGCATTAGCAGTGCGGCATGTTACATTTCGCAGAGGTTACTGACACAGCGGTGGATTTAAAGCCCCCCCTCCACCGGTCTGAAGAGGAGACGATACATTCTGAAATATGAACTCTTACAATCGTCTTGTCTCCTTGCTTAGAATGACATGTTCATGAGCTGTCCTCCTTTACCAAGTTTTATTTATTTACTGTTTATTTCATCAGATGCTGTGATGGCAGAGAGTGAGACCCCCAAAGTGACGACACCCATCGCCCGCACATCCAGACGAGCTCGCCTCAGAAACTGATTTCCGTCTTTCTTGTTTTGTCTTTTTTCTGTCCCCTTTTATTTTTTATTTTTTTTTAACATTTTATCTATAAAAAAAATGTTGCATTTTTATCTTTATCTTTTTGTACATATTATTTTTTTAGCAGTATTGGTGCTTGGCACCAAACCTTCAGTAGTCTGACGATCATCTAATGACACAGAATCCAAACGGCTTTTAATAAACCTGTCTCTGGTTTTAATGAGAAGTTCGTGTCTGTATGTTTCTGTTTTATCGAGATCTTCTGCACACTGAAGAAACGTCCTGACAAATGTGTGAAGTCTTGTGTGTCTGCTGGTTTATGTCAAGTAGATTTATGCCGTCATTACAAGCGGTGTTGACTGCCTGCTTGTATCATGTGTTTGGACAGCAGTGTTTAAAGGACTGCCACAGCTTGCCCAGACGGTATTACTGCCCCACTTCAATTCAATTTTCTTTTCTTGCATTTTCTGTCATATTTATTTCAATCTTCCAGAGGAGAAACACGTTCATTGTGTTCCTCAGTAAAGAGTGAGGCTACATGTTGTTTACTGTCTTTTCTTTTTTTTTACCCTTTTATTCTGTCTGACACACATGCCGTTGCCTAGCTGGCCATTTCTGTTCTCCTGTAATCAATCTCTTTTGTAGATCTCCCTCCATTCTCTGCCTGGTGTTTTTCTCCCTTTCATTCTCCTCCTCCTCCTCCTACTCTCTTCTGCCTACTTTTCCTCCAGCGCTGCGCTGACATCACATGCACGGTAGTTTAACCCCCCCTCCCCTCCCCTCATCACTAATCTCTCCCTTTCTCCTACGCCCTCTCCCACACGTCCTCTCCAAAAAGATGAGAGGGGTGCATTTTCTGTATGTGTGATTGATACGTTATATAAAGACACTTGCCAGCAGCAGGCTAACTGTATTTGTCTGAGGACAATTGCAGTTTAAATGTATTCAGTGGGTGCTGAGAGTGCAACGCCAAGTTCATTTGCACTTCATAACTTTTGTCAGCGCTGTACAAAGATTAGTTCAGTTTGTTCGCGCTCGATATGAAACCTACGTGAACAGATTGCGTGCTGATTGCACGCCCAGAATCTAACGTTTGTGGCAGGGGTTTATTTACTTGAAATAATCAGAGGCTGCCGAACTTTAAGGTCAGTGTGTTGGATCATGCAGCTCCTGCTAATGTTGTAATTTGGCGGCGGGGGGTACAGGGAGCAGATGGCACTGACAGACTGTAACTTACCCAGCAGAGAGGGGAGGTCACTGCACGCTGGGAAAGACCACTGAGACAAAGGGAGAGAGGGAGGCTTATATGCTAGAGGAGCATTGTTACCACATGGGAAATGTATAATTCAGGTTAAGTCGTGACTGAAACAATCACGTGGTTCTTTCCAACGGCTCAACTGGTAATTTGCAGGTTGCTTTGACGAAGCACTCGCTGACCGTTGCCCTCTGACCTTGGCTTGTGCAGCACGCTGGCTTCAGTTTGGCTCACCGCACAGAGTCACCTTGGCAGTGAGAGTCTCTCTTTCCAAGGCAATGACATCACTCTAAAGAAAAGGGGACGAGGAGGAGGAAGATGATGTGGAAGTAGTGGTGGGGGGGCGGGGGGCGTCTCAGGCTCTACAAAACCTCTGCAGCATCCCAGCTGATGCCCCAGCATCCAGCATCTGCCAAGGGACAGACGCAAGAGGAAGAGAATCACCCTCCCAATTCCATCACAGAACGACCGCGAGGAGGAGGAGCCTGCCGAGTGAGAAACTGATGCTCCCAGCAGGTGCCAACAAGTGAGAGGAAGCTGAGAGACAGAAGGTGGGAGATGGAGAAGAGTCTGTGAGAGCAGAAGACACCCAGAGCTTTCGAGAAAATAACAAAACAGGTGAGTACTTTTAATTTTTTTTTTTTTTTTTTTAATGGCGGGTCTTTTTAAAGATTAAATCCTGATCAGACGTAATGATTTATGTTAAATTAAGATTGTTTACAGTGGTCTATCATTGCTTAAATGAGCTGACATAGTTGAAATTGATAACTTTTTTTTTTTTTGGTTTTGTTTTTACTAAAAGACCAAGACTAAACAACCAAATTACCGCTTTGCTGATCCTTATAGAAGACTTGATGCAACGCAAAGTTTTATTCTTGAGAAGATAAATTCATCTAGTTTTTTCTTTTTTCTCCTACGCTTTTGTTTAGCGTAACAGATTTAAATAACAGATTTAAAAGCTTAACCACTGACGGGGGCTGTCAATTAGTTTCAGCTCGAAGCCGTTATATATATATATATAAAACATTAAGCTCACCAGCATTTGTCTCTAAAATAGAATGAGGGGGAAAATGATTATTTATAACCCAAAGAGCTGAATCGAGGACAATCCCATCACTATTAATGTCATCGAGATAATTTAATTTGAAATTGCTTTCTTGTTTCTTTGAAAATAGCTGAAATAACTTTTTTTTTTTTTTTCAGCATAAATTCATTCGGAGCGTTTCCAGTTTTCCTGCTCTTCGTCTCTGCTGCCATGCTGTGTCCTGTGCTGCTTTGTGCTATTCTGCTCCTCCTGACTCCCTTAGAGATCACAGAGGCGCGCGCTCTGCATCCTTCTCCCGATGCTGTGCAGGTACAGTGGAGTGGGAGTGGGAGTGGGAGTGGGGGGGGGCTGACAGGAGAAACGAAGTGGATTGAGGGGAATTCGGTGGATGAGGACTCTGCGAGGGGAGGCTGAGCTGAAAAGAATGATAATGAAATGTATTCCTGATTGAATTATTCTGCCGTGTACACACCCTGACAATTAAATTCCATCTTTTCTTCCCTCGCTGTGTAGTTCATGGAGCAGTTTCTGGAGCGCTATAATGACCTTCTGACTCTGGACGATCTGGAGAACCTGTTGAACAGCCAGCCGGAGGAGCAGTCCACCGTTTCCTCTGGGGTCAAGGCGGCCGAGAACCCCAAGTGGGCTGACGTCCAGACGCAGCCTGAGACCCCCTGGCTCCGGCTGCTGAAGGGGGCCCTGGCCAATCAGAAGCGAGGAGAACCGGACCGGTCACGGAGGGGCTGGAACCGAGGATGCTTTGGCTTGAAACTGGATCGGATCGGGTCCATGAGCGGATTGGGCTGTTAGTGGGAGAGACGTGGCGGAAAGCAAAGACTCGTGACGTCCTTAGAGGAAAAAAAAATAAAACCAAGCAAAAGCTTTCAACTGCAGAGAATCATGTGAACGTGTAGACGATGTGTAGTGTGGCGTAAACCTGCAGTGTTGCTAATGTGGTTTCATTGAGCGTAGATCAGAGGCTTCACACTCTATTCCTTGTGTAAGAATAAAAACTGAATATTAGAACACGTTAGATATGTTTCCATCAAATTATCATCCTGATTGTTGGATTCTGTGTTCCTGACTTTGTCTGCGTGCAGTAAATGTAGAGATGTTTTAACATTTGGTGCTTTTAAAAGCACCCGTAATGGACGTGGATATCCAAAGATGATGGCACCTATTAAAACCTGCGGCTTATTTTTATGTTCACCTTTGATTTGCATGAATAAATGGATTTGACATTTGTGGCGTTCTGGTTCTTGCTCATAGTAATTCAATACTTGCTCCCACATGGTTCATTCCCTATTGACACCTGTCATCTCAATTTCTCCTTCAAAATGGAGCTTTGCATCGTCATGACAAATCTTCTTTTTTATCTTGATGATTTATTTGATATTCTTGTGGCTGTTGGAGGAAGTGAAGTCCTTCCCCCGTCATGCTGGAGCATGGACCTGCTGCCACGTCCAAAACTCTTTCTACTCTGGCATCACAGCAAGTTTCCCAGGGAGAATAAAGTCTATAAAAGCTGTACAAATGTGTTCACATTAGTCAGATGAGCTTATATAGATTGTGTTCCACTTCCTAGTAAGAAAACCTACTTAAATACATATGTACAGTGATATACGAGACAGGTTTATGGCAATGTTCTAAACCGAGACTAAATGGGCTTTGTGTTCAGCAAACTACAGAAAGAACTCACAATATTATTAAAAAGGCTCCAGGTAATATAGGTAGCATGAGAGAAACAACAATACAGTCTTCAAACCATTTATAAATGATCTATTCAGAACATCTGCCAACCACAGACCGATCAACTTGGACTATAAGAGACAAAAAATTATGACATTGTCAGTAATGATACCAAATCAGAAATTGGTGAATATCTTAATATCTGAAGCTTTACTGGCAGTCTTTGGTGTCCGTGCTGCATCTGCTTTCTTTAAACTATTCCAAAGATTTTCAACAACACTCAGTTTCCTGAAGTGAGATTCACAACGGCATGTCCGAAAATTCAAGCAAAATTGCTATTTCTGAGAAAGTTTTTATTAGTAAAAGCAAACTGTCAGAAATCGGAAAGTTAAACAAACACTTTTGTGATGGACTGTATGCCTCTCACCCAATATTGAATGGATGGATAAAACCTATTTTGGACTGGATAGTGTAGTGGTAAGATCCTTTTATGTGGGTGACATGAGTTCAGATCCTCACCCTCCCCATGAAAGGTACTACCTCCGGTAGGGGTCCTTAGGTAAGACCCCCTTACGCTGCCTGCCTACCTGGGATATCAGTGTAAGATGCTTTGGATAAAAGCGTCTGCCAAATGCATAAACATTGAAACCCTTATGGGCTTCTAAGGGCATTGTTTGTTATCAAATTACGCAAATTCTAAATTTATCTCCATATTCCCACATTTCAAACCTCGTGGTAGTAGCCACTGGCTCTTCTAAGCAGCACAAACCAACAAAACAGAAAAAAATAAAGAATTATAACAGTAAAATAATGTGAATAACAAAATGACAATGAACCTAAATCCAGAAGATCGATGAAACCTGCTGAGAGAGCTTCTTGTAGGGTAAACAAGCCTGGTGCATATTGTATGCAGAGTTTAAACAGAAGTTTTTAAACTTAAGGTGCAAAGTATAAGAATGTAGAATGATTAATAGATTCAGACAGAAAGGGTAGGTTTCTACAACAAGATGATTATCCTAAACACACCTCAAAGTCCACAGTGGACCACCTTAAAGTTTACAACCTGAAGGTTTCGTCATCGTACTCACAGCCACTGATTAACATTTACCATTTTTGGATAGACGAATGAATAAAAAATAGATAATGAGAGATAATGAGAGATAATGAAATCAAATGAAAACTTCTTCTATAGAAGAACATTGTTCTTAAACTTTGCAATGATTGTAATTCTTTGTTTTCTTTTGTGTTGGTCTTGATTAGTCTCAACTTTGTCTTCTGCAGTCAGTACAAAAGGCGGCAGCCCGACTTCTGACAGGAAATTAACATCCCAATCACATCTGTGTATTTCAGGATCCAGGTAAGAACTGTTATGGTTTTCAACTTGTCTGAAAGTGTACAGCGTCACACTCCAGCTGCAGCGCTGACACCTATGAGCCGGCTGCTCATGGACATTTGTGGATCCATGATCAAAAATAGAGGTGCAGAGTCAGATAGTGGCCCTTAATCGGTGGAACAGCCTTCTTTTCACAAATCTTAAAACACAGTCAAAAAACTGTCATCTCTTTGACTTTTAGTATCTGGTTGAACAGGATATATAGTTTTGTTTACCTTACTCTTGTTTTATTTGATGATGATTTCTTGTCTGTTTCAGGTCCTATCTATATTACGTAGTATTCCTTTAAAAACTATATTTATATAAGCACAACTTGCACTTCACTTTTATCATTTGAGGTGGTTTAGAAACGGAAATAAACTCTGATTTGACTTGACTTGTAAAAAGGTATAAATGAAAAAGAAATTGGCTTAAAATGTTTTGTGCTACGGCACAAGATGGCAGTACAAGACAATTTGTCCCCGACTGTTGTCACACATTGCTGAACTCTGGACTTTACACAACACTTCTGATACAAGATACATGTCGTATGAATGTAGCAAAATGCACAGATGACTGTGCACAGATCACCAAAATCCACCTTTTACACTTTGAATGCCACCGTGGTCTCAGCAAAAACCTGAAGAAAAATTCAAATGCAATTAAAAAATGATAAATAACTTAAATTCTTTTTATTGTTATTTAATGACTCTTGTATCCCAGTAAATTTCTCCACCTCAGTTTCACAGTGACCTTTTCATTGACATTAAATGATCATGTGCTTCTTTCCACAGCTGGAGCGAGACGGTGATCTGTGTGAGGCACAACTTACAATACCGAGAGTATAACATGGCCCACGCGCTTACTAGCTAGCCAGAGTCTAATCTTAGCCTGACCTTTAATTCCCCTCTTTGACCTTAAGCTGCAAAGCGACGATTGAGGGGGGTAGGGGGTGGTAGTTCAGCTATGCCAGGACCACTGGACAGCTGCCATAAAACACCATCTCTGTTCAGTTTTAGAGCAGAGCAACATGTCTACGGCCTTCTGTAGAACGTTGGGAGAAAACACAAGTTTTCAAACATCTTCCATTCACCAAAATCTAAAATGACGTGCAGTTTAAAGGTATGCTGTGGTGACAGGATGACATGCTACAGGGAAGGTTTGAACTCACTGTGAGTCAAAAAGAATCCACGAGCCCGGCCTTCTCATTTAAACTGACATCCTTATTATCATGATGTGACATTTTATAGTACCCTCTGGACTGTTTTCTTTTCGGATGTCAACAATGTTGCCGGAGATGACAGTCAAAAATAGCTTTGGAAAAAGCAGCTGACATTGCTGAGCCTTGTTATGTTTTGTGTGGAGGTAAGAAAAGTGATGGGCATTTTTATCTCGGAGCAGCAGCGTGACTTATTGCAGACACCTTAACAGTAGGACTTTAAGTCTGACCCAATAGCTTTCAATGAAGACCTTTTGTTTGGTTCCAACTAGCCTGACAAAGGAACCATTCGGCTGAGCAAACTAACTCGAACACGCTCCTTTGCACATGTGCAACTAATGTTGAGCAACCTAAGTTTAAACTTTTGACCCCTGCTCAGGGGATGGAGCGGCAGAAAAAGCAGAGCAGCAACAGAGTGAGTGGAGAGAAGGGTCGTGGTCTTTGAAAATTAAATGTCACAGTCAGTAAGAGATTTGATCCCCCATTTGCTCCCACCGTGTGTCTGCATTCACTGAGAAGGTCAACATGGGACCCCTCTCTTTTTACAGCCCTCTATGTGAGGCCCTTCAGATGTAAACTATCTTCATCCAGACCTCTTATAGGTGGAAACACCAAACACTCTCGAGGCACATAATGCAAAATAAATATTCATATGCTTTGGACCTATAATTAGCAGAAATTAGATGAGAAGAAGGAAGCTTGATAAAGTGAGATTTCAGAGACCAGTTAGTGAGTCTGTGCAGCTGACGACCTTGACATTAAAAGGGGGCGGGGCAAGTATCGGTAACCATTTGGGGGCGTGGCTTCTCGCTCTGGTCAATTATAAATACACACAGCTAAACTTTGCTCTTCCCACTCACACCCGGAGTCGCTAAACAGACTGAGGAGTCTCACAAACGGTAAATTACTTAAACTGTTTTCACCCCGGAAGCTGCAGCGCTTCAGCAACTCCAGGCTGCATGATTTTTACTTTTAATTAGATCACCTGAGGGGCAACGTGCACGCGCTTGCTTGAAAGTCATTCACTCTGCTTTATTTGCTTACTTTTAAGTGTCGGTTTTTCTGTTTGTTAAGCTGCAGAACTGTAAGTTTGTTGGTAATTTCCACGCAATTGCAGACTTGGACTATGGACTATGGTCAGACACTTTATCAGAGGAAAATACTGTTGCATCACGCGTCTGAAGTCTTATCTCCATGCACAATTAAATCATCTGGCAACACTAATGCTAAAATATGGCATCCTGAATGTTTTTGAATTTATCAGTATTTAACACTTTTCTTCTTTTTATTTTTCCCTCCAGAGGACTAACTAACCCAGGCAAAATGGTGAAAGTCGGTATCAATGGGTAAGAACATTCTCACACCCTCATGTTAGAAAATAAACCAAACCAGTGGCACGCACTTGAGTCCCACACCTGTTGGGTCATTTTGTGCACTCCAACTCCTAATGCCACACCCCTGAGCTCTGAAATCAGTGTAACACTGAGTCTGTTTCTCAAAGGCACTTTCCACGCTTCATTTTATCTAACTGCATTATCTAAGTATTCAGTTACTGTGCAAGATGTGTACACAGACTGTTACACAGACTGATACATTTACAAAGGATTGTTTAAGGCAAGAAGCTAAAAGATAAGTGTGTATGTTTGAATGCAGAAAATGGGGTCTCTCTCCTTCTACATGAAAAGCCAGTTGGAACATAAAGTAAAGATGGTTGGAGGTTTAGTGCATGCATGGAAGAAATATTACTAAGCAGTCTAGAGTTTCAGTCTATAGGACAATGCCTAAATAGCTATGAAGTGTGTTTAAGTTTAATTAAACTCACAACATCTATAGCCAGTTTTCCTCTGCAGTTCTGGGGAACAACTCCTCAGAACAGCTAATATTCGCACTGTACAAACGCAAATGTTTGTGCAGGCATGCACCAACCTGGGGACCCTTATCTGACTGTTCTCCTGTTTTTCTTGCCCTTTGAACTTTTGCCCTGGACAGATAACATTGTGGGCAGTGGCTTTGACGTGCGGTTTATTCAACAGATTGTTTTTCTGCTGTTCAAGGCAAACTTGAATCTTACTGTGCACACAATCTGATGTTCGTCTTTGCATTGGTGTGAAGCCATTTATTTATCTTTTTCCTACTCAACGTCCTGCTCCCTGACTGTTTAAGGACGGTGTATCTGTGCCTGGTTTTTGGACCTTTTGGTTAAAAATTTACTCTGCCATTGATCAAACACTGCACTGTCGTCACTAGGATTACAACATTTGGACGTGCATTTCCACTAGTGCGAAAGCCCTGCAACACCCCTCCCTCAGCCCCTCCTCCTGAACCCTTTCTTTCACAGCAGTTTCATGTCTTCTGGGTCTTTATGTGTATTCCCATTATGGAAGGAAAAGGCTAGATTCTTCCAGTGAACTGGATTCAACTAAATCTCAGATCTATATTTTACTTAATGACTCACTTTAATCTTTTAATTTTTTATAAAAGTTAATGAGCTTCCTGCCTTCATTTCACTGATTCAATGAGACAGCTGGGGAGGTTTATGTGGCTTCACGTCGCCATCTAGAGTCCAGACTCAGGAACAACTTTTTGTTCACCTTTCAGATTCGGCCGCATTGGTCGTCTGGTGACCCGTGCTGCATTCACCTCCAAGAAGGTGGAGATTGTGGCTATCAATGACCCATTCATCGACCTGGAGTACATGGTAAATCAGAAGGATTGGAAAGGAAAGCCCTGGGATTAGGGTTTGAAGTGAACAGTATTTGTCCATGCACTTAATGATAATTTCAAAGCATGCTGTTCCTGTTTGTTTTAAAGGGAAACATTCAAATAGGCTTTCTTTCAGCTGTTATTTGGCTTTTGTGACGTGTGTGATTTTTTTACCAGAAGTTTCCCCGTCTCTTAGGTCTACATGTTCAAGTATGACTCCACCCACGGCCGCTTCCACGGTGAGGTTAAGGTTGAAGGAGACAAGCTTGTCATTGATGGACACAAGATCAGCGTCTTCCATGAGTGAGCTTTTTTTTTCTTTTTTCTTTTTTATTATTATTAAATCAAACTGCTGACATGTGTAATGCAAAAAGTCAGTGAAGTTGTTTTTTTACAAAAATGCACAAACTCACCTTTTCTTGTCTTACAGGAGAGACCCTGCCAACATCAAATGGGGTGATGCTGGTGCCCAATATGTTGTGGAGTCCACTGGTGTGTTCACCACTATTGAGAAGGCCTCTGTACGTATTTCATCCAGTCTTGACTATCAAGATGTATTAGAAATAGCTTTGTGACATGCAGGGAGAACATGGATTTTTAATCTGATTTCAACACCTTGCAGGCTCACTTGAAGGGTGGTGCCAAGAGAGTCATCATCTCTGCACCCAGTGCTGATGCCCCCATGTTCGTCATGGGTGTCAACCACGAAAAGTATGACAATTCCCTCACAGTCGTCAGGTAAGAATCAAAGTTTCTCAGACTGGTTCGGCTTGTGTATTTGAAAGGGTGAAATAAAAGCTGATTTTCAGCTCTAAACTGATATCACTTCCTCCTTCACAGCAATGCCTCCTGCACAACTAACTGCCTGGCACCCCTTGCCAAAGTCATCAATGACAACTTTGTCATCATTGAGGGCCTGATGGTGAGAGCTGACGCCACAAATGAAAACAGTTAAACAGGGAGTTGATGGAACCACATTTAATTAAGTTCCTTTGTCTCCGTTCCCCATCAGAGCACAGTTCACGCCATCACTGCCACCCAGAAAACCGTTGACGGTCCCTCCGGCAAACTGTGGAGGGATGGCCGTGGTGCCAGCCAGAACATCATCCCCGCCTCTACTGGTGCTGCCAAGGCTGTCGGCAAAGTCATCCCCGAGCTCAACGGGTCAGTGCCCAAAATGCAGTGCTTTACCATTAATGAATATATGCAGTAACAGTGTTTATATACATATACATTTTTATTTTATTTTTTTATATCTCAACATGTGTTGACATCCTACAGCAAGCTGACCGGCATGGCCTTCCGTGTTCCCACCCCCAACGTATCAGTGGTTGATCTGACAGTCCGTCTGGAGAAACCCGTGAGTGACCACAAATGCAAATTGCAAAAATTAATATCTATTATCTATTTTCTAAAGTTTTTCTCTGTAAAGATACAAAAAACTGGAAGTATCCTGTCTCACTAGTTTTAGAATAAAGCCAGAAGTTAAATTAAATTTTTCTCAATAGAAAAATTTAATTTAACTTTGCTTTTGTTTTATCTGAATAATATTTTAAGTTTCTTTTAAAATTCAAACCATTTTTCTTTAAAGGCCAAGTATGATGACATCAAGAAGGTTGTGAAGGCTGCAGCTGAGGGACCCATGAAGGGCTTTTTGGGATACACAGAACACCAGGTATGTACTCGGCCATCTCTCTTTAATATATTTGTAAAAGTTGTCTGTGGGTTTGCTTGTTTACATGCTGTTCTCTTTGCTCTCCTCCAGGTCGTCTCCACAGACTTCAACGGCGACTGCCACTCCTCCATCTTTGACGCTGGTGCTGGCATCGCTCTGAACGACCACTTTGTCAAGCTGGTTTCATGGTGTGCTTTCATTAATGGATACTCCTTGTCGTCATGTTCCCAGTCACATCTTCTAACTTATTATTTCTATTTCTTTCTTACCAGGTACGACAATGAGTTCGCCTACAGCCAACGTGTCTGTGACCTCATGTGCCACATGTCTTCCAAGGAGTAAAGCAGCTGGCTGATTGAATGTCATTACCCACATTCTCCTCAATCCAGAGTTATAAATTTACAGTGAGACATATTTATTACTCTGCCTGGATTCCATCAGATAGTCGACCCCCATAATACGCCTGGGGAAATTTCCCACAGAACAAACGAAAGATTTAAATTGCTGAAAAATAATCTTTTTGTATTCAATTCCCAGTTCTGTTGTGTTGGATGGAGGAAAGGTGTGAAAGTCTTTTCCTGTCTGTAGTACTCAAGTGCTGCAGTCAGTGGTGGAATAAAGTCCTTTGTTTGTGAGATTTAAGCTTTCCTTTTTTCTTTTGTCACCATGTAGGAATATTTTATATTAAACTCAATTGGATTAATACTAATATTGGTAGGTGGACTTTGAGTCCACTGAAATGAGCAAACACTATGTATTGTATCCACCCCGGATCAAATGCATGTATCCTACTAAGAATGCTCTTACAAGATTTAATTGCTTGAACTCCTCTAGAGTGGTACTTAAATTGGTTCCTGCATCACAATTTCTATAAAGCAGTCACTTGATCCTGCCCATTAAGTCCCGTCTAAAAGTTTTAAATGGCTCAACGCTCTAAACCCTTCAGGTGATGTATAGTAAAGTAACTTCTTTTTTCAGTTTGTATCGCATATTCGGTGGAAGGACTAACTGGTTACAAAAACTTTTATAGGACATCATTCACTGCACTGACTGTATGGCAGGAATGATGAAATTACAAGGTAACCAAAACATTTCAGTCTTCCAACGGCAAATGGACCAGAAACTCACATCTAGCAGCTCATAAGGATGGAAATGAAGGGAAGATGTGGATGGTTTTAACTCGCCAGCGATTCCCAGCAAACAGACCAATGAAAATTTTGAAGAATAAAGTTGAAAAGAGCTGAAATCTGTCACTGCAAAAAGAATGAGTTTGAATGAAAAGCAATCCCGGGAGAGTCAAAAACTTCAAAGTGCAGAAAGAATCTAGAAAAATAAGCACTGTCAACGCACACCTGACTGGTCCGGACCAGCAATCTTCCAAAATGCCTGCTTTTACAGAGGTCCCCACACTCGATCATTTGATCGGCATCATCTGGCTGCTACTTATCCCCTTAATTCTTATGGAAGCTGTAAGGATAGACTAAGTTTTTTTTTTTTTTTTTTTTTTTTTTTTTAATATTATACACACTGCTGCATTTTGACTTAGGTTTTGTGAAATTAATCAGGAATCAGCATGTGGTGGTGTTCATCTGAAGTTGTATTTATCTAATTTTAAAACATATTAATAACCAGATTATTTATTTAAGAAGTTTTTTTTCCCCTCCTTTTTACATGATTGTAAGTACAGGCCAGTGCAGATGAGGATAAACGGCATCATCCTGGCAACTTCTCAGGATGACCTTTTTGCAAGTTAAATTTTCCTTTTGTGCAGTAGATACCCACAAAACTTTACCAAGCCCCATGAAATCAATAGAGCCACAGATAAACAGATGCTCTAAACTCTGAAGACAATCTTTCTCTCAGATGTTTAACTCTTGTTCATTTATTTCCTCTTTTCAAAGGCACCCCCTTAGGGGCTTGTGAATGGGCCAATGCATTTAGTTTCCTTTACAGGTAGAGGCTCCTCTCGAGCTGATAACCTTCAACTTGTCTCTCTGCAACAGCAATTTCAGCCTCTTGGGTACACCATTTCTTATTTACGTTTACAAAAGGCTCTTTTAAACAAGCAATCAGGCACGAACTCAGATGACACTGTATCATGTGAGTGTTTAATAAAAATCAGCAGCCATTTGTGAGAGACTGAGGGTGAGGATCTGTTATGTGACAGGACTGAAGCCCCTGTCCCCCTCTGCACTCTCAGCCCACCTGTATGTTTGGGGAAGCAGGATTCCTAGGTTCCAGCATCCATAACTTTGTGATTGGTATTGACTCTGTTTACCACCTGCTTCATCTCCCTGGGCCATAGCTAGAACATCAGTTCTGTAAGATAGGACCAGTCTGAAATATTCTCTCAACACAAACCAAAAACGCACAACCAAGACATGGATACACTCTAAATCCTTTTGAATGATGTCAAAGCAAAGGTTTACCACAAAGTTTTATGAACTTATCTCAGACCATGACCATGGCCTTTAAAAGCTTATTGCTTATCTAGGTCAATGGATCGGGAGGAAGTATACGTCTCTGTGTGCTCTGGTGTAATTCTACTAATCATTTTAGGCCTCCCTGCCTGCTTTTGGAAGTTATTGTAAATGGACTGTACTTATAAAGTGATTTCTAATCTAGTTGACTATGTAACAAGCTACAGAGTGTTTGTTTTTTTCTATCACACACATTCACACATTGATGGACACCTCAGTCCATAGGACGACATAGCTTCTCCTCCTGATCTACAGCCACACCAAGTTATGGACCACAACCATATGGGATCGATTGGTAACTCAGGGATTGTTTGATTGTTCACATGTTCAACGATCTGCAACACGAGTGATAACCAACTTGCCTGTATTGCTATTTCAAGGTGGAGAATGAGGTCATCTGTAAATGAGAGAATGAAATGAAATTACGTCAGATTTCCACTCACACCATTATCACCTTATATTTGGTCTTCCTGCTGAAAGTGAGAGGGGCTGCTGCTTCATTTTACAAAATGGAAAGTTTGACAGTTGTGTCTGTACTATTTTTGTTTTAAGGACAGTGTGCAAAAGAATAAAACTGCAACTCCCACCTACAAACATCCATAAGGATCTGGTGCTTAGAAGCCACATAAACCACAAAGGCTTTGGGCACTGTGTAAAATGTAAAGATAAAACCAAACAACCCAAAATTCAACAGCAAATTTCACAAGCCTGTTTTTATTCAAAGTAGAATACAGAAAAGCTATCAAATGTTGAAAGTTAGACATTTTCTATTTGTGAAACATATGAGCTGATCTTGTATTTAATGGCAGCAACATGTCTTAAAAAGGTTGGGATGGAGCAAGAAAAATCTGGAAAAATAAGTGATACTAAAAAAAAAACAGGTGGAGGAACATGTTGCAACATTATGTTAATTGGTAACAGGTCAGTAACTTGACTGGGTATAAAAAGAGCCCCTTAGAGAGGCAGAGTCTCTCAGAAGAATTAAACTGTGCAGCAATTTCAGAAGTGTTTCTCAATGCAAAATTCCAGATATCCTTGTTTGTGAACACAGCTCACTGTGCCATCCAGCTCTGTCATACAAAGAAGAAGCCACATGTGAACGTTATCCATAAAGCTCCTGGCCTCTCTGGGATAAAGCTAATTTAAATCAAACTGAGGCAAAGTGAAAAATATTCTGGGGTCAGATGAATGGAAGTGTGAAATTCTTATTAGAAATCATGGACGCCACTTTCTCCAGAAAGTGTGTGCACCATTTTCCTGGATGCCCTTTGTTACAGTGTCTCTGATCTCTGCTCTACAGTGGAGACGATGAAGAGGCTGAAAGCCCTTTACAGACTGTGGTGGAGGAATCAAGTGGCATGCCGTCATTATCCTCTCCCGCAGCTTCAAAGATGCTAAACTGACGCTTAAACTGGTCCACCATGTCCCATTACAGACAGCTTTTCAAGAATTCTGATGAGGAGCAGAAGGGTAAAGATGCTGACATGAATCCAAACTCAGACCTGAGTCAGGTCACATAAATTCCCCTGTTTGTACTCTGATCCCTACTATTCTTGTCAATAAACACGGCATGATCAATCGACTCTTTGATCTTCCAGATAATGGACAGGAAGTTCAGGGCTGAGATCTAAGTTGTGGTGGTTGGTCGAGCGAGGGCAGGTGCACAGAAAAAAACAGGAGTTCATGTTAAAGTAAGGAACATGCTTGTAAAAAAGGGAAAGTTCTTTGGTTTTGTTTTTTTATATTTTGCCAGAAAATTTTGTTTCTCCTCTTTTCTTTAAAGGAGCATCATCCTGTGGAAACACAAGACCACAGGAGCCAGCAGTGAACCTATAACAAACGCTGAGCTGGATGTATTTTAGAAGAGGCTGATGATTTGGCCTTTGTCTCTCTAGAAAATCAAGGCAGCATAGAGAGATACTGTAGTTTAGCTTGACAGAAGATAATGAGGGCTCTAAACGGATCTATGTAGATGTTTACATAAAATGGCATGAAAAAGTGGAGGCAAAATTTCTGTTACTGTAAAAAGCTTTCTAAGTAAAAGATGACCAGAATTACAATAGGCACAAACTAGTTTTATAATATCTTAATCAGAATACTTTTTTTTTATTTCCATCTTTTACTGTTGAAAATACCCAAAGGGGAAAGCTTTGATCATAATAACCAGAAACAAACACCACCTTTAACACATTTCGCAGCTTTTAAACCAACTCATTTTGTTGCAAGTCATAGCCCTGACAAGCTGATTAAGGTACAGCTTGGTAAAAGTTGCCTGAGATGCTGGGATGGCAAAACTTTTCAGAGTGCTCCATTTCTCTTTTCTCTCTAAATGGTTTAAAATATAAGCGATGATAGATAGTTAATTAGTTTATTTCTGTAACTACAGCTGTCGTCTGATATCGACATATTAGGGTTCACTTTCAAATTACCACAGATCAACTGCAAACTATGAAAGTGGAGCTTTCTGGGGCTCAGGGTTCCTCTTTAACTTTTATACAATGGATCTGAAGATTTTATTCGGGTTGTATTTATCTGGAATTTTTGGAAAATTTGCTGAATGTTTGTGTTTCCTTAAGTTACACAAGGCATTTGCGCATCTCGCCGCGTATTTACGGTAGAAGGATCTTCCAATCCCGCAGCTTCTGCTCCTGCCTGCGGTTACATCTTGTTGTCTGAACTTCAGTGACGCGGTGACACTGGATTTCTTTGTTATTCGTGCATGCTCTGCGTCTTTTTTATTCATCTCATCACGTTTGCAAAACATTTCCCCCGGTGTTTTGTATCTTTCTTGCGGTCCACCTCTGCTCGTTTCGGTCGTGTTTTTGTAGGTTATTATTGGCTTGTTAGAGGACCGTCAGGGAGCAAGCGGGGATCCATCAGTCGCCGTTAAGAGCTTTAAGGATAAGAGGATTCTTATTTTGAACGGTTACGTAATCAGGTAAACTGGTGTTCTGAGCGCACGTTTTTGTTGTACGTTTAGCAGCAGACCGTGATTCATCCAGATAAAGTATTCTGTTATAGCAAGACAATTTCCCGTCCGTGTTCATGCCAGATCTGCAGCGCTTCAGTTTTAAATACCATAGCATGAATCCTTTGTTGGGGGCTAACACGCATCTTCAACAGCACCCACAGCAGATCCAGGCGCCCGGACACCCAGACTCTCCCTCAGGCCTCCTCCCCGACGCCGTTTTCGGTGGACCGGACCCGGCGTCTCTTTTCCTAGGTGAGCAGACCGGCACAGGGCCTGATCAGCTGGGGCCTGACTTCACCGCACCCTCACCTTACCTCCACCTCAACCACAGCAGCCCCTATCCGCACCTTGCGGTGCCGCACCCACCTGCAGCGATGGCCCTCAGAAACGACCTGGGATCCAACATCAGCGTCCTCAAAACCCTCAACCTGAGGTTCAGGTGCTTTTTGGCCAAAGTGCACGAGCTAGAGCGTAGAAATAAGATTTTGGAGAAACAGCTGCAACAGGCACTGGATGCTAATAAGACCTGTCAAGGTGGATGCTGTGAGAACAAGACGCACACCCAGGAAACGGGTGTGCAGACCGGATTTGTTGGAACTATACCCCTCAGGCCTGGCTCCCTCCCTTTCCACAACACCAACAACTCAGCCAGGAGGCCGACAACACTGTTCACGGCACCACTCGCATCGACCCTTCCACCAGCGGCCACTGAGAACTCGAGTTCCACCCAAACTAATACCACTTGTTATCCAGCTATCACTATCAGCCAGTCCTCCCCCTGTGTGGACTCTCCAGGATCTGGCTCGAATAAAACTTTCCAAAACAGCAGCACAGGCCCGGGTAACTCCACCAACCCTCCCCCACGGTTCCTCCCAGGGACCATTTGGTCCTACAACCACACCCGCAAGTTTGGCTCCAGTGCAGAGCGTCTGACAAGCCCCGGGGTGTCCTGGATGCACCCAGATGGAGTTGGGGTCCAGATTGACACCATCACCCCTGAGATAAGAGCCCTTTATAATGTCCTTGCTAAAGTGAAGAGGGAAAGAGACGAGTATAAACGCAGGTAAATGGATTTAAACCCTTTTATTGCACGACTATAAGTCCTTGAGGTACATTTCTTTGTACTGTTGTTTCTTGAGTGTATTTTATGGTGCAGTTTGGAGGAGTGAGCAGAGCTGTAAAGCATCTGCAGGTCAGCTGTCTCCAGCAGAAGTCAGCAGAGTCAGCACAAAGCCTCTCTCCGTCCTGCACCTCCAGCTAGGTCTGCATTCCCTTCATCTCTGACCACAGAGGCAGGTGCTGCTGCCACAAATACACAGGAAAATTAGACACGTCGTGAGCTAAATATAAAGCAGAATGGAAGTCCAATCTTGAAAAGAGTGTGTAAAGGTCAGGCAGTGGCACAAATGTTTAGCCCAGAATGCACAACTGAGTCTGGCTAATGACAGATTGGTGAGGAATCCAATGCTGAATTCAAGTTTAAGTTATAAGACACTGACAGATTAATGTGTTACGTGTGAACCAGAATAAAAGTCAACTGTGCCATAGGTTGGAACAATTTTGTTTCCTCTTTTTCAATTTTTTTTATTTGTGCCATTGTTGATTAAAATGTAATATTGCTGTTTTTTTTTTTTTCATGTGACCTGAATCTGGTAAGAACAGACTGCTCAATTGACATCTTTCCGCATGCTATGTGGGCCAGATATGTGCCACAGCAAGTTTGCTATTTGTGATGATGTCATGTACAAATGAGTTCTCAGAATAATCATCAGTTGCTGCCAATGGCTCATGGTGACATTCACCTCTATAAAATCTGGATGCTTTGATCTCCAGTTTGGGAAGACAGCTGTCTGTGTCTGCAGAAAGGGAGGACGGGTCAATGTGCACTCTCTTCTTTTTTGGTTCACATTTAAATTCTTGACCAAAATGTCTCCTGTTGTGATTCTGAAAGATGCCCCGTAGGCCTCATGTTTCAGCACATTCATCACTGAATTCCCTCAGATTATGTCCAAATGAGCAACCATGAGGACCACAGTATAGTGGGCTCTTTGTGGCACAGGGACAACACATGCTTTCTTTGTATGTAGAGACATATGAGAGCCTGAGTGCCTTTTTTCTTTTACCTGTGAATCAAGGTGTGTGACCATAATGTGTCCCACTCAATACTGAGAGCTCGGCATTTTCTCACGTTTACCGTAGGACAATATAAAATATTTCCCCAACTTAATTCCTCAACTATGCAGTCAAATATTTGTACTGTTAATGATGTAATGAGATACTTTTGCTCTATTTTAGAGCTGCTACCACAGAGGGCAATTAAAAAAACAGCTTGTGGTGTAGGTTGCATTGCTTCAAACTTTTTTTTTTTCCTTTCCTCTGGCTCCTTTACCCATTACTCCTTTACTCAAGGACTTCTTTCTCTCTCCAGTCTACCTTTCTCCTCTCTCTTACACTGCCCACCCACTCCCACCTCTCAGTCCACCACACTCTCCATTACGGGTTCTTTTTCTCATGTAAAACTCAACACAGTCCCTCACTTCCTCTCCCCCTCTTACGTTCTCTTCCACTGCGCAGCATCCCCTTCTCTACTCTTCACAGTCTATCTGCAATGCAGCATGCACTGCAAGCTGTCACTGCTGGATGGCGGCTCAGCTTGCAGGAGGAAGCACTTCTCGACTGCCTGCGCCTCACTGATCAAACAGCCGTCTCCTACGGCGACAACAACCCCTGTTCAATGACTCAGTTTCTTTCAGGTTTAGTATTCCCAGAAGGGCTCTGTGTGCTGCAGCATTCTGCATTTAAAACAGCATTTCTGCAAGAGCCTGCAGACTGCAGTGCGTGGATTTCCCCCTGGGCATGTGTGGTGTGAAGTCACACGATCTAAGATTGGTGGGCTAATCACGTGAGCACCTGCATAATAGTAGCATGGAAAACATCTGTCAGGAAGTCCTAGAATTTAGTCAGACATACGCTCACCTTCTAGTGATGCAGATCTGGCTGTTTCAGAAAACACGAATCCACTCAAAGTTTTGTGTTATTCCTCCTCTTTTAAGCAACGATGACTCAGAAATGAGTGTGCAGGGTGATTTTAAGTCGCACAGTTTATGTATATGTATTGGGGATGATGTCCACAGAGGCAGAGCATGAAATCAGTCTTGCAGGCTTGTTTAAAATCTTAAAAATCATTATAGATGCAGCAACATCTGCAGTTTGAGATGATCTATAGCAAAGGTTTGGCCATTATTTTAGCCCACCAATAAGAACATTTATTAGTGGGATAATTTGTTCTGCTCAGAATTTATCTTTGTCATAAACAACACATTAAAGCAGTAAGTATTGAGGTTTTTAGGGATGTGTGTAAATAAAAGGAATTATATTGTTATCAGTTGTTTAAGCACACTCAGTCAACCATCAATAGGCTGCCTACTGATTCAGGAATGGATGCAGCTTTAGCAAATGCTGCTTTAACCTGGACTGCAGAGTCATGTGACGTGGTATGAGTAATGAGAGAGATGCACCAAAAAGAGTATAACAGCTGGCTGTAAGCTTTCAACCTACTGCGTTATGTGAATCGTGGGCCCGTTTACTCTCTTCTCTCTAATCCGGTGCAGAAGATGCATTTGTGACACTGTCCATGATAAAAGTCATGTGTATACTTTGTGTTTCATCTCCGTCTGCATTAGGAAACCTAAAACATAAACTGACTCAAACTCTTACTTTGACTCATCTGCGTCTCTTTCAGATGGGAAGAAGAATACACAATGAGAATGGATCTGCAACAGAAGATTGCAGACCTACAGGAGGTAAGAATATGTAGCCCTGTGTGTGTGTGCTTGTATCATTTCTTGTTCGAGGAACAAAGAGCAAAGTCCCAGAAGTTGGATAAAAACACTTTGGTCTGAAGACCGTGTTTAACATTCATTTGATGACTGGTTAAGACGAGTAGTAGTCATTCAAATCATTCAGTTCGACTTTATTTGCATAGCACTTTCACAGAAACTTAAAGCAGCACAACGTGCTCTACAGTGTTTGAATGCAAAATTGGTAAAAATTGTATATAATAAAAAAAGCTTTAAATACATTATCCTGCAACCCAGTCTACCTCAGCTCGAATCCATGTCCAAAGTCCAAGATAAAAGTGAAAATCCCATTTTATTTAGGGGAAACTTTGGAGATAAAATAAATGATGAAATGAAAATATAAACGTAATTAAGGTTCAATTGGAGATCAGACTAAAAGTATGGTAAAATAAAAGGACAGCCGTATACCAAGCAGTAAAAACTGGCTGAAATTTATGGAGGAATATACATAAATAAGTCATAAATAAAGGCACACATTTGATTAAAAGTCAGATCGAATGGTTTGTGCCAGGGTGAGAGTCCAGGAAATCAATGTGCAGTTCAACCAAAGTCATATTTCAACATGAATCAGCTGCGAGGCGTCATGCTTCAGCTGAAGTTTAGCTGGCCTGCTTTCTGTTTGTAGTCTTTAACTGCAGCCATTTGGTGCAGGTAGTGAGCAGGGAGGTCTTTCTCTCTGATGGTAGTGGCAGTTTTTTCATGCTTCCTGTGTCACCGATGAGTTTACCAGAAGTCCTAACTCACACATACTGTAGCTGTTGCACTCTCTTGTCTCAACTGACCATCGGATAATTAAATCACGTGAACCATTCTGATTTAAAAAAAGAAAAAAAAAAGTCTGCAACAGAAGCATCAGATTGGACTTATTTTTTTTGCTTCCTGCACTCATTTTTTTCTTTTTTCTTTTCAAGCCAAATCTTTTGTTTTCTTTTTGGGTGGTTTCCTGTACGTGCATGTGTGTGCCGTTCTTTTACGTTCATCAACACCATTGCCAGGAATCTTCACCTGACGCTGTGTAGTTGGCAGCACCACATCCCCTGGAAACCACAAACAGTAAAGCCCCACTTGAAACTCAAAAGAGTCTGACTGGTATTGTAGCATGTATGAATAAGTCAGTAGGGAGACGGGAGTGTCACGGACGTCCGTCGGATATGTCAACAGCTTCTCACAGCGGGTTTTGCATTGAGCATTTCTACGTGCTTTGCAGATAAAGCCTTTTATTTTGTTGCAGGTCTCTGCTTGCATGTTACGTAACCATCTCTGGGTGCGTGTGTTTGCACTAGGCGCTTCATGTTTGGTCTTTGTGGCTTTCTTTACTGTAAATGTGCAGGACCTGCAGGAGAGTGAAGGCTGTCAGGACGAGCTGGCTCTCAGAGTGCAGCAGCTGAAGGCAGAGCTGGTCCTCTTCAAAGGCCTCATGAGCAATGTGAGCAGAACCAGCTCCCACAGTCATGCACTAATCAGGCATCCTTTTAGCTGCTGTTAGTAGTGATAAATTGCCTGTAATGGATCCATTTTTTCCCAGTTTCTTTTCTGCTTTACAGATTAGTGATAAACCATGATAATCTGAAACGTTTAAGCACAATTTTACTCTATTCAACCTCATGGGTTGACTTTCCTTTTTCTTCCTCCATATTCTGTAGAATTTGTCTGAGTTGGACAGTAAAATCCAGGAGAAAGCCATGAAGGTGGACATGGACATCTGCCGAAGGATCGATATCACCGCTCGCCTGTGTGACGTAGCCCAGCAGAGGAACTGTGAGGATGTGATCCAGATGTATCAGGTGCATGAACGGAAATTAAACCCAGTTATTTGCCATCAGAGTTTTTCTAGCAATGATAATTGATCGTTTTAGTTTGATCCACTGATCCCAAACCTGAAAATGTTGCTGCAGGTTCCTAACAACCAATCACCTATTAACTGCCGGCGCAAACAAACTCCTCTGTCTTTTAACGGGAGCGAGTGTGACGAGCCGGTCAGCACCTCTGAAAGTGACGGAGGCGTGGTTAAAGAGGAGGAGCACTATGGCTCATCAGCCAATCAGATCAACGAGGAGATGCAGAGGATGCTGAACCAACTGTGAGTGGTCGGATTTTTAAATCTGACAACTTCCATCCATCCATTTTCTTAACTGCTTGATTCCACATGGGGTCGCGGTGAATCTGACAACAGTAATTATGTGTCATTCTTTCCTCTTCCAATCATTTTTCTATGAGTGTGCCTTTTTATTCTAACTTCAGGCGTGAATGTGAGTTTGAGGATGACTGTGACAGTCTGGCCTGGGAGGAGACTGAAGAGACATTGCTTCTTTGGGAGGACTTCCCAGGATGTACTTTGCCTCCAGATCCTACCCATCCAGCAGGAGAGGTAGGCCATTACAACGAGGGGAGGCAACATCTACAAAATGTAGAGCAGCATGATTATGTACACTATGTTCACCGGGAGCGTCGCGTGTGCACGACATGGGCTTTGCTAAGCGTCTTAGCTACATTTTAGCGACATTAATGCCAGCACAGCAGCTGCCTGCACAACAGCTTTTAACACACGGATGCCACTGATAATGGCCATAAATACAGTTCCGTGTAAGTGAAGACATGTCATCATAATCTGTCATGATCATGATAGCTAAGCAATATTTTTAAAGTCTCTGTTTTGGTTTGTGAAAGGTGTATTATTGCTGATATCAAGGTCAATATGATGACCAACCCATGTTTTTACTGTGTATTATGCTGAGAAGTGCTTTCCCGCATGGAAAAATAGTCACGATGCTAAAACTTTGGACGCCTCGTGGTTGCAGTGCATCTCAAACTGCAGCTTCGGCGTGAGTCTCGTGCAGCTGGTGTGGAAACTCAGTGGAAAACCATCATTTTGTGCACACGCAGTGCTCTTGAGTGACTTCTATTTGCTTCAAGAACAGTTTTAAACGTTTGCCGAAGACCTTTGTTACACAGACCATATTAAAAAGATGCACACAGCCACCATAACGCCACCCAAGGATTTTTGGATTTTCCACCACTTTGGTTAGCGCTGCCCTAAAGCACACGTTGCTTTCTTGGCTTTTTCATTCTCATTTCACAAATTAAACATCATGTTAAGATGTGAAACTAGCAGTCGAGACCAGAAACTTGTCAAGCAAAAGTTTTTTGAGCTCACTAAAGTGAGAGGTAAGCTCATTTTCCTATACAGTTTTATACAAGACATTTGCCTTCTATATACATTCTGTGGTCTGTAGATTCATGACATCCGGTCTGCATTGTTTCAGTTAGAATTTAAATCTGAAAGGAGGGTTTTTACATAAATTGAGCTTTAAAATAACAGCAAAAGGAATTAGTATAAGTAGAAAAAGGGTAGCCATAGTTACATCATGCTTTTAAAATGTTCTGATGAATTTTGTTGTTCATAGCTACTTTGTATTGAACACAAAGTTAGTGCAGAAGTGTCGTCACCTGCTGATGGCTGCCAGGGACTGGCTCCTAAAAACGTCTGGCTCAAACAGACCTCCATTCAAAATGAGTCTTCTTCTCTCATGAAATATCTACATGATAAGTAATAACTACACCAATGGGAACATCTGGGGTAATGTGGGGTTCAATATGTTGCCCAAGTCAAATCGGCATGCGGCAAGGTGAAGCTAAAGATCAAACTGGTGCATTTCCTGAGCCACATGTACACATCAACTGAATTAATTTCCACGGATCCAAAATCATTTAAAAAAGTTATACCTTATTTAGATCATTCTGGCTTCGAAGAGAAGAATATTTGCCCTCATAGGTTATAAGAATCATTCTTCAAGTTCACCTACAGTGTGTAGCCAGGTGTTGCTCCCTTTTTTTTTCCATGTCACATCTTGACTTCTGGAAGCTGCAGATATGTCAGGACTGTTGTTGAGATTTCATGGAAATTTTTAAGGGTGGAGTTGCTGCAGAGCAGCAGGTTTGTATCTCAGTCGATAGTCCCTCCCTGTTGTGGGACTATTTTAGGACCATACACAGAAACTGCAGCCTGTGTTGGTGTACAGTATGTTTGTTTCCAAGAAATGCTTGTAAGTATTTGTTTTCGTTCACCGGTATTTGAACAGTCTGTTGTCCCTTTGAAGGGAGGTGCTGCATTAGTCAGTGAAATTTGAGCTGCGGGGAGCATAAAGCAGCCTGTGCCTTGATATTTGTGAGCCTTCGAGGCCGCACAAATTTACTTCTAAATGTTACTACAATTCATCACGTGACACAAAATGTCTTTGTTCTGTGTTTGTATCTAGCAGGAGGACTGTCTGGAAAAGGTGATTAACGACACAGAATGTCTGTTCAAGTCCCGAGAGAAGGAATACCAAGAGACAATTGACCAGATTGAGGTCAGACACTTGCTACCTTCTTTAAAATATGTTTAATAAGATCCCTGTTCATATGTCCTGCTTCTTGTTTTTCATACAGCTTTGCTTGCAGATTAGTTTATTCTCATGTCCTCTGGTCTGTAGAATAACACAAGTTTTCATGCGTTTCATGCATGTTTTGCACGCACTCGACAATGTTTGCAGTAATTTCTTGTGTGCAGATTTATAAAAGATGACTTGCATCTTTATCTGCATATTTAAGACAGTTCACTGACTTTGAGCCATCCATTTTGTATGATGCATCACGCAGCTTTGGCGAACATCTTTATCTGTTTTCTTGATATTATATTTTTAATAGTTTAATCTCATATGTGTGCAAACAAACAGCTTTTTGACTTGCTATAAAGCAGTTTTAATAAAAAAAAAAAAAAAAAACCTTTTATGGTAGAATAGACTAAACTGTGGTCAACTGCGTGCGTTTCCTTGGATTTGAACTTTTTGAGTATATGTTTCCCGACCCCAGCTGGAACTAGCCACAGCCAAGAGCGACATGAACCGGCACCTGCACGAGTACATGGAGATGTGCTCGATGAAAAGAGGCCTGGATGTTCAGATGGAGACCTGCAGGAGGCTCATCACACAGAGTGGAGACAGGTACACACACAAGTTATTTATCATTTATATCATTCAAGTGGCCTACATAAGTGTCATCATAAGATGTGAAGTGTTTTCTTCTGTCTGTTATAAACCGTTTATTGTTTGTTTACTTATACTATGTGGAGACTAACTAAACTTCTAAAACTGATTTAGTCTTTTTATGTTCTGTTCGGTGGCATCTAATTGTAGAAAGTAAATATTTACTCCCCCTGCCTGATACCATGTAGGTCCCAATACAAGCAACTTAAACAGCTTCAAGCTGTTCAAGCATGAACTCTGAAGGCCTATCAAGCATCAGATCCTTGCAGTCTCCCAAGGTCTGAGGTGTGGCCTCCACAGATTGGACATGTTATATTATTGTCATATTATCCTGAAACAGGCCGTTGCCACTTTTGCTGCTGTTGCCACTGTTGCCTTCTTGAATCACTGATTTTCTCTCTCATAGTACCCCTACTGCACCGGCACCAGCAGAGGAGAGTGACCAGAGAGAAAACGACAAGTCTTCATCTTCTCCACCTTCTTCCTTGAGCGCTGGGAGATCTTGACACTTCCTCACCCGACCCCTGCTGCTTTCAGCTACAGTACCACACCGATGCAATACTCACCAATAACTACAGCAACACCATGTTTACATGTGAACATATTTATTCACTGAATCGTATCATTTATTATTGTGTTGTCCCTGCAGATCAGTCTAGGAGAACTTGAACGTTTAAAAAGATTAATATTGTGACCGATTATGTGATGAAGATTCAGGAGAATGAAGGTCCTAAACTAACTGTAGGTAAACATGCTGCTGTTTATCTTTGCAATGCGGCGAGGCAGCAGGAAAGCATAGCAAGACTTATTTACACTGCACACCATCAGACATTTTAGTGATAGTAACACAAGCACCTAAAGATAATCTGGAATCACAGCAAGTTTTACTCATAAGTAAACAAACAAGCAGGGATCAGGGAAACTGGATTCAAAAATAATTTTCACACTTAAAGCCTAATAAGATGTCATGATACAGCATTTTACTGCCTTGTGGTTGCATTCCTAGTTTGCTCTGTATCCATATGATACAGAACTAAATCATGGGCTAAACAAATCATCACTCAAAAATGTATTGTGTGCTTTGTTTAACAGATCATAGAAATGGAGAAACAAAGAAATATACCAAAACTTTGCTTGTTTTTGTACCCGACAGTGTACAAAACTACCAACATGCCTTCCCCTTCCTGCAAGTATTGCTTGGCGTGGTACTGAAAATTACAGCTTTGGTCCCACTCTGTCATTTATAGACTATGAATAACCTAATTTCCTGTAACTAGCTGTCATTTGGTGAGAGGCGGGGTACAACCACGGGCAAGTCGCCAGTCCATCACAGGGCCACGCAGAAACAATGAGACAAATAGCCATGTGGGCTCACACTCACTCCTAAGGTCGATTTAGAATTAGCAGTTAACATTAACGTGTATGTTTTTGGACTGTGGGAGGAAGCCAGAGTACCTGAAGAGAAAATGCAAAAAGACCCAAGCTGAGATTCATACCAGGACCCTTCTTATTTCCTGACTGCAGACATCTATTTCGAATCCTAAATCTATTGATAAATGGCCAAATGGGCTAATATTTTCAGTGCAATTGCAAAGAATGTATTCGCTGTAAGCTACATGTTGATATCACCAACATTCTGGTGACTGGCTCAGAGAAATCCAGCCTCAAATGGGCACTCATATAATTTCGCTGGGTAACTCATGACAACCCGAAGACGCATTTTTATTTGCAAAGTCGGCGTACCAAGATCATAAACAACATTTCACATCATAACTGCAAGCATCCCCAGACCTGCCTTTTATCCAACTTTTATTAGGTATGAACAGTTACAGTAAGACAATGAAGCCCAAAGACTGTGGCACTGCTGCTGCAAGGCCAGTGGGGGTGGAGAGGGGCAGCGGATCGTAAATGTAGCCATAAAGTCTCTGTCTGGTGCACTGACAAGACTGAAGCTTGTCGTAGGTTAGCGTTGAAAACCATAGTTTTATTAAAGCAGATGTGCTTAATGTAGAATATATTAAAAATGTTGTTTGAGCAGAGCTGCCTGGATGAGCAGAATCACTTTAAGGAAGGCGGAAAAACTTTAAAAAAAAAAGAAAAGAAAAGAAATGGTTGTAAAAAAAAAAGTAAGTTAGCCACCGTGTGCCAAAATATAATGGTCAGATTGTGACTCAACAGGAAATTGCTAAGAAAAAAAGACTAACTATAGCTGCGGAAGCTATCTCTCCAAGGTGCTTGATGTATATAACTAAACCTATTTTTGAGCCTGTAAGCGTTTGCGTAGAAAGGAAGCTAAACTGTATGAATCATATGAAACAATCAGCACTATTACTTGTAAAAAAAAGAACAATGTTGACATGCTAGAAACAGACTACTGTGTTTCAACTTCTTTTACATAATGCAGGTGACACGTATAACACATACCTCATTTTTACTTTGTGTTATTTTCTGGACATATTTAATCACGACTCCAAAACAGGGAAGTATATATTGGAATAATGCTGGATATCAATACCATCAGGGGAACAACCCCTAAATCACTGCTTCACTATCAGACACCGTTTATAAGGGAGTCCTGGCTGTAGTTTACTCTGCGTAGCTGAAGCATCTTCTCCCATCAGTGTTTTGTTTCAGTAACAACGACAGGAGGATGGATTTCCGCTCATGCATGTGAGGCTGTTGGAATCAGCTGATTTAGTGTGTTACTGCTTTTAAATGCAGAAGGAAGAGATTTGAGATTTATTGTGCGAGTTGTAAAACACCATTTCTCTCCGCATTGTTTTACTTTCACCCGCTCTTTCACACACTGAGTGAGTCTCTGTGTATGCATGTGCCAGTGTGTGTGTTTTAGAGTGTTATGTATGTACAGTGAGTGTTTTTAAAAAGACTTTTACTGACACACATGCACAACATTAAGAAGAATGAAACAACAATCTGATGTCCTTTCGGCATTTGTCTCTGTGACATTTTAGTCCCAGGTGTCTTTTGGTCACCCCTAAAGTCATAAATCAAATGATAATAGCACTATTTTCCACTGGTATGCTTTCTTTATGAGTGTCTGTGGTTGTCAAGTAAAGTCGATTTTAAAAATAGCTCAAGTTCAGGAAAATGCACCGGTGAAATACCAATGCTTTAGCAAAATGACTGTACGATGGCTTTGACATTATAAAGGAAATAAAGCTTTGAATATATTACATGTGTTTAAAGGCTGCAAATGAAGACTGTCCAGTCACGCACCTGAAAACAATCTTATAAAGGCTTTGAATTGAAACACAACCATGTGATTAATCTGTACGGCTTTTCAAAGATAACTACGGCAGAGGAAGACGAAGAAATGCATTTTTTCTGTCTGTTACCTTGTGTTTTCACAAAAGGAAAAAATCTTACCTCAAATTATTTAATTACAATGTGCATCATGCAACAATTTGACCATTATCCTGAGCATCTATCAGGAACTAAAAGTGTGTGATTTTGCGACAAGACAAAGTCATCTTGGCTTAAAAGCTTCACTGCAGAGTATGTAATGTGTAAAGAGAGACTGAATGAATAAAAGATGCAACTGAGCAACAACGTGTGGGTTTATTATTGTTGCTTTCATTTTTTTTGCAAACACTCGGACTTGACATTCATCTCAGTATTAAAGGATCCGCAGACATGGAATTGAATTAAATGTGTTTGTAGTGTCAACACAAAAGTGAAAAATTTAGTTTAAACTAAACCAAAAGTAGCATCTCTGTTCAATTATAACTTACCAGCCTCTCAAAACTAACCACAGTAATGGTGGCTGTTGTGCAGGAGGTAGGAATAGAGTGGTTGTCCCTCAATCAGAGGGTTGTTGGTTTGATCCCCAACCTGCCAAAGTGTGAACTGTGATGTGGACGTGTGGCAAGAACCCCACATTGCCAGCATCTGCCAAGTAAATGTAATCACTTCCAATTATTTGTTCCTCTTAGGGAGTCATTTTTTACACATGTATAGACTGGGGCCAATGGCATAAGAACAAGAAATAATAGTGACAATGACTGCAGGAAAGACAGAATTAACCAAGAACATCAGTTTTTGAGGATGAGGGGCAGACCAAAGACCAAGGACTATGGATTACGGGATTGGACGTAGGGGTGGAGGAAGACTTTTTGTAGGAAATTAAGATTTGCACATACTCGATGTCTATCCATAATTATTTCCATTGCAGTTATCCATAAGGAGAGTTATGAAGGCATGAATGAAGTGTCCGAGTCCGAGAGCGATCGACAGATGTTTTTGAGATCACAGACAGCTGATTTGGCCGCAGATTTTTGTTTAACCTGAAAGATGAGAAAGATAAGTGTGTGGAGTCCAGAGTTCTTCCACATTGAGTAGATCTCCAACCTTCTGGAGGAGCACCTTGAGGCCCACAACCAAGAGCTCAGCTTTATTGCTTTTTCTTTCAAGTAGACTTAATTACAAAATGAACTGTCATCTGTAAGGCCCCTGAGTGATCCAGAGTAACCATGAAAACATTGTTGAAACAATGCTGTTTAGCACTCAGCTAATGATACTTCTGAGACATTTTAGGTATTTCTTTCAGACTTTCAGATTCTTCTATGCACTAATTCAGGGGGAGAAGCCTAAAAAAAGAAACAGCATAGTCAAAAATGATTAGAAAATAACTTCAAATCAGAACTGAAAGCCCAACTGCCACTATGATAAAGATCTACTCTTCCATAATCTTGTAACTGTGAAGAAAACGTCCTCTTTTTATTCTTCGTCATGTCTTACAGTTTGAGCGGAAAATGATAAGGCTTTGATGCAGAAATGTTGGTAGGATTCGGTTCACAGTGTAAGCGCAGAACATGTAAACAGGTCTGCAGCACGCTGGTAAGACATCAGTGGGCGGAGGACACAGTAAGACAGGAAGATGTAACCAGGTAAGGAAATACTTACACAGATGATGGGTAAAGTGAGTGAGAACACAGAGAGAAAGAAGGGGAGAGGCACACTGAGGAAGTTACATTAATAGAAGCAGAACAAAAGAAACATCACACTGAAGGTAAAACCTGTATTTTGTATACAATAACAATTTTTTTAATGCCTTTTTATAGAAGGTGTAACTTAAATCTGATAGTTATTTGAGCATTTTTTAAATTCTTGCCCACAGAATGGGATTGGTGCAATACTTTGTGGCTGCCTTGATGTTGTCTGCACAGAGGGTGCTCGGCTATCCCACGGTAAAAAGAAAGCTTCTTTGTTTTTACTGTACTTACATTTGCAAAATAATGCATCGTGTGTAAGAAAAGCCACATGAATGATTATGTTCTGCGTGAAAATGTTTATCTGTTGTTTTTTTTTTATTTCTGCTAACATGTCAGGGCATACAAACAGCCTACGGTGAGGATGGGTGTCTCCTCTGCGCTGCAGGTGCTTTTCATATCACTGAACTTTCTTTTCGCCTGTCTGCTGCTAATGTGTTGTTAACTTACTTTTATATTAAATGAATCAGCGGTGATTAAGCACTGAAGATCACTATGAGTTGTCTGCCTTTTTTTGCTTGATTTGTAATGACGCGTGCTGCACCCTGACTTTATGCTCTTTGACCACATCCTTCATTGATATGCACTATGGGCTTTCAGACTCTCTCAGCTCCTTGTATGGCACAAGGAGGTGTTGTTCTTGTTGTTCCAGTTGTTCTTATTTATTTCTCTCTGTTCTGTCAGGTATGTTTCAGAAGTCATGTACAGAGTGTGAACCCTGCTCTGATGGAACCTACACAGATATGAACTTGAACCGCGAGGAGAGCTGCCATCTCTGCTTTAGAGACTGCTCACCCAGTAAAACAACATTATTCTTGCCTACATCCATCCCTACAATGTCATAAAACCTGTTTGTTTGTATGGAAGTGATGTCCCTAACATCACCTCTTTTTTTCTCGGTCTTAGGTTCTAATCTGAGAGTGGTTCAGAACTGCACTAGGACGGCCAATCTGAAGTGCACCTGTGAGCCTGGTTTCAGATGCATCGAGGAAGACTTTTCACTAGAGAACTGCAAAAAATGTGAAAAGATACAAGACACAACCGGTAAATACTAATAAGATCTTAACTATGAGCACAGGGCCACAGGGTCCCATGATACAAGGAGCTATCCAGCAGTTACTCACAGGCGTGTCATCAATAAAAACAGTTATTTTGAGCTGTGTCTCACCTCTGTCAATTTTAGTGGAAAAAATTACCAGATTGTTCATGCAGACTTGTAATACGGAAAATATGTTTTGTACAAAACCCCTTATCATAAGTACCCTGCCGTAAGTCTTATAATACACACAAGTGTCAAAACAGTAAGCATCCTCATTTTGATCAGAGACGAGACATAAGGAAAAATATCTGATATAAACATTCTGATCCTTTAATGCATTTCTACTTCTGTGTAACTGTTTATGTTGCAAATATTGTACCTATATATGAGAATGATAGCTGCACTTGGAGGTCACCACTGTCAGAAGGGAATGTCTCATGACTCGTAAAAACAAAATGCAAGCTTCTGTCTGTTTACCCTATAAAAGCTATTTTAGAACTTAGTAACTTTGAACATTTGAGTCACAACCTTTGTATGTAGATGTTCCCGTGTTGCAACATGATTAAATGTCCTATACTTTTGAATTTCAGACAGTATTCCTGATTATTCTTATACATTCTTATTGAGTCTAACATAAAAAAAAGCTGTAATTATATCATCTATATCAGATGACAGTCTGATATTAACATGACAGTCCTGTGAAAATGCAGATTGTCACCCTAACCTGCTGGAAAACTAAATCATAGCGACATTTATGCTGACGATCAAAAGGTAAATGTCGGTGCAGCCAACAGATTTGACTGTTTGGTGTTGTTTTCTCCAGCTGCCTGCAGTTCTGAAAACCCTTCTGCACACTAAACAGAACAGCAAGTGGGCGGTGATGACATATTACTATCGTGTTCACGTTTTTCCAGTGCCCCCAAGTGGCTTAAAAACATCAGGTTTAAAGAGGAGTCTTTGTGTGTGTGGAAGGAGTTGCAGTTTGTTATGCTTTCACTGACAGCCACACAATGAGAGGAAATGAGGGAAAACCACAGTGGGATATATGAAATTAAACAAGATTCCATACCAAAAGCAGAGCATCAACACCTCATTTTATCATCAGCATATTGAACTCTAAATGTCCAGAGCAGCCGCAGCGTGTAACTTTTACCCCGCAGGAGTAATAGTTCAGTTAACTTAAAAAAATAAGTAAAAGCAAGTCAGTGAGATTTTCTTCAATGTTATTATTCACTGAAATGTGAAACCAAACCTGTGATTTTTTTCTGTTCTGCAGCTGCAGCAGTTATCTCAGACAGAGCTATACAGACCTCTGCTTCCTTTGGTCTCACCAACGCCTGCCAGCCTCCCGAGTGAGTCATGGATTTCCCTGGATACACTGAATACTAGAACTAACTCTCTGAGTGGAATTTATGAAATGCTCTCAAAGTTACAATGAAAATATTTTCAAATTTGTAGAGGTCATTGCAAACGGTTCTTGTTTATGGAGTGGCATATTTGGGATTTTTTTCCCCCTTATCTTACACAGGTGTGGCCCTCAGTCAGTCCCAACAGTAGATACCGGCATTAAAACCAAACTGGGTGAGTGTATACCACTGGAGGAAAAGCTGTGTGTGGCGCATTCAATATTTTCAATAGCTATGGAATTAATGAAAGAGATCATTTTTAGCCATAATGTCGTACTTACTATTTGGTCTGCCACTTTATTACCAGGCTACAACTAATTTGAGTGGATTGCTTTGGTGGTTTGTGCTTATGTTCATGGTTTTAAGCGGAAAAGAGGATTTTGGTGACTCTCTTATTTGTGTACATGTGCCACCAGCAGGATGATATTGTTATTTGGAATTTTTGTGAAATATTTTGACTACTATCTAATGAACTGCTATGGAATTGAGTAAATCAGGGAGTAAATTCTGATGAGAATTAGCCTGGCTGACGCGTCCACAATCTCGATGAGATGGTGGTCTGGGAACTAGGTGTGCATTTTCTCGTATTTGAGGCGTGGTTTACGAATGCCTAGAGCCGTTTATTGTGCGCTACAAATGTCTATCAAATGGCGTCTGGTTCTTCCTATGCTGCTTTGCACGCCATTCATAGCCAATTGTATCACTTATACCAGATGACGACAGAAATTCGACGAGGAAGAAGAAGAAAAAAAAAGTAAAATAAAAGTAAACTTGCGCTCTAAGCTACTTAAAGTGATGGTTCGGAGTAGATTCAATCTAGGGTCATTTGAACCGTGACATCCAGCCAAGTTTTTCCGATATTGGCTGAACATCAGCTGAGTTACTGAGTTATCCCGAATAGCTTAGTACAAGCGCTAATGGACCCTGGCAGTATCTCCAAAATTACCACACTAAAATCACATGCCATGACACCAAACTTCTACAGTAGTACAAATATGGTCTGTACTCACAAAACGATGCATTTGGAAGTTTGTACATAGTCCAGGAGTTTATTATTATCAACACAAGCCTAATAGCTTCTCTGCTGCTAAAGCTGCGTCAACGTCGCTTCCTTGATCTGGGAGCTTCAAAGTAAGATGAGGGTTGATCTACTACTGTAGACAACAAAGTATATGCTATATTCTACATGAATTTTTATGTTGTAGAGTTGTGAATTTATTTTATCAATGGAAAAATTGAGCAGCCTTGAAATACTTGAATCAAATACAGATTTTTGGCCAAATGTGTTGTAATAAAACTACTAAACTAATAAAACTAAGTGATCCAGTTAAAAAGTGATTTTCCTTAGATTAAAATAATAACAATAAATAAAGCTTTGCTGAATTTTTTTTATTTTCTGTAGAAGTGGTGATAAATAGTGATTTTTTGTAATGGTGATAGACTGCAGTAATGTTCCAAGAGTCACAGTTGTTCTCGTTTAGTTTCAGAGACAGAAGCTCCTAAAATGGAGTTCTTCTTTTGTTGTTTGGTTGATCACGGACAACAGAAATAACACAGATCTGAACTGAGGGATAGTTTAAACAGTGGAAAAGGAAACTATAAACTGACCTTCGAGACTGAGATACCTGGAAAAAGTTCACTTAAGAGTTCATGATCACAGCAGCTGATTGTGGTGGTGACTGGAAATAAATTATGGCCTGAATGTGGAATCAATCTTGCATTAATTGGTCATTTTGGGTCATTTCAACTCAGCTTGATGCAAGCAATCACACACTACCTCATCAGTTGATTTCAGGCTAATGGTTTAAAGGTAACAATCCTGCCACCCCCAGTGTTGGCACAGTGGTGGCTCTGCATTGCTCATGGCACACAGACACCAAAATGAACTGGTTCTTCACTTGTCCATGCTTCACTCCTCCCCTGCTTTCATTAAAATCTGGCTTGTACTTTCTGCTTAATCAAGAAGAACAGAGAGGAAAAGCAGTAATCATTCACTTCCTTGGCAGAAGTGAAAATCATTTCTAGATCAGATAATGAATCACTTTTTTTCTGAATTTATCATCTTATAAATATTTTTCATTTCTATTTGATTTCTCCTTTATTTATTACCCCTCAATTGTATATTTCTGAGCTTATCTTTTATCTTCCATTATATAAATTAGGGGGCTGTAATTTAAAGTCTGTCAGGAGGTCATCTTGTCTTCTTGTGTACTGAGTGCAGAGAATAACAACACATAACTTTAAGTAACTTGTGGCAGTTAATGAATAAAAAAAGGGAATAATTGCACAGAAAATTAGAACAAAAAAATTTGTCCATGTTAGGACTAATATTTTTGGGACATTTTAGGGAATCAATGAATGTTTAAGCATATTTTTTTTATATTAGCGTGGGTGCCTTTATTTAATTTTTTATTTATTTATTGACTGTTTCAGTGGACTGTTCCATTTAATTGGATACAATTCAATTTAACTGAATTTAATTACATTGTCCAGCACTTCATACCAACATTTAATAGTAAACAGTAAGCGATTTTGGATGAAGTCTTCACAGTTTTTGATCTTTTCTCTTTTTTACACAGACAACACAAACACTCAGCTGGCAGCCATTTTGTGTCCAGTTCTTTTTTTGGGATGTGTGGCCCTTGTGATCCTGTTCTGCATCCGTCGCCCGCAGGACGAACCGTGTTTCAGGCAAAGTAAGAATGCCTTTACATTCGCGAAGGCTTCTGGTGATTAAAATACTTCTGAGAAACAATAAACATTTAACTTGAGACATTTGGATATCGTTGTGATTAGACCTTTGTCATGACCTTTGCAAACGTGTCTCTCTTTGTTTTTCTACATGAATGATTTACATTGGTGAGTCATCGCTAAATGTCTGTTGCTCATTATTTCATCTTCTGTTTTTCAGCTATTGCAAAGCTGTGCAATGATGTACGTATCTTAAGAACTCTCATGTGTTTACAGACAGTATACTGAGTCACTTTGGTTTGGTTTGCTGTAAACTGATGGTTGTGTTTTTCTTTAGGAGGCGCAAGACACGTCTCACAAATCGAAGGAGTCAACTCATCAGTTCCACAGAGACTCTTTCAGTACAAAGCAGCAGCCGTCGTCACTTTCAGCAGCTAATCAAGGTACTGCTGAGTAAAACGAAGACTTTTCATTTCAAGTCCTTTACTCACATGGTTGGGTCATAAAGAAAATGGAGTGTTAAAAAAGCAGCTGTGGTATCCTTATGAGTTGTACTCGGTAGTCTCATTCTGTTAAATAGTGTTAGTACAGATGACTGGTAACATCCCTTTATGTGTTCTCTTTTCTCGCTTTCTGTAGGTTCAGTCCACGTACACAATCCGGGCACGGTCATCTTCAGCTTGCTCAGTCAGTTCACAGGCCAAGTTGGGCCAACTATTCTTGGTAGCAAGAGTGCCGAGAGAGCAAGCAGCGACGGAGAAGATGAGAGAGACTGTCCCGTGTTTCATCCTACATCCTCCCCTAGTATTCACCTCTCTGAGGAAGAGAGGAGCGGAGAGATTGAAAACATTTTCTTCCCCTCCCAGGAGCAGGGGAAAGACTGCCACGTGTCGAAGGAGGAGTCGCTGTGATGCCTCGCAAAGGTCCCAGAAGATTTGTTTCGGAGGTCATGACTGTTGGGACCAGACTTGCACTAAGATACGCTACTTTGAATGTAGGGATTGTAAAACTGTGATAGCACAACCACAGATGAGTGTGCAGAAGATTCATCATCCTCTGACGAACTGCGAAGGGATCACAGTTAACATTATTTCATGAATTTTCTGGAAAAGTTTCACTGCACACTGCACATTCATAATTTAATACATCTAGGATAAACAGATGGTATTTTTTCTCTTTGTATGTTATAATTTAAGCAATCTTGTAAATACTCCTAAAAAAAGCTGAGTGAAATAAAGTTTTATTTAGACAAAAGAAGAGAAGAAATGTATGTGATTACATTGATATTCACAACTGACTGCAAAACTACAGTAGCTCAAAGTCTATTCACACACACATATATACATATGTGTATATATATATATATATATACACACACACACACACAGAGATCAGCCATAACATTACAATATTGTGCCTAATACTGAATTGGTCAGAGCAGTAAGGATGGGAGTGGTGTTGTTTGGAGAGGTGTGGGTGGGGGCGGTGACTGGTGTGCACAAATGTGTGGTTAGGTGTCAAATGAACATTTATGTTAAAGGCTTTTGGCTTAAAAAATGATCACCACAACGTGGCAGAGTTTTATCAGCTGTATATCTAACTTGCTGTTTGTCCGTTTGTTTCGTTTTTTCGGCTGACAATAAGAGGGAAAAGAACTCTTCTTCACTGGCTCTATTACCTTTTGATTACTACAGGCTTCTTTCATTTTCAGTGAAAAAAATTATCAAGTACTACTGAGTAACAACTAACACTAAGAACAACATACTCTGATTTGGATTTTACGATTGCTAGCCTCACACATGAACGTGCTTTTGACATAAGCATGGTAGTGCTTTTCACAAATGGGAGCATCTTTAATACCAGGGTGGTTTTCCCAGTTTTCTCGGCGGAATGGCTAATTGTAACAAGATTAGCAGCATTATTCACTTTACCTGTCAGTGGTTCTAATGTTTTGGCTGATTGGCGTATACACCAGTCCACCAGTCCATCAGGTAAAAAAGTTGTGGAAAAAATTTGATTCATGTTCACTGACAAGGTTTTTGAAAATTTTCCATGCCACTGGACACAAAAATACCTCCATAGTGGAACAAAGTGTCACCGCATTTTGTGAAATACCCATGAAACGACATGAAACTTTACATTTAACAGTCAAGAAAGTCCATGTTTGGATGTTGGAGGGGTTGTGGGATGAAGCTACACACACGGCTGTCAAGTTGAACAACCGAGTTTGAATTCTGTCCCATCCATCCTGGTTTTAAAGTAATTAGTTCAAAATGTCATTGAGCTGTTTTACACATTGCAAACTACCTGTTTAAGGGTAGGTACTACAATCTGGTTGATTAAAGGTGAGGCATTAAAACCACAAGATTAGGAAAACATCCTGGCTTGCATTAAAACAGAAACTGCGATAACGTATCACATCAAAATATCCTTTTCTTGGATTACTGGATGAAAAGTTCCGCCCCTCAGGTAGACACAGAAAACATGTTGGACACATAAAACCAAACATCCTACTGAGATAAACGACGTTGAAATTCATGCTGGATGGCACAACAAATTTACAGAATTTCTTCAGGTTTTTTTGTACGACCAGGCGGACGTATACACATGTATAGATATACATGTAAAGATGTTATAGGTTAAATCTCTTTAATGTTGTGTACATTAGTACACACTCATTTTCAGCAGCAGATTGCACAACCCTGCATAACTGTCAAAGTGTCCCACTCTGTGTTATCAGCTTCCTCCAGATTCAAAAAGTCAAAAAGTCACCTTTTCCTCCAGGAAATGGTAAATGTGCTTCATTGTCCTCTTAATCAAAATGAACCGGAGTTCCGTTTACCTTGATCTGTCACAAATGTCCACATCAGTTACAAATGTTTAGCATCTGTTTTGCTCCACTAAATATCCTGTCAAGCTCCTGTCCATCCTTGATCAGGCTCTATTCTTTCACGCATACTTCGAGAGGTTGGTCACATTTCCCACACATCTCCTGGACAGGTTTGGACACACCTTCATCTTCTGTAGCTGGAAGTCTCATAGTATTTTTAGTCAAAATGTAGCCTGAGCAACAAGAGAAGAAGAAATGTTTTTAGAATAAATCTGAATGATATACAAGGTAAACACAGATGTTCAGACCCTTCACATGATGTTTGGTAAATGCATCTTTTTCACCGATGGCGAGTACAAATCTTTTTAGAAATTAACCAGAAAATTGGCATACAATTATCTGCCTACTTGGTTATGTACAACAATCTCAATAAGGTAGTGGTGGACTGTAGTTGAAATTGAAGGCAATCAGTCAGTAGAGGTTGGCTCCTTAGAATAATTCATGTGTACGTGCTTTAAAGCAGACTGCAAGAAAGTCTCAATTAGTCTGCTTTACCTTGGGCTTGTTTAGGTCATATTTATCTAATAGATTCCAGTTTGTTCTTGTAAACTAGAATCTTCCTTGCACACCGGAGTAAGTAAAGGAGTTCCGCAGGGTTCTGTGCTTGGACCGATTATTTTCACTTAATACATGCTTCCATTTGGTTATCTTATTAGACACACATTTCCATTACTGTGCTGATGATACTTAGCTATACCAATCTATAAAAAAAAACAGATAAAACCAATCAGATTTTACTTGACTTCTAGTGCTACAGTGAGGAACCTTGAAGTTATTTTCGACCAGAATCTATCCTTTGATGCACATATAAAACAGGTTTCCAGGACTACCTGCTTTCACTGTTGTAATAATGCTAAAATCAGGAACATCCTGTCTCAGAGTGATGCAGAAAAACTTGCATGCATCTGTTACTTCAAGATCAGATTATTGTAATTCTTTATTATTGGGCTGTCCAAATAATTCTCTGAAAAGCCTCTAGCTGATCCAAAGTGCGGCAGCCAGAGTTCTGATGAGAACCAGCAGGAGAGATCATGTTTCTTCAGGTTTAACTTCTCTTCATTGGCTCCTTGTTGAATTCAGGATGGGGAATTGGATTGAAGTAAAGTTTCGGTGCAATCAGTTGGTTTCCTTAGCTAGGCTATTTTCTTTGAGGGGCACTTTACACGGAAACGAAAAACGGGTTAAAAACGCAAAACCTTTTTGCGGATGCACTATATCGTTTAGATGGTAACGCCGTTTTGGGGGCATGAAAACGCAAAAAAGTGAATCCGCCCTCCAGAGTGGAATTCATGAAAACGCTCCACTGTTGCGCCACCGTGTAAAGGATGAAAAACGCAAAACTGCGTTTCTCGTCACATAGAAGTAGAAAGACTTGGTCTTGGTAGTGTTGCCACCTAGCCATCTGGCGTGTTTACTGCATCGATAAATATGAAACGTCACACACTTTTGCGTTTCCGTATGCACGCAGATTTTCACCCTAAAACGCTCGTCTAAATGCAGATTTATAAGTGAAAACGAAACGCCACTTTTGCGTATTGGTTTCAGATCGTTTCCATGTAAAGGTAGCCTGAATTGGCTCTATATGTATGAACTGGACTAAGTTGGAATGTAATGAATTGGATTTTAGTGGATTAAGATTGTATAATAGTGAATTCTGATTCTTATTGGCTTGAATTGGATTGTATCTTTAAAGTGTCGAGAGATTACATTTGTTGAGATTTGGCGCTATATAAATAAAACTGAAGTAAAATAAAGGCAGAATGCACAAGAATACAGTCACAAGTACTATATGATGACTACTGATGACTATAAAAAGCTGATCTATGAAAAGCTTCTGTCTTTTTTCCTTTTTAAACAATGTCTCCTAACCTTGATTGAGTCTGATCCACTGCAGAAACGGCTTGATTTTTATCACAACAGCCAGTGTAATTCCTGCACACAGAAGTGCAACTATCACCAGGAACCACACAGTATCTGTAAAAACGTGTAAGAAAAAACATTTTGAGAATTATTGTCAACATCAAGTTAAGAATTTAAATAACTTAAGTGGTACATAAGCCTATGCCTACTTTACCTCTGATTGGTTCACGGGGTGACTGGGGTTTGGTGACGTTTCCGAGTCTGGACGCTGGAAGGAAGCAAAAAAAAACTTATCAGCTCAGCACAGGGCTCTCTCTTATCAGGAAGGCCGAATTTCACAATCACACAACATCCCTATGATAAACTCATCTCAAAGAGTGTCAGCATCACATTGAAATAATTTAAAGCTCATTTGAGTTACTGCATCAGAACTGCCTTAGATCCACTACAGCAGTCCATCTACAGTACTGTTTGTTTCCATGGTTACACTGTGTTTTAGTACTATGTACTACATATGTACTAGGTTTGTAGTTCAGGAAGTACGATTGGATAGGAGATTAAGACCAAAAAGATTGAAGAGAAAAGCTTTCTCTGATGGTACATTTTTGAAAGAGGCTGCCGGTATTCTGTATCCTATCTTAATTCATGTACCTGACCCTTCTGCAGTTTATATTTAAGGCTTTATGTTTACACGCCAGTCATCTCAAATTAAGATTTGATCCACTTTGCTACTTTGTGCTGCTTTAAGCTATCATGCTGGTAGATTGTCATTGAATGTGTTTCTACATGTAATTTAAGAATAACATCCAGGAGTATTTTTTGATAAGATACAAACTTCTTATCTTTCATGTCTCACCATCTCTAAGTGTTGGTTTCTTAAGATGAAGGAGAGATTATAGCTACAGCTGGTCTATAATCAGTGTCTGCCCTCAAGCATTAGTGGTGATAAGGCGCAGAGAAAGCTTTGTGCGGTGTAAAACTAATCTGCTGATCTATTTGGTTCAGTTCTGTCCAAAACGTATTGCACTTCCGAACTTACTAAATAAGTAATCTAACGTAGAGTTAGTTTTTGGTGACCTCCAGCAGTTCAACTTTTCACTCTGATGCCATTTTTAAAAAAGGCCATGAATGCACGTGACCACATTTCTAACCACACCCAACTATCGTCTTGGCTGTGGTGCAACAGATGCAGAAACAGAAACTGTTCATGGTTACATTTATAGTAACCTCTCATTATACTAGGGTTAAATAGTTTCCTCTTTAATATGCTGAATGCATTCTAGCATCAATCCTTTTTCGACTGTTGAGTTTGTAGCCGGATGCTCTTTTCATTAGCAGCCATAAAAAGGGACTTTTCCTAATCATATCTGGTTCATGTAACCCTCCAGCGCAACTTTTACGCGTTTTACTTTGCTACCCATGGAAGTAAAACATTGTGATGCACAAATGTATTTTCAGTTTACAGTTTGGTACAAATTTGATTAATAGTGCAGAGCAGGCTTATCTCACCTGTAGTGGATGGAGGGCCGGTGGGTTCGATGGTGGTTGGCATCAGCACACACTCTGTGCAGGACTGGTCCCGCCATTTAAAGCCAGCTTTACACTTGCACACCGTGTCATGGGTGGCAGTACAGTTGGACTCAAGCTCCATGTTGGCTGGGGGTAAAACAGTCAAAGAAAAAATAAAGCGTATACATATTACAGCGCTCTGACTTACGCACACATACATGAGTGATACTTTTAGAGAAAATGTGAAATGACTCAAAAACTGGGCAAAGTAGGTAAACGGTTCTGGTTGTAAGTCATAACGGTTATATCATCAGCTCTTCTTCAAAGTCAGCTATTATTTCTCAGTGAGAGCAGTTTCATTTTGATGAAACATTTTCTTTCTGACAGAATACTTTGGCCTGCCACTCTGATTTGATGTCAAACATGAGCGAAAAGAAAAGTTATTTTATGACTTCCACAAAGCCAGAGTCATTACAAAACAAAGCTTAAAAAAAACTGCGTCAAGCAGGATGCAAACTGCTGAACGATTTTGGGTCATTTGGGATCATAGTCCAGAGAAGGATTATATGTACTATAAACCCACACATGTGGAGACTTGACAGTAACAGCAAACTCATTTTCAGTATATCATCAGTACCCTGGCTTGACAGAACCTTGCTGTGTTTCAGAGCTGGAAACAAAGTGTCCTACAAGCATCACTATAATTTAGTTTTTCAATGGATGAACCATGAAAACTGCAGGTAAGGTGAGAATAATTTTACATTTAACAGCGTTTGGTAATGTTCTGTTTATTCTGTTTACTTTCCCTCCTCGCTGGGAGGTCAGAGGTCACAAAAGAGAGACTCTTGTGCATGGTGTGGTTCAGAAGATGGGCCTGAAAAGATTGCACCTGAGTTTACTACTTCACCCTGCTGTCCCATGATAATCAGTTGGAATGAGGTAAAAAAAAAACAAAAAAAAACAAAAAAAAGCAAATTGAGATGATTATTCCATCATTTTTTACAATGGATTGTCATGTAGTAAATGAAGAGTACAGAAACAAGCATTAGAGGTTAAGAGTTGCTCATATAAACACCTGTGCAACTGATATAATCCAAACAATTTGAAGCTTGAATGCATGCTGCATTTGAGTGTTTTCCTCTAAGAAAGAGAACTTGCACATACACTGAAGAACACCAGAGCTCAACAGAAACATCTGTACTGCAAAAATCAGCATGTACTGAACTTTTTGTGTGGGTTGAATCCTTTCCGCCTAAATTACTTTCCATACGTTTTAATTGGCATAAAGCCCCTGTATGTGTACTTTTTGACATTTTAGACGCCCACCTTCCTCTGCTCAGATTTTAAAGTAGATACTAGAGCTTTTATAAAATCTTATTTTACACAGATAGATGTGAAATGTTCGATGATGAATGGACTTACATATGCAAGCCCTGAGTTTGCAATATGTAAAGAAAACTTCTCGGTTAATTTTGCTGAAATTCAGACTGAGAATCGCAAACTTGTTGTCACCTCTGTGCTGAATTTCTCAGTTTTTTCCACAGTGACATTTAGAAAAAGGCTGTTTTTGATCACCTGTAGCAGTACAAAGACCTGTACTGCGTTTCAATCTGTTTATCACATTTTCGTGTTTTTTTTTCTTTCCACTGACACGAAGATGCTCTACTTTGCCTTCCTCCTCTTGCCTTGGTGGGCTGCCAACAGAAGCTGCTGTTATCACTAACCAACAGAATCAAAACCTGTCAGCTAGCTGGTTCAACAATGGTTTCACAGACCCCCTCTTCTCTCTCTGCTCTTTCATCTCTTTCTGACTGTCTCCCCCCATGAGACACAAATGGGAAATCCCCTAACATATTTGAATTTTTTTTAAATTGGCAAACTTCCCTGAAAGCATAATCTCTGGACAAAGCTGAGTAACAACTAACTGCGTGTCTTAAACGTTTGTCCTGAAACTGGTCAAATTTAGCAGTAAGGACAACAGATGACTCAGTATCACTGAAAGAGCTCACGTACTCAACTATTATGAGCAAAAAAACCACAATGTCTCACATGGAGAGAGGGTGAGGATACAAGTAGTATTTCTACAGTAATGTTTGATCATTCATATGTTCAAATCAAAACTGATCCATGCCTTCTATCTGCCTGTTTGATAAGAGTCAAATCAAATTTGAAGATAGCTGATGTAAGGACTTATAGTAACTTGATGTGTTCTGGGATATGACTCATTACTTATAAAAGGGCAAACTAGCAAAATAGGGAACAGTTACAGTCTTATTTAAAACTTCACACACTAACATTGCACCCCAAGGGCCAAAAGCTGTGAAGTTACTTACGTTTATTGCAATCTTTACAAACAGTGCAGACAGGATTCACGTTGTAGCTGTCAGAGAAGAAGAGGTGACTCTCACAGGGGTTGCACTCAATACCACAATTGTTGACTGGGCGCCGAACCATATGCTGGCCTGGAGCACACAAGGTAATTTATGGTTAAACACTGATGGCATCAAAATGTTTAAATATGTTGAGCTGAAATGAAGTTACTGTACCTGGTGGACACTTGTCACAACATAATTTGGGATTATCTACCGGCCAATCATATTGTGTCTTGTTACACTTGATAGAGATTCCAGAAGAGACCAAAAGAAGACTACACAGTAAAGAAAAGGTCAAATAATATAGTGGCGGTATCTTCGAAGCAGCAAACAAGAGAGAGAACAGACAAAGGAGGATGAGAAGAGAGATGGGGAGAATGAAATAGGTTACTGATAGTGTCAGATATTTTCACACAACGACAAAAACAGAAACTGAATGAAAAGACATACAAGTCTACAGTTTCTCTCTCTTAGGATTCAAGTTTGTCTTAAAAGAATCTGACAGCAAATCTACAAACCATGCCGCATATTCATATTTTACATTCGTCCTGTTCTAATACAAACACTTGACTAACTTCAAAGGTTAATACAGTATGTAAATAATAATAATAAGAAATAACCAAACATGTACAGATACAGCCATTAAAGAGTTGTCTGACAGCAAGAAGAAGCTGAAAATCTTGTCTTCACTTACCATGTTGGGAAAGTCAACGTGAGATGTCACCAAGGACCCTCTGAGTGTTAGAATGAAAGGGGACGAGAAGTCTGTCAGAGGTATATTCACAACACTTCAGTAATGACTCATCATGAAAGGCAGTTTTTTTGCTCTACCTCTGCCTCACGCTCTCATCATACAACTGCCTCTACATGGACCCCCTGGCTGTCTAGAGAAAAACAAGCCCTCCATCAACCTCCACTTTTTCCATCTGCTCTCTCGTTTCATCCAAAAACAATATTTTGGTCGAAAACAGCCTGATACTTCCTGTCTGTCTTGCTTATCTTACTTCCACCTACTTTTAAGTGATTAGATCACTTCAAGTGAGCTCTGGACTTCTCTTTGGATCCTGAAGACGTTTCACCTCTCATCCCAAAGGCTTCTTCAGTTCTTAAGAACTTAAGTTGCCCTTATTCAAGCTCTTATGATTACCGTGACCTGGATGATTGAGAGTCTTCATCAACATTTAACACAAGGACTAATTTGGTGAAAGAAAAAAAAGAGTGAGACTTGTGTAGCAAGTGCCCAAAAGGTGATACAGTCATACTGTTCAACTGCTGAATGCTTATCTTCTTTAGAGTAATGTCTGTTCATGACGTTGAGAACATTGTGTCAAAGATTGGCTGAAACATGCCGAGGAACTCTGTCTGTAATTACTACTGTTGTACTCTTTTGAATGTACCTCGTTTTACATCTTTCTTATGTTAATATGTGACTGTAATGTTATTTTGACTAAGTCCATCTGATTCTTGTGAGTTATAGCATGTTGAAGATATCGTAGAATTCCAACCCTTAAGAGTCTGTGCGTCTTAAGCGTCTGTCGTGTATGCGGTGGGTTGTGAGATTTACAGAGCTTATTATTGGTCTGCAAGGTTAGCATGCACTGACTTCTTGGACGGATCATTGATTAGCACTTTCAATGTGATAGCTGACATTATTCTGCACATTTTGATACGCAACACACGGGGCATCAGGTTATAGTAAGTACTTTAAAATGTTATTATTTAGCAGATATAGCAATAAGGGTAATTTATTTTATATTACAGACTCCAAAGTGGTCATGGAAAAATTCCGGAGCATCTCGTGTTCATTGTAATGTAACACGTGGCCACTAGGTGGCATTTCAAGTGATTTTTGAGGTCGGCTAATCAAGTCCATTAAAGTTGATTATTCGTGATGTAATCATTAAGCTAACATTAATCACCAAAGCAGTTATTTGTTCCTGTCGTTTGCTGTCACACGAGCATTTAGCTACACCAAAACCTGTTATTTTTCGTTGTCTTTCCGTCTGGTCTTTTTGCTCCTGAAGCGCAACATTTCTGTGACACGGTGAGTCCTCATCGCACTGGTAGAACTGTGGTAAACTACCTTCATCCCGCATAGTGTGGGTGAAATACTGCCATGCTCCGTTCTGTTGCTGCCGCTATAGGTGCAGAAATGTCTCTGCGCAGTGAAACTTAAGTCTCCTCCTGTCCCAAACATTAGTCGACTCTTTAAAAAAGTGAGTCGACTATTGCTCCGTTCCAACTAATCGATTAGTCGTGCACATTCCTAGTGTTAACCCAAACAACGTGAATCACTGTGCAACTTACTTCTCCCAGACTGCTTAATCACTTGAAGTGTTGAACATGGAAGGTACAACTGTTTGTGTGTCATTAGTGTCATAAGGCCAGCTTCGTGACAGTTTTTGTGTTTTGTGTTTTGTGTTTTGTCTTTGTTTCTTGTATGTTTGTTACTTTTTCCTTTCTCCTGCACTGTCACCTTGGATCTGCTTACCTGCCACTCCACACCTGCCCTGCTGCATCAATCAAGCCACCTGGTTTCCATCAGCTCATCACCCAGCCTGTATTTAGTTCCTGTCTTGCCTTCAGTCTCTGCCGGATTGTCATTCTACCTCACGGTTTGTCGAAGCGACATCTAGCCAAAGCGCTGTTAAATTCAAATCAGTTACTAATTCTAACCTGTTTTATCCAGTTCCGGACCAACCTGTGTTCCTGCCTGCCAGCCCAGCCATTTCCCTCAAACCACCTGCATCACCAATAAACTTGTTCTTTACCAATTGGTGTCACTTTGGGTTCCTTGCAGAAGCGTGACAATTAGTTTATCAAACAAATGGGACTTTAGTGGGGATTAAGAATGAACTCCAGCTTGGATATTCTGTGCTAAAATCCTCTTCATTTCATGTCTGCCTTCAGATGCGGTGAAATGCAGCATGGTTGGAAGTTTCTGACTGAGTGTTTTTATTATCAGGCACACTGACCTTTCCTTACATTCACAGTTCGATTTGTTATGTTTTTTGATGGCTGGGGGATATTTTAAAACAGAATTTATATTAATACTGAGACGTGAAAAAAGCAAAGCTACATGCAAAAGGAATGATAAGCTTCCAGCTAACTTCCTTTAATGACTGTGTAACATGTAACAGGTGTGAGAATTTCTCAAGTTGATCACTGATTACCAACTAATTAGCATTTGTGTACACAACTTTCCAAAAACTACTCCTTGTGACTACTTTTATATCAACTTTCAGAGTCTTTATTCTGGTTTCAATGACATTAACTTCAGCATTATTGTCATAGTAAATAGACTAAGAGAGCCTAACTTGATGAGGTTTTACCAGCATGTATGAACTCAGTTTTCTCAGAAACCGGCAACCACAGCAACATGTCACCTCCCCATGAATCAGGGTATAAGGCTGAGGAAGTGGGGTCTGCCTTAGGGACTGCCTCAAAGGCCTTGCATGTCTTCACTGAAGTAGTAACACTCAAACAGAGTACAGAGATGACTGGACAGGAGATGACTGAGCACCAAAATCACTCTGAACTGACTTAGAGCAAACCTAGTCATGCTTATCTTGAGGTTTCAGTTTTGCCGTTGCTTGACCGTAAGGATGGCACGTTCAAACAGAACTTAAGAGGAACACGTTGCCAGGAACATGTTGATATTTTTCCGTTATGATGTAAACAGGTAAACAAAAGACAATTTTAGAAGCAAATCTGCATGTAGAGTCAGAGCCCGGTCCCCACAGCTGGACTAAAATGACTGTGTGGGAGAGTCAGCAGTGTGTTTTCATGTGCAAGTATGTAAAGTTTCTGTTTCAAATGTGCATTAATTAAACCGTTTAAGTGGGACCCCCAAGAAAAAGAGAGAAGGAAAAGCAGGAGCAAAGAAACGTAGACACTTTTTTTTTGTTTGCCCTCTAAAGAGGAAGGATGTGGTTTTTACTGAGGAAGTACTTGTCTTGCTCTGCTGAATGAGCTTTTTCAACACTGTACTGACAAGATCACGTGAGACCACACTTACTAAGAAGGTAGAGTACAAACAACGGCTGATTTCTCTGACTTGTAGAATGTGGAGTAAAAAAAATTAACCTCTGACATACACAGCATTAAAGAAAACATGAGAAATGATTCATTAATACCAAAAAGCTCAGATGTATTCAAACTATGGATCCAATATCCCTCTGTGAAGCAGTGAGGTAATTATGTCACCAGCCCCAGAAAAGGTTAAGAGTTTTTCTGTTTCCCAAAACTTAAATGATGCTGCAGAACTGTGGTTAACCTGTGCATAATGCCAGGCAAGAACATAGTCCATGCGTTGGGTTAGTATTATAGGTTATTGTTCAAATATGTGAGTCTCTAAATGTCTTTTAGTTTGTCCCGCAGCCACATTTCAACATGTACATGTGTGCCACTGCAGTCAATGAATGGTTTAATGCGGTATTGTTTTACCAGTATATGGGATGTGTAAAAAACTTGGTGTCAGATACATTTGATCACTTGACTAGAATTAATTAGAACGCGTCACAATAGATGATTTCCCTTTGGGATAAATAAAGTGTTTTCTCATGTTACTTAAATTTCACACGGTGGTCACAGATAAAAAAAACAAAAACCTTCCAGGTTGGTTAGGGACCCACAAGTTAGTGTTTAATCATTTTCTAGTGTCAGAATGAACCAGCTGCACTGGATGGTACAGTAATTAAAATCCAACCTTGCTCTGTGGCATGTGTAAAAATGCTGAGCAGGTTCAGTAGAGAGTCTGGCTTTTTAACAAGACGGCAAGAGTAAATGAATTTGAGAAAGGGTTTGTAATCACAGAAATTCCAAAGACTTCTCAACTTGTGTTTATGTAACTAATGTATCCAAATCTATTCGAAGGACAATACAAATAAGACCAGAAACTGTGCTTATGACCATGGTCCCCAGGCAATAATGCAACATGTTGGCAGAAACAAAAATGAAACTTTCGCCCAGGTGAATGGGAGTGTTAATGTCCATGTCACTGTACAATCACACGAAGAAGGATTTAGTAGCAGGGCTAGAGTGCATAAGCCTCTCATTACGAAGATAGATTGTTGGTTGTTCAACACACCCGATTTTAAACTCAGGCAGATGTTCCCTTTCAGGCAGCTCCATCTCAACTATGGAACACGCTTCCCCTGTTTATACTATGCACTGACTCTTTTGAGTCTTTTAAAAAACAGATGAAGACTTTTCAGCTTTTAATTAGTTTTGGATTTTGATTAATTTTACTTTCTTTTTTTGTTTGTTTCATTTTATTGTCTTGCATTGTTTTTATTTTCATGTTTTGGTATTTATTGTGAAGCCCTTTGTGACTGTTATCTGAGAAAGGTGCTAAGCAAACTTTACTTTACCTACTTCAGAGGTGCATGAATAACAGCCACTTGTCTGCACAGGTAGGGAAACAGTGATGAGTCATCCATCTCCTGTACTGGTGGCCAGCAGAGAGCAGCACAGGTCTGAATCTGTTCTTGTTTCAAGCGATTATCTTTATCCTTTAATGAAACCTTTCTATCCCGAGCGGAGTTATCCCGTCAGACATAAATCCCACCCATCCATGCAGCAAAAGATGTTACGAAATGCTTACAGAGTACAAAGTGATGGGAATTGTGCTCTATAGGTGTGAACAACCCCTGGGAAAGGATGAAATCACCACACTTCGAAGATGTTCGTGCTGCTTTTTCAATTGTTTTGTAAATAAATAAATAAATAATAGCTAAAACACAAAACAATAATATCCAATAGCTGAACTCTCGGGTTTTGTAAAAATGTACTTAAAAAAGTAATAAAACTGTTCAAATGTTTTTCCTTCTGATGAAGTAGAAAAAATGAGGAATTATGAACCATAAAACGATTGAGTGATTCCATATTTCTTCTTTCTTTCTTTTATTTTTTTTAGGTTTATAAAGCAAAAGTTCAGCCCAAATAAATACTAATCGTTTTGATCTGTTTTTTTTTTATTATTATTATTATTTTTATCTAATGTTTTGTTATATCCACAAAAAAAAAAGTCTGTGTCGATTCCTGCGTCAGCGCTCTCCACCATCATTATCTTATCAGATGAGAAAGGGCAAGTGAGGAACAACTCTGGGAAGGATTACGGTCTCAAGTTTCCAAAAAGAGAATCCCACGTTGCTACTCTTTATTTCGGTGTTTTTATTTGTCCCCTTCAATGTGCATGACAGTATCCAGGCGCACATCCGCCCCAGTGTGTACACGGTCTGTATTCCACAGAATGAAGTTCGTGTTTTTGCATGCTCAGGGCTTCTTGCCCAACTGTCTCACAATTCCTTGAAACGCTGGTGACGCTCTACTTCCCGTCTGAGTCCGCCTACTGAGACCGTGTATGTCTCCGTTGCAGCCGGGCTTTCAGGAGAAAGCAAGATATTTTATATTCAATTCTGATTTCCGATGTATGGAACTGAAGCAGACAGAGATCCCTCGCTGTGGCAGCAGTTCTCCAGGTAAGTGACGGTAAAATATTACTGCGTCTCTGCGGGAAGAGCCGATTCATATCAGACTTTGGGGCTGAGGTGGGCGTTATGTGTGGTGCGTTGTTAAAACCGAAACTAGATTAAAAAGAACAAACAAACAAAATTGACTAATCGTATTTGTAGATGTGGATATTGTCAGTGTTACATGCGTGCGCGTAAGTGGTTAATAAGGGAGAGTTTAAGATGTTTTAAAGTGCCCATGTACGCGTCAAACGAGGTCAGATCTCAGCCTTTCAGCGGGAGAGGGAAGTTGGGGGGTGAAGCTGCCAAACGAGTGGTGCAACCAAAAATGTGACAGTCGTTTTTCTAAATCCACATTAAAGAGCTTTGTTCGAGGTCTCAGCAAACCACACATGTCCTCAAAGATACACGCACATTTTCATTTGTTGCACTTTAACGCGCTTTAAATTCCTGAAATGATTTAGATGGCTGGTGGTAGATGAGAATGCAGCCTGAGTTTACCAGTAAGCCTATTATTGCTCCAGCCCACTCTGATCAGTTTTATTACATCAAAATCTGCCAAAAAAATTTTTCAATGAAAGTCCAACCCCTTACACAGAGTTGCAATGCAATGCTTTTGTCTTTGGCACAAGTAAATGAACAGAGGAGCTTCCTCAGCTTACTTTGATCCTTTGAGTTAGTTTCGTTTTATCTGTCAAGCTGATCAGAAAACCCACAGTTGGGACTGTGTTAGAGGCTAGTTTCTCTTGTCCCAGAAAAAAAAAAAAATCCACAATAATGAGTTTGGAATTACTTATCCTGATAAATAATTGGGACGTTGTCCAGAGTAGGACATTTCTTTACCTACATTTTATTAGTTTAAGAAACTAACTCTGTGGTTAAACACCAAAGGGTGAGTGTGAGAGGACATTCTTTGTAACTTGAATAAAATGATGTTTTAAGATAATAAGGTCAAACAATTAAGTCTGGATTAATTAGGCGCCTATAGCATTATATGTGATCTTTGTGTAGTTGTGTAACAGTGTAAAACTTCTGTGTAGCCTTTTATTATTATGTATTCAGAGTGTGGTGAGGTGTCTGAGACTCAGTACCGGCCACGGAGGGCACGTGTTTCCAAATAAGGAAAGATTTGAAGGAAAAGACATTGTTATGCCAAAGTTATACCGTATGTATACACTATCTCTTGGCTTGATGCCTGGACAAGACACAGGCCTTGAAGATTCACATTCTCCAGATTAAGATGCATCTTTTCTGTAAATTTGAGACGGACCTGATGACAGCATTAAAGATTTCTATGTTCGACTAAGTCCGTGTCAGCAGAGTTCTTCATCACTCATCTCCGCATCGGCTCGGCAACCATCCCTCATATTTACTACAGTGGCAACAACAAAAGCCGTGTTGTTACCAACATTGCAGTGGTTTATCATCTATAGATATAATTTTAGGGCATGTATGACTCATCTTATTAGTATCAGCTCCTCACATAGATTTATCTCACATATAGGGCTGTGCTTTAATAGTTTCAGGTGCACTTTAAATTGCTCTCCTTAAGGTCCATGGCAGCTTCTACATGGTGTCAGCTGGTTTTGGGGTTACTTTGTTACTTGAAATAAAATAATTTTATTATATGGAACCACAGACGAGGTCACATCAGCAGATGTGGTAAAGACAATCATGTGAGTCCTGTTTTTTCTAGAGATTAGGCCCTGTGTGGTCTCTGTGGTTACTGTGCTGATATGTTGCATATTCATAAGGTAGTTTATAAAACCCAGAAATAGATTGGACAATGAGGTGACTGCAGGGGTTACAGTTAGTCATGGCAATAAACAGACAAAGTTGACAAAGCTACATGAATTAGAGACAGCACATAACTTCAGTGCAAGACGCCAAAGAAAGGCATATGAACCATTTTTTTTCTGTTTTTGCATGGATCTTTAACATAGTTAAACTGTACATTTAAGCAAATGTAAGACCTGAAATGAAATGTTTTAACTAGTTGTGTACAGGCTTCAAGTGCAGATTATTTGCCCATAGTTCATTTAAAGTGCAGAGTACTGTAAATGTTGTCTTTGGGCATGCTACATTGATTTTTTTTTTTAACCAGTTGGCCTCAGGTGGATTGAGTTGTAGTGTGAGATGATGGAGGGATCTGGGCTTCGACAGAGGTGGAGTAAAAGAGCCCCCGTTGGCATCTTACTGCTTCTCATGGTGAGAAATTCTTTGAATGCCTTGCATGAAGACATGAAACTATGTTGGGGTTTTTTAAGCTCATTGTAAGTTATTTCTTTCAGTGCGTGACCATCCCTGCTTTTACGCCGGAAGATTCAGAGGAGCAGACATGTCCAGTTGGAGACTATCTCACCGAAGGGGGAATATGCTGCAACAAATGCCCTCCAGGTACTCTGGACCATACTTTGCACATATGAGCAATCAAATAGTCTGAACTTTCAGAGTAATAACTTTTGGTGTTTTTATGTTTTCAGGTTTTAAGCTTGTAGAAAAGTGTCATGCTTTCGGCCAGAGAAGTAATTGCACATTCTGTCCTCCCGGACAATTCACAGACGAGATTAACTGGGCCAACAACTGCAGACGATGCAGAATCTGCAAAAGTAGAGCAACGTTACCCTTTTTGACTCAATTTTCCCTCTTGGTTAACATCAGGTGATGAACTGATTTGCTCATTTTTTTTTCTCCTTTTGTCAACTTTCCTACAGCAAAAAAAAATGAACTGGAGGTATCACCATGTAAAAGACACCAAAACACTATCTGTCGCTGTAAGAATGGTTATTACAAAAGTAAAGTTGACGAAGAATCCTACGATTGCCTCAAATGTAGACAATGTGGATATAATGAGGAGACAAACCAGTCATGTAAGTCTTAAACTCTGGCAGTGTAATGGATTATAAAGATAGTCATTGCCCGTCATGTAAATCCTAAGTTTTGTCTAAATAGAAACAATCTTGTTGTGGACAGGTACAGAAAAGAGTGACACTGTGTGTGTATGCAAGAAGAACCACCAAAGAGTCAAGGGCAAGTGTGAACCCTGCAAGGAGTGAGTATACAACTGATTGATGTGAGACCTTCATGCATGTATTATTTCTATCTTTCAGTGTAGGATAGTTTTATTTAGGGTTTGAAGTGGGGAAGCTGGTTTGTGGAATTGAAACTTGCAGCTCACTTCCTGTCTTTGTTCAAATTTCCATTTGTTGGCAATACAGTAGAGAAGTTATGACACATTAAAAGTTGCTGTTTGGGTTTTTTGTTGTGACTAAACAAGTTTTGAGTTCTTCATTTTACTGCTGGGCTGATTGGCTGAAGGAGGGCCACAAAAAATCTGGACCAAATAATTCAGTGGTCTTACAGCATATTTCTAGACTGGACTGTTTCAGATTTTAACCAGAGAGGGATTAAGATGCAATCCCATTCACTAACCTGTGTCATTAAAGACCAAGAGAAGAATTTCACAAGTTTGTGATATTAAAACAGAATAATTGATGAAATTGTATTTATAGTCACCCTTCAGCTCTTATCAGGAGTGTACCATAGAACACCACTTTCAGTGTTTGTTTAAATCAAAAATGTTCAACACAGATAAAAGAAGGAAACACCCAGGGGAACTTACTGTATACACATCTCATAAATCGAATAATATCTACATCCTTGTTTGTGTAAAGATACGAATATGGCCATTTTATTGGGCTTGTGACAGAGTATGTTCTGGTATCAGTTCATGGGTCATTTGAAAAACATTTTTGTTGACTTTAAATGTTGAAGAGACACAAAGGCCCTCTTGGTAATCACTTCCTTTAAAAATGTGTTACTTCCTCCTCAGTGTTGTGAAATGTCTTCTTTGTTCCCCACAGCTGTGTCAGCATAAGTCCTGTGCCTACAACAGGTAAGGACTAACCATGCCAACCACTTTCTGGATGAACAACAGGTTTATATTAATCCTACAGTGATCTTATTATGCCTATTTCTGGTAACCTCAATATTAATTTGCCACATGTTCTGCTCTTCTGGACTGGAGAGACACTATAACACAGAATTTGAAAAAAACCTCCTAAATCCAAAATGTTATTTGTAAAAGTTTGAAATATTTTCTTTTTCCTCCCATAGACAGTAATATTTTCTTTTCTCTTGATGCCAGGAGACATTACATATGTCTGATCTAAAGCAGAGATAGCTGTAACAGCAGAAATGTAAAAACACTCTCTGTTGGGAGCCACCACGGATGGAAGCTCAATGTTTCAGTAATATGTAGTAATAGTTTTAGCAGAAAATTAATCAGATTTAATTAGTTCCATCAGTTTTTATGCCGCTAATTCAGGCCCTTTGCATTCATTTGATTAATCATTCATAATTATCATATTAGGAATTATTTTTACATAGAGCAACATATTGGATCCACTGTAGTTCAAAAATAGAAAATAAATTACTTTTGCACACACTAGAACTTTGATTTAGTGTAGTTATAATATACACATGCTTTATAATAACACAAGGATCAAATTCAGAAAAAAGATGAAGATAAAAATGAATTAAATATGCAAATTAAACAAACTACCATTGTGTGCGTAAGAGATTAAAAAATGCTCTTTGGTAGAGCAGATTCAGCCAGGATAACCAAACTGTCACAGCTGGATGTGCAGGTAGTTTAGTATAAGGTGACAGTGCAAAATAATCAAAATCATGCTTTCAATCTCAGCTGGTTTTGTTGTTAAAAATATGTTAAACTGCACCTAAAAGGTTAATCGGATATAAATATACTATACAGTGTGTTTATGTGCCTCTCTGTTTCCTCATAAAGGTTCTGGCTCCAAAAATGAACATCTTATCAATCTAATTGCTGGACCTATAGTGGTGGGACTTATATTGGCGGTTTTCAACATCTGGGTGTCCAGAAAACACTGTACAAAGAAGAAAAAGAAGACGGAGACTAATTTCTCTCAACTGTCTTGTGTTTCCTCTGACACATGCCAGGTAGCTTGATCCCACTGTTTGTGGTTGCTTTTATCAGCCGGATGTCCATTTGCAGTCGGTAAATGTGTTCTTCTCCCATAGCAAATCCTGATCGACAATAAGGAACCTTGGAAGAACAGCAATGTGACGGCCATTGCTCAGATTCCTGTGAGTGAACCAGAGCTGCCCAATCTACCTGATTGCGTCCCTCTTGAAATAAATAGTGAGTCTATAGCCGTGTGTTCTGGTTTCAACACACAGAAAACTACTGTGCTAAATCATATGTCTTTTCCTCAACCCTCCTCTTCTTTCCCCCCTGTGCAGTGTCCGAGCTGATCTACACGGTGCTGGACGTGGTTCCTGTACCGCAGGTGAAGCAGCTGGTGCGTTCTCTTGGCCTGAAGGACACGGAGATTGAACAAGCAGAGATGGATCATCGATCCTGCAAGGAGGCTCACTACCAAATGCTGCGGGTGTGGGCAGAGAGATGCTCACAGGCAGTCGGAGGGGGGCGAGGTGGACTGTTACACCGGCCACTTTTGGAGGAGGTCTTAGACAAACTGAGACAGATGCACCTGGGCAGGGCTGCCGAGGAACTCGAGACAAAGTATGGCATTCACTGATCCTGCAAAGCTTGCCAAGATGCGAAAAAAGCTTATGAGACCAAGTATTGTTCACTTTGGGGACTCACTCATGGATGGTTTCAAAGAGTGTAAATGGACAGGGTGCTTCAACCAAAGTGAGACTGAGAACTCTACCTTTCATCACTGTGAACACCACACAATTGTGAGCAAGGAGTCAAACTTCACAGAATCACAGAAAATTAGCTTTTTACAATATGTAGATTCTTAATAACAAGACTGCTGAGCGGTAGATGAGAAGACTGATACCACACTCGTGTTTGTCATTGTATGGTGATTATGAAGCTACAGCTTTACTCATCTTAGCCTAAAGCTGAGAAGTAGCTGCCCTTGCTTAGTTGAAAGGTAATAAAGTCTACCTACCAGCGTATCTAGAGCCAACTAAGTGCCTTTGAAGTTTGAACCTGAAAAAACAAAACTAAATGTCATCTGTGGTTTTACAAGGATTACATTCTGTAACAACCTTTGAGTCTGTGGCAGTGCTTTAAGGGCTCCTTACCGTAGGATGTAAATTGTTTTTATCCTCGTCAATGCAGTTACTTTAGTCCCTTTTTATGCAATCATGCAAGGCTAAAGTTGCTCCGTTTTTTTATTTTTTATTGGAGGTAAAATAAATGAATGATTAAAATATGAATCCAAAGTTCTTAGCAAATTGAAAAATTTGTTGAGCTGAACCTCAGCAGCATTATGGCCAGTGTCGATCAAAGAATAAACTAAAGTAAATGTTGGGGCATTGTCTTTTTTACTTCGTATGTTTGAGCTTTTATATTTCAGGTGCTTTAGCTTAAGGATCTGTGATGTTATAATGGGTTTAAAGATTTGATTAGGAAGTTTTTGTGCCATAGGGCACATTTTGAGCTTATAGAATGGCGGCCTTTCGGACCAGTGATGAGCAAGAGCTGAGCCAGCAGGTCCATGCTGACCAAGTACTCAAGTGACTTGCCATTTGACATATGATTAACAAAACATTTAGCTTTGCTCCCCAATTATGTATATTGTTCATATGTATGATAAATGTATCCTTTCATATGTGTCATATGCTGTTTCTTTTGATATTTGTGTCTTTGTGATTTTAATCAGGTGCATGTGTTTTAAGTGTGACTGATTGCATTTTAGTACAATATTGTATTTTCACAAAGCTTTATGATGTCCTTTTTGATCACCGTTTCATGTAATATGCCTACTTTATCATTCTGTGGTCACCTAAGCTACTGTTTTATTATACTGTCATCACTATTGTAAAGATACGCTTAAATGTTAAAAAACGTTTAGTTTTTTTTTTCACAGTGTCACATTAAATGGTTACTATTTAACCAGTGTCATATATTTAACTGGTAATGTTTTAATAATAGTTCCCAGGTATGTGGAAAAAAAAAAATCTGATGGACTCTGAAATAACAATGCTTGGGGAGTTTGTAGTTCCTCCTCAGTGTTGAACAGACCCCTGCCACCATTCACAGGCCTCTGACAGGCCTCTCACAGCCACGTGTGCTTTCTTTTAAACCCCATTGTACAAGCATTATTCATGACTGTTGGAGAAAAGAGGACACGCCTTGTCTCATTCTGCCTCAGCCTGGCTTTAGCGCCAGTCTTGGCCTGCAGATTCAGATATGAGTCAATAACACTCAGACTGAGGAAGTGTATTTCCAAAGCATTCTAAAGCTGTTTGACACTGTGTTCAAGTCTTGATAAGTGTGACTATGTGAATTTTGAATAAATTCTTCACCTATCTTTCTGTCTGAACTGTACCATAATTTTGTCTGCGAGTGCCTGTGGGAGTGTGAAGGAAAGCGTGACAAAATATTTGAGCATGTAAATGTGTATTAACTGCAGGCACGCAGCCAGTCTACATTCCAACATTTAATTACTTTAGTAATGGCAGCTTTCTTTCTATAGATATAATTGAAAAAAATGTTGTCTTCTTTGACATCACATGATCTTTTAATCTTTTTTTTTTCTCTGGCCTGCTGTTGCATTCTTCATCTTGCCCTCTTTCTTGTAACTTCTACCATGCATGCCATTCCTTCCTTTGTTTTTTTTCTCTTTTACTTTGCCAACATACATCCAGATTCTCATAGCTGATTTCCATGTCTGTGGCTTTTCTTTTTCTGTTGCCAAATGAGCAGAAACAAATATTGTACGTGGAAACATCCTCTCCTCCCCACTGAAGATGATTTCTTCCTGCCTCACTCAGACTGATCAATGAGACAGATTGACAAGAAACAACAATAGATTATCTTCAGTTTTCAGTCACCACGTCTGCTCCACTAAGCACTTTTCACTGCGACGCATTAACCAGCCCTCAGCACTGATTTGTTGGTTACAGAATCCAGTTGTTCCCGTCGGGCCAGTTGCATTCACAGCGGTGCAGGTGAAAAGAGGAGTGGGAGGGACTGATCAGGGCACAGAGAGAAGGAGGAGAAAGCTAACAGAAACCAAAGATGACTGCGTGAAGCAAAAATGGATTCAACCAAGCCCAACAGGTAAAGTCTGTGATTTTATCCATTAAAAGCACAGTTTAAGAATGAAAAGGAGTACAGTGCTAACGGGGATCAACATGCTGTTTGTTTTCACCATGTTGAGTCACACTCATACTGGAGCTCGGGTCAAGATTTACTGACTCATCTGGGGCATCTGATTTTGTGACAAGGTGTTACGGATCTAATTAAATTAGATTTCAGGTATTGTTACTGAGCGATACAGAATGTGACTGTAAACGGGTATGATATGGTGATGAAAGCACTTACGTCAGACTTTTGATGTTTGACATGAGCAGATTAGTGCAGCACACCTGTTTGCACTATGCGTGTCTTACAGTAACGTCTCAGGCTATAAAAGTATAATTGTGAATATTAGTTACAGTAACTTGGAAAGAATGCCAAAATGCTTTATTATTATATTTTTTTAGGCAGTAAGACTGAGTTAGCTTTGAATAAAAGTAGTACTTCTCTTCTGGCTATGACAGAAAATGGTTAAATAGTTCACTGAGATACAATAGCCTCCTGGGAATAGAGATACATTCTTACTGTAATTTAAATCTACAGCACAACATGCAGTAAGTCGAGTCTTGGAACGAGACTAGGACCGGAACATCTGTGTAACTAGGGCTGGAGCTTTGTGAATCTAATCAGTCAGTTGTCCAGTTATGTCAGTGTCAGTGTGCATATGATGCTCCAGTCTGTAAACCTGCTTCACAATGCTGTATATCTGGTGTGCAAGTTTGACCAAATAGGAGAAAAAGCAAACATGAAGTCCCAGATTACTTCCTCTCTTTCCCATAAGTTGCAGGACATTTTACATTTCATTTTGTTCACTGTTTTGTTTAGCATTACTGTTGAGCTTATTTTGGGTTCAGTTTTCTTATTGACAGTAAAAAAAAGTACCGTACGTTTTGTTTTTTTCTTAGATTACATTAGTGAATCTTGACTTTTTAGGACAGGGCAGTATAAGTAAATAGAATATTTGATATTTCTGCTCCTCAAAACTTCTCCATCTTTGTTTGTATGTTACTGGAAGGTTGCAGCTCCAAAAGCTCACATTTTTAAAAACTTGTGCAGAAATCCTCCAGAAATCCTGGAGGATCTCAATTAAATGGTTTTTGTTCACTTGTCATAAAGCCTTCTTTACCATCTGTACAAACTGTAATTTATAAAAAATGTGCTCACTCGCAAACTTTATCCAGTTTAAATAGTTATTTAATTATGCTAAGTCATTCTGTCATGAATTTTCTAGAACTAAAAGACAGGTTAGACTTCAAATGCTACTTATGACTGGAGCTTGGCATGCAACTTGTGACAATCACACACATAAATGATGAACACCACTTTCTTAAAAGCTTCAACACTCCTATGTGCGTTTGCTCAACCTTTTGAAAATAGAGCTTAGGTAAACACTTAGAAATAATAACCAACCACATGCGTCCCTCTTATATGCCTCCCGCTCGCTATTCTTTACTTGTGAAGCCTTTCCTTGTCTCACATTATTCTCTGCGCCTCTTTTTGACAATAAGTAACCCTGTGTGTTTATCCTCAGCCTTTCCTCAAAAGTGCCGCATGTAAACAACGGAGGGGGAAATGAGTCACCGATGGAAGAAATGCTGCAGAGGCGAGACAGTGTAAATGGGGAGAGGGAAACAGAGACCAGAGAGCCGGATGTTCTCGATGGGACGACAACAGCTGCAGATACAAACAATCACCACAGGGGGTCAGCAGACAAACTCAAGTTCAGCACCATCGGACATCGGGTAAGTGGAGCAAGACAGAAATTAGATGGGAGACGCATTACTAATGACTAGATTTGCTTAAGCACTGTGCTTTAATACTTGTACTTAACTGGAATATTTGTACTTGATGCAGTTCAACACTTCTCTTAGTCTCACTTCAGCACTCATGGCAAGCAAAGACGTTGCACTTGTTTCACTCCACCACATTTTGGTTTAATGTAGAGAATATTTTGTGCTGACTGACAATTCTCAGACAGAGTTTGGCACAAAATGGTGATCCAAGATCCATCCTTGCTTGGAAAGACTAAGCTTTTGGTGAAGTCTCCTTTTATACCCAATCCTGTCTCTCTGTTATTTGAATATTCTATCAACTTTTCTGCTTTTCTCTCCCTCAACATATATGTGTTTATTTATGTATTTATACATATAAATCCACAACTGTCTAACTGTTATTTCCCGTTTGCAGAGGCGGACGAAGCAGAAGGTTGTGACTGACTTTTCAACACTGAGTAAAGGAGCCTTTTCGGGAACTAAATCCAGAGCAGCTCTAAAACAGGTCCTGTTCAACCAGGGAGTGTCTGAGAAGACATCTGAGGTATTATGCTCATCATACTGCATTCTCACAAACCAAGAAACAGATATGGACTTGCCTTTAATTACGTCCGCCCACTCAAACTCTTAAATCGGTGCAGAGCTTTGTTCTGCTCCACTGGCATACTTTTCATGTGACCACAGGTATTCACAAAATGCATTTACTGCTATGGAACAACTGATTTGTTATAAGATCAGATTTTCCTGTTTCACCTCCCTGACACTTTTGTTTTTTCTCTCTGTTTGTGTTTTTTCTAACAACCTGGCAGGAACGAGGTCAGCTGGATTTGTTGAAGCAGGAGCTGGAGACTTACTCGGTGCCGGCCAGTCTGAAATGGATGTGGAAGGAGGAGAGTCAGGGAACCACACTGGAGAACAACTGGACAGATTTAGTTCAATCTTATTCGGTGAGGAACATTATTTTGATCTTTTCTTTATTACTAACAAACTCAACTAAATTAACAAAATAACCATTAATTGATCCTTTTGACAGATGTTCGTGGAGCTAAAGCCAGTTATACTGTTGCTAGTTCCACTGTGAGGTCTTACTCCATCGTTTTACTCATATGACTGGTGCCCAACATCATGATTTGTTGTTCTCTTTGTGGGATTTGCTCAATAGAAAAATGTTGGCTGTCCTTATGTCCTTGTTGTAAAACATGTGCTCAGTATGCACATCTCACACATTCTTACAAATATCTTTTACACACTTCCTTTTCTTTCTCCTCTCTTTTCCCCCCTTCATCTTGATTTCATGGGAAGACAATGTCCAAGACGCAGAAACACCAACAGGAGGCGCTGTGGGAGTTTGTCCACACTGAGCTCAGCTACATCAACAAGCTAAAGATCATCAAAGACGTAAGATGTTACTGTGTGGCGTGTGTCATAGTCTGTTGAGATGTACTTTTTTTAGATTTGTAAAAAAAAGGGATTTTCTACGGGATGTTTAACAAAGCTATGTTTGCCTCTCACAGTTGGTCATTGCTGCTCTCTTCAACCTGCACCAGCAGGGATTTCTCCAGGAGGTCAGTCTGCAAAGAGCTCAGCCTCATACTGACTGGAAAAGCTCAAACCTGCAGCACAATACTCATAACAAGCGAGCCTATTTTTCACTCCTCTGCATATTACTGACATTAACTGTCTGACATCCGCTCAAGATGTGACAAAATACAACACACGAGAGCAAGCGGAACATGTACTGAAGCACAGTATATTTCCACTGAGAAGATGGAAAATATCACAAAGCAGAAAAGTGCAACTTTAACACTATGATTTTTACTTTTTCTTGAAACAGGTGACCCCCGAGCTGCTTTTCTCCCACCTCCCCTCCATCCTCCATGCACATCAGCTGTTCTGGCAGGAGGTGGTTTTTCCAATGTTGCAGGAAGTCCGACAGTCAGGCAAACCCTTTGACCCCATTAGGCTGGAGGCTGGTTGCCTGCAGGTATAACTCACTGTTTGCTAAACACAATGCAAACATGCTCAGGAGTGTTCTTGGCCATCGGTAATAGAACATTGCACTGTAGCTTTCTAAACTTAAAGAATTAGTTTCCATTTGAGTCTGAACATAATGAACATAATGGACATAATGAATGAGATGCAAGTACATTTATCCATTTCAGTACTGAGTAGAGATAGCTTACCTGAGTATTTCCATGTATTTCCATTTATATTTGACAATCATAGATATTAAACCTTTTTATTTTAACAAAGTTCCTTTTCGCATCATTATTTTCATTATTTGCACAAAAATAAAATGCTCTGACTTTGCAAATAACTTGTGAACAGGTCTGAGATGATCTCCAGAGCAATTTGAAAAATACAAAATATTCTGCACGTGATAAAAACGGGTCTTTAGGAAAAAAGAAAGGAAAAGAAAATCCTTCCTGAAAGTAGATCATTCCCCTCACAATTAAAACAGTCGAAAAAATATATATTTGAATATGAAATTGAGCCGCTTGGATTTGTGCAGTTTGCATATTAGATCAGCTGAAATGTCTAATGCACATCTTGTGCAAACATCTGTGTATTAAACTTGGATTGAAAGTAAGTTGTAACTTGTCTTCTTTTTTTTTTTTGCTCACAGTTTCACGATCGCTTCTCTGTCTACCATGAGTATTGCTGGGAGGAGGAAAACAATCTTGAGTTCACACGCATGCAGCTGGAGAGCAACCCATGTTTCCTCACGTTCATTCAGGTACAGCGAAGCAACATCCATGCATACACATGTGAGGATCAAAGTACACAAACTGTAATTCTTTCCCACGCTAACACAATTATTAGCTGAATGGAATTTAGTATGGTGACTAACATCTCAGTTAATGGTGACACTGTGTGGTTTGTGATGCTTTCATAACCTCGTGGGCGGCCTGTGATAGGCGTTTCCTGTCTGGCAAACCACTTACTGCACCAACGTTTTTTCCTAATGATTCAGCCAAAGCAGTTTTCTTGATTTCAAATCTAACTGCAGGACATTTATGGGAAAAGTGATAAGAGGTTTTTGTCTCTCTGTCCTGTCCAGTGGGTAGAGACTCACCATCAGTGTGAACGGATGCGGCTGGGGGATATGCAGGCCAAACCCCATCAGAGGATCACAAAGTACCCCCTGCTGCTAAAAGCTGTCCTCACAAACACCCAGGAGCCTCAAGTGCAGCAGACACTCAGAGGAATGGTGGGAATCTGGCACTGCACACATATTTGTCCTCTTTAAGTGTATATCTGTCTCTCACCAGCCTTTCTTTTATTCCTGCTTCTCTCCAGGTATCCAGTGTGAACAGTTTTTTAGAAAGTATCAATAACTACATGCAGCTGAAGGATGACGAGCTCGCCCTCTCTATCTCAGCTCAGAGAGTGGAGGGATACGAAGTGGAGGGAATAAATGAAGAAATCGACAAGGTAAGAAGCCCTCTTTTGGTGCCTGTCGATTATCCTCATAGTGGTTTTATGTCACTGCAGTTTGTATATTTGGGGTTATTTTGCCTTTACATATAGGTGGATCTGGAGGTGCTTTTGTTGCTCATTTGTTGTCCTCATCATGCTTTTTATATGGTTTTGTGGACTTCTGTATGTCTTGGTGGTTATTTTGTGTTTTTTGCAGGGTTTTTTCTGTCTCTAATTAAAAAACAAATCTCCCAGAAGGTCATACCAGTGGCTTTTAGTATCTTCATGATGATTTTTCATCAATATGTTGTCATTTTAGTTGATTTGTGGTTCTGTGTTTGGTGCTTTTGGTATCATCAACCAACTGTGTAGTTGTTACGTGTGCCTTTGTTACCTGTTGATTGACTTCTAACAAACAACACCAAACAAAGATACTAAGCTAGGACTTCAGCTTCTTGATATAAGAAAAATAATAAACGGACACAATGAAATACGCATTACATGTAGCATAAAAACACAGAGCACAATACAGTACTGTAGTATATGACTTGAAATATTAGGGGATTTTAACGTTTCTTTAATATATTAGAGCTAAGATATAAGCTGTGAAAAAAATATTGAAGAAAAATGTCTGCTGAAATGAACTGATATCATCTGTGATAATGATTACTCATGGTTGACAGCATGTCCGAGACATTTGCAAGTTTGATCTAACATGCCCCATCAGAGGAGTGGGTCGTGAAGTTGTACGAACGCTGCTGCTGGAAGAGAACTTGAAGGTTCGGAACAGGAAGGACAGCAAGGTAAAGCTGGTTCCCTCGGCTGGTGTACTTTTAAATCACTGTCTGCAGAATACATCTTCCAAGGATTCTGTTGATATATTCTTCTGTTTCTTTGCACATGGTGGGATGCAGCTAGAGTTGGTAGCTCTGCTCTTCTCAGACGTGCTTCTTCTGACTAAAATCCAGAAGAAAGGGGAGAGACTGAAGGTGTTTCGACCTCCTCTGGCCCTCGACAGAACGACCTGCATTCCACTTAAAGATGGGTGTGAGTTAAACTCTCTTGCTGATATGATGGAGGACTTTCGGCAACTACGTTGATGTGTAAAGAATGATCCCATACATGTTTTTCTGCCTTTTACAGATTCATTTCTTATAGTAGAAGTAGGTGAGCTGCAGAGCGCTGTGAATGTTCTCATACTTGTAGCCAGCAGCTCAGATTGCTGCTCCACATGGGTCTCCACCATCTGGAAGGCGAAGGTAAAATCTAAAATTCCTACCATTTCTACAATGGTTATGATCCGCTCCAGCTTTGAACCACATTACCGGTGGAGCCTCAGGGGTGACAAATGTTTAAATGTCTCAGTAACTGCCTAAAGGAGTTCTCATGTACAGGATAATAGGATAACCTGTGCAGGAAGAAGATATAAGAAACTCAGATTACTGAAACAAAAGTATTTACTGTAGGGAATTGCAGTTATGGGTGAAATGTGAAAAGTTGACCTCAGTTGACAGAAGGCTATCTGGAACAGGAAATCCCAAACATTAGAGCCATTTTTGCAGCATGTGGGTCAGATTTATAATGTTCAACTCAATTAAAACATATTTCTACTCACTAGAGAAATATGATGATGGTATCTGTTCTTCAAAAAATGTTCACTGGTTTTGTCTCACCATAACTTTGATTATTCTTTTTTATTTTAGATCTAACTTGGTTCATTTTGATGTTTATCTGTTGAAGTCCAGCCTTTGATAAGGAACTAACATTTATGAAGGAATCTTGTTTATTCATCGTATTACATTTTTTCTCCCACATATGATCTCCTATTGAAAAAATAAAAATAAAACTAAGATAACATTCTGGAGCCATCTTTACAATTATAAACTTATAAGCAGCCTCGCAAACTGCAAAGATCCTTCAAAGCGTTTGTTATAAAGAACAAAGATAAGCTGCAGATCTTTATCCCTTTTTGAGGGGTGGAATTTTAACATGAACAATGACAAACTTACATCTATTTTTGGAGAACTCTTCAAATAAAAAATGAAACAACAACAATACTGCACAGCTGCAGATGTTTGCGTAAAGAATGGGTCCGCATAAAAACTGAAAGGCCTCATTCTGGTACCCTTAATGCCAGAAGGTCATTTGAATGTTGTGAGAAGAAATAACAGCATAATGAAGTGGTGATACCTTTACTGTCCCAACCTTTGTTGGAATGTTGTTGAAGCCTGAAAAACAAATATGGATGTATACATTTACAAATTAAATTAAGTTTAAGAGAAAAAACATTGATTTTTATTTAATAAACTATTCAAACTTTATGTCTGATTTAGGCTCATAGGTTCAATTCTCACAAGCAAGAAGGTATAATTTAAAGACTTCATTAATGCGTGTCGCACATTCCTCTCCATATGACTGACTGATTACAAGACTGATGTGTCTTGTAAAATTTAGAGAGAAGGCATGCCGACGATCGGCCTTTTTCCTGAACTCAGAGAAGAAGAGCTTTGTAGGTCCAAGGTGTCTTCAGATGCAGAGTCACTCCATTCACATGTCTGAAGTTTCTGCCGCTGTGCTTAGTGATGCCTCTGATTTGTTTCTATTGTGCCTGGGACAGACACAAGGTTATATTTCGCAACCACAATCGGATACATATCCTCTTTGGCATGAAAGTGCTTTGACTCACTTCTGCTCTTGGTGTAACAGTACACACTCAAACATTCCTCTTTACTGGTGATTTAGTGAGAGAGTAATCACAATACCTATGTGAACCAGAGTTAGAAAAAAAGACATAATGAATCACTTGTTAACACTTTTTTCAAATATGTTACATTGTTAGGAAACACTGAGGAGCCTGAGAGACCAAGAGAACAACAGACTTGAGAATTTGCGAGTTCGCCAGCTGGAGGCCAAACCTGTCACAGAATCCAAGGCAGATGACATGGTGACAGAAGAACAACCTCTCATGCATTCAGGAGCTAATACTTTTTTGAGTGAACACAATGAAGCATTAATAAATACTTGGGGATCTAAAGTGGCAGAACAGTACCAACCCTCAAGTGAGATTTCCACTAAACACAATGGATTACCCTTTAGGAACTCTCAGCGGTGCAACAATAACCATAAAGTAGTGCACAACAGCGCTGCAGGTCAGCAGCCAGAATTCATAGGATATGAACGTTTAGAAATGGGGGTTCAAGGTGGAGATCCAGGTGGAAACCAGTGGCAAGAAGAAGACAAAATTGTTGAGACTAAGATAACAAACAAGCAAAGCAAGATGCGGAACCACAGGGTGCAACCTCTCCCTGATCTGAATCATTTCACTCACAACACAGCCGCAGATCCAATAAGACACAACAGAACTGGGCCACACAGTTTTCCACTGGATGGATTACCAGATGTAGACTACCCAACAGATGAAGAGAGCACTTCGCAACTTCATTACCAGCCGGCAGTCTCCAAAGAGAGGTTTTTATGGCCGCAGGTAAAAAGAGAACCGTCAACAAGGAGAGATTCAGATTTGCAGTCTGTGAACCAGGACACCAGGAGGGACTCCTGCTCCAGTCAGTCTGTAGACATGGAGTCTTCAGTTGACGCTTGGAGCTTCTCAAAAGATTTAAAATCACCCAGGCTACGAAAGAGGAGGCCAGTCAGCATAAATCAGGGATCCTTTACTCAGAAGTCTCAGCAGTTATTTGGGAACACAGGAAAGACTGTTTCTAACAGCTCCTCTAATTCAGACTCAGACAGCAACCCAAATTTTAAGAGAAACTCTCTTCCTGCTGCCTTTGGCACAGATTCCCACAGAGTGCTTAAACTGGGTTCTCTTCAGCAGAACCAAAACATGTTTCAGGAGATGCACCACAAATTCTCAGCTGATTCCCAAATCTTTTCTGAATCCGAGCTGCCAGATCTGAGCAAACCAAAGACTCAGAGGAGTTCCTCAATTCCCAACATCATTATTGAAGGGGGGCATGGGCTACATGGACATTCCAATAACTTCCACACATCGCTCCAAGCTGTGGACAAATCCAGCAAAGGATGTAGTGGTGAGCTAGAGGATAAGCCCCTCAACTCACCACTGGAGGGCTTTTTGGAAAAAGCCAAGGAGAGAGTGAGGGTCAAAGGTGAAATGAAAAGAGACAAAAATGCAAGGATAGCTCATGTGAGGTCAAGGTATCTTCCTCACCCACCTTTATTTAACCCCACACCTTCACCCACATCCAGTGATGGAGACAGAGACACAGAGTTTGAGGAGGTGGCACTGAGGAGACACCAAGCCCCGTCAGTGAGTAAAGGATGGAAGGAGCAGCTGGTGGATGGAGATGAAGATGATAAGATGAGCAGGTTAGTATGATAGGTTGCTCTTTACTTTCACACATCATACACAAAATCCTTTTGATGATCAATATATTTATATTAGTTTATGGTTTTGAATGAAAACACTTTTGCTCGTGCTTGGTAGGAAATACAAGAGAGCCACGGTGGTACTAACAACAAATGATAAACTGTACCAGTATTGACAAAATCATGATATCAAAAGAATGACATTTCAACAGCGTGTTGACTCAGCTGATGAGACCAAAACATTATTGAATGGATATTGTGGTTTTTGCACAGATTTTACACTTCCTTAGTTCCTGTTTTGAGTGTTTTTCAATCACCAAAAAAGGAGAAAAAATAACTCAAAGAACAAAGATGTAGAATTAGTCAGGTCGCAGTGTATTTTTTTCAAGTTTTTCAAGTTGCGATAACATCCTTATGATCTATGCTTCTGGGCAACATAATGATGAAAATGACAGCCCAAGGTTGGGTTTGGCATAAAAAAAGAAACAAAAGCCATTTCTCAATGGTTTACAGAGCATTATTCATTCTGTAAGGGACACACAGGTTGAATATGAGGAGCACAGTGAGCGTGAGTGTGTGTGTGTGTGTGTGTGTGTGTGTGTGTGTGTGTGTGTGTGTGTGTGTGTGTGTGTGTGTGTGTGTGTGTTGCAGAGGGGGTGGTTCACATGGGAGTAGGCGTGTGTGCGTGCGTAAAGGTGTGTGTGCGTAAAGGTGTGGACTCACCGGTGACACAGATGTGAGAGAGTCAGGGTTTGGAGTAGCCGTAATTTTGTTGACTGCCACGCCACGCTACGTTACTCATTCATTCATTCATCACCCTTTGTATCCGTTTAATCCGCTGGTTTTCATCTTTACATTAATCCATCTTTGCTGCGCTGTGATAACTCAGTGCGGTTTGTTTATAATAAATGCAACAAAAGCATATTTTGGATCTCAGCGTGTCTCTTGCCATAAACCAGTAGCGCGTCACATATAAAGGAACCTGAGGACCCAACCTTATACTCTGAGCGGCTAAAAGGTTTGTGTTGGAAGCCGCAACACATTCACTAAAGAGGCCACCAAGTACAACTCTTACTAAAATTTAGGTCGCTTTTGTGCTTTCTGTTGCACCAACTTTAGTAGTCGGGAGACAATAGTTTGAAATATAAAATATGTGCCACCGCCTTCTTGTTATGAGGCTGTTTGTAACTCTCTTGATCACAAAGAGATAAACAAATGTTAATGCTTGCTGGAGTCTTTCAGATCTCATTCTGTCCTGGAGATGATTACGTGAAGACTTACTGTATAATTCTCCTAAGTGTGTCTTATTAGTGCAATATTTTCCAGTTTAGTCTCACAGTTGTGGAGCATAATCTGAGGATGATTTTTCATCTTGAGGTTATAAACCACTGCCTCAAGTTATAGGGTTAAAGTATGACCAAAATATACACCCAACATAAGAACAATTGAATATTGATCATCTCATGCATGAAATACACATCTTTCAGAAGAGCAATTATTGAACTAATTTTAGCTTTAGTTCACCAATTTCCGCTTCATGCCCTCAAATCTCATGCTAACTGTGCATCTTTGTCCTGGAGCCTTGCCGGCTCCTCTGCGAGCCGACTGCAACCAAGATTAATCCCAAGTCTTCTTCTTCAAACTGTATGACTTCAAGTCCCCTTTGATACAAATCAAGCTTTTATCTTTGTTATTACGTACGTTATATGTTTTTTTCTACATGCTACTACACATATGAGCAAAATCAGCCATCGAATCTTAGGCTGGGGTTTTCTGCTTTGAATCCACAGAGCACCACCTACAGTCTCAGAAAGATGAGGTCAGACAGCCGTTGATGCAGCTCTATTTTGTACGCGAATGGAAAGAAAAAAAACCGGACACACTGCACACTATAAAAAGCCATGAATTGACAATATTATAATTTCTTTTTTTGTTTCCATCTTTTAATAATAATCTGGTCCTGGCTGAGCTTAAGCGTCTCTCCAGATTTGGTATGACATCAGCAGTCTAAATCTTTACTCTTTAAGGAGGAAACACAGTAACCAGTGACCTCCTAAAAGCCACAATTCAACATAAATCAGTTCATGGTACTGCTTGAGTTTGATGGCCGATAAGTTGTTGATTATCTAATGCACACTACACTTGTTATGACCCAGCATAAAAACACTTATATGCTGGGTCATTGTGCAACACAATTTAAGTGCATAAAATAGGACAACTACTAGAGTAAGCTGGCTGCTTATGACAAGTGACAGGTTCAGATTCTCTGAACGTTGGAACAAGCAGATAATCCACATTTCAGCTTTTTATGAATTTGACATCACAGTACAGATTTTATTTTGCATATACTCTGGGCATTTTTCTATATTCTGGCAACATGCACGTATCTTTTCCTGTATTTGGATTTTTTTTATTTCAAACAGTCAAATCTTTGGTATTGAAATGAATCGTCATTGATCAGTTTGGCTGGTAATGGATAGTTTGTTCTGTGAGAAAGGAAACTGCCGTGACATAGATCATTTTATCACGTCAAATCAACATTTTCAGTACACACTCAACATTATAATTTTCTGAAAACACTGACAAACATGCGGGGGAAGTCAGTTACTTACTAAGCCGCGTGTTGTACCTCTGAAATGGAAATAAAAGGTTTTAAGGGGACGGTTTTCATGAAGTTTACCAGAAAGACCTCAGGTTTTAGGAGGCTGTTTTAAACTAAACCTTAGGTCTAAATGGGTTGATTTAATTTTATTCCTTTTGTGTGCAGTTTGCATGTTCTCCCTGTGCATGTCAGGGTTCACGGCAGTTACTCCAGGTTCCTGCTATGAGCAAAAAACATGCATGTTTGGTTGATAGGTGATTCCAAACTGATCGTAAGAGTAAGTGTGAGCATGCATGGCGGTTTGTCTCTGTGTTGGTCCTGTGATTAACTGGTGACCTGTTCAGGAAGTAATCTGCCTCTCACTCAGTGACAGTTGTAGAAAATGGATGGATGAAATCTAAACTTTTGTATTTTTAAAAGCTTTGACTGCTCCATTAGCTAGAGTATGTTCTTGTGTTGATCGGTGTGCATTTATACCAGCCAGCACAATTCTGAAGTATTTTCACGTTGCTTGAGTATTTCCATGTTCTTCTAGTTCACACTTCTAGTCAAAATATCATCCATCACCAATTTGATTTGAATGATTGTTTAGTTACTGACAAAAGTCAATATGAATCATTCAAAAATATATGATATAAACAAAGAATAAGAACAAACAACAAAAGAAAGTTACGTGTATTTTTTTTTACAGTTTAGGACCTCATTGATATAAAGATAGTTCACATTGTTCCTGCTAAGATTTAAATAAAAGAAATTTAAAGACAAAGCAAATTTACTGATATTGCACAACTCAACAACACAGTGGTTGAAAAATACTTGAAGAAAACAATTTATTAATAACATTGAATGCAATTAAGATCTAATATAAAAGAAGGCAGATTTGTAGCAAATGTGTTTATCTTTGACTCTGGAGGCAGAAAGCAATGTTCCAAATGAACTAAGATGTCGAGATGGTCCGTAGTGTCCTATAAGGTCTAAACCATTTGAAGCTTTACAAACCAACAGCAGTACTTTACAATCAACTCTGTGATCAACAGGAAGCCGGTGTAGAGATGAGGGACATGAACCAACACCAGGTGCAATATGTATGAGCACATTCAGAAAGTATGTGGGAGTACATGTGCATTAAAGCATATTTCCGCGCTTATTTTTACGTACTTTTATTAAGGTAAAATTCGAATACAGGACTTGTTTTTCTATATTTTTCCATTGTATAAAGAACTGTACAATCACCCAACAGATCAATAGTACTTTTTGTGCTGCTGCTGTACGTTACGGTTATTTCTTTCTATTTTTGTTCTTGTTTTCCTTGAGTCTTTTTATTTCACCCATCTATAATAATGACATTAAAATGCACCACCTACACTTCTCAGAAGAGGGGAAACAAGTGACAGTAAATGTAGAAGAATGTTCAGTTTTGACCTTCTTTCTCCAACTCTTCTTCTTTTAGTACCTTTTCTGTGGAGGGTGTAAACGTGGACTGGCCAGGCTGGTGTTTTGATGTTGATGATGTCATGGATCACTTGATACCTCGAGATGAAGGACTCCTGGAGGGAATCAACAGATCTTTGGCCAACTTTGGTGTCAACGATCTTTCGGAGCAAGAGGACGGGGAGTGTAGTCAGGTGTAGGTCAGCAGTCACCGTGCTGAATGTCAGAAATCTGTGGTTTATTATGTTATTTTAAGTCTGAAGTCTGTGAATTTCAGATCAACAGACTGAAAAGGAAAAAAAAAACTTTTTTTGGAGAAGCAAAGGCACGTAAAAGTGGAAATAGAGCTTTGCAAACAGAAAAAGCAGTAATATTTGCACAAATGGTCTGGAATGCATAACAAAAATATTCATGGTCTGGTTTTATAAGTAAGAATTAACCTGTAATCAATGTAAAGTAATGTAATATATTTAGAGTCATATTTTGTAGTTACATATTAAATGTTGCATTTTTTTATGTTAGTTTTTTTTTTATTTATATGAAAAGTGACGAGTTATTCTGACTGTATATAATAAATCAAACCAAATTTATTTCAGTCAAGTGCGCTTTATTTGTGAAACATTTTGTTCCCATCATACAAACAAATCCTCACGGGGAGCAATAAAGAATATTTACAGCTGCAATCAAATATAATTAGTTTGAATTTCATCATAGTTCTCTTAAAACAATTACTGCTACAACTTCTGCTCGAATTAAATATTTACAAACATGTGCAAATAAAGTCTCCCAATATTCTGCAAGCAGTCAAAAAATGTCACTTCAGTTGTGAATTTTTCCTGCAGTTCTCCGACATTCATGCGTCTTCAGTCTTTCCCTCTGTTCCTTTCTCTCTCCTCCCGCTCATTGGAGATGGTATGAACAATTGTCTCCAGCGCAGGGTACTGAAAGATTCTTTTTCTCTGTGGAGAAGAGATGCACATAATTATTAAAAGTAACACTGCAAGATCTGATCTATGAAAGTGCATTTATTCTTTCCTTTTGTTTTTAATTGTTGACAAAGTAAATTCGATCCAGCATTTTCTAATTCAAGTGTTTCAATTTTTTTATTTTTTTTTACCCTTTGGTGATTTTTGTACATCTGAGCCAGGATCAGCAGCAGAATGACGAGGAGAAAGCTGAGGCCGATCACGGTGCCCTTGTTACTTGAGAAACCTGACTTTTGTCCACTATGACCACCTGCAAGGAAACAACCAAAATATTGTCAGAAGCATGCGTGACATTTTCCAAGGGCAAGAATCCAGTGTAGCAGTGGTGTAGATTTATTTGTGGCATATTTTACAGCAGAAAAAATACTTACTCATCATTGGAACCTGGTACGTTACATTCCCCAAAATGCCGTCTTTCCCATTGTAACGGCACGTCCATTCACCCCAGTTATTGTTTAACACAACAGTCTGCCCCTTCTGGACGGGCTCAACTGACTCAGTGCCATTGAGGTCGTACGTGACACGAACCCACTCATATTCGGTGACCGCGCTTGCGTCGCTCACTTGGCAGGTCAGCATCACGGAGTCTTTCTTCTTTGTTTGGACAACTGAGAAAAAAATTAAGAAGAAGATAAATGTAGGACCAAAACAATGATGATTTTGTGCATTTTTCAGCAAGCTGAGGTTGTAGAAACTTACTCTGAGCAACGACAAGCTGCATTGTGCGAGTCAGTCTTTGTCCTCTTATAGTCCCAGCACATCTATATTTGCCCTGACTGTCCAACACAACCTCCTGAATCCTGAAAGAGTTACCAGCGGTGATCAAAGAAGGACGATCGTTCTTGAGAGTACGTGGATTCTCATTCTCAAGTTTCTCCCAGACTGTCTTTATGGGCCTTAAACCAGGTGAGAAAACGCAGGGGAGAGCGAATGCAGATCCCAACGCAGCATACAACTTGGTATCGTCTTTGGGTGGTTGGATGATTCCTAAGAGGGGAAGTAAATGTTAAAAGTTCTGAGATATAATCTACCAGTTCACCTCTAAACAACATTTAGTTTCCCAGCTCAGTATCTCACCTCTCACAGTTAGAGTTGCTGAGGCTCGCCTCTCGTTTTTGTGGTTCAAGACGCAGGTCCAGTTTCCTGTCATTCGCTCAGTCGCCCTTTCTATTACAACGCTTCCAACTCCGTTTGTGATGACTCCAGTCGAAGGAACGAACATTTTGTCGTTCAACATCCACTGCACAGAAGCCTCTTTAGGCCAAGGTGTCAAAGTGCAAGAGACTGACACCTTATTTCCCCATATGGCATCCGATGGAGAGGCCCACACTGTGAGGAATCACGAGATGAATTGTGTTCATTTACAGTATCACAGCTCATCTTTGATAGAAATGTACACTATAGTCAAATAATGATGTCTATAGTTGGTATTTCATAAAAATGACTGCAAGTATTGTAATCAGGTCACATTTGAGAAGAAATTAACATATAAACTAAATTAATTTTATACAATGATTAAATCAAACAAAAACAATTTTTAAAAACTTAAAAGTCTTGATTATCGTTCAAGAGTTGTCCATTCAATCCGTGCACTACAATTCCCAATTGATTTTTCTATTTTGATTTGAAAAATTCCAGCAGTGGCAGAAATTCAAGGGAGCCCAATAAAAAGAGTTTTTTACCTTTAATTATTCTGAGCATGACTTGGTTGACGGCAACATGGTTTCCATATTCAATTCTGCAAGTATAAAGTCCTCCATCCTCCTCTGTTACACCGCTGATTTGCAGGCTGTAATCACCTCGGTCGAACTGGGAGTGCGGGCACTGCACACGCTGGTTGTCCTTCTGTGACCAGCTTGAACCCCAGTACTGCAGACCGCTTCTTTGCTTTCTCCAAACAGTGCTGTGGACGAGAGGTATCACAACAACCAACTCAATGAGGATGGATATCTTGGTGTTTAGGGTTGGACAGAGAAGCTGAAGTGGAGAGTGGCTTAGAGAAGTGAGTCAAGTGAATTACCACTCACCCTTTGTTGTTTTTGTTCCAGATGATGGCAGCAGGATTACACAACCTAAAGCTGCATTTACAGGGTAGAACAACCTGAGAGCCCGCTTCCACCAGCACCTCAGCGGTCTCACATCGAGCTGCTCGAGAGAAAACACATAAAATCAATGTCTGTCAAAGAAACACAACGAAACTGACATATGTACATTTTACTTCAAATATGTGTTAAAAGTTGTAAATCAGTAAAATACCTGTCACGAGAAAGGTAAACAACCCAAAGATGATCCCCTCCAACAACATTATTTTGCTGCTTCAGTTTTCTTACGACTCTAAAAACAAATCCTCAAACTTCCCCTCGCATTAATCTTTTATCCTCTTACAGAAGTCTGTCGTTCTCTTTACGCGAGGTTCTGTCTGATGTGTTTTTGTGGAAATGAGTGAGGAGGCATACATATATATATGAGCCCGTGGGTGATAACGGAGGCGGAGTGTTAGGTAGTTCCTCTGTTGATCATGTGACTTCAGCTACAAGCCGCACTTTGATGCGGGCTGACTTTGTCAGCCTGGAAACTGTAAGACAGAGATGTAAACAGGGAGCCCCACTTCCTCCCACGGATTCTCTCTACCTTTTTCTGTTTCCTTCTTCTTCTAAGCCGCATATTCTCTGTAATTGACAGTATGTGATCATATTCAGTTTGCAAGCAGATAAAGCAAACAGAAGATAAAGGCACAGCATTGAAATATGCTCAAAATGACATAATAGGTACATAAACCCTTATAGTAGATTTGCTTCTTAGCCAAATTAACAGTGACCTGCATTATCATTTTCTCTATAAACCGCAGTGAGTGTTTATTTTTGTTTACAAATATCATTTGTTGTTTTGAAACCACGGTGTCAAAACTGCACTCCGTCACTACTCCGTCACTGCCAGTCATCTACGTTTACAACCACTGGTTAACGTAGCTAACTCAGATTGGCAGCAGCCACCGCCTGAGAATAAGGGCTGTTTGAGATGCGGTATCTGGCTCTTATGGATATTCATGAAAGTGAATCATCCCCTCCATTCTCATTCTTTACTTTCCTTTTCGTCAATTCTTACACGCCTGTCACAGCAGAAGAAACAGGCCTACACTGGCAAGAAAATGTTTGTTTTAACACCTCATTTTTCACCATTTTTTGGTCTACGTCAATCAAAAGGAAGGAAGTTGATTGCATGGGTTGATTGTAAATAATACCTATTCCTTTTTATTATCCCCACAAGACTATATATGATAATATATACTGCCAGGACCAAAAGAAAAGTCACCACCTGGATTTAAAGAAACAAACAATCTGGGGTTGCTTCAGTTGGTCAGGTTTAGCTACTTTATGTTCCAGAGCAGTACATAGTTAAACTGAAGGAGAAGATTTCCCAGGATGACAATGCCAGGATATATCGAGCTGAACCAATGAAAGAGTGGTTTATGGAGCATGGGATGTCAGTCCACACCTCAATGTGCTGGAGAAGACTTTACACACACCTGACTTTGCCATAATGAATACAGGATCTTGGCAAAAAAAAATAATGCAGTTCTGGATTGAAATGAATTTTATGACTGTGAATAAGTTTATCCAAACAAAATTGTTTTAAATCTGGCAGCATAGCTGCAAGCGGTGAAGAAGGGGCTCAGTTGAACAAGGCTCAGTCATCATGACAATATGTTCTAGGCTTGTTAAAGTTACTATGCAATGAAGTTTAATGTTCAATGATGTTATATGATATGTGTTGTAGTAGGTTATACATCAGTATCTGACCAATCAATGACCAAAAAGCAGATTTGTAGGTGTACTTAAAGGTGGTCAATTCCTAAATGCTGAGAACTTATCCTGCACATGGGGTTGTATACTAATCAAATGCTTCATGAAAATTTTTATTTCAACAGAGCTGAAGCAGAATGGTGGGAGATCAGGCCGCTGAAGCAGACCTTTGGAGAAAACTGGGCTTGTCGTGCCTGAAGATCCTCTGTGTCAATTAGGAAGAGGATTGGAAAGAACTGAGCTTTGAACTGAGCTTGATCCAAGCAATCCCTCTGCGAGGCTCACAGTTAAAAAGTTACTCACACACACACAAACTCTTACTTCTACCCCTTGATGGTATGGGACATGAGGCACAGGCCTGAAGTTTGGTGAAAAGAAGCAGAGGACCGTCTCCAGTGAGCGAGCCAGATCACAAAACTTTTTTTTTTTTTTCCAGTTCTAGATGCTGTTAAAACTACAATTTAAGATATCTAAGATAGATAGATAGATAGATAGATAGATAGATAGATAGATAGATAGACAGAACACTTTATAGACATGGATGTGTAGATACACCTGAGAGTGTGTGGGTGAAACCTCAGAGCTGTTTTCTTCATCTTGTTGAGACATTTTCCCTTTGGTTAGAGCCATGTGACTCGGTGGGTGAGTGAATCTTTAAGTTATTCTTTTCATCTCATCCAACCTGAACTTCCTCTTGACATAAACACTGTAAGCCTTCAAATTCTAATCGGTGTCAGATCTGTTTCAACTCGAGGCCTAAGTTCGCTCTGTGCTGGGGGTATGCGTGCGTCACTCACACTGAGGTGGTCTTTCCTACAGCTGATGTTTAATCACATCTAATGCATCTGAATATGTGGGGTAGGCTTTGTGAGGGAAAATGCCCCTCACGTGGAAACAACTGAGCTCAGAGCTTAAAGGGACTCTGATACGTATGTTAATAAGGATGAGCTTGGAAAATAGTCAAATCAGGTTTTTTCTTTAGAAGTTCAGCAGATGAGTAGTTTGTTCCTGTGTCATGTTCCCACTGTGTAAGTTCTGCTCTTGTCTCAGACCAACTTTATCTTCTGAACTGATATCAGTATTTAGCATTTATACTGAGTAAACTCTTTCTGAATTTTTTGTAAGCGCTGCTGTGGTTTAATTTCAATAACTGATATGATTCTACCATGGTATTTTACATAAGTAGGTGATGCTATATAATGTTCCACTGAGTCTTACTGGCAGAGGAAGCAGATAAAAACGCTGCTCTGCTGAGAAATATCCAAATTTTCTCATGTCAGCATTTTGTTGAGCGCTGAAGCTAGATGTGCACATGATGTGTGTTTGTGGGAACTGTGCTTGCTATTTGATGAATAACGCTTCCTTACGATATGTTTGTCATCTCAACAACAAACTGAGAAAAGGATGCTGAAAATCTTTGCGTTTCTTGCACTTCAATGATTGGCATTGCCTCATCTATGTTTTCCACAGGGTTTTGCAGTGATCCAAGATAAAGTCAAATGTTCTGTTAAATGCACACACCCGGCACATTTACAGTAACACAGCGAGCCTTCTCTGCAAAGGCAGCTGCTGAGGTGAGCTGAATGTGAATGGAATCTAAGTTTTAACAATGTTTTGGTTGGGTTAAATTTCCGCAAACTGTCAGACACATTAGTGAGACTGAAATATTGACAAAGTTGAGCTTTGCTGTGTTTGTTTCTTTGAAAATGACAAAATATTCCATTCAGCTCTTTACAACAGTAAGACTGAAAGTACACACATCTGTCAGCGTGTGCGTGTGTTTGTGCATATGTACGGGCTGACAAAAAAATAAAGGCTTAATGAATGCAGATGTTTGTGTTTTCAGTCCTAATGCTGGTTCAACTTTAAACCTGACTAAAGCTGGTTAGGTGCATAAATGCATAACAAATAAACCATTCTTTTAACATTTTAAGATAGATTAGAGATCCATTTCTGCATTTTTTGTTTTGTTTTTTTAGATGAAAAAGGACAGGAGCCTTTTCCTCTGTTACTTATTCAATTAAGAAATGGCAGTTAATAGGAATGTAAGAGTTCAAGATAAGAGATAGAAGAACAAGATAAAGTTTGAGAGAGCTGCTTTTTGGGTTGTTAGAAAGGCAAATCAAAACTTGTTTGATTGAGAGGATAAGATGATCGGGAAGATTTGCCTCCCACTTGAGTTGCGGTGACCTATTTTACTGAGCAGCCATTTATTGAAATTGAATCAGCAGAAAGATCAGATGTTTGCAAATGAAGAGCTAAAGAAGCCTGATGCATCTGGGAATCAAGTCGACCGATGAAGCTCAGAGAAAAGGATGCATTGTTTCGTGGAATGATGCTCTGAGCTTGCACTGCAGCTGACAGCACGGGGAACATTTCACTGGTGGACAACCGTCACATTCTCCTTAAAAAAAACGCTGGAGATTAGAGGTGGAGAGCTTCTTCATTGTAAACACACTAAAAATCAACATTTTACAACCTCAAAAGGCTGATGGTCCTGGCAGGGTGCTCACGTTTGACATTCTTCAAAGTCTGTAGACACTCTTCAAAAGAGCAGAACATGCAAGACCAGCCAAGACTTTTACTGAATGAGAAGGCTTCTGCATGCAGAAGGGCAAGTGAGACTGGAAATGCTTTTCAAAGAAATTGTTATTATTTTGGAAATTAGGTGATCTTTTACCCACAAACAGAGGCTTTTCACAGTAAACGGAACTTTGACCAATGGGAATTTTGGGTGGCATTGTGATGCAGTGGTTAAAACTGCGAGAAGCTTCCTTTCTTTCTAGGCCTGATCCTTTCTGGGAGGAGTTTTGCAAGGTGTCCTTTTGCCTTAATGGGTATTTCTCTGTTTGTCTTGGTTACATGCTTCTTAACTGGTGATTCTAAAGGTCTCAGGTCTGAGTATGAGAAGGTATGATTGTTGGTGTCTTTGTGTTAGCTCTTAAATAAAATGTCAGCCTGTCCATGGTTTAACCATTCTCTCCCAAAGCCAGAGACAGTCTCCACCTCCGGAATAATATAATGACCCAATCAGAAGAGGAAAAAAGAGTATCTACAAATAAAACTCTGAGCATAAGAAACAATCAAGTAAGTATTTGCACCAGAAATAGAAATGGGCTTATCAATATAAGTTGACCAAATTTAAAGTCTACATACGTTGTGTATCATATCAAATTATGTTTCCCCTCTCAAGTTGAAAATTTTGTCAACGTTGACTTAATAATAATAATCTTTCTTTTGGGTAAAATTAATGGATTCTTTTTTTTTATTTCTCTCTTAAGTCACATTGAAAATGGAAGACAAACAGCTTGACATATATAAATATATATGTATATATGTAAATACACATATATATATATGTCTGTGTGTGTGTGTGTGTGCGGGGGGGGGGGGGGGTCATAAAATTATGCAATGTAATTTGTATTCATTCGGCTCTGCCTGCAGTACATATATAGTATTTAGTGTATATCTACTGTATGCATTTCTGCAGGTTTTATGGTTAAAGGTCACTTAGCTTACCCTGTTCTTCTTCATCTTTTCATAGCAGTGATGTAGGTATTTGAAACTGTCATGTTGGTGCAGAGACTTTTTACACTCACTTTTTATCCACTCACCAGTTTGTTTGTACACCACTGACTGTATGAAAAAAATATACATGGCGTAGGTAGGCTATACCTTGGTTCAATTTAGACGTTTGCTGACCAACTAAGAAAGTCCAGTTTGTTTTGGATTAAATCCTCTGGTACCAGTGTCTCCCTCTACTGGATAAAAAGAAAAATAAGATGTGCAAAGTTTTTTGTTTTTTTACTTTGCGCTGCTCAGAGTAATACACCACTCTGGCGCTGCTAAACCGACAATACGGTAATTGCGCGTTGCATTGTGGGACACAGAGTAGCATGGAAGCGGCCACTAAGAGCATGTCGCGGTGTCAATAACATAACAATTTAAGTGTTACATCCCCATAATTGATTGTCCGTCATAGTATTAACAAAACTCAACTGGAATAAGGTTGGCACCACGCGTGGAAACAGGTAACTGTCACAGCACCGACTCTAACACAATGTGCTAGTTGAAGCTAAAGCTAAGGGTCAATGTAAAGAGAAAGCTAACGAGGCTAACGCTGTTATGATAGAGGGTAAAATCCGTCTGTCCACAGGTGCAGGAGATTAAGCAGGTGTCGAACGTCCTGTCTACATGATATTTCAATAATGTGTATATGATTTATCGTCGATAACTCAGGAAATGTCTGTACTGGGAGGTTTGCTGAGGGCTGGAGCGTCCTTGTGTCAGTCTGCTGGGACTCTGCTGCACACAGCCAGGACAGTTTCAACAGGTGAGAGCTGTCACCGCTTCCAGTAACGATATGTTGACTTCATATGATTTTAACGCGAATGCTTGGCCGTCAGATTGCATAAAATCATGCCAGAAACAAACCACACAAGGATAGAACAGATCAAAAGTATTTATCTGTTTTCAAGTTAAGGAGTGTAGAAATGAATATAAAGAAGAAACAATAAATCACCTTAGATCAACTCATTTACATGAGCTTTATGTTGACACTGATCAGCCATAACATTAAAACCACTGACAGGTGAAGTGAGCAACACTTCTTATCTTTATCCAATGTAATGTTCTGCTGGGAAGTCCTGCATCCTGGGACTTGCATGGATTTCATTTTGACATCTACCTAAACATTTCTGCACACCAATCCCCCCATAGCCATACAGTATGACAACGCCACTCCCCTAATAAGCAGCTTTTTGCACTGAGCCTTGCAAAAACAGCTTAGCAAGGGTTAAAAAGCATTTCAAAGAGCCCAAGGTGTTCCCCTGACCTCTAAACTCTCCCGATACCAGTTTGATGGGATCTGATACTGTCCATGGGTAACAAGCCCAATACACACAGACCCAATACACAAAAGAGCTCTGACCAGTCTGGTCAGTGACTGGAGTGACTGGTCAGAGCTCTTTTGGCAGGATGAGGAGAGCACACTCTTCATTAGGCAGGTGGTCATAATGTTGTGAAAGTTGCATTCATTTGTCTCTTAGAAACTTGTTTTGAGGGGTGTCTTCTCCAACACATCACAAAGATTATCAGTGGGGTTAAGGTGTTGGTTCTGACCTTCATTTTAGGACATGTTATCTTCGTTAGTTTTATCATTATCTTAGTTAAACCAGGCGGTACCTATTGGACAGTGTTAGCTTGATTCTTTCATTGGAAGCTCAAGAACAAGCCGGAGTAATCTCAAGTTAAATAAAGTTTTTATTGGTGGTCACACGTGAAGCATATCAGCGCTGGACCCGGACCGACAGACCTCTCGGAGGAAATTTGTTAGACCGAGCCCCGATTTCCGGGTACATTTCGTATTTATATGACTCATTATTTCTCATAGGTTGGACTTACACTCGACCGAGTATGATTGGACATGAGTAGGTTCAACACCATCACCGTCATGTTCTCTGGATAAGCCAAACAATGTGTGTGTGTGAATCTTGCACCTGCTTTCCCAGGCTAATTGTTTTGTCTCACTATGCTTGGATCATTTAAGGTCATATATCGTGTGCATAGTGGAAAAGTACAGAGACTATTTAATATGCATTTATAATGTCTAAGAACAAAGCCAATTTTAACAACAGGCACTGTATAAGCTTATGTACTGTAAAAACTTTAAAATATTTCTTCTGTACTTTTAATATTATTCTAGTTCTTAGAATGTTTGTAATGAATTTTTGCAGCACTAAATGTACTGTAAAGTGTCAAATACACTCACTCAAAACTGTGTTTTATTTTTCAGGTTCATGCTGCCAGATTAGGATGCATGCTATTCCTCAGCCAAAGCAGGTCGACAGGTGGACTGAGAAGAGGAGCATGTATGGAGTTTATGATAACATAGGCATCTTAGGTAAGTGTCCTCAGGTTTTTAATCAAAGCATGTAATTAAACTGAAAGGGTTTACAGCACTTCTGTCGATTCGGGCAGTTTTTCTTCTTCAAATTATTTCACTGCTTGTTGGAGAACAAAAGAGCCGAGTCCTAGTCTGAGTTAGTGGATTTGACTTCTCCAGAAAAAGGCGGAGCGTCAGTAAATGTATACACAGTCTTACTACATTCTCAAATAAGTGGAGGTTAAATCCTTTGGTTGAGAGGGAAGAGAAAGTTATCAAGTGTTTTAAGAGTTTAAGGAAATTACCATCCTGGTTCAGACTGAGCGTTTCCCACTCTTGAGCTGAGCAGACACTCACACACAAATCTTTGTTTTTCTTTGTTTGTGTTTTCAGGGGACTTTAAAGCTCATCCCAAAGACCTAATTGTTGCCCCCTGCTGGTTGAAAGCATTTAAAGGAAACGAACTGCAGCGAGCAATTAGAAAAAAGAAGATGGTGGGAGACAGAATGTTGACTCTGGAGAGACACAACTTGGAGAAGAGGATCCGCTTCCTCTACAGACGCTTCAACCGCACCGGCAAAGGCCGCTAACGCTGATCAAAAGCCTTTAAAGACTGTCGGGAGTTCAGCGCTGCGATTTCATCGTGTCACGGTTCACAAATGATAAAGAAAATATTTCTGTGTTTCGGACTTTATGTATTTGTTAATTGTTTATTTTTAACTTACTAACAATTTTTCCAAACACAAAATATGATACGAAAAACATGATAATACATAATAAATATGGCACAGAATAGGTGACTGTTTTTTTTTTTTTTGTTCCTGCAAACCAACTTGATTTGCTTTACTTTATAGACTGACGAGTTCTGCCTTTATCTTACTTGAAGGGTTCTTGACAATCAGCTGAGAATGTCAGAGAGAGGGTTTGAAAGGTAGAGAATCCACTAAAGTAGCAAAAATCAGATGAGTTGATCACTGAGAATGGTCTAAAGTCAGTGGGATATTTCTACAAAGCAAAAAACACGTGTTGCCGGCTTGTATTTTCACAGTTACTACACTGTAGGGCCAAAAGACGCACTCTAAATGATTGTCAAGTTATGAACACTTATTACACTGATTAAAGTAAACTGACTATTACTGATTATCTTGTTTAAATGGCAACCATCAAAGGACGGTATCATTTAAATAGCAAGTGAGCAACATTGAGGAGGATGGGTACAATCAAACTGTCGAAACAAAGTTGCCTCCATAGAGTCTTGTCCTATAAGCACTTTTCCTTGAGCTTGCTGGAAAACATGAAATTGATGAATGAAGGACGGAAAACTCTGGTATCAGCCGTAAAGTTGATTCAGCAGCACTGAAACTGCAGCTGTTTAGAAAACATTCCGCAAACATCGCTTTAGATACATTCTTCTTAACATGTTGTGTTAAGATATAACACAAGATATATACTCATTATCAGGGTTGATAATTCATAAATGCTGAAGGAAAAATCCAACAAAAATAAAAGATGCTGTTACACACGTGCCGCTCACACTCAACTTTGTGTCCCCATTTGTTTCCATGCATTTACAATATCTATTTACATGAATCCCAGTCAGGGGATTACGGTATGAAAATAATCGAGCACCACTTTGAGTATCGCTGCCATATGGAATTGTTGGGTGAATTTCTATCTTTTCCTTTCAGAAAGGATGGTCCTTCATTTTCTAGGAGATATTGAAGCCCTGTAGTATTGAGAGGATTCAACCAGCCCTTAACATGGCTGCCACTCAGATGCTTTTAGGTCATCTTACTCAGGAAACTTCTGTAGCAAAAAAAGAAGACTACTCGAACAGATGTGTTGAAAGCATAAAAAGTGGGCAAGCATACTGAGGGACTTTAATATGACTGGACAACTGGGTCAGAGCATCTCTAATTCTGTCGCTCTCGTGACATGTTCCCAGTATTGGTCATTGCCGACCAAAAGTGGTCCCATGAAAGATCACTGATGACAGTCTGGTGGGTGAAACTCTTATTGCTGATTCTAGTAGAAAGGTGTCATCATAAGAACAGGCAAACTGCAGGGGTAGTGTGGTTCTCTGGACAATGTTCTGCTGGGAACTTGGCGTCCAGGCATTGATTTGCATTTTTGTTCAGCATCTACAGCCTGAGAAAAGATTCTTAGAGACCATGCACATTCCTTTATAGCAACAGTGTTCTCTGGAGGCTGTATGGCTGAACAACATGCCACATTGTAAATCAAAATGTAGTTTAAGGTGTCGACTTGACCTCCAAATGATCTCGTTCTGATTCCAATCAAACATCTGTTGGATGTTTTGGAAAATCATGTTGAAGCACCTTGTAATTTGCAGGACTTCGCGGATCTGTGGCTAACAACGTTCGCCTGATTCTACAGAACACGTTCAAGGCTAACAAGTCCGTGCCTCCATTTTTCTTTTTGCTGTATGCTGCTCTACGGGAAGATTTTCTTACAGATGTTAGATCCTGGCTGGAGAGGTTTACTCGAGAGCATCGGTGAGCTCAGCTCGGTGATAAGAGCATGCTCAGCCAAGCTCCTCTGCATCAGGCTTTGATTGGGATCTCTTCAGACCATGTTCAAACAGAAGGCCCAAAACAGATGGCTGGACACATACATTCATTTAACAAACAAAGGGATAACACGACTAAATCATTATGTTTGACTTTTTTGTGACTTTACACTTAAAGGGTCTAAAAAAGTATTCACATAAAATATTATTAAAATTCTTCTTGTAGCTCTGACAGATGTGAAACAATGAATAAATCAAGCATGCTTCCAAAAACCATACAAACGAGTAGGATTGCATTTGTATATCATTTAGGCTTATGTTTGTAGTATAGTTATATCTACTATTTCTTCTGTCTTTGAAACCTTTCTCTTATCTTCAGTGACTGACATCACTGTTCCTCTTACACCTGAGCAGAGTTGAATCACAGTGGAAAAGATGTTGTAGCCTCAAAGATGACATCGCTGGGAATCAAAGAAGAGATATTGCAAAGGGAAATGTGATACAAGAGCAGGAGGAGGAAGCTGGGAGAACCCCAGGCCAGAGAGGAAACAGTCGAGTCAACACTCTGTAGGCTTTCACTGTACCGCAGTGTCGTCCCGCCGCCCTATCCGACGTGGAGAGCTGCAGCACTGCAAAGTGTAAGGGGAGATAGGGGAGGGGAGGGGGTACTGCACTGTCGTTACGAGTCCAAGTGGAGACGGTAGGAGAGACGCATTATTGCAGTTGCCTACAGTGCCGTAACACTTTGCACGGACGAAACTACCGCACTTCCCACAAGAGAGAGAGGGAGGGAGAAAGAGAGAGAGAGAGAGAGAGAGAGAGAGAGAGAGAGGGAGAGGAGAAGGAGACAGAAACCAAAGACAGACAGCAGATATCTATTGTCTGCACTTTTTCCTCTTAATTTTGAAATTGCTGGAATTCGTTGGAAGCTTTCAGTAGAGGCAACTTCCCAAGCAGCCAATTAGCACTGCGTCTCAGTCAGCATCCAGGATCAGCTCCAAATACTCAGCATCACTTGGAGCTGGATGCAGCCCTGCAGGAACCTAAACAGCCGTGGATTTCTCTTAGATGGATTATAACTAAGAAGCGCTTTTCCTTTGAGCTCCATCACTTCCTGTTCTCCCAACCAGCCACACAGTGAGTTATCACCCGACCTGTATACGTGGCTCTGTATTGCGGTACTTTGCTGACGACTTGCAGTATAAATGCATCGCTAGAAGAACGGCTCCACTGCGCCAAGAAGACTTCCACGCCCATACTTACTGAAACCTCTTTGCTAATTAAAATCGGTGACATTTTTTGATACAGGCACCTGCACATTTGCATCCTTTTTGGTCTGTGATCTTGCTCTTTTTTCCATTTCGCGTTGTACTTCAGACCCCCCTCTCCTGCCTCACAGCCACCCCTCCTCCGCTGCCTGTGAGTCAGTTCAAACAGCTGCATAGAAGATGTGAGTATTAATGCGGTTTTTCTACCGCGCTCTTTTCTCAAAAACAACAACATAACAACATAAGTGGGTTGGGATCATTACATACTCAGATCTGTTAGTTTCTTTGAATGTGTTTTTTCAAATAGATTATATGAGATTGAGCTGATTTATTTCTGCTTGATGGATTTTGCTGACGTAAGTGAAATTTTCCACCACCGCTCTACTAAATTATGTATTCAGAGTTTGACTGCTGTCTTTCTAAAGCCTTCAGCTTTATGTTGAGTTAAAATGCCTTATTTTTTATGCTTCCACCTAATAAAGCCTCTTTATTTAAAAAAAAAAAAAAGTAAATTAATTAAACAGTATCGAGACTTTAGTGTTTTGAGGTACTTTGGAGTCATCAGCTGGATAATGTTGTTGAGCATAATGATAATTTTCAGCATGTTAACTGGGGTCTGCCGCTAAATTGCTGTAATATTTGTCCCCCAGCAGTGACTTTGATATTCCAGCAGCAGCTCCAGTGACTGCCCGCTTTGCAGAGCTTGTTTACACAGTTTTAAATCTCATCCTGACCCCTTCATCTTCCTCCTGCTGGATTTACCATTCCTTCTTTTGGGCCCCCTTTTTTTTTCACCTCTCACTCCCACCCAACATAACTTAAGAAGTTCTGCCTCCTCTATTTCTTCCTCACCAAATCTTCTTTCCCATTAGCATCATCCTGGAGAAGAATGTATCATTTTAAATCAGTGGCCATACTTTTTTCATCACACCCACTCCCCACATCACTCGCTTGCTGCCCCCTTTAATTTTCTTGCTCCATTTTTTTAGACTTGTGATTCTACATCTCTGTTTTCCGTGCACATTTTGCAGCTTTTCCTCTTAATTTACACTCTTAACACTTACCCGGAGCAGCGTTTTCACAAAGCACATTTTCCTACAAATTGAGTTCCTCTGCATGTGCCTTAACCCATTCAGACATAAGGCCCCGTTTGAATAAGCCCTCTAAAAGCAGAGGGGTTTTGGAAAAAAACTTAAAACCGTTTCTTTCATACCTTCTGAAGGAACTGCAAAACATGAAATAAAAATCTCAGTTTCAGCCCTCTTTTATAGTAAATTTATGACTTCACCTAATTTTTCTATCATAGTTTTTTTTTTTAAAGTCGTGTCTGGAAAATTTTGATGCAATAACGTGTCAGGCCTGAAAGGTTAAATCATGTTGCATCAGATCTGAATCAGTTTAAAACATTTATCTGTTACTAGCATCCACCTTCTTGGGCTTTTTCAGGTCTGCCCCAGATGCTGCCCCACCAGCTGGAGCTCCAGGTGCTCCAGGTGCACCTGGTGCAGATGGAGCCCCAGGCGGCGCTCCTCCCGGCCCACCCAACACTTCCAGCAACCGCCGACTACAACAGACACAGGCCCAAGTTGAGGAGGTGAGCTGGACTAAATCAGATTGATTCTGTGACACAGTTTGATGTTTCCTGTGTTAGAGTGTTGAAGCCAAGTCCAAAATTATCTGGACTTGTCAGACAACATGTGCACTGCTTTCACTGGGACAGAAATGAGCTAATATTTAATAATAACTTAAATTAAATAATCATTGGCTTCAATTTGTTAATCATTTACAACTATTCTTTTATCTCTTTTATGATATGTAGCTTCAGAAAAGACCCTGTACTTTGCTGAAATTGTTCTCGTCATCCCTTTCTCTCCACCACTGCCAAGTGCTGTCTCATTGTTGTTTCTAGGTGGTGGATATCATGCGAGTGAACGTGGACAAGGTTTTGGACAGGGACCAGAAGCTTTCAGAGCTGGATGACAGAGCGGATGCTCTCCAGGCCGGAGCCTCTCAGTTTGAAAGCTGTGCAGCCAAGCTAAAAAACAAGTACTGGTGGAAGAACTGCAAGGTATTAGTGTGGGTCCATTACACTGATTGTCAACGGAGAGAAACTAATAATGTAATCTGAGTCTGAGGCAAGCATATGCCTGGTATTATGTAGTGAGCTGCAGGGAGGAAAAGTTCAAGAATGATGCACCAAGATGACATAAAAATGTTTTAATGAGCTGCTATGGAAGCCTGGAGTAATGCTTTAGGGTAAAAGGGGAGAAAGACGTCTGTTAAAGTTTTTACTACCAGCTCTGAAATATTAAAGGGATTGTATAACTGAACTACAAGAAAGACAAACAATCCCAAGTGTCATTGCTTTTCTGTTCTTTTTGAAGGCTTTTATGACATCTTCTGCTTTCTTTTTTCAGATGATGATCATGATGGGTATCATTGGAGTCATTGTGGTTGGAATAATATTCCGTAAGTTAAAGATGTTTCATCTTATTAAAAGAAAGATTCATGAGTTTAACTGATTACTTTAAATAGGAGACAATCATTAGATGCTGGCTTCCCTCCCACGTCACATTTATGCATGTTGCTCTTTGTGCTACCTCAGATTATGTAATTAAATGACACTATTGGTACTGAGGCTTGACTAATGTTTTTGATGGGAAATTGAATAGAAGATACAGTTCTTTTGATTTCATTGACAGACAATGAAAGATGCACTGTAACACAACATTCCTTCACAACAAAGAGAGCACAGATTGTTCTCTTGTTTTAAGCAAAGTTTTGCCAGATGTATGAGACTAATGACTTCCGCTTTGTTTTTCATTTGCAGTGTACTTCTTCTACTGAGCTCCGCCCATCATTACAGATGGATATGGACTTGAGGATGATATAAGAGGGAAGAGAGGAAAAAAAGAAGAAACCCAAGCGCCAGTCCTCCCCTTTTATCAGCCCTCTCCTCCCTCTCTTCACACAGTCTTCCATCAAATCATCTTGCACTGAAACATGGCAGTAGTGTTCATAGGTGTCTCTGCTCTCTTTGTCCCCTTCCCTCCCTCCTTCTAGTTGCTTTCCTCAACTGTTTCTTCCACTGAGGTCTCATTCGGTCTCTCCTGTAAAGGCACCTCATGTATTATTAAAGGCTGCAACTGACAGAGCGAAAGAAGAAGAAAGAAGGAGAGAGTGGGAAAAATCTTTGAGACGTGGGAACACATGGGGCTAAACCAACCTAAGAAAAGGGGGACAGATGGTGTGCAGGGAGACTGAACAAGTTTGCAGTCTTCCTGCAATAAAAACACCAAAGCTTGTTCAATGTCACTTTTGAGAGACCTACATTAGTAAATTGATACAGACGTGTCCAATTAACGCACCCTTTGTCACTACTGCTTCTGTCATTGCTACTTACTAACATGTTAGATTAAGATTGTGATCATTTTTGTTGTATGTGTGGGTGTAATTGTGATCCTAAGCACTGTAGCTAGTAGCGTTTTCAGAGTTTACTTGATAGGCTTTTACCTGTAATTTTATTTTTTTCCATTTCCTGTTTAATTTTCTCTCACTCTATCTCTAATTTCAGCAGCAATGACAAGGAAGGAGAAATGAAAAACATGGGGCAGAGACTGTGTGAGAGTGTAGGAAAGGAGGAGGGGATTCAGGGAGAGGAGTAGGTGTATCACAACATTTTCCTGCATAAATAAGTGAAACCTAATTCATAACTGAAGAGCAGCCATTGATGGAGTAGTCCTGTAAATATACTTAATTTGTACCTGGGTTTTTGTACCACAGGTGGAATAGTGGTGGAATTATGCTTTATGGCAAAGCAATATGTGCAGCAAGACAAACACACAAAGCACCCACTAACAGACAATCTACTGTACACGCAAACTGACTGCAAGGCCCCCGAGGAAACTCTGATTTGGACAGAGTCACAGCCATATACAGATGAATGTGTAGCGTCACATTTCAACTTGGTTTGAGAGTTGTGCTGTCAAAGTGTTCGTTGTTTAAGTTGGCCTGATTCTCAGAAAGCAGGAACATGGGAGAGAGGACCTGATAAGGAAACTCTGAGCCACCTGGCCATCCTGTCCCCTGCTGACTCACATAAGACCAGGCTCATCTGTCACCTGCTGTACGATAATGGCCAGTTTGAGGTGTTTGTTTCTAACCTGCATGGCAAACCGTGTCCATAGTTTTGCCTATTTGTGTAACTTGTGTATCTGCCATTTCTGAATCTTACTGCCGATTGTACATTTTCTTTTTGTTAGTGGTTTAAGGACCTGTGTATATTGTCTTTCTGAACGGATACTTACTGCTTATGCAATGTGTAATGCAACGATGCTCACAAGTTTGCCAAATTCACTTGCTTCTGAGAGAAAAAAGTAATATTTAGAGACTGTAGACAACTATAGTAAACTTTCGAAGTGAAAAAAAAAGAAAAAAAAGACATGTAGTATCGTTATAGTAGAACCATAATACACATCTGTCGGTTTATGCTCCTGAAATTGTGTTTCTATAAATTCCTTAAGGTATTCGGGGGGTGTTGGTTATAACGCGAGCATTTTTCTTTCTTTGGACTGATTTTGAAAGTTGACTGAACAGTGAAAAATATGAACATCCTTATGTGCAAAGTGCATTTATGCATAACTGTAGCGCTAAGCCAAAATTATCTGATGATATTGTGCTACAATATTATTAGATAATTACCATATGAAATAATAGAATATGTTTTGTGACCCTAAAAAAACAGTAAGAGATGCAACTAGATTTGCAAAAACAACTGCATGTTTACCACTTTTGCTGATGCCAATAAAGAAATCATGAACTGAACTGCATCCCAGCTCTTCTTATCACATTGGGCCACATTCTGTTATGAGAAAATGTTTTCAGTCAACAACACCATTATAATGACAGCCATCTTGTTACAATGAAAAAGGTTCCGAGTTTCACTGACATTTTCATAAAAGAGAAACTCTGTAGCCAAAGACATCAAATCAATTTACAACGTAGAGTTGTGCTTAATGTGCCAAAAATACTTTTTCAACATAAATCTGGCCTAAAACATCGTCAGACTTATGTGAATCTTGATTTCAGGAACTGGTGTGACCACCCTTTGCAAAAACTGCAACTAAACCATTTCCAGGAACTGTTTATAAGTCTGCTCAAGGCTCATTCGTCTCCAAATAGACGACGTTGATGGGTTTCCTCACATGAACTGTTTGTTTGAGGTTCTTCCACAATGTTTCTATTTAATTATGGTCAGGACTTTGACCAGGAGATGCCAAAAATTGGTTCATTTCCTTTTCAGATGTGGTCAAAGTCATTCTATTCTGAGATAAGCAGAATTGTATTATCCTTCTCTTTCAAAAGTAAAGAATAAAATTTTGTTTGTTAGGTTATGAATAGTTTAATGACAGTAAAATGTTGTAACTATGAGATTGAGTTAGCCCTTTAATGTTTGAATTGAGAAAAAAGGAAAGGTAAAATGTTTCTTTTCATTATTTTGTTTCTTTGGGGCACTTATGGGAAGTTTTATGGTAAAATCATCAAAATGTGAAAAGGTAATGGCATAACCTCTACCACTGGGAGAGAGGTGGGGTACACCCTGCACGGGTCGCAGGTGGTTTGTTTCCACATATTTTTCAGTATAATCAGAGAGTGAGACATTAAATGTTTGGGGCACGTAATCTCAACAACTTCAGGGAGAGTTATGACTGACTACAATTATCTGTAAGCATGCAAAACATACTCTGATAAAACGTTTGAGACAATTCATCATCCGAGTAAGAGGAGTGTCTTTGCCCAATGTATGAAAACCTTTTTAAACAGTCATATGAAGGAGATGTGGGTGCAGTCCCAACAAATGGATGCACGATGCACCTTGGCCCAGAACTATAATTCTAAAAAGGAGTTTGGTTAGTAAAATAACCAAATTTAGTTTGATATTATGAATTATTTGGTTTGAATCCAAATAACATCTAATTAGTTACTCATGTTGTTTGATAATCAGACTGATCCATTGATTGCGCAAATGTGACCATTTTATTTAATTGTCTGCAGCTTTGTGCTGAAATTAGATCTGAGGATGTAGTGAATAAAACAAAAGTACCCGAGACTTACTTCTTTCTCTTGGTGTAACATTTGCAGCACTGTGATGTATCAGGCTCAAAGTATGAAATAGTTACAGCACTTACACTTATTACATTGCACTGACTCATTTTCTTCAATAAATAAATGACAAAGTGTTGTATTTTTGTCTCGATTGGGTTATCTTCATTGACTTTAAGGACTGTATTCAGAACCAATGTTGATGAGTCACAAAATCGTTCAATCTCAGAGATGAATTACAAGAGTAAAAATATTAACATCACAGTTATGAAAAATGTCACATTTAAAACAGTAGCAAAACAGCACAACAACAAAATCCCTCCCAAACTCCTCTTCTACAATCTGAACCAGTTGAATTTACAACTTTTCATGGAAGTTACATACTGAATCCCCTACTGAAACCAAAGATTATTGGTAGTACCGAAACATATTAGTATTACAGATGTCTTGTTCATCATTTCAAACACTTCATTTAAAAAAAAAAAAAAAAAGGGTCAAACATTTGGTGGCTTTGAAAACTTTGGGATCTCCACTTAAATGCTTCACAGCAAGACTCTTATAGTAACGTCTGAGTGAGTGAGCGGGCCGGAGATCTTAATAGACTGAGTTGTTTCAGAACTGGTTTACAGTGTTCAAACAGGAAAAAGGTTTAAGCAAAACATGGAAATTAAAAGGCACATCAGCTTATACTGTTTTAACAGAGAAGCTAAAATAAGCCCAAAAACTTCACAGAAAACATAAAGGATTTGAAAGAGATTCAAGTTTCTGTTAAAGCCCACAGCAAAACTACTAATTTTTTTTCTTATGTACTTAAAGCTGCCGTCGGCAGGTTTTCAAAATTCCGAGTCTAAAGTCGGAAAATTCGAACTGATACAACTTTCAGGTCCCTCCCCTTCTGTGGACGAGGTTGTGCACGTGAGTTCACACCAGTGTGCGCGCACACAAGCTGGGGGCAGACTCATGCTCAGCATGGAAGACGTGGTTGGTGACTGTTCTGCTCAGATAATAGATCAATAATAAACCTAACGTGATTGGTTAAAAACAGCCGGGAGCGCTCGATTTTTGCAGGCACGATTACAGGCTTTAGAGGGAGCTACAGAATTCGGGATTTTTCCTAAACAGCCTATTTAATATTCTACTTCCAGAATCCCATGACAGTTCAAGCTAATATGACTAAAAAAAAGTTGTCGACGGCAGCTTTAATATGGACCTTTTTTTCCTTCTTTTTTTTTAATGATTTCTGCAAGTTGGGAGGTTTCTGTGATAGAGGACGAGTAGTGTGATGGGATGGAAAGGCATTCAAACTTTTGACTGCAAAATTACCAAAATGTTATAAGAAAAGAAAAAAAAGATCAACATGGGTGATTCAGGCTGGTGTTTCTGCTCTGGAAAAATGAAGTTAATGTGTTATACTTTTGATAGTGGAGAAAGGTTAATAAATCACTGAAGGAGAAATGCTGTAATGAAAGCACAGTTGTTCATTTATGTGCTGAGAAGTAGCTTGTGACGTGATAGCTGTAATTTTGAGCCTGGAGTTTAAAGTACTACAGGGTACGGAAAAACAACTTCCAAACTTGCATCGTGCACCATGACATAATTACCAATAATCAACACAAAATGTATCAAGCAAATAAATTATACAGCTAGATCAGAATATACAGTAAATATGTACTGATCTTTCCCCACAAATGTGTGTGTTTTACAGCTCATCCTTTGGTCACCAGAATGAAAGGAGACACTGCAACTGGTAATAACATATAGACTTAAAATGACACGGTCTCAAGTCAGGGGGATCTATGACGAACCTATTTCATGACCTGATAGAAGAAAAGTACAGTGATGACCAGGAATCCAAGGATCCACCAATAGGAATCTGCAAAGTGACAAAAAAAAAGAAAAAAGACACACACACAGTTATGAATTTGTAAACATTTCAGACAAACACGCACACGATTCAAGATACAGTATCAGGTGTGTAAAGCGCATCATTGATCTCTCAAGGTAACTATGAAAATGATAATTAGGCTAAAGAAATCAATGGACTTTTAATCAGAGTGGCTTGTTGTTGCTGCTGATACCTGGTTCATGACTTTCTACTATCAGACTGATATGTAGAGGAGCTTCCAGGGCTCGGTGTGACACCCTACAAGTGATTTTGGTTCCTGCGGAGAGGGTGGGGGGCACGGTAAGGTGGGATGACAGCGAGTATGTGCCATCACCGTGCTGTCGATGGCTGCTCAGGGATCCCTGATCTTTAAAGAGTTCAGGCTCGGTGTCTGTCGGAGAGAGGAAAAGCCACTCTATCTGAAAGAGAGAGAGAACCAAAAGAAAAATTATTTCATTAGCAGTCAACACATATCCACATTATTCTAGCAGTTTTTGCCTGTAAAGTTGGTGCAATTCAAACAGCAGAAAAATAAATACAGGCGTAGCCTAGGTTGTTTTTTTTAAAGAAAATGAGGGTTTTACAAAGCAAGGCTAAATTTAAAGGTATCTGAACTTGCCGCTGTTCTTAGATCCTCAGACTAACTTTTCCTAAATCTCAAAGTATAAGAATGAAAATCTGCCACACCAACAGTTTTTCCTCCTACTCTTTGAAACTACTTAGTTACTGATGACCAAGGAGTCCTTACACCTTTTTATTTCTTTAGCAGGTCCAAAAAAAGAAAAAAGAAAGACAGAAAAGCTGTAATGAAATCGCTGGTTTTAAAGAGTGTCAGTCAAACCTCAAAGAAATGAAACAGGGGGCAAAGAAAATGACTATGACAGGGACTTGCACAAACATTGCCTTCCTCACCAAAACGTGCACATATGTGCATACAGGCAGATATGGACTGTGATTACTTTTAGAGAACATGCGACCTCTAGTGGTCATTAAAACAGCTGCGTGTGAAGGGTAAAATGGCTTCCAAGACAATATGGTTGAGAACTGAATGGATATCAGCTGGATTTAAGCTGTGATCCATTTCTAACCTTGTGTGTTGTGTTTAGAAGTAACCATGGCAACCTGTAACATGGCATAAATGTAAGTGATGGTGGCGATGTAAAAATGTAAATTATCCCAAACCATGATGGGTTTTCTTTTTTATTGAACCAATGTAATGCTTTTGTCTAAACTTACTGTGCCACTGACCCAACTTGTCTCACTCTTACAACTCACAGAGGCCAATGGTTAAAAGCGCAGCATTTTTCTGCCCCATCCAACCACGGCTCCTTCCTCCGCACAAGCACGTTGTGGCTTGTTAAACGACAGACTTGACAATGCGTCAGCTTCAAAGTTGAAATGATTACATGAGGCGTATTTCCCTCATGCCTCCTTTATGTTTATCTGTGTCTGCCAGTGCTGTGATGCAGAACAAGTGTTGTGTTTTGGCATTGAAGACAGCTGCCATATGGGAGATGAAAACAACCCTACCTAGTGTGAGAGCAAAACAAACTGCTGTAAAGCTTCATAAAGTTGCAGATTCTCACACCAATAAAATTAAACTCAAGATCTTTGGGAGTTATTAAAGAGGGCTGTCATTTAAGAGATGACCCATAAAGCTGTGACGGTTAGTAAAGCAGAACTACTGACCTCTGCATCTAGTGGATAGTATTTACTGCAGTGACAGCTTAAGGTCTGGGAAGACTTTTTATCCAAAACCAACTTCTCCACTGATAGTGAAACATGCGGCGGTTCTAGAAAGTAGATGAACAAGAGGAGAATTGACAGAAAATAAAAGAAGACATGCTTAAGAATTGACAAATCAAATTTGAGAAAAACTTACGCATAACATGGAGCTGAATGACCTGCTGGGCGTGGAAATGACCAACACTGACTGTACAGATGTAGGTTCCCTCATCGACAACCTTCAGCCTGCTGAGAGTCATAGAGACGTTCCCCTCACTGACGACCTGGGCAGCATTCATGCTTGAGCCCTTCCTCTCACCATGCACTGAGGACGGAGAAAAGCTGTGTGATGATACTCTCCTTTTGTGTAAGTTTTAAATGTGTAACACTGTGCGGACTCTATTGTGAGGATTGCAATATAATATTCATATCTATGTTTTCACTGGTGTAGGATCACATAGAAATAAGAATTGTCGTGAATTCATTACTATACAGGCAGTAATTCATTTTCATAAACAACACAGGTTCTCCTCCAGTCCATCCAGCACGGTATATCGCCATGTTTCTACAGTATCTCAGAAGGGACAAACCAAACACAGACCTAGAGAGACTGCTTGTGTTTTTTTATGCCCACCATAGTTTTTCTATGCATGCTTGAAAGTGGAGGGTGAGATGGTGGTGATTCAGTTTGAAGCTTTTTGCAAAAAAGAGCAGTCGTCTGCCACTCGGAAGGTTGGCGGTTAAATTCCCGGCTGCCTCGAACCACATGCTCTCTATCTATGCTGCTTCTGATGCATCCATCAGTGAGTGAATGTGTGTGATAGAGAAAAGAACATTATGTAGCCTAACATGTGCTGCAATGAGTATGGGTTAATGTAGTGTAAAAATGCTTTGAGTTGTCAACTAGACTAGAAAAGCACTATGAGCACAGTCCATTTACCATTTACTTATTCGTGGCACCTTATTATAGGCAAAAAAGACACGTCACTCATGCCAAACAGAGTGACTTCACAGTGCGCAAAAAAGGCAAATCAGTTCCAGCTTAAAAAGGCATTTGTGAAAGAAGTTTGAGATTCCCACAGTTAACCTTACGAGACATCAGCACAATCCCTCTCAAACCAACTAATAATACTCCTTAAAAGTTTGCATAAAACTTGATTCAGCCTTTCACGCATGATAATGCTCACCTACTGTGTTCTCTTCTGTATCATTCAGTTCCGTCTTCATTTCAAGTACTTTTCGGCCTTTTCCCCTGTGCTGCAGGCGCCATTCGACACCCACTTCCTGTGATAGTGGTATCTCCTGCTGCTTGAAGCCACAGTTGAGGAGAGCATGACCTCTCAGGGGGGCAGATACAGACTTTATATTGGAAAACACCAGGAAAATAACTAAGATACAAAAAGGTAAAGACAGCAGAAAGAATGCTTTAGGAATTAGGCTTTTGTCTAGAAAAAAACAGTAATAAATCTTCTTGCAAGGTGTTATATCAAGTTCTGGATTTCACCTTTAGTCAATAGAGTTCCTGACTGGCTGAGAGGCAGACCAAGTTTGTTTTGTGTCAGCTGTGACTGATATTTTTCTACTGTTAAAGTCTGCAGGATCAGTGACGAGCTGACCTCAAGTCCCTCCACACTGAGGGACACCATAAAAAAGGCCGGATCTGAACCTTCCTGCTCTTCCCGAGGAGAGTAGCGACTTATTTCACACATCACTTCCTGCTCATTGCAGTCTGCGTGGAGCAACACGCCTGCGTTGGGGATCTCGGGTGAAGACACTGCCACAGTGAAATGAGATAAGTTCAACGCAGTTTATGCTTATATTACACAAATCTTTCTACATAAAGAATGCAGGGGGAAACCTTTGGTCTCAAACAGGATGAGTTCTGGATCAGGGACTGAGGGCGGAACAAATGGAGTGAGCATTTCAAGAGATTCGTCTGGGCCCACTGCAACATCCCGAAGGACTAGAGTGGCTGGTGTCCGGGTGAAGAGAGCGCCACCTCCCATTCCACCAAGTCCAACTCCCTCCTCCACCAGAGTACAAGAAAGTACGACATCTGCAACCCCATCAGCTGAAAAGCACAACAAAAGCTTCTTGAAAATGTATAATGATCAACTTTTACAGTTGTTACAGTTGAGGTGCCACTTCTTTTTATCTCACTGAGTCTACTCATTTTGTCATCATCAGTTTAACTTGTAGAAGCAGACAACTATGAGTGAAGTTTAACGAGTTCTAGTTCTCGTTCTATTTCAAGAAAATGCCTAAAAGTATCAAGAAATCAGACAATGTGAAATACTTCTAAAAAAATTAGGTATTCTGAGCTGAAGGTCATCATTGGCTGAACATTTATGACCATCGTCATAACGACGATGCCTGTAAATACCATCTTACCATACACACACGTCACGAAGCATCCGAACAAAATTACTTCAAGCATCATCAAGGAGCAGAAACTTCGTGTCTTTTTTAAAAAGTGTGGACCGACCAAATGAAATGAAATAATTACTAAGAATGCACTACACCACTTTCACTTTTGTTTTCAAAAGCTACCGACGTATCATATTAATGCTAATTATTTTCCATGCGAGAGCTTTTTAGTATTTATTTATTTATTTTTCATAAATGAGGTTCAATTACAGGACAATTTTAATGCTAATTCACTTTAAAATCAAACTTGCGTTAGTGCAGGAGCTGAGTCGGGGTTGTCTGTCCAGAGTATGCGCAGAGTGCAGCAGCAGAGCTGTCAAAATGAAAGCTGACGCGGGATCGTCCAATGAGAGAGCAGCAGGAAGAAGGTCATGCGTCACTATGGAAACGAGCACATACGGCCGTCCTTTAGTCAAATTGAAAGCTTTGATGGCACTGCATGCCTTATTTATTAATTTTTAATGTACAGCAAATAATTACAAATGTAGAGATCTGATTTCAAGCTACAGAACTAGAAAAAAAAAAGTGAGACGGCAAGTTAAAACTCCATAAGGGTAAACAAGTGAATCTTTCCTCAGTTCGGTTAAAGTATTCTGCAGCCTGAACTGGGTGTAATATGTAAAGAGCTTTAAAGGTGATAATGGGATCATTTTAGACTGAAAAAGTCAACTATTTTCACTTGTTTCAAGCAGTTATGTTGTTTTAAGCCACTGTTTGTGCCTTTTTACCCAGCCATTACACCAAAAAGTCACTTGTTCAGCTCTGTGGATCTCCTGGCATTTTACAAAGAGCATAAACACGTTTAAAATCAGTTTCTTTATGTTACCTGTCAGTCTCAATGTTGCAACCTCTCCACATGCACAGCCTGCTCTTTAACTTCTAGTTTGTTTAACCAAATGATGACAATGAATAGTTTACTTACCTTATACTTTTGTAATTATGCATTAACACAGAAATAGGATGGGAGTTTCTCACAAAGAACTTTACATGCTACAGTATTTTTATTTTTATTTTTTGGGGCTTTTTATGCCTTTAATGGATAGGACAGTTGGAGAGAGAAAGGAGGAAGACATGCAGCAAAGGGCCGTCCAGCGCGGGACTCAAACCGGGGCCAGCTGCAGCAAGGACTGCAGCCTCTGTACATGGGGCGCCTGCTTAACCCACTATGCCACCGACCGCCCCATATGCTGCAGTATTGACACAATAATAATTTATATAATAAACAAAAATAATCTACCCATGAAATACATGGAAATAAAAGTTTTCCATAAATTACAGAGGTGAATGTTTAAAGGGACACTGTGTAATTTCTTCCCATATCTAGTGGTTGGATTTTATTTTGCAAAGTCGAATGAATTTGTACGATGGAGTATTGCATTCACTCAAAAATAAAAAATTCACCACGTTATCTCAAAATTATGAGATACTGTCTCGTAATTTTGAGATCTTATCTCGTAATTATGAGATAGTTATCTCGTAATTATGAGATAACGTGGTGAATTTTTTATTTTTGAGTGAATGCAATACTCCATCGTAAATTTGCTCTCTAGCGCCTCGCGTTTTCAAATGTGCGTTGCAACTTGTTGAACTATGGCAGGCGGTATGTGTCAAGATTCTCTTTTTCGCTTTTTTGGCAACGAGGATCCCTTCTCCTGTGGTGTGGCATAACTATGGTCTTCCATTGCGAACAAAAGTGCAGGCCGTTCAGACTGGTTTATACCAGACAATGTCTAATGGCGTAGACTGGCTCTGTTTATACCTGCGTGCAAACGTGACGTCAAAATGACGTAATTTCTGCTTGCAGGCCTGGCGTTGGGGAAAACGCGATTCAAAGTGCTTTATGTCCCTCTCGGCACTTCGTCGTTTTTCATAGACCGGAAGGACATGGCAGCCTCCATAGAGCTTGCCCGCTCTATGAAGATACAGACAAGTTATTCTTCACTCAGGAGGATAAGTGAGATTGTTGACAGAGATCATTTTACAACAATGAGGACTAATTTATGAATGAATATGTTGATTTGAGCTAATAAATGACTTAATATATTACACAGTGTCCCTTTAATGAAATTAAAGAGCATTAGCGAAGCTTATGTGCTTTATTGGTGTTATATACTGCATTGCATCAGACAAAGATTAACAGAAACTTCAAATATCTTTTTTAAAAGGTTTGATGGCTTTTACATTCAAAATCTAGCATCTAACATGCATACAATCGAGATAAAAAAGAAATCCCTTAACATTTATAACTATTTTCCTTTCATTTCTAAAGCCTCCTTGGCTTTAGAAATGAAAGGAAAATAGCCTTTTATGCGTATTTATTATAAATTACCCTCAAGGCTAATTGAATGTGCCTGATCTGGTCTTTTTTGTAACGTTTTGGAAGTTTCCTCTAACTTGCTTGTGAACATTGAGCTATTGACTGCATTAAGTATGAACAGCCATTAAAAGACACAGGGGTTGTGTCACTTTAGTTTATGCAAACAAAGCTAATAAGCTTCTGATGACATCTGCATCTTGAACTGTAAATAATAAGTATAAAGTCATCAATATTCTTATACAAACTGTAAAGCAATTGTTATGGAAATATTGTCTTAACTCCCTATTAAGATTTTGCTTACCTTCCTATTACATCTGATGAGAAGTGAAATAGAGACTTTCAATGTTTGTGCCGGCCGGCCACGTGTTTATTTTCTTCTGCAAAAGAGGTCAGTCCTCACCAGTCAGCGTTCATGGTGAGAAGAGACCCAGCACAAAGGAAATCAGAAGCATTTATACAGAAAGAGGAAGGGTTTGATTCTTTCAGGTGTGTATTCTTTAACTGTCTCCTTGCCACACCCCCTGGGGGAAAGTCTCGCACTTTGGGGAAGGGTGTAGAATCTGGTAACAATGGTCATTCAAATGATTATTTTCTATGTGTTAATCAAGAGACGAATAGTCTACAGACATTGGATTTACAACAAGGTGTCATCTAAGAGACAAAAGGTTAGCAGACATCGAATTTACCATAACACAACTAATAGTGAGCAATCTGATCGTGTTTTGCTCTAAGACTCCAAGTGTTGCCAGATATGTTAAGTTCCAGTCCAGGTAGTTAGCGACTTTGGTATAGACTCCATATGTTCCCTTCTTTCCACACACTTCACCCCAGCTGACAATCCCAGCTGCCCAGAATTGTCCATCTTCAGTCAGGGTGAAGGGACCTCCACTGTCCCCCTGGCAGGAGTCCTTCCCGCCTTCAGGGATTCCAGCACAGAACATGTTGTTTGTCAGGTTTGGTAAGTTCCTTTTCAAAGCGTATAAATTGCTGCATGTCTCCTGTTCCACCACCTCCAGAATTTCTGGAGCTGAACATTCATCTATGTCTAAACGATAATAATAACACTGAGTTAGTGGGAGATAGGTCAGTTATGGATGTCAACTTGTCGAGCAGTCCGGAAGCAAAAAACCAAGGAATACTCCTTTAAGTGGTGCAGGTGTGTTTAATGAAACACGTGCAAAATCCAAACTCTTCACAATAGCAATTCTCATCAGTCTCAATCCAAATCTCCAACACTCTACCCCCAACAAAACATTTTGTCTCCCATTTAAAACCCTACCCTTAGTCACATGACTAATTAGACCAAACCATTAACAGGTAGGTTCAAATTTCTACATAATTACCAATAAATCATAAATATGTACATACATCCATAATTTCAATATATCCACAAAATAATCCCCTATTTACAAACTCCTAAACCATTACTTAACACCCAAACATATATACATGAATAAACATATTTACACACTCCCCTACTCCCCCCTCCTACTTGCTACTGAATCATATTTAAGGGGTCATGCCCCCGGGGACCTCTTTTGATGCAACCCCCCCGGGAGGACAGAGCAGCCGGTTGAGGTAAGGTTCACCTTTGTTTTTCCCAATCATATCCCACTCGTGTAGTGAGCCTAGTGATGGCAAAATGAGGCTTTTCAGCCCAAAGGTTCGGCAAAAGGTTCATTACCCGAAGCCTCATTGAAACGGTCTCTCTAGTGACACCTGCTGTGCAAAAGGAATATATGACAGACTAAATTAACCCTGAGTTAGAGCATCCTGCAATATAAAATAAACAATTGTTGTCACTGTGTTTCAATGAAAATAAATGTGTGAAAACTGCATATATGGAAGTATTATTGAGTGCTATGGTGTTGATCACTCAAATGAAATATATCAATGATGTACACTGACTACAGTGCTTATGGAACTGGGAGTATGAAAGTGCTTATGGGACCGGGAGTCAGGAATAAACTGTAACAGAGCAGTATGGGCAACAAGACAAATATAAGTTATTGGTTTTTATTTTAAAAAATGTGTGTCAATAACGTTGCGGTTTAATATGCCCAGAAGAAAAAAAAAAGAGCGACAACAACTACCGATAACTGTTCTTCTCTCGAAAAAACACACACCTGCACCGCGGGCTTTTGAAGAAAAAAACCGCTACAGAGCGGAGTCAGGATGCAGCGGCTCAGTCAGAAGAGCAGTGAAATACACGTGAGTCACTATTTGTACCACTGTAATTTGTATTTTTTTTCATAATAATTTTTCATTTTCTCCCGTTCTAATCCAATGACTCGGGTCGCGGAGGGGCGGTGCTGATCTCCGCAATTTGAAGCCTTCAGTTCGTATTGATGATTAAAATTATTATTTTACAGTAGGCCTACAGTAGTTATTTGTAAAAAAAAAATAAAGGTTACTACTTCACGGATTTCGCCTATCACGGGTTCTTTTTGGAACGTAACCCCCGCGAAAAACGAGGGTTCATATTACTATTCTAACACTATTCTAACCTAATTACAATATATTCTAATGCAGTATAATAATAATAATAATAGATGATATGACTGATATAATAACTGAACTTAACCACTAACTCTGATACAACCAACGCACACTCTACCTCTCACCAATACCAAACGCCAACTCAAAACCCTCGAAGTGCCGCAAGGTTCAAACCCTTTTTATGCGATAGTTACGCTCAAAATGAATCAGTGACGTGTACACTGAATCCGAGGCCTCGTTTGTCATCAGTCACGTGATTTTTATGGAAACAATACAAGCCTCGAACCAACGCTTCATCTGGCTCGCCCCTTTTTGCTCGACACATGCTCCGAGGCCTCGCTTCAAACGCCACATCACTAAGTGAGCCTGTTTGTGTGGTTCTGTGTGTGCAGGTGATAAACAAGCGGACAACGACACAGACCAGCAAGCGTCCCGTGCACAGCGTCTCTGGCACCGCCTAAAACACACCTGAATCCACTGCCTCAATAAATGTCTTTTCCTGAGAGCTTTCCTGAACAGAGCTGTTCTCCAAGTTTCAGCTTAATAATTATTAGTGCTGCTTTGGTTATTTGCCCCCCCCCCCCCCCCCCGGGGGGGGCCACAGAACTTCCCGAGCAACTTTTCATCATGAAGAACCTAAAAGATTAACAGATCACACTGTTACTGAAGGGGGGGGAATAACCAAAGCAGCACTAATAATTATTAAGCTGAAACTTGGAGAACAGCTCTGGTTCATTGTTCTTTAAACACTCTATATGTGTTTAAGAAATGGCTCTGACTGTCAGTGAGTCGTGATAGCAGCCTCCAGAAGACTCTATGTCCAGGTGAGTGAAGGTCAGTCGCATCTGGAAGCCCTCTGGCACACTGAGGTCCCACTGCTTCAGCAGGTTTGGGGGATACGGCTGAGGATAGTTGGGGGACAGGACCTCCCCATGCGTAGGAGGGTCTGAATCAGGCAGCGGGACGCTTTCACAGAACAGCACATAAAGAGACCTGAAAAGGGGCATGACAAGAGAAAGTTCAGTCTGTTTATCAGTCTGTGGTCATGTGAGCTGCTGGTCCAAAGTTGATGCAAACAGGAGAAAACAAACACAGTGACAAAATCTGTGGAAGCTACTTAACACCACTGATACATTATATACAGCATGCTGATGAAACTGTGCTCACTTATGGTACTGTATAGATCATCAATATAATAACACTACATGCCAAGAGACTTCAGGTGATAGTAGGTACCTTCTGATGATTTTAGAGTCATGGAAAAAAAAAAAAAAACATAAAAAACTTTCACAAAGAAATGGGTTGTAAATATGAAGTAAACTTACCAGCTGATGAATGAGATCCACCCCATCCCGGGAATAAACATATCTATGAGCGAACTGATCAGCCAGTGTCAGAGCCAATGTCTCACATACGAGTGAAACATTAATGTCAAAAAGGCTGCCGTTTCCAGCGTTTAGCAACTCGTTGCGTTAATGCCAGGAATATGTCTTGTTTGTCTTGGCAAAATCAAGTGCTTGCTTTGCTTTGATTTGCCGAGAAACAGAAGAATTAAACAGATTTTGTTATCTTTACACCTAAAAAACAAGTGAAATCACAATACTTTTGAGATTTTTTTTATATACAAGTCTGCTTTTGTTTTTAAACAATTTTTTACTTGTGTGGCCCATTGACCTACTTCCTCCATGCTACCACTAGAGGGGGCTGCTTATGTGTATTCAGTGCAGAGGATTATTGCTTGAGGACAGACAAATGCGGTCTCAAAATATTTGGGTGTTACAGGAACTGATTGCTGGATTGAGAAAATAAATCAAGCCGTGGTGAGAAGTTTGCCATCTCTGATTCAGTTCTATGTACACCTCAGTAAAACTTTGAAGTGTTTGCACACTTGCTTGGCTCAACAATTTAACAAATTCGAACCTTTGAAAGTAATATTTACTAGTTTTGAGCAGTTCTAATAGGTTGTTCCCATTTATATTCTGATAACTACTAATTGATTACTTGGTTTGTGAAGAAAATTTGAAAACATGGTGGTTCTCAGTTAAAAGAGTTGTATAGACTGTCTATGTTGTGACCTTTAAGCATTTATTAACAGTGGATGAATGAAATAGCAATTTCGTTCGAAACTCTGAATGGTGTCTTAAACATCATTATTCTATTTTTGTGAAGGTGCATTTATAGCCAAGTTGAATCAGAATTTATCGAAGATTTCTTTGTTTTTACTTTTATCTTACAAACATCTTCACATCATGTTGTGCTCAGTTACTGTAACTTTCAGTTCTCTTGCATGGTCTTGTTGATCCAGTCCAGGTAGTTAGCGACTTTGGTATAGACTCCATATGTTCCCTTCTTTCCACACACTTCACCCCAGCTGACAATCCCAGCTGCCCAGAATTGTCCATCTTCAGTCAGGGTGAAGGGGCCTCCACTGTCACCCTGGCAAGAGTCCTTCCCGCCTTCAGGGATTCCAGCACAGAACATGTTGTTTGTCAGGTTTGGTAAGTTCCTTTTCTTCTTCAGCAAAACGATTGAATTGCTGCATGTCTCCTGTTCCACCACTGGAAGTTGCACATACTTTAGCTTATTTGTTAGAACCTGGGATTTCCCCTGATCTGTGACACCAAAGCCTGACACCAGTCTGAAAGAATGAACAGAAACAATTACAAGAAACTATTTTAGAAGGAAAACCATTTTCCCTGTAAAAGTTAGTATTCACAAACTGAGACAAAATAACAAACAAAAAAGTTCTAATTCAAAGAAAAAAACATTCACAAAACAAAAACACCCTGTGTCCGTTTGTAAAGTGTGCAAAGTTTGTAAATCTATCATTTCCCAAAAAAAAGAAGCACAATCATAAAGAACTCTCTGAAAAAGTAATCCAGTTTGCTCTCTAGAAGTTGGATAATATCCATTAATTCGAGAGAAAACAACACAAAAACATTTCAATGCTAAAAATGAGTGAAAAACTGACTTGACTTTATCATGAAATTATCTCACAGATGTTCCCTCACCCCATCATGCCTGTGACATATGCGGCATCATCTGCTGGCAAACATACTGGCATTACAGATGCACTGAATGTGATCGGGTCTTGCAGTTTGATCAGGGCAATATCATCATTATAGTCTAAACCATGAGGGTTGTTGTATCCAGGGTGAACATGGACTGTAGATGCATTCACACGAGAATCCAACAGTCTGTGAACATCTGTATCTCCCATTGATATCTGCAAATCAACAGCATGAAAATAATTAAATGTCAGTGCAAAAACATGGAAGTCGTGGACAAGCAGAGAACACCTACAGTGTAGTACTTACAAATAGAGATTTGTGTGATGCTTTTACTCCTTCTTGTACTACAACATGAGCTGCAGTTAAAATCCATTGGTCTGCTATGACCACGCCTCCTCCTCTCCCTCCATTTACAGTCACCAGCACTTGCCAAGGAATGGTATGTTGTGGAGCTTCACTGCCTCCAATGATCCTCTGATAGGCCGAAATGTATTGTGTTGGCCGACCACAAACTGCATGGTTATAAACAAATGCATATCAAGTGTCACACAAATACAGACTTAATCTTCTAAGTAAACAATTATTATGAGCAGATCGGGATGTCGCAAAAAACGTAAACTGGTAACATTTTTATCTGTCGGCCAATCACTGGGAACACCAAGGAAATGTCACATCAAGAACAATATTCACTGTTTTCTTTTTATTTTCAGTGCAGCTGTCCTGAATGTTAAATAAATGCCCAATAAAAGCAGGATTATTAGGCTAAGCCTGCTTGCTGGTGGTTGGGTATTTCACGTTAAGGATCTCTCACATCCAGTCTGTCACTGATGAACAGCTGCTGCTGCTGGACTGGTTCACTGCATTCAAATCATGCTTCTGGGTCACAACCCCCACTGGAGGACCCTGCAAACCCACACTAATTCCAAACCAATGTGCACACTTTGTGCAGCTAGCTCCGATGGCTCGATGTACTTGACACAGAGTGCGGTGGTTTCAGCTTTCTTCCATCTTCTCATTGAAGCACAGAGCGTTCAGAGTCAGATGCCCACACAGTTCCATTTATTGTTTTAATAATCTGACTCCAAAGACTTACTATTGTGGTTGATCAGAAGCGATGAGGTAAATTCCACTTAGAATAATCATCATGCCATGCTAAAAAACCTACTGGATAAGTTCCCTTACCTTGACAGCAGGTATGCAGGACTAAAAGTAATACCTGGTAGGCATATTGGGCTGACAATAACATCATGGTTGGACCTCCACTTTCTGTCTGCTTCGCATGTGAAACTAACTGAAGAAGATATGAAACAGGACAAAAGATAGAGAGTAAGACTTTTATCTTTCGTTAAAGGTAGGATTTGCAACAAACAAAAAATTTGTTTGCAGAGTCTTAATTCCTTTTTTTTACTCATTCAGTAAAATAATGGTTAAATGAAAAATAATGCCATCTGGTGATGAATAAACAACGCTGATAAAAAAAATTATGCTGTCCAAAGTTGCGAGAGTTAAAACCAATGTTGAAATGGTAGGAAAAATCTCAAACTGTATGTTAAAACTGTAAGATAGTGTATGCTAACATCTTACCATTTACACGACCAAGTAGAGAGTAAAATGGTTCATTGCAGTGATACTGAACAACAGAAAGATACTGATTCTGAAAACCAGACAGGAAAGTCACTCCTCCATTCAGCAGAGGTTCAGGTTCTCCACAATCAATTACTGTGGAAGAGCAGGGTAAATATAAATATCTTACCATACACATGTGGAACACATCAAATTGAGTGCGTTCAGTGCTTGAATGTTACAATGCTCGTAATGTCTTGGTCTGAGGGTAAACGTACTTTGGCATTCTGGCAGAGGGAGGTGCCACTGTCCATTGCTTTGGCACACAGTAGAGAAACTCTTGATCTCCTGACCCTTCTGACAGAAAGAAGAGAAGTGTGAATGTAATGCCAAAACACTAATACATGAGACATGCTAACCGGTGTTACTCATTGTGAAATAAAGAATTGTATCTAACCATCATCAGCTTGTATCCTTGGTCACAGCGTACAAAGATGTGATCTCTGTAGAAATATTCAGTCAAGGAGGGAGTGACTCTGCCTTTAACCACATTACCAGGAACAGGGCACTTCACCCCTGGATGAAACAAGAAAACAAGCGTCATCTGCTGCATATTACACATTCACTCTCAGTTTAATTTCCCATTGGCTTAAAATTTCACTCTCTCACTGTATGTGCTGTAGTCCAGGCTCCAGCCTGTGCTCAGTCCTTTATCATCGATTTCATAGTCCAGCCTGACAGTGTTTGAGTTTGTGACTATCAATCCTGGGCTCGTTCTACCGCATAGCTTCTTGGGCTTCTGGTCTGGGACAGTCACCTTTAGAAAAGAGTTGTGCACAGTTTATTTACTGCTCAATGATGCACACATTAGAGCTCTGTTCCTTTCCATTCATTTCAACACAAACAGATAGAGCTGCTTTCAATTACCTCCAACCAGTGATAGAGGCAGTTTGGGCCTTCCTCTGTGTCCATACTCTCGATGTGGAAGTTGTCAGAGAAGTTAAGAGAGACTGTGAAGCCAGATTCTACAGAAATTATATATTGACAGGACAGAGCATGAGGTGGGGGGTTCGGGTAGCCTGGACTGAACAGATGTCCCTCTGGCTCATCAAATATGCCACCCCCACAGGACACTGGACAAGAAGAGAAGAGAAACTCATTTAGTCACTCAACATTATGTCATCAAAAGTATTTCAAATCAAATTTCATAAATGTTTCAGACAGACTCTTCCAGAGGGGTGCAACAAAGTTATGAGGAGCTGATGGTAGTTGGACTCAGCATGACCCCATGATCACTGGAAGCATGTATCTGCACCAGACTCACAGTCGCAGGTGCGCTGGTCTGAGCGGAGCTCGTAGCCATGGTGACAGGCACAGAGGTATGAGCCAAGTGTATTGAGGCAGATCTGAGAGCAGAGTGGTCCGGAGCCATCTTCAGTTTCTGGAGCTGAACATTCATCTATGTCTAAACGATAATTATAACACTGAGTTAGTGGGAGATAGGTCAGTTATGGATGATGGAAGCGACAGAAAAGCTGACAGAGGAAGAGCCACCTATTGCCTGGTACTGAGCATAGAAGCCCACATTCTGGTGGTGCTCTGGGTTGCTGTCATCTGATTGGAATATAAGGGTGAGTCTGTTGCCTGGAGACAAGATGGGCTGGTAGCCTGGGTGATGCCCATCAGCAGAGTTTTCATTGCCACAGAACTTCCCGAGCAACTTTTCATCATGAAGAACCTAAAAGATTAACAGATCACACAAATGTATATGAAATTACCATGAAAAACTCAAATTAAGAATAATTTACATATTTGTTTGGGGGGGAAATAACCAAAGCAGCACTAATAATTATTAAGCTGAAACTTGGAGAACAGCTCTGGTTCATTGTTCTTTAAACACTCTATATGTGTTTAAGAAATGGCTCTGACTGTCAGTGAGTCGTGATAGCAGCCTCCAGAAGACTCTATGTCCAGGTGAGTGAAGGTCAGTCGCATCTGGAAGCCCTCTGGCACACTGAGGTCCCACTGCTTCAGCAGGTTTGGGGGATACGGCTGAGGATAGTTGGGGGACAGGACCTCCCCATGCGTAGGAGGGTCTGAATCAGGCAGCGGGACGCTTTCACAGAACAGCACATAAAGAGACCTGAAAAGGGGCATGACAAGAGAAAGTTCAGTCTGTTTATCAGTCTGTGGTCATGTGAGCTGCTGGTCCAAAGTTGACGCAAACAGGACAAAACAAACACAGTGACAAAATCAGCACAACTGTGGAAGCTACTTAACACCACTGATACATTATATACAGCGTTCTGATGAAACTGTGCTCACTTATGGACGGTACTGTATAGATCATCAATATAACAACACTACATGAGAAGAGACGGTGATAGCAGGTACCTTCTGATAATTTTAGAGTTATGGAAAAAGAAGAAAAAAAACATATAAAAAACTTTCACAAAGAAATGGGTTGTAAATATGAAGTAAACTTACCAGCTGATGAACGAGATCCACCCCATCCCGGGATTTAACATATCTATGAGCAAACTGATCAGCCAGTGTCAGAGCCAATGTCTCACATACGAGTGAAACATTAATGTCAAAAAGGCTGCTGTTTCCAGTGTTTAGCAACTCGTTGCGTTAATGCCAGGAATATGTCTTGTTTGCCTTGGCAAAATCAAGTGCTTGCTTTGCTTTGATTTGCCGAGAAACAGAAGAATTAAACAGATTTTGTTATCTTTACACCTAAAAAACAAGTGAAATCACAATACTTTTGAGATTATATATATATATATATATATATACATATATATACATATATGTATAAATATATATAAAGTCTGCTTTTGTTTTTAAACAACTTTTTACTTGTGTGGCCCATTGACCTACTTCCTCCATGCTACCACTAGAGGGGGCTGCTTATGTGTCTGTAGTGTATTCAGTGCAGAGGATTATTGCTTGAGGACAGACAAATGCGGTCTCAAAATATTTGGGTGTTACAGGAACTAATTGCTGGATTGAGAAAATAAATCAAGCCGTGGTGAGAAGTTTGCCATTCCTGATTTAGTTCTGTGTACACCTCAGTAAAACTTTGAAGTGTTTGCACACTTGCTTGGCTCAACAATTTAACAAATTTCAGCATTTGAAAGTAATATTTACCAGTTTTGAGCAGTCCTTGTAGAGGTTGTTCCCATTTATATTCTGATAACTACTAATTGATTACTTGGTTTGTGAAGAAAATTTGAAAATATGGTGGTTCTCAGTTAAAAGAGTTGTATAGACTGTTTATTTTGTGACCTTTAGGCATTTATTAACAGTGGATGAATGAAATAGCAATTTTGTTCGAAACTCTGAATGGTGTCTTAAACATCATTATTCTATTTTTGTGAAGGTGCATTTATAGCCAAGTTGAATCAGAATTTATCGAAGATTTCTTTGTTTTTACTTTTATCTTACAAACATCTTCACATCATGTTGTGCTCAGTTACTGTAACTTTCAGTTCTCTTGCATGGTCTTGTTGATCCAGTCCAGGTAGTTAGCGACTTTGGTATAGACTCCATATGTTCCCTTCTTTCCACACACGTCCCCCCAGCTGACAATCCCAGCTGCCCAGAATTGTCCATCTTCAGTCAGGGTGAAGGGGCCTCCACTGTCACCCTGGCAAGAGTCCTTCCCGCCTTCAGGGATTCCAGCACAGAACATGTTGTTTGTCAGGTTTGGTAAGTTCCTTTTCAAAGCTATTGAATTGCTGCATGTCTCCTGTTCCACCACTGGAAGTTGCACATACTTTAGCTTATTTGTTATAACCCGGGATGTCCCCTGATCTGTGACACCAAAGCCTGACACCAGTCTGAAAGAATGAACAGACACAATAACAAGAAACTATTTTAGAAGGAAAACCATTTTCCCTGTAAAAGTTAGTATTCACAAACTGAGACAAAATAACAAACAGAAAAGTTCTAATTCAAAGAAAAAAACATTCACAAAACAAAAACACCCTGTGTCCGTTTGTAAAGTGTGCAACGTTTGTAAATCTATCATTTCCCCCCCAAAAAGAAGCACAATCATAAAGAACTCTCTGAAAAAGTAATCCAGTTTGCTCTCTAGAAGTTGGATAATATCCATTAATTCGAGAGAAAACAACACAAAAACATTTCAATGCTAAAAATGAGTAAAAAACTGACTTGACTGTATCATGAAATTATCTCACAGATGTTTCCTCACCCTATCATGCCTGTGACATATGCGGCATCATCTGCTGGCAAACATACTGGCATTACAGATGCACTGAATGTGATCGGGTCTTGCAGTTTGATCAGGGCAATATCATCATTATAGTCTAAACCATGAGGGTTGTTGTATCCAGGGTGAACATGGACTGTAGATGCTTTCACACGAGAATCCAACAGTCTGTGAACATCTGTATCTCCCATTGATATCTGCAAATCAAAAGCATTAAAAATAATTAAATGTTTGTGCAAAAACATGGAAGTCGTGGACAAGCAGAGAACACCTACAGTGTAGTACTTACAAATAGAGATTCACGTGATGCTTTTACTCCTTCTTGTACTACAACATGAGCTGCAGTTAAAATCCATTGGTCTGCTATGACCATGCCTCCTCCTCTCTCTGCATCTACAGTCACCAGCGCTTGCCAAGGAATGGTATGTTGTGGAGCTTCACTGCCTCCAATGATCCTCTGATAGGCCGAAATGTATTGTGTTGGCCGACCACAAACTGCATGGTTATAAACAAATGCATATCAAGTGTCACACAAATACAGACTTAAAGGGATAGCTATTTTGACATGAAGCTGTATGACATCCCATACTAGCAATATCATTTATGAACATTTTCTTACCCCCTGCTGCGTCCTGTGAGCCAAGTTCCAGCCTCGTTTTGGCGTTGACGAAAGTAGTCCGGCTAGTTGGCTTGGGCTTAAAAAATAAAGCGTTTTGCTTCTCAAAACAATATGCGTTCAAAAGAGTAATACATTTGCATCACAAAATTGTTCATCCAGAAAAAGTCAGACCTCACAATCGCTTGGCGCTATTTTCTCTCCTTTCGTATCACTACAATGCTGTGTAGACCGTGCAGACTGAGCACTCCCCTGCTCCCGAGCAGTAAACACTGTAACAGGCGCGACTTTTGGCAGGTGGCTGCACGCAATGATACGAAGGGAGAGAAAATAGCACCAAGCAATTGTGAGGTCTGACTTTTTCTGGATGAACAATTTTGTGATGCAAATATATTACTCTTTTGAACGCATATTGTTTTGAGAAGCAAAACGCTTTATTTTTTAAGCCCAAGCCAACTAGCCGGACTACTTTCGTCAACGCCAAAACGAGGCTGGAACTTGGCTCACAGGACGCAGCAGGGGGTAAGTCAAATTTAATAAATGATATTGCTAATATGGGATGTCATACAGCTTCATGTCAAAAGAGGCGAACTATCCCTTTGATCTTCTAAGTAAACAATTATTATGAGCAGATCGGGATGTCGCAAAAAACGTAAACTGGTAACATTTTTATCTGTCGGCCAATCACTGGGAACACCAAGGAAATGTCACATCAAGAACAATATTCACTGTTTTCTTTTTATTTTCAGTGCAGCTGTCCTGAATGTTAAATAAATGCCCAATAAAAGCAGGATTATTAGGCTAAGCCTGCTTGCTGGTGGTTGGGTATTTCACGTTAAGGATCTCTCACATCCAGTCTGTCACTGATGAACAGCTGCTGCTGCTGGACTGGTTCCCTGCATTTAAATCATGCTTCTGGGTCACAACCCCCACTGGAGGACCCTGCAAACCCACACTAATTCCAAACCAATGTGCACACTTTGTGCAGCTAGCTCCGATGGCTCGATGTACTTGACACAGAGTGCGGTGGTTTCAGCTTTCTTCCATCTTCTCATTGAAGCACAGAGCGTTCAGAGTCAGATGCCCACACAGTTCCATTTATTGTTTTAATAATCTGACTCCAAAGACTTACTATTGTGGTTGATCAGAAGCGATGAGGTAAATTCCACTTAGAATAATCATCATGCCATGCTAAAAAACCTACTGGATAAGTTCCCTTACCTTGACAGCAGGTATGCAGGACTAAAAGTAATACCTGGTAGGCATATTGGGCTGACAATAACATCATGGTTGGACCTCCACTTTCTGTCTGCTTCGCATGTGAAACTAACTGAAGAAGAAATGAAACAGGACAAAAGATAAAGAGTAAGACTTTTATCTTTCGTCAAAGGTAGGATTTGCAACACAAACAAAAATTTGTTTGCAGAGTCTTCATTCTTTTTTTTTACTCATTCAGTAAAATAATGGTTAAATGAAAACTAATGCCATCTGGTGATGAATAAACAACGCTGATAAAAAAAATTATGCTGTCCAAAGTTGTGAGAGTGAAAACCAATGTTGAAATGGTAGGAAAAATCTCAAACTGTATGTTAAAACTGTAAGATAGTGTATGCTAACATCTTACCATTTACACGACCAAGTAGAGAGTAAAATGGTTCATTGCAGTGATACTGAACAACAGAAAGATACTGATTCTGAAAACCAGACAGGAAAGTCACTCCTCCATTCAGCAGAGGTTCAGGTTCTCCGCAATCAATTACTGGGGAAAAATAAATATCTTATCAAAAAAGCAGTGGAACACATCAAATTGAGTGCTTTCAGTGCTTGAATGCTACAATGCTCGTAATGTCTTGGTCTGAGGGTAAACGTACTTTGGCATTCTGGCAGAGGGAGGTGCCACTGTCCATTGCTTTGGCACACAGTAGAGAAACTCTTGAACTCCTGACCCTTCTGACAGAAAGAAGAGAAGTGTGAATGTAATGCCAAAACACTAATACATGAGACATGCTAACCGGTGTTACTCATTGTGAAATAAAGAATTGTATCTAACCATCATCAGCTTGTATCCTTGGTCACAGCGTACAAAGATGTGATCTCTGTAGAAATATTCAGTCAAGGAGGGAGTGACTCTGCCTTTAACCACATTACCAGGAACAGGGCACTTCACCCCTGGATGAAACAAGAAAACAAGCGTCATCTGCTGCATATTACACATTCACTCTCAGTTTAATTTCCCATTGGCTTAAAATTTCACTCTCTCACTGTATGTGCTGTAGTCCAGGCTCCAGCCTGTGCTCAGTCCTTTATCATCGATTTCATAGTCCAGCCTGACAGTGTTTGAGTTTGTGACTATCAATCCTGGGCTCGTTCTACCGCATAGCTTCTTGGGCTTCTGGTCTGGGACAGTCACCTTTAGAAAAGAGTTGTGCACAGTTTATTTACTGCTCAATGATGCACACATTAGAGCTCTGTTCCTTTCCATTCATTTCAACACAAACAGATAGAGCTGCTTTCAATTACCTCCAACCAGTGATAGAGGCAGTTTGGGCCTTCCTCTGTGTCCATACTCTCGATGTGGAAGTTGTCAGAGAAGTTAAGAGAGACTGTGAAGCCAGATTCTACAGAAATTATATATTGACAGGACAGAGCATGAGGTGGGGGGTTCGGGTAGCCTGGACTGAACAGATGTCCCTCTGGCTCATCAAATATGCCACCCCTACAGGACACTGGACAAGAAGAGAAGAGAAACTCATTTAGTCACTCAACATTATGTCATCAAAAGTATTTCAAATCAAATTTCATAAATGTTTCAGACAGACTCTTCCAGAGGGGTGCAACAAAGTTATGAGGAGCTTATGGTAGTTGGACTCAGCATGACCCCATGATCACTGGAAGCATGTATCTGCACCAGACTCACAGTCGCAAGTGCGCTGGTCTGAGCGGAGCTCGTAGCCACGGTGACAGGCACAGAGGTATGAGCCAAGTGTATTGAGGCAGATCTGAGAGCAGAGTGGTCCGGAGCCATCTTCAGTTTCTGGAGCTGAACATTCATCTATGTCTAAACGATAATTATAACACTGAGTTAGTGGGAGATAGGTCAGTTATGGATGATGGAAGCGACAGAAAAGCTGACAGAGGAAGAGCCACCTATTGCCTGGTACTGAGCATAGAAGCCCACATTCTGGTGGTGCTCTGGGTTGCTGTCATCTGATTGGAATATAAGGGTGAGTCTGTTGCCTGGAGACAAGATGGGCTGGTAGCCTGGGTGATGCCCATCAGCAGAGTTTTCATTGCCACAGAACTTCCCGAGCAACTTTTCATCATGAAGAACCTAAAAGATTAACAGATCACACTGTTACTGAAGGGGGGGGGGGGTAACCAAAGCAGCACTAATGATTATTAAACTGAAACTTGGAGAATCTGTTGATACTGTGGTGTACATAAAAATCCCTAAACCCAAAATTATGGTGTGGTGGAGTTCTCATCTGTGCTGCACCACAAGCGAAGCTGAGCAGAGAGTATTAACAGGATTTATCACAAACATTTATTTATAGTTATTATTGAAAATGTTCTATTTCAAAGTTAAAGATTCAATAGCAGCTGTTCCTTTTTGGTCATCTTAAAATCAAGCACTTCAGCTCTGGTTCATTGTTCTTTAAACACTCTATATGTGTTTAAGAAATGGCTCTGACTGTCAGTGAGTCGTGATAGCAGCCTCCAGAAGACTCTATGTCCAGGTGAGTGAAGGTCAGTCGCATCTGGAAGCCCTCTGGCACACTGAGGTCCCACTGCTTCAGCAGGTTTGGGGGATACGGCTGAGGATAGTTGGGGGACAGGACCTCCCCATGCGTAGGAGGGTCTGAATCAGGCAGCGGGACGCTTTCACAGAACAGCACATAAAGAGACCTGAAAAGGGGCATGACAAGAGAAAGTTCAGTCTGTTTATCAGTCTGTGGTCACGTGAGCTGCTGGTCCAAAGTTGAAGCAAACAGGAGAAAACAAACACAGTGACAAAATCAGCACAACTGTGGAAGCTACTTAACACCACTGATACATTATATACAGCGTTCTGATGAAACTGTGCTCACTTATGGTACTGTATAGATCATCAATATAATAACACTACATGCCAAGAGACTTCAGGTGATAGTAGGTACCTTCTGATGATTTTAGAGTCATGGAAAAAGAAAAAAAAACACATAAAAATCTTTCACAAAGAAATGGGTTGTAAATATGAAGTAAACTTACCAGCTGATGAACGAGATCCACCCCATCCCGGGAATAAACATATCTATGAGCGAACTGATCAGCCAGTGTCAGAGCCAATGTCTCACATACGAGTGAAACTTTAATGTCAAAAAGGCTGCCGTTTCCAGCGTTTAGCAACTCGTTGCGTTAATGCCAGGAATATGTCTTGTTTGTCTTGGCAAAATCAAGTGCTTGCTTTGCTTTGATTTGCCGAGAAACACAAGAATTAAACAAATTTTGTTATCTTTACACCTAAAAAACAAGTGAAATCACAATACTTTTGAGATACTTTTGAGATTTTAAGGTTCTTTTAGTTGTTTATAAATGTCTTAATGGTCTTGGGCCTTCTTATCTATCTGATCTGCTTTTAAATTATGGGCCCTCGCGGACCCTGAGGTCCTCTGGTACCGGCCTTTTAGTTGTTCCTAAAGTTCGAACAAAAACTTATGGTGAGACGTCGTTCCACTATTATGGACCTCATTTGTGGAACAGCCTGCCAGAGAACCTCAGGGCTGCAGAGAATGTTGATGTTTTTAAAAAGAGGCTCAAGACCTACCTTTTTAGTTTAGCTTACAGCTGAATTTTATTTCATTTATTTATTTATTAATTATTTTATATATATATATTATTTTATTTGTTTGTTTTTTTGTTTGTTTGTTTGTTTTGTTTTAGTTTACTTTTATCTATTCATCCATTATTTAAAATATTTATTTATTTATTTATTATTATTAATAAAAAAATTTAAATATTTTATTATATACTTATTATACACTTATTTATCCAGTGTTTTTTCTCATGGGGATCTTCCACACCGGGGACTATGCCCACTCGGTCTGTGGGGTCATTACTGTGGGGATCGCCCTTTTTCGGGGTGGCTGGGGGATCCTGCACTGCAGCCCTGCCTGTGGTGTGGATGCCGGCCTGCCCTGATCTGAGCGGTTCCCCGTGGTGGCGGCCTCTGTGGTCATTGGTGTGCTGGCTCCCGGTATAGACAGATCCCCAAGATACCGTTTCCTCACTTCAGCGTCAAGCCAGATGTGTGAGTTTATGCATAAATTGATTTGATTAGTGATTTTATTATGTAAAGCACTTTGTGCTGCTTTTTTAGTATGAAAGGTGCTATATAAATAAAGTTTGATTTGATTTGATTTGATTTGATTATATATATATGCATAAATATATGCATATATATATATATATATATATATATATATATAAAGTCTGCTTTTGTTTTTAAACAACTTTTTACTTGTGTGGCCCATTGACCTACTTCCTCCATGCTACCACCAGAGGGCGCTGCTTATGTGTCTGTAGTGTATTCAGTGCAGAGGATTATTGCTTGAGGACAGACAAATGCGGTCTCAAAATATTTAGGTGTTACAGGAACTGATTGCTGGATTGAGAAAATAAATCAAGCCGTGGTGAGAAGTTTGCCATTCCTGATTCAGTTCTGTGTACACCTCAGTAAAACTTTGAAGTGTTTGCACACTTGCTTGGCTCAACAATTTAACAAATTCGAGCATTTGAAAGTAATATTTACCAGTTTTGAGCAGTTCTTATAGGTTGTTCCCATTTATATTCTGATAACTACTAATTGATTACTTGGTTTGTGAAGAAAATTTGAAAACATGGTGGTTCTCAGTTAAAAGCTAGAGTTGTATAGACTGTCTATTTTGTGACCTTTAAGCATTTATTAACAGTGGATGAATGAAATAGACAGCAATTTCGTTAGAAACTCTGAATTGTGCCTTAACTATGAGCATCATATTTGTGACCACATTTTATTGCAAACGTAGACATTAAGAGTTTAAAGTACCCGATCTCTGTGTTTGTGTGTGATAATGTCTATTCATCTGTTTACATATTTCTCTGTTTCATAAATATTTAGCGCCACCTGGTGGAAGCTGACCATCTTTTCGTCTCCAAATTCTGCAACCTTGCAGGAGGAAGTGGTCTCAGAGATGTGCTGTTTTTTTAAGCTAAGCTGAGGTTTGAGTAATTTCCGACAGAAAATATGCACCATTTAAAAAGATCTGGATGAGACATTTATAAGAACTCATTCTATAAAGATACTGAATATTGAGAAGTCATTTTTAACGCTGATAGGTGGAGATGTGACTGTTGCCTTTGGGGAATTCAATATATATTTTTTGACTGTGTATGTTTATGTTGTCATAAGGGTGCTGTATGATGCAGTAGCTTTTTAGACCTTGTTTTGGTCTTTTTCTAATGCTTCTATGTTACATGTATGAACAATAACTTCTCTATTATGGTTAGACAATATACCTGAACAACACACAAGTTACAATCTTGTTGTTGTAACAATAAGCTCCATCCTGCTGCCAGGCCTGTCTCTGATAGTGATTTATGATGATAATGATTTAGACAATTAATTTTCAAAAAGATTCTTTATTGCAGAGAACAAGGTGAATCACAGAAGTTGTCTTTGTATCGCAACACTTTTCTGTAACAGGAACAATGAGACACTGAGAGCCATTATCAGCATATGATATAAACTGTAATCATGGTGTAAAAGGTTTCAATACTTTACAAACTGTAAGATAATGTTTTTCTCTCAGATACCGCCATCATTGTTGTCATTGTATTGTTTGAGTATATATATTTTTTGCTATAGATGCTGCACACAATTATACAGTAGCACTGGATATATTTAGCTAGTAGTTAGTGTAGATACCTTTAATTATGATGTCATACTACTGATGAATATATATATGTTTTTGTAAGGATCCCCTCGAAAATGAGATGATGCATCTCAAGGGGCTATCCTTGAAATAAACAAATAAACACAGATATGAATACATGTTGAAAGGGTTCAGAGTTTGTATGTGAGCAGATGAGTTGGAAGCATTTCCTTAGATTCAAAAGTGACCTGTGTGGTCAAAATGCATGATTGTCATGTTATTAATGTTGGAACATTTGATTAAAAGATCTTTATTTCCATAAGCATTGTTATTATAGAGATATGAATCAGTCCTGACATATGTTGTTATTGTGGTTAACAGCAGGGTGTGTATTCCCTCGTCGTTTTTTAAGGCTTTTTTTCCTCAATTGTCTTTTTAATCCAGTTTACATAATTCTCAACCTTAGTGTAATAGCCCTTTTGAATGTAATCACTTTTGGGCTCCAGCTGACAGGGGGCTCCCCAGGACACTATGCCAATCAGATAATAAGGCCCTTCATCTGCAGACAAAGACAACATAGGCATAAAAAGAGGACCCCCACTGTCCCCGGCGCAGCTGTCCTTCCCTGGTGCTCCAGCACAGAACATGTTATCAGTAAAGGTCATGGCTTGGTTATGGCTTGGCAGGGTAGGTGTGTTCCTGCATTCAGGCTGTGAATAGGCTGAAATATGAGCATATTTTAAGAAGCGCGATCTAAATCGCAACTTATCTTTCACGTCTGTCATCCCCCAGCCGGACACTGTGCCATATTCATTTTCCAACACACCCCTGTTTACTTCTGGCAGACAGATGGGAAGTAGGTTTGGGCCAAAGTTCACCCTGGTGGTGAATCTTATAAGAGCAATATCATTGTCATAATCAGTCTGTTTATCACTGGCGATCCCCTTCTTGTACCCAGGATGTATTATGATCCTTTCACTCGTGATGGTATGTTCATCTGTCAGTGTTGCATCCACTTGTCCACCAAAGAGTGTCAACGAGGTTTCCTCAACCCCATCCACAACATGAGCTGCTGTGACAGCCCATTGATCATTTATGAGTGATGCACCGCCTTTGTTTGGATATTTTATCAAAAGTTGCCACGGTATCTCTCCCAATGCTGCTTTCTTGCCTCCCAAAATTCTGCCTGCACTTGATATGTATTGTGGAGGTTTACCACACACTGAAATACAAAGATGTCACCAATAATGTCAGTTCTCCAAAATGAGTTAAACCAATATGAAAAAAGTTGAAAAAACGCATTTTTCATCCTACCTCCAGTGCATTTTGGCATCTCTGCCTTGCCTCTCGCTGATATCCATTCGCCACTGGCATTGCAAATGTATGTGTCTGAAAGATTGAAGAAAGCACATTTGTCAAACTAACAAGTAACATTCATAAACCAGAGAAGCAACGTGTGGAAGATTGCTTTATTCACCATCTCCTTCCAAGGTGTAGTAAGTTGAACTACAGTTAAACTGGATCTGATGGTTGTACTGAGTATTTTGTTCAGCTGAATCCACCAGTTGAAGGATGCTGTTATCTTCAATTAATGGCAGACCACAATCCACAACTATATATAATAACATGAGAGAAAAAAAAGAACATAAGGAAGAAAAAAAAATCTAAAATGGGGTTAAATTTTTTGAAAAAACACACACTGAATCTAGTAGGACTTACTTGTACAGGGGTAAATGGGAGTCCATGTGCCTGTGCTCTGACAGGTTGACTCATACTGTGTTAATAGGTCCTTAGTTCCTTTCTATTTATCAAAAGGAGAACTTTATTGACTTGACAGAGGTTTAACATTAACATCAAACATAAAGACATGAATGTGGTTCTTTGTGTGCTCACTGTATTCACAGCATAGCCGACATCACAGGTTACTGTCACGGTTTGGCCACGGTCATATTCTGTTTTGAGAGGAGTCACAGTGGAGTGTGAAGTCACCGCCGGTCCACAGATCTTGTCTGCAGGTAACACGTAAGAACACGATCATTTGCAACAAACATCCTAACAAATACTATTTTCCAATTTTGTAAGAAAGAGGCTTCGGTACCCCTGGTTTGGAACTGAAGACTGAAGCCTTTGTTGCTGCCAAAGCCATCTGAGGTGAAGTGGATTTTGATGTGGTTGGAGTAAGTGAGAAGGGGAGATGGAGGAGGTGTGTTGCCACAGAATGGCCCCAGAGTCCCAGTGGGAGTCTTAATCTGCCAAACACAGGGAATGCCAACAAAAGTTGAATGATGCTGTCAGGGTGTAAGTTTCCTTACATCTTGATGAAACATGTAGATATCTAGCATAAACCAAATATTTGGATACACCAACTAATATACGGATTCCTTATTTTTTATATTTACTACATTGTAAACAAGAACACTGGACACATCAAAACTGAAGCAGCAGATATTCAAATATGTGAAATATTCATATATGAGCTCTTATTTAGCCACTGTTTGCCTTAATGACAGCTTTGTACACAACTGGCAGTATGTCCAACCAAGTGCATAAAAGTTACCACCATACTTGAGCCCACATCAGTGATCTCAATATTCAAAGTTTAGAGGAAAATGGGTACGGCAGGCCTCCATGATCTAGATGTATGAAAAAGCAACTTTTTAGGGAGACCAATAAGAAGAGATTTTATCTGGACTTTGGTCTGATATGTCCACATTTGACCTCTCATGTCTTTTTGAGCTGCAGAGCAGGTGAACTGATTGTTTCTGCATTTGTGGTTCCCACTGTGAACCGTGGTGGGGGATGTGTGATGATTTGGGGTCTTTGCTGGAAATAATTCACTTAAAGATCAAGGCAGCACCTAAGCTAGTATAACACCCACAACATCCTGCAGCTTTACACTTAAATTCAAGTCAATTCTGTTTTATTTACATAGTGCCAAATTACAACAGATCATCATCTCAAGGCACTTCAAAAACAAGATCCAATTGAAGCCAATTAGAATCCAATTCATAAATTCATAAATTCCGAATTAGTACAATTCATGCACAGAAAGCCAAAAAAGAAAAAGTAGCCTATCTAAGGAAACCAACAGATTGCACTGAAACTCCTCTTCGATCCAGTCCCCTGTCCTGAGTGTGCACAAGGCGACTGTGGAAAGGAAAAACTCCCTTTTAACAGGAAGCCTCTGGCAGAACCAGACTCAGGACAGGTGGCCATCCACCTCGACCAGCTTTTTGCTTTGTTTACACTCTATTTACTCACAACATTAACCTAAAATGTATTACATGCGTTTTATAGCATTTATATCGTCAGTGTTACTCTATGTTTTAGAAAAAATGACAAAGAAGCCTTTATGGGTAATTGTTTATAAAGATCAAATATAAAATCTTTTATAAAAGTAAATGTGTCCCCTCTACTGACAGGTTCTGTATGTGTGTGCTTATTCGAAAAGATTATTCTCTATATGACAATGCCAAGTTTAATTTAGTTCCTGCCATTTAATTATTGTGTTTTGGATTTCTCTTCTTTGGTGGTACTTGACTCAGCGGCAGCTTAAGTTTAGCTATAAATAAAGATTCTGTGGAATCCACAAAGAAATGCGTATTACAGCTTTATGGAGAGAAAGATTATCTTTGGATTATTATAAAGTTATATTTGGATATCTGTAGATCCACAGGAATGAGGAAAAACTTCCATATGTCGAAAGCCAATAAACACCTATTGAAATCATAATTGTAACCATTTTTGGGGGTTTTCAGCTTGTAGCTTGTATTTTATATTTAGAATAAATTCTTAAATATCTTTCATTTTGACATTAGATATTTTTTATGTAGATTTACTTTTAATGTTGTAAGACAGTAATTCTACTGAAAAAAGATGCATGAGTGACATGAGACACTGCAAAAAGTACAAAATGGGATGTACCATTAGATGTAAAATCCAAGCTTTCGTCACACTTTCGTCTATGACTTCCTCTTCCCTTTTCTTCTCCATTTTTATTTGCCATAATTAGAAAAAGACTTTAGTAAAATAGGACTTTAGAAAAAACTTACCCTCAGTGCATCTATGCATTGACCATCACGATTTTGTTCCACATCAAAAAGCTCAGAGAAGCGCAGCTCCAGCTGAAGGGTCTCCTCCACAGAGAGGGTGTACTCACAGTTGGCGTCCTCTGCATATGTACCAGGCCAGTTGGGACTGGATATTTCACCTCTGTTCAACCCTGATAGATCCTCTGTACAGCTCACTGTATTTGAGATAAAAGAGCGTCATCATTTTAATCAACATGTTACAAAATCAGCCCCCTCTCCCCCAGGTTGACCACTTCTGCTTCCCCTGTTCAACCTCTTTCACTTCATGTTTCAGTACTGTTTCTCCTTCCTTGATTTGTCCACCTTTGTTTTACTTGAACTGTCTGCTGCTCATCATTCTGCGCATTGCTTACTGGTCAGAGATGCATTCTTACCAGTGCAAGTGTGGTTGTCTTCAGCGAAGTGGTAACCATGGCGACAGGAGCAGTGGTACCCTCCAATGAAGTTGTGACAGAATTGGGTGCATTCGTTGCTTGTGTCATCGTTACACTCATCAAAATCTAACAGAGAAAATTGATTAAAGGTCAGATATAGAAAGGTTGAGCTAGAAGAAATTAATTACATTATTCAATTCAAAATAGATTTGAATTGATCTACTAAGCTAATTATCAGGCAATAATTGGTCAATGAAGCATTAAATTTGATTACCTCAACAACAAAAAACAGTACAGAACCTCTCCTTTTTGTGATCTGGTCCTGTGCTAAGTACAAGCCATGATATTCTAGTCCGTAGAACCGCTTTTTGGCATTAACTTGAAGTGATCATTTTCTGAATCATATTATCAATCTCTCACAATAATGTGGAGAAGTTTTGGCCCACTCTTCTTTACAGCATTGCTTTGGTTCATTGAGCTTGCTGGGACGGACGTCCAATCCTGGGATAATAGTGCAACTGTCTTGAATGTTTTCTGTTTGTGAATAATCTTTCTTACTGTCTTACTGTTTGGAAATGGCCTTATAGCCCTTCCCAGATTGATGGCCAGTAACAATTGCTTTTCTTAGATCATTGCTGGTGTATTTTCTCCTCGGTGTTGTGTTAACACACATCTTAATGCTACAGATCAGGAAACGAGGTGCTCACAATTCCTGATGATCAATTCATCAAGTACATTTGATTGTCAGAATCTGGTTACTACTTATCCTCTTAAATCTCGTGGAAGCAGTGAGGGTTTAGTTAGGTTTTCACACATTTCTTCTGCATTTTGGCTTAATTCAATAAACAATGAGATTTCACTTGTTGTTGTTCATCTACGGTTGTTTATCTCATTTTAACACCAGATGATTTTCATTATCTGCTGATAAGTAATATGTTGAAAGTGGGTGTACTTATTTTTTCTCATGACCTTATGTGACAGACAGACGCATTTAAATTGTGTCTAACAGTTTACAACTTTTTTAATTTCCCTTAAGAAATCAATCATTACTGCAAAGTCTCAATGCATAGTACTCTTAGGAAGCATGCAGAACAGAATAATTTAGCCTTTTTTTAAAAGTTCTAAAAACTAAATATACCTGCTCCAGTTACACACTAAATTTAGATATCACACTTGTTTTATGAGTAATAAGACTACATCACCACAGTTTCCGCATTATCCTTAATAGTTACTAATTGTAGTCATAGTCTAAAATGATAACTTTCTTAAAATACAAAGGTATGTACATGCACGCAGTGAGCTTTGCTCTCATGTGGGGAATGTTGAAAATGAACAAAAATACAGTGAAGTTTGGTTGGACATGTGCTACTCAATCTTTTATGCGTTTACTCCTCAACCTCCCACCTTGAATGGTATAAAATCCTTTAAAGCCAGTGTGTCTTTTGATGTTTGAGTAGTCAGAGTGGAACAATAGTTTGAGGCAGCCACCCGGGGATGAGAAGAGCAAGGGATTTACTGAGGACTGGAGCTCCTCGTACTCCTTTTGGCCACACAGAACGGATATCAGGTTTCCATTTGAGAAGACCTGAGCATAAACATGAGACAAAATAGCTTAGAACAAATCTTACACCAGTAAGTAACCTCAGCTTCTTAAAGTACAAGATTTTGGCCTGACCTTCACTGCATCATTTTCACAGTCTTGGCTGTCCTCCATGTCCAGGTGGATGAGTTTGATTGAGAGGGTGTGACCTTTTGGAGCGCACCTACTCCAGTTTAGACTGGAATGAGGTGAGTATCCACTGGGATATCCTGGGGACTCCACCCATCCCAGCAGCGTAGAGTGGGCCGTGCAGGAGAGGAGGAGAAGCAGGAGACTGAGGCAAGGTGTGGAAAAAGGAAATTGCAATGGGAAAATATAAACTAATAGATGAAACATTATTGAGAAAAATTAAATTATACAGGCGTTAGACAGAAAAAAGAAAAGATGTGATATTTTGAATCGTGTCTGTACTTGATCTTATCACCAAGATGTTGCTATTTTTACCTATCAGTACATCAATATATAGGTATATATAGGTATACATGTCAAAATGTCAATATTTCTGAGCTCCAAACAGGGGAAAGTAATTTAATCAGAAACGACTTGAAGGTTAACAAAACTGCTGAGATGTAAAACATTTCAAGAGGAACTGCGTCTCATGTTATGCTCAGACACCCTAAAACAAGGAAAAGCTAACTTTGAGAAGCGTAACTCTGAACAAAAGACGAATCATAGTGATAGACACCACGAAAAAGCTCTAAAACACGCTGAGTCGAGAAATCACAGAGCTACTAATGTGACTCTGCATTAGTAGAGTAAAGAACTTTAAGAGCCTATTACAGCTGGATAACGTGGAAGTGCTGGCATTGCCCCCCCACATCAAATTGTCTAAAGATGGAAAATTGGCCCGATGAGGAATGTCATCATTCTTTGACAAATCATCCTTCAAGCTTTTTTCTTCTTCACAATGAATTTATGTTTGGAGGATGCCCAAAGAAGCCTTTTATTCTAAATGTCTGGCCCAAAGGTTGGGGAGGTTAAACTGAATTCTCTTGGTTCCGTAAAAGCACTTTATGGTAGCGTATTTTTCAATTTTGGGAAATTAATTGTTTCCCCATGAGGGGGCTGTCTTCCAAGACAATACACACATTCACACAGCTTACACAGATTTTTTTTTACAAGCAAATCATAAAGAACACAGCAGTGACTAAAAACAATCACCAGCTCTAAACCTAATCAAACATATCTGGTGTGTTTTGAAACAGCAACAAACAGCTTTCTATAACCATTGTTCAAACCTTGTATGATTAATTCTCAAGCTATTGTTGCAGTTATTGCTGTCAAGCAAGGACTATCACGAAAATGAAATCATTAAATTGTTATTCAACTTGTTTCCATTATTTTGTCCAACCCCTGTATTACCTGATACAAGAAACAGAAAGCATGAGACACAAAATACAGAGCTGCTGTGCAGATTCTAATCATATCAGTCATATTAATAACATTTTAAACATGTCGTGCAAAGCAATGTAATCATATTACATTATGAAATTAAAAAATTCTATCCCACCTGAATCTCAACATCGTTATCCGATCAAATCTCTCCTCAAATAAACTCTCAACATGTCCTCTTCCCCTTTTTTATTAATTTATTTTCCATTCTTCCCCCACCCCCCGTGGCCCCTCTTCCTCTATCACTCATATTTTGCACCCGTAAGCATTTAGACATCTATTTGTAGACTACTTTTTGTATGTTTGCAGTACACAGACAGACACTGTGGTTAAATGGGTTGACAGGAAGACAAACTGTGCAAAACATATTTCAGAGTCTTCAAAAAATGGGTTTGCAGTTTTACTTCAGCAGCATTCCGGCACTGCTGGACAAAGGTTGATTGGAAACAAAGGAGATGGAGGGAAAGGAAGGGGTGTAGTACAAAGAGGAAACAATCTCATTGTGCCACTTTGAGTAGTTACTGTGCCAAACTCAGCCCTTTAGCTGTGCAGCTAAGGAAACATATGCGCACTCTACCTCGTAGCTCGATGGTTAGGACAGGAAGGAAATGAGGAGAGAGACAGAGACAGAGAGACGGAGGGGAAAACAGCAAATGAGGGTCAATGGGGCTTTCCATTGTGTAGGATTAGAAAAGACATGAGAAGTAGGTAAGACACAGTAAGGAGGGGAAAGAAATCTGTTGTCACAGCCAGATCACACATCAGAAGGAGAGTGGAGACAGAAGACTGTGAGCAACGAGTGAGTAAGCATCAGAAAAAACTGTACCCTTTGAGATCAGATACGGCTGTCATTTTGAGGTTTGAAAGCCAGTTTAAAGACGAAAGAAGACCAAAGCCTTCGAGCTTTTACACAAGAGTGGAGGGCTGAACTCGAATGAGCTACGAATGGCAAATACGTGCGAAGATAATAAGTACAGAGGTAAAGATGGGACATGCTGTAAACGCTGCGATCCAGGTAAGTCAACATCTCAGAGTTTCATTCTCTTTTTCTCTTTGTTCAACAAATGTGAGCAAAACACCGCTTTCCTTGGCTACGGTATTTGCATAGTCTGGCATCTAATGCTTGTGTATATTTCACTCTTTTCATTGTTCATCAGGACAGTATGTACAAGCTGAATGTAGTACCACACAAGAAACAAAGTGTGAGGGCTGTAAACGTGGGTTCTACACAGCCACAGAAAATTACCTGCCAAGATGTGAGGTCTGCAAGGAGTGTATTCCCAGTAAGTCAAAAACATGCACACACTGCACTGTATACGTGCACACAGAATACAGAGACACTGTTCCCTCCTCTTCTCCCCCTACTGCAGGGTAATAGTAAATGTGTTCCAGCCGTTTTCTCCTGTTGATTTATAACCGACTGTAAACTCCAGTCAGCTGCATAATTCAAAGCGTAGTTCTGCTATCACACAATTATAGAAACATTAACCAAAACAAATCTCTTTGTCATACGTAAAGGAAACAGATTGAGGAAAGTAAGGGAATGTACAGCTCAAAGGAACACCATTTGTGAGTGTTTGGAGGGTTTCTTCTGTAGCACCGATGAGTGTGACCACTGCAAGAAAGTGACCCACTGCGAACAGGGTTATGGAGTCAAGAGTCAAGGTAGGCATTTTAAATCAAAAGTATAACCATGCTCTTACACATGAATCCACACCTTACAGTGAAAACTGGAAACTTTACGTGCTTCTCATTTAATTCCTTTCTACAGCCACTCGCACAAACGACACAATCTGTGCAGAGTGTGATGAGGGGAGCTACAGCAATGTCACAGATTACAGCTCATCTTGTAAACCGCATACCAGGTAAGACTGCGTCCCTTTATCAGTCATTGTTAATAAATCTAAAGGATCATGTGCTGTGTGTGAAATGTTAAAGAGTGAGTGAATTAGTCGCCTGTCAATACAGCAGAAATTACTCTTGGTTTTGTTTGATATCCTTGGTTTACAAACTCGAAACATCGAACATCCCACATCACACCTACTGTAAAACTGATGGAATAAAACAGTAACAATTTTCTGAGCTCATTTGATCCTGCCTTTCAGTAGGTTTTCTAGTTAATCAATCATGTCCAAATGAATACTGCATATGTGGACTTTATATACTTTATATACAATTTTTGCGGGAATATTTACTTCTGTAATCTCATATCTCTTACTTGCAGATGTGAGGACTTGGGGAAAGATCTGAGGAGTCCGGGAACCTTAAAAGCTGATGCCATGTGTGGAAACTTCAAATCTCGTAGGTCCTTCATTTTCACTTCAGTCCACCAGTACTAATACTACATCTTTTGATTCTTCGATCTGTATTGTTTTTGCTTAAAAGAAAAAAAAACTTTTGGAGTTTAGTGGACACTCTTATACTGTGTGGCTCGTAGAGTTTCTGTTTACCTCGTGTCAAGATGGGAAGAGGAAGTAGTACTCTGGGAAACCATTTCATGGGGATGGAGCACTAGTTGCAGTTTATGTCTCTGACATGATGAGAATGATTATGCAATTGCGATAGAAAGAAAAAGGCGAAATCCCCTTTAGATAATAGATGTAAGCTGCAGTTTAAAAAATCAAATCAAGTCTGACTGGAAGCTGTGAGTTTCAGGTTTTTTATGGTACTCGTCATGCAGCAACACTGATAACCATCAGCAAAGGCAGGATGCGGTTCACTGGAGAAACCTTTCAGGTCCAAGAAACACTGTGCTGGCAAAAGGAAGCTTTTTGTCAAGTTGTTCTGTTCTGCAGTCAACAACCAGATTAGTTGCTCTTTAAGAAGAGTGAACTGGTTTTCTTCTCCAAGGGGAATGAAGTTCAGGCCCTCTCTAACCAGGAAACCTAACACATTGATTCTTAGTGAGAACTAGTTACCAGATAAATCTGAAAAGGGATCATGGTGACATCAGTGTGGTAAGTTGGTAAGAGTAGGTGCGTAAACAAGCATTATGGAGATTACCTTTGCCAGGTCATACATACATTCAATATGGACATCTGCTGAACTGCTTTACATGCTCAAAGGCTTCTCTTGAAAAAGCACTTTGTAACCAGAACTTGCTGAAAAGCTTGCCCGATGCTTTGGTGGAAATGCATTAGCTCCCTACAGAGTGATTGGTTGTGTGGTTTTCAAAGAGAAGTGCAACCGAGAGCCAAAACAGTTCTTTGTCAAAAAGCTCAATTTAAGGCTGTACAGTGGTGCTTTGAGTTAGAATAGATATTAATATCAGCATGCTAACTTGCTCTCACTGACTATGCCAACATATTAATGCAGGTATGATATGCACATTGCTCACCAATTTATAATGCTGGAACTTGAAGATGTGCAGCTGAATCTGCTATAACTGTCCATTAGCCTTATGAGTATTTATTTAAAAACCACTTTATTGGACACATTTTGACCTGACGGTATTGATAGAAATTTGTGGGTTTACCTAAAAGAGTTAAATGAATCCCGAGGGCAGCATGAGCCATGATGGCACTAGTAGAAAAGCCTTAGGATGACCAAAGTCATTAGATTCATCCTCTGAGAACAGTCCAGTTCCAGTCTAACAGTGAGTTTGATATCTCTGCAGCAAATTGAAGAACCATAGAACCATGTCACTTGTGTGGCTCAAACGATAAGTACAAATTAATCCAAAGGGGAGTGAATAAGACTGACCAGACATCAGTCATGAACAAGAAGGAGTCTTTACAAATGCTGCTACGAGTGAGTTCAGTCATTAAGTGTCATTCGGACATTCATGCAAAGCTTTGACAACTTAACATCGATCAAGGGTAAGAGGGGTTAGCGGCAAGAGGTTTGATGCAGGAAATCTTTTAGTGCGCAAAACTCCTGTGCGGTACACGTGACGTAAATGTCTTCATCAGAGCCTACATTCATGACTCACATGAACTCATGTCCCCAAAGATATCTCTTTCTGTAGATGTTGAGCTACTGGGTTGTGGTCCTTCAAGCAAACACTAAAATAAGGACAACTACAGGTTCACAGTGCCCAGAGCATTACAGGCTGCATTCCTTAATTATGTGTAATCCAGACTAGGGTTTAATGACCAATCTAAATTGTACCGCTATAGTTGAGAAAATATAACAAAACTGTTATTATTAAGATTAAGATCACAGTTATTGTCATGCACAAACTGTAAGAACCGCCAACCTTCCAGTTGGACGACCCACTCAAACCACTGATCTAACCATGATCCTAAAACAGCCAATATCAAAACCAGCTACACATTACAGTAAAAACATTTCATGTTTATGATAGAGCTCGTGCCAATTTTTATCTTCAAGTAAAGTAAAGTACAGTAAAAACTCAGTAACAACTTCACCTTTGTGGTGCTGGTACTGATTGCCATGCAGAGTTTAACAGAAAATCCATTCTTGACATGTTAGAAAGCATAAACAGAGGTTGTTAAGAATTAGTTTCCATGTAAGAAAATGTTTTCATTGTTCACATACAGGCACCATAGTGTGTCAACAAACTAAATCCACCATATAAATCATGCCAGTACATCTTACAAAGATCAAAGTACAAATGAGATTAGTTTTGTTTAATTAGTTTTGTCCTCGAGTCTAGGGAGGGGTAACACTGAGGGAATTAGCCTGAAAGTTTGCAGTGATCATAATTGAAAATGACCACATTTTCCATGTGGTCATTTTGGATATTTGTCAGCTTTTAACTCTACATACAAGTTTATATGGTTTAAACATTTGTCAGACCTGTGTTAGATCGTTTAAATCCAGTCAGAACCCATCAAGTAGCGAAACACATCAAGAGTGCAGAAAATCCAGATCAAACGTTGTTGAGTACACTGTGTTTTATATGAGGTATAAAAATGGAGAATATAATCATACATATTTATTAAGTTCGTATATTAATTGATAGTTTATATATATATATATATATACATATTTGTCAGATCAGGGCCAGCTTAATTAAAACCAGTCAGGTCTGCTTAATCAAATCTAGAAGTATGTAACACTATGATGCTTTAAGGAGAGACAGCAAAAGTGCATACACAAAGATTTGTAACTAATCAGGATCACCATGAAATTTTAGGACAGTTCATTCCTCTTGTTTTCTCAATTTTTTTTACATTTCAGTATGCAAATGAGCAGTATTATCAAGTTAAATCTGTCCTCATTTGCAAACATTTTTTAAGCTGAGATCTTTACATTGACATTTATTTACATTTGGCAGACGCTTCTATCCAAAGTGGATAGAAGTGGATAGAAATAAGGAAAAAGGAGAATTTCCAATTGAGTATATTTGAAAGAACAATTTACAATAAACAATGATAACGTCAGGAGGCAGCTAGACCACCTAAACCTATGTTTAGGTTAGTTAATTGCAGTTCAAGGGAAGAAAAAAAACCTGGGATCTGAGTATTTGCCATGATGAAAATGATGTTCTTCCTTTCACGTGACGTATTTGAGTTAAAGGTTTTTACTGATGGGATTAGGGACGTGGGCTGCACCGTGGTGTGGTGGTTAGCACCATCGCCTCACAGCGAGAGATTCAAATGGCTCGAATCCTGGCTGGGGTTTTTCTGTGTTGAGTTTGCATGGGTTCTCTCCGGGGACTCCGGCTTTCTCCCACCGTCCAAAAACATGCATGTTAGGTTAAGTGGTGATTCTATATTCGAGGACTGAGTGTGAGCATCCGGGGTTGTTTGTCTCTGTGTTGGCCCTGAGATGGGCTCCCCTTGCACACTTCTCACCCGGTGGCAGGTGGGATAGGCTCTCGCCCACTCCAAAACCCCAAATTGGATTAATTGGGTTAAGAAAAGACTTGGATGGATGTGAGATGTGTATTTTTATCACTCATAAATCAGAAAGGACTTTTTTTTTAGTAATAAAACTCATCTGCACGATCTCTTGCTTGAAACCCCCCCCCTTACGGCAGTTGTCGAAGCAGTTGTGTTTTCTTGTTGTTGTTTTTACTTATTTAACTAAGCAGCAGCTGAGTGTGGCTTTTAGACATTCAAATCAATGCCTGAACATAATGCTTTCTGTCCGTTGATCACATTTACACCAGTTTTAAAAACTCACAAAATGTTTGTGTGTTTGTTTAATCATCCAATAAATGTTTTATCACACGCAAGGTTTTTTTCTACATGGTAATCATACATTTTTGTGGTTGAAAGCATTCGTTGTTGCTTTTGATTAATCTGTTTTCGATGGTTCATGAAAGGATTTATAATTGTTGACAAATACATGAAATATACAGTAAAATCGTTGATATACTGAAACTACGGTATAGTGTATTGTGCGCTGCTTAGAAATGCTACTCTTTGCAGAAAATGGTCTGCTGTGGTATCTGTTTCCTGTCAACATAATTAACAATGACTATATTAAGTGAGAAATAGAAATGATTTCATTCGTAATTGTCATTTTAGTCATTGCCTTGCTGATTTCATTAATGAAGAAACTAGATCAGTACTCAGTGATCAGTAACTCCCACTCTATATTTCCCAGAAGTTACAGCACACTTATATAAATGTGACCTCATTCAAATCTAATCTTCCTCTCTCTGTCTCCGTGCATCAGATTGTCCTTGGATGCTACCTGCAGGCTTGTGGTCAGGACTCGTGTTGACCCTACTCATCGTGGCTGTTTTCATCATCTGGAGAGCGAGACGCAAATCATATAAATCGGGTGTGTTCAAAACGTCACGTGTGGGTGTGTTTTAATGTTGCTTTTGTCACACTTTTGTTCTCATGCTGGTTCGAAAGAAAAAAAATCCTTGCTGCAAAAGCAACAATGTCATGTGCACGTATACGGCAGTAATAACTTCTGTTGTTCACCACAACTGTGAGAGCCATTTGCTTTGAAGTCGTACAGTTGAAGGTCACTGCTTATCTCTGTCAAACATACCCTCCCACTGTTTCCTTGCAGTGAATTAGTAACAAAAAGTCTGGTTAAGTTAATGTTGCACAACTGATTTTCGTAAACATACATAAACACACACACACACACATATATATACATATCACTTTGAATGATTAGGTCTGGTGCCTCTAAATAAAAGAAATGAATTTAAGAAGTAGAAGAAGTAGTCAAACACAGACAGATTAAATAAGGAGCTGCTAAGTTTGTTGCTACACAAGCTTCAACAAGGATGACAAACTGAATGAGAAAGCCACATCCTGTACAGTTTTACCCTGACACAGTTGTATGATATGAATGTGACGCATACCAACTCATTCTGAGAAACCAGTCCTACGTATGTGGCACAGAGCTGTCACATTATGTTTTGGCTGACACTGTATTATAGTTGACATTTACTCATTTTCCACAGAAGCAATGTGCTAATACTGGAACTGACAGATTAAATACAATAAATGGGGGGCCCTTTGGTCTTCAAGAGCAAGCGCTTATTCAGATTTTCAGTGTTTCACATGAAAAGCGTCAAATGTCAGTTGAATTCCTGCTCTGTGTGTGCTTTCCACACAGATTAACATATTTGCACGTCAATACTTTCAACGTTATTTCAACAGAAATTACGAAAAACGACAATCTTCCCTTTTTGCTTCAGTGTTATGTTAGTTTCAGTTTTATCTGCCGACGTTTTGAGATATTTCTACTGCCGCCCCCACAAATTAGAGATGAGAAGAATTCAGTTTTATGGCTCAAAACACTGTTTTAATGATGAAACAGTGAAAAATGATGATAGTAACATTTGTTTGCCTTTGGAAAACAAATAATGTCCTTGTTTCATTTGGGTTAAGTTCCCTCTGTGGTGATCCTAAATACTTAAAGAGAAGGCATCGAGACTTCTTTTATGTTCCTCTTTCCTCGAATCTTTGTTTTTTTTTTAGTCGTTGCTTCACTTGGATGTTTTACGGTTACTCTACAGCACCATGTCTGGACTGATTTCTTCCCTAAATGGCTAATTTGACATTAAAATGCTGTGGTACGAGCCTCATTGTGCTCACAGAGTTTAAGATTTGGATGAATCAGCAGGCTTTGGTGATGTCACAACTAATTTTCCACCAATCGATATCCATGCGTTTCTAAAAAATGAAATCTCCAGAACGTCAAGAATAGATAAATTACCATTTCTATATGGATATATAGATATTCGTATACACATGATTTTATTCAGAATTGTTATCTATGTCTTTAAATGTAAATTGGAGAGGATCCATCACTCAGTAGGAGGAAGCTGTTAGCAAAACCTTTTTGTACTTATTGGTCACCATTTAGTATAAAATCCAACACATGGCACCTCCACAGGGCAGCGAGGCATGGAGGAATACCTCGAGATTCAATTCAAGGCCTTTCTCATTAGGTGTTGCATACAGATTATAAATGAGTGACATTAAACAAAATAACATAGCCAGGGTGTCTTTGGTTGTTTATCGATCCCTCTTCTCTGTAGTTTGGAAGGTTTCCATGATGGCTTCAGCAGATTTCAATACTCTTTCAATAATCTTTTTGAGGCCCACTGAGTGCATCTGTAACGTCTCTCAGTTTTGCATAGATTGATGCATAAGTTTCATTTTTCAGCATTAAATGTGCAAGACCATTATGATGGATTGAGACTGTTTTGAGTCAGAAATAACCACAGTGTTTTCTGAAAAAGGAAACCTCAAACTTTTTACAACCTTCTATGAGTTCAAGACTTTGGGAGCATTTGATACTGAAAAGATGATTTTGAAGTGGGATGTCTCTTACATATACGTTTCAATTCTTCCTGTTACTGTCATGAAAGTATGACACATTTTACAAGGAACTATGACATGTTTCGGTCATGTCGGCCTTCAGTCTGATATCATTATACTGCGCACACCAAATCCCAGTTAACTGGTAAATAAAACATTATAAAACATAAAACATCCTCCAACTTCTAAAACAATGGATATTACCTTATGGAACCAAGTCTCAGTTTCAATAGATTCATGTCAGTAATGAAGGTAACATGAATGACTTATGAAAACACTTTAATACCTTGCTGCTAATGTGAAAGGTTGAAAATATACTACAGTAAATGTTTCTTAGACAGCTGATAAAAACAGTTCGTGATCGAGAGATTTATTTTTTAGACTGAGGCAGAGATGTCTCTAAATATGAAGATTAAAGAGGCGACAGTGTAAATAAAAAGGACAAGAATGATGCTCAAAACAAGACAAAATCTATCAGAGATATCAGAAGTGGTTTGTTTTGTCACAATTGGATGTCAGGGCTCCTCTTAAAAGGCAGAGCTTAGTGTATGTTGTGGCAGATTCAGAAGCATGACATTAAATTACTTTAGCATCGAGGAAAAAGCGTGCACGGCAGGTAAAATAAAAAACCTCCACAGGATGTAGGCAAACCCATTTCCTCAAAAACAATCTGGAGAACTTCTGGAGAACTTTACTTCAGAGGGTTCACCACCGGCAAGCCTCAATTACAGAAAGACGGGTTGGCGGTTTCTTAAGCAGTTAGAACAAAGTTCTACAGAGAGTGGAAACAAAATGTTAGAGGGGAGTGCGGAGAAAAACAACAGACCACCTCATCTTTCTAAGGTGGTGGGGATGTCACATCAAAAGTCACCGAGCGACACGTTTTAATTTAGAAACACAACACGGGAAAACGTCCTTAAATATCTTTGTCCATTTAGCGACTAGTTTTCAGTCCGAGCATCATCTGTGGACATGTGAGGCATCTCCTTTCAGGCTGATTTTAAATTTCACTTCCTGTGTATCCGTCCCAAATACGTTTGAATTTGAGGCGCTGCATTAAAAGGCTTATATCTCCAACACTGTACTTTCAACACTGACCTAATGCTTAGGACTTAATACTTACATTAAAGCTGAGACTATTTTGATGGATATAATAGATTCTTCATTATTTGGTGTTTGCTAAATATGAAGTCTGAGAGTTGTTTAGGTTTCTGTAAAAAACAGAAAAAGTCACGACAGCAATCTGATGTGGCGAGACTTTGTCACATTTCTGTATCACTTTCAGTATGAGACACTTAAAAACAATGACTAATAGTGCAACAGTGTGCAACAATAGTGTCATCTAAGGGTCTTTTGACATAGTTCAACTTGTCAATAAGTCACTAGTTCCTCCGTTTTTTTGCTCTTGCTCTGGTGCACTGGACATCATCTAAAATCTTGTAATGATAATCATATTTATGTTTGTAAGCATGAGGTTGAAAGATCTTATTTGTTAATGTGGTATGTTCTCTGTGTGGCAGACAGCCGCACCGTTCCTGTTACTCTGATGGAGATTGCTCTTGAACCACCTTTATCTCCGCTGGAGCTGTCTTCTCATTGTCAAGAGAGCGGCACTGAGGACGACTACAAATTACAACTTTTTAAAACAGGTACTAAATCCCCAATACGCTCTGGATTTTTAATGCCTGTTTATGCAGTGAGAGGTTTCTGAATTAATCAGGTATGGTGTTTGTTGCTTTAAGAAAAGTAAGAGAAAAGGTCAAATCGGTTGAAGAGAAACTGACTCGTCATACAGCAGGATAATGACCTGAAACATCAGAGGAAGGGAACTGATAGCAGACTTCAAATGATGAAGGCTCAGCACAGGCTACAGACAGGGTGGGATGTGATGAACTGAAGACAAAAGTGAAAGCAAATCAATGGAATTCTGGGAAATTTGTTTGCATTAACATTATTAACTCGTGGTTTTGATTTACTTCCATGCTACAAGAAGGTTAGTGTATAGGTCTCAGTTACCATTGCTGCTCTGCTTTGAATTGTGGAATGCTGGGGACACATAAAAGGAAAGACCTGGATTAATGAGTTGAGTGATGTGCTGTGCAAAGTCTGACGCTGCAGGCTGTGAGGGATGAAAGTGTCGATAATTAGCCCTCACCTAGGAGACTTCTTGAACCATTAGCTTGTGTAGTTAGATGCCACTCTGCACTGTGGTCATCAAAACAGGACATTTATTCCTCTATTACAGTTCAAAGACTTGCACAGTCTTTCACAAGAAGCCCCAAAGCCTTTCATGGTTATCCAACACATTAGAATAACTATAATTGTTAGTCTACCAGTTTTTTTCTTTCCCCAGCAGTCTATTAGCAGCATGGGAATTCCCAGGCTAGCAGTCTATATTAGCCTAATCATCAGTGCACATATCTGTTTTAGCCCCATTAAAACGGACTCATCATTAACCCAATAAAACCTCACATCGAGGTTCAGAAAGGGCATGTTTCACACTGATTTTGCTTATGTCATCTTCTTCAGATGATACTCTGATCAACTGCAGCAGCCATCCCATAATTCAACGGAAGCTCTCTGTTTCGTTTCTTGAGTCCAATCACAATAAAGAAAGCTCTGGATACGACACGGCCAACTTCCTGAGGTCGCACTCGGAGCCACAGGAAGACGAGTGGTGTGGGACATAACAACCCAGTATAGGTTTGCTGATCGGGTGCCATACCTGGCATGGAGATCTTCAAATATTTTCTTCACCTTTGAACTGGATGTATATATACCAAAAATAGAGACTTTTACCGTCAGTTGAATTCAAGGTGGCTGACGGTTTGCTGCCACCTGCAGGACTTTGATGGCAACTTCAGCTCATGTGCTGTGATATTTCCATTGTGTCTTTACAAGCTAACAGCTGAAAAAAAACTGGCGCAGCTGTTTACATGAGTAATTAACTTTGATGTAAATTAGTCAGAGCCTCACAAGTGGAAGGAGCTGATACTGTGCTGTGTAGCTAAAGCTCAGGGGTGTATCCATTCTTTATTTTTACGTCAACAAATCCTGTGAAAAGACCAAAATATAAAAAGATGCACTGAGAGTAACAAACACTGCCTTGTTTATCTTATATGTCGGTGTTACGGACCCCCATGGTTGTTACAAAACCCATCAGTGAGTCACACTGTTGCACTAACTGACATGCTCACCCATGTGGGGACCTTCATTTTGATCATTCACACCGTCTACTGCTGTAAATACGTACTGTAAATCCACAGCTCTTCTTCATTAGGAACAAATGGTTTCAGCACTGACACCGCATCAAAGTCTCAAAGACATGAATAGACTGGCATTTGACTTTTTCTGGGATTTGTTGACAGAATAATTCCAGTCTTATCTCCCGTAAAACCGTTAAAAAGATCCAGAGATGTTGTGTAAATGTTAGTCGAAGGAGAATGTTACGATTCATGAATCATCTAAATGTTGAATTAATACATGTGTATGAACATGATGTGCCAAATGTCAAATGTCTGAAATAGCAACGAGTTCCATAAAAGTCAGGGCGCGGGGGGGGTCGTCATCATGTGTTGCATATCCTGTTTTTTTCTTAACATCAAAGAACTGAGGAAAACAGTTGTTTTACTTCTGTTCTCGACATGTTTTCCCTTTCTTGTTTGATGCAGGATTTCCGCCGTAGAACAATTCAGGGTCTCCTTTATTGCATAATGTGCCAAATGATTTTCACTGGCTGATAGGTCTGAACCAGATGAAGACCTGGACTCCTTCACTGCACTGAAATGAGGAAAGCCTGCTCTGAAAACTAAATGATCTGGATAGCTATATGCAAATTCCCCCTGTCATGTGCACGAATGCACACCATTCTCATAGGGCAGACTGGCTCTTACTAACTGCCTTGAAGATCCCTCTGCGCTTTAGTCCAGGGCATGCAGCGTTCAGGACTTCTAATTAGACTCTGAAAGAAAAAGTCTTAAATGAGCTTAGACCCAGAGACAGGGGTTTGCAGAAGTTTCCCTGAGCCCTTGCAGTGATTTCCATTAGTCCTCTGCTCTTAATCACATACGAGATTACTGTTGACAATTAACCTTATTAGATGTGAGATTATCCAAGAGGGGCCGTTCCGTCTTTTCAACAGATTCAGACTTATTTTTCTTAATCCCAGGTATATTTACTGCGATATTTGTTAGATAACTCGGCATCAACGTCACATATGTTTTCTTTATCCTATTTTTTACGACATAGATAGTTTAAATGATTTACAAAGTACTGCATTCTGTTTATTATTTGCAGCTTAATTTTTTGTCGGAAAAGGTCGTGTATTTATTCTAAACAATGTCTAATTTAATTCATATTGTACCAGCTTCTGTCAGTGACTTGTGAATTGCACATTAACACCGTTACATTAAAAAAAAAAGGAAAAATACTTTTTAAGTACATTGCTATGCACATTTTTATGAGACTTGTAAAACTTACTGACGTGGAGTAAAAATACCCCACACAGATTGTTTAACTGTAAAACACCATGCAGCATGTACTGATGCACTGAACACGCAGAAGCAGAACATGGCAGATGTATGATTTGTTTATAACATTGTGAAGATAGTGCAATAATATGAGCAAACAAGTGAGGAATGTTTACAAAGTCATTTAACTCTGCTTCTCCATGCAGTGAAGCTACACAGAACAGTCCTTCATAGTCTTACTGTGATCTTTCCAAACATTGTTGACTATAATAAACATGCTATTAACATGATTCAGATCTTGTACCGACTACTATTCGAATGAGGTAATTCTCTACAGCACGTTCGCAGCGCCGTCAGTCAGCCTTCTTGAAGACCTGCTTGGCAACTATGCCTTGAACTCTCATCTCCTGCGGAGAGCAGATGGAGGAGAAAAGGAAAAAAGAGGAGGGGGTGGGGGGTGGGGTGTTAATGAACAGAGAACTGAGAATCAATATGACAGTTTGGCACATCAAAGAAGAGCTACATGAATGATAGGCAACACAAATCTGGGACTGTATCCAAAACAGTGTTCCCCCCCTCTCTCATTCCCCTCATCCTTTGACCTCGTAATCCGTCTCCTTCTCCGTCTCCTTCTCCTTCACCATTCACTTATCTTTCAGCCCCCTCCCCCCCTTCCTCCCCCAGCTCTTCTCTCTCTCTCTCTCTCTCTTCGTCAGTCTCCCCCGGTTCCCGTCTCCTGCTTTGTGTAACCTCTAAAATCCACCATCTTAAGCCTTGATCCTTGCTGGCATTTCTTTCCAAATTCTCTCCCGAGTTTAGCATCAACAACACGTTGTTTTGTCCCCACTGCAACAAAGGTATTAGTGGAACAATGATTGACTGTTTGAAAGCTTTAACCACTTTTAGAGCACCTCTGACGTGTTTGACGTGACAAAAATGCGCTTTCAGGACTCTCCTTGCCTCTTTTGTTGTGATTTTTGCATTTTCACAGAACTCAACAAACCCTCAAAAAAAACAAAAAAAAAACTTGGTCTCAAAAACACAGCATCAGAAAAAGGCAATGGATAACCAAACGCTCCCCTATTTGCATGTCTTCCCTCATCCAGCATATCAATTCCAGCATCGTTTCCCTTCAAGCTAAAACTTTCCTTGTTCCGTCTCCCCCCTCCCTCACTGTCACCCTTTGCTTTGACCTTTCCTTCCCCCTCTTTCTCTCTGAGCTGTACATCCTCACCAAATGCAGCTTGTCAGCCTCCAGCCAGTGAGTCCAGCCTCGTCCCTCTTTCTCTCCGCGCTGCACACAAACCAGCTTGTCTCCTTCCCAGTTCACTGTAGTCTGCATGGGCACAGAGATGCTGTGTTAGTGCGTGGAATTAGTATGTAAAGTAGCACATACATTCATCCGCACAGCAGCAATCGGCTTTGTGAGTTTCTTTTTCCTTCTTTGCTTATTTTGGCCATGCACTGTTATCTCAGTGGGAGGGTTTTTCATCTATTTCCTCCGATGGTGGGATTGTGGTTACAACACAGACATGACAGCAGGAGGTGGGTCGACCACAGTCAGGAATTCATTAAACAAAGAAAACTTATATCATACATAATACCCGCGCGCATGTTCAGCAAAACAGAAACACTCACCTGACAAGTGCGGCCGTCCACAGGCCCCAGATCTTCAGTGAATTCTTTTCCAATGAAGAAATCCATGTTGAAGTTCTTGAAGGTGGTGAGAGTGCGGATCCTCATGGCACCTGTGGCCGGGTCGTGGGTGATTTCTTTGGTGGGCTTCAGTAGACACACAATCTTCCTCAGTGCATAATTGATATCTAAACGATGATAGAGAGGAGAGAATTCTCTCATGACACACGGGACGGAAACTTTTCCTCACAGTTATCATCAGAGAAGAGCTCTGTCACACTCAGTGCAGCCGGCGTGAACATACACTGTGTGAGTGTGTGAGTCTGGGGTCATGTAGAGGACGAGGTGGTCATTTCATCACACTAATGCGCTGCTGCAAATGAAGATGGTCCACATTATGAAATCAGTCTTTGAAGATTAGGGTACCTTTATAGATTATCTCATAGCAACAAAGCAACACTCAGAGAGAAGCGCGCACACACACACGCGCGCGCTCACAAAGTTGATTACAATTTAAAGCAACAGCGCTGTTTGTTTGTGAGGCAGAAAGAGGAAAGTACTTTACGGGAGTAATGGTGAAAAAAAGAAAAAGACTCGTACCTAAGGCTCCGAGGTAGTTTTCCATGTTATCCTGCTCCACCATGTGAAACGTGCCGGAGTAATTAGGTTTAGACATTTTTTTTTCTTGTCTTTTGCTGCTTTCAAAACTCCAGACGAGCTCAGCTATCTGCTTTGATTTGTTTTCTCTTTTCTCCAGTAGAGAATGAATCCCACAGCTCAGCGGCCGCTTTGGGTGATATCAGTTTCTCTTGCGTAACTTTTTTTCTTTTTTCTTTTTTTGGGACAAAGCCTGGATTGAACGACTCTCTCTGTGCGTAAAATGAATAATGTGTCCTCCCGGTTTGGTTGTTGCACGGAGCTTGCGAGTCGTTTATGCTGCAGGATGGTCCACGATTTAAGGTCTGCAACTCTTCCCTGAAGGTGCGGACTTTCACTCGATGTGTGCAACAGTTTCCAATCAGCTGTGACTCACTGAGGCAGACAGGGAAATTTCTCCAGGGGCGCAGTTTTTCTGCCGGGGGGGAGGTTCATTCTTCTTTATTCGAGCTGTTCTCAGATGATCAGTTGTAGGCAGAGGCGGCGCTTCGGAACCCTAAAACATGTGGTAGGTTCAGAGATTAGGTACTAAGCATACTGGTGTGCTGACTTAATGGCAGTTGGCGAGAATAATTCGGCGTTCTTTCGAAGGTAAAACGAAACCTTATGTAAACTGTTGTCACCTTAATGCATAACGATTAAAGCCCATTCTGTTATCTTTATCTGTTTGAAAAACAATACAGAACATGTCAATTATACATATATACATATATGTATATATAAAATGAATGTTAAAACAGGTTCATATAAATTATATTTCTTTGTTAAATCATGACTGTCTCACATTCGATCTTACTTTGCGAGGTGGCTGAATTCTCGCGAGTTTCACACTCTGCCTACATTCACTTGTTACGTCAGGTTTCAGACGGTGCTGATGGGAATTAATCCAGTCTTGTGGGTTAAAGATCCACAACAAATGCCAGGTCCACAAGGTAATCCCTACTTTATTTTAAGCTACATTTAAGTACTCACTGTGGCACCTGTTCCAACTTCTCTCCTGTTCACTTCTCTTTTGTATGCATACTGATACCTTAAAATTGAAAGGTGGCTTATCTATTATAGCCTATTTTTGATGGTTAACTCTATTTTGATGGTTAACTCTATTCCTGTTACCATGAGGATAGTGAAAACATGAAGAGGATCACTCCCTTGCTCTAAGTGATCTCTCGCAACACACTATGTTCCCTGATATTTCGCTGTGTTCTGTTAACGCTAGAGGTTTACGAAATGATTTAAAACGAAAAGCTATTTTTCTTTATGCAAAAGGGCAAAATTCTGACTTCTGTTTTATTCAAGAATCACATATGCGAGTCCCAATGATGCAAAATTCTGGAAATCCCAATGGGGCGATGATATTTTCTTTTCCTATGGCTCTACACACTCGGCAGGGGTTTTAATTTTAAAACATAGATTTCAGGGTAAAATAATTGAATCCATTGTTGACCTTGAAGGTCACTATCTTTTTCTTGTGGTATCTCTAGATGACTCTCTCTTTCTCCTGGGCAACATATATGGCCACAACTCTTCCAAAAAAAACACAACTTTCTTTGATAACATAGAATCTCAAGTGGAATATATTTGCAGTAGATATCCAAACATTCGTGTAGTTCTGGGCGGAGACTTTAATGAAACCATTTGTAATAGTGTTGATCGTTTTCCTGCAAGGTCCTCTCGAGGGACATCCCCTCTTTCTGGTGAGATGTTTCGTTTAGGGTTGCTGGATGCTTGGAGAAATAAAAACCCCACCACTACTCAGTTCACCTGGTCAAATAAATCAGGGTCGCTTAAATCAAGATTAGATTACTGGTTAATTTCATGTTCTTTGTCTCCATATGTGTCTAGGTATGAGATCCTACCTTCTCCGTTATCTGATCATAACTGCATTGTAGTTAAATTAGCTGATAATAATGTTCAGCCTGGCAAATTCACTGCATACTGGAAACTGAATTCTTCACTTCTTGAGGATGAGGCGCTAGTAGAAGCCATTAACGCCACAATAAGTTCATATTTCATTAAAGCTAGTAATGAAAACAAATTCTGCAGCAACTGGGAACTTCTCAAATTTGAGATTCAATCTACTTTCATTGCAAACATTGCAGATAGTCTGCATTTATTGGTATGTTGTTTAATTCATGTTGCATTTGTTGTTTCTTTCAATAAAAAGAAAAAAAATTAATCCAGTCTTTCACCAGCATCAAGACTGTCTCTTGTTACTATTTAGTTAATTTTGTCTATCAGGTTGCTCATTGTAGGAGTTCTCACAATTTTTGTTTAGCTTGAGTTATTTGTTCGAGAATAAAAACCTAATAAAGACATTAAAACACTTTTGAAAAACATCATAACTGGTTATCTTTGGCAAATTTGTCTGTAAAGGAGAAAATCCTCCACTGGTATGAATCCTGAACAAAACTGAATGCAACACACAAAAGAAAATTCAAAAACTCATTTCAGGAAAAACAAGATAGATTTTGATCCATCTTTTGAATTTCTACATGTGAAGAATGGCTATAACTTCCAAAGAGGCCCAAAATGTAATTCAGTCAACAATTAATGGAGGCTTCAAACTGCGAAGGTTTTAATTTGGAAGAACTTACAACTGAGATGTGACAAATGTTTTTGTTACCATCTGAAGTGCCTCAAGCAGAGTTAAACTGAACATATGATAAAGTAACAAGCCACTAAATCTTCATGTTCTCATTATGCTTAATAATATGGATCTGTAAGATTAAAAGCATGGCAGAAGTTTTTATAAAGTGGCTAAAAAGTTCAATTTGCTCCTAAAGTCCAGCACTAAGAATTGGGTGATGAGATGTAGCTCCTATCAGAGCAGCATGCTGTAAAGATTATGTTCTCTTTACAGAATTATCTCCATGCAGTGAGTATACACATATTCCACCTTTATTTTTAACAAACACATCATCCAAGTATTCATATGGATTATTAAATTGCAAGTTTTCTTGTTTCCATTTTTAGAATTACATTTCATTCAGTGGTGTCTGCTGAAAGACTTCTTCTTCAACAAAAAAGTTCCTGCATAAATACAACATAGTGAAACGTCTCCGTTTCTTCTATCTTTTCTTCACTGAGCCGCTTTTTTTGTCAGACTTGGACTTTTTCACATCCTTCTTTCCTTTCGACAGATTCTCGTAAACATCCTCTTTGTTTCTGAAAAGGCACAAAAGCAGAGCTGATTAGCGATTTCCTCAGAGACTGAACATTACCAGCAGACACTGAATAGACACAGATCTGAATAATTCAGGACTAATGAGAGGGGCTACTGCATAAGAGATAAAACAAAAAAAAACACAGCAACCACTCATGAATCAATCAGTCTCAGCTGCCAGCCAAATACTCAGAACTCCAACTAGGTCAGAGTTTACAGTTACTGTTACAAGCTGGACTGGACAGTGTTTGTGTCCTTTTTTGTTTTTCTAATTGGATAATCAAACATTGCTCAGTTTGTATAAGGAAAGTTAATCTGCCAAGAAGTCAAAATGCCCTTTTCAGACAAAGTGACAGACAAAAAAAAGATCTAAAGTTAATTTGTACTCAGGAATAAATACTGTCTGTTATTTTGTTTACCTTTGTTATTTATTAATGGTTCCCTTTCCATCATAATGTGTAAAAAAAATAAAAAGCTGGTGTTCGTTTTCTTCTGTTTCTCTAAAGGAGGTTTTCAGAGTTTGACAAAAGAAATATCTTCTGACTTCCAACAAGTGGCCGGTGTTATCGTCATGTGGAGTGAGCCAGGGAGGAGACGAATGAATTATATTATCACATTGCATTATGGCAACTGCAGGATTGGATGTGCTCGAGTAAGGACTCACAGCTAGTATCTCTACTTCTGCACCTTTGATTTTGAGCATGAGTATTTCGCAAACCTGTCACTTAAACGTTTTGTTTTATCATGAAGTGCGACACTAAATGTCTGAACATCAGCTTTGAAAGGGGAACGATTTAAGAAATAAAAAATAAAAAAGTTGTGGCTCCAGAAGGAGCTCTACTGAAGTAGAGTCACTTTAATTAGATTCTACTGGGTCAGAACACTAAAAATCAGATTTTTTTTAATCTCATCCTGAGCCCCGTCAAGTCACGTAAAAACACTGTAAAAAAAAATGTCCGGTTTTCACAAAGAGTAAGAAAAAGGATCTTACGTTCTGTTGCATCGTTTTTGATTAGTTTAATTAAACCAGCAGTTCAGGACTTCAAATAAATCAAATAAAGGCTGGCAGTAAGGAAGAGGTAATTTCCCTTGTTTCAGCGAGTGCACAAGCATTTGAAAAACTTGCTTATGCACACTCATTTTGGTGTAAAAGGGGTATTAGATAAAGACTAAGGACTTTTCCAGGATGGTGGCAGATTTAGATCTCTACCATCTGCGTATAATAACTGCCACAGAGACTGTTTGATTCACAACAACTATGGCCTATCAGAGTGATTAAGGTTAATTGCATCATTAATCTTCGACAAAATGAATGCGCAACAGCAGAAAAAACAATGACCAGCAATCATTTGCTGGTTCATGTCCAGCCAGGAGTGAATGTTATTAAGCAGATTCAGTGACTTAATTCATCAATTTGTTGTTTGGCATCCAAAGACCCCCCCGCTGTGTTTGTATTAACCATATGAGCAAGAACCAGAACAAGAGGAACTAAAAGTTTGTTTATCTTTGAATGTTTTGTCAATTTAGGAAGCAAATGAAAATGAAAAATCTTCATGATTAAAGACTTAAGATAAAAATGGTCTGTGAATTAATGCAAGAGAACCATGTTTTTGCTCTTTATGGTACACAGTCACAACAAACTGTGTGGATGGATCTAGTTATAGTCTAAACAGACCATCAGCACATCCTTGACACTCCTGGTTATAATCCTGGTGGCCTATTGATTAAAAGTTAATTCTCCAACGCTCATGATTTTGACTCTCAGAAATTCCAGCAGGTCATACACCACTTTCTTTCATAATCAAATAAAAGCAGTAATGCAGCAAAAGGAATCGCGTTTTGTAACCCCTTATCTCTATTATCCTGAACAGGAACAGTTTGTGTAAATCAAAATAGTCGAGTGGTTTAAACTACACCACAAACAGCGCTTGTTTTGACTAAAACCCACATGTTGCCAATGAATGGTAAAAGACGTGTTGGTATGCATATTTTTGGGCTGTAGTCATGAGAAAAGAAAAAAAAGAAGAAAATGTTAAAAACAAAGTCCAGCTGCGACTAGAGCACATCCTCTTTTCTCCATTGGCTCCTGACACTGCAGCTCGGCTCCCACTCAACAAAATGCTGACATGAGCCTGCAGACAGTGGCTACAGTACAAGTAAGTCATGTTTTCAAAGAAGATAGGTGAGCAGTGTGACATTTGGAGAAGTGGTGTGAACGTATGAGGGACATCCAATTCATACACATGTATGCACACTCACTTTGACACCTTCCTGCTTGCTGGTTGGTGTTTGAGTTGTAGATTTCCATACTCAGTGTCGGTTTCCTGATGAAAGAGACAAACAGGTGTTTCACTCAAAGCTGGTTCAGCATTAGTCATACACAGAGAAAGGTTGCGCTGCTGGTTTAGTCTTTGTGGTCAATTGTTTTGTCTCCCTGGGTCAATGTACAACTTTCGCAAGCAGCTCTGATAACGTATCATTCTGCTGGCGATGACCTAGTTGGCTTTGGTGATCAAAAGACACGCTAAAAAGGCAAAGACTTGCTACAAAAAAAAGGCTAAATCTTGGTGTGTAAACTATAAAAACTGGAATTTGTGTCCCAATTTCTCACCATATAGGCGTAGTCTTTGGCTTTGGTGGTCTGTATGTACTCGGATACTGCCAGGTAGATGAATTTGTACTGAGCCTCAGTCTGCACCATACCAGAGCGCTGCTCTCGTACCATCTGGATGTATTTTGAAATGTCAATATCACAGTCCAGACCTACAGGAGAAAGAGAAGTGAGAGAGAGAGACAGTGTGACATTAAGGGAAATAAATCATGAACAGAAAAAAGTCTCATGGATTGATTATTTTGAAATAGTTTCTTTACCTAGAGTATCGATGGCCTCAAGGATCATGTCAATTACAACAATTGTGCCTGTTCGCCCGATTCCAGCACTGTGAAAATTCACAACACAGTCCATACACGTTGGGATGAATAAAGATTACATTTAACAGTAAGTGAACGTCATCATGAGTCCTGACAACACTTATCAACAGACATGTCTGCTGACATCAGTATGCTAACAAGCTCAGTGACTAAGCAGGATGAGAACCGGAGTTGGTCATAAACCACATTTTTTGGATAACTTAACATTTTGACTTGATGGTTTTGTTGCATGTACTGTATGTCCATGAAGGCAGGAGGGCCTTCCACCTTTAAAACTTGCACAGTACTTTTTAAATTCAAAAGTAAATTGTCTCCACTTAGGGCTGCATGGTGGTAAGCACCGTCGCCTCACAGCAAGAGGGTTCCAGGTTAGATTCCTGGCTGGAGTTTGCATGTTCTCCCCTTGTGTGCGCGGGTTATCTCCAGCTACTCCAGCTTCCTCCCACCACGCAAAAACATGCATGTTAGGTTGATTGGTGACTCTAAACTGTCCCTAAGAGTGAGTGTGAGCATGCATGGTTGTGTGTCTCGTTTGTCTCTGTGTGGCCCTGTGATAGACCGGCGACCTGTCCAGGGTGGATTAAGCGGGTATAGAAAATGGATGGATGGATGGATGTCTCCACTTATACAGCATCTTTTTTTAACCGTGTTCCTGTTGTAAATCACTTAACAAAATATGTCTCATTTATCCATTCAAACAACCACCCATCCAGCACTTTTTATCATGTATACGCAGAGCTTTTTCTCTTAAATCACACACCGATTAAGGTGTCGGAGGCAATGTGGCATTCTTTACCATGCGTTTGCACACTCCCACGGGTGGAGGAGTTGGGGACTGAACTACCAAACGTCCTATTGAAGGACAACCACTCTATTTGCTTTTCCAGTTGGCAGTCCAAGTGATTTGGGTTGTTACAAACGTCAGTATGTATTCACAATACATGGTTGAATCAAAATGGTGAGTTCATACCAAAATTCCACAGTTTAGTTTTCTTCATATTATTTTTTAAGTTTCTTTTTTAAAACTGACTGATACTGCCATAGAGCCATTCCTGGAGCAGGCATAATTCAGAATACCTGGAATTTCTAAAAATTAATACGCAAAGTATAAATCCATATGGAACATGACTGTTCTTTGCTGTAAGGGTTGATGTAACTTTGCTGATTGAATGGATTTGGGGTTTTTAACGACTGATACCAATTATTTATGAAGCACGGTGACAGATGGCTGGTATTTGATGCCAGAATCATGTTTTTTGTGTCTGATCAAAGACAGCATTTACATTATAATGCAGATCGTCTCAAAAATGAGCTTGGTTCATTGTCTGATCAACTAATCAGCCTATTACTACAAATCAATATGAGATGGACTTAATGGCATAATATCAGCTGCTGGAACCTGTGTTTCAAAGCTCTGGGTGAGGTCTCTTTAAGGAGTAAAATTAAAAGTTTTTTTTTTTTTAGATGATTTGATAACATAACTGAGTAACTTGCATTTCTTATTTATCGTTTCGGTTGTGAAAAAAGTTTTTTATTTGTGCATTTTAAGGCTAAAATGTATGAAACGGGAACATCAATCTGATGAGGTCTGAGAGAAGTTCATCTCACCAGTGTGAATAAAGAGGAAATATGGGAAATATGGTTAGTGTTGTGAGGTTTTTGTGAAAACGCCAGCCGATATATGCACACGGGGATCATATAATTCTTATAACACCAAGCAGCTTCAGTATATCTTAAAGTATATCTTAAATCACACAGGAAAAATTCCTAAAGGATAAACTATCAGTTGACTTTAAGCCCTTTGTTCAGTTACTACTTCACTTATCTTAGTCCAGAAAGTATGTTCCTTTTAATCTTAAACCTTCAAGAATTATCTATGAAAGCTGGACTATGTAACAAAATAAAACAAACAAACAGCCGCTGTAATATTTGTACTGCATTAAAACAAATACAGATGTTATCCCCGAGCTTCAGCACCCTGTGCAGCTGGAGGATTTATGATCTCGCTGATAGCAGCATCATAAACATGAGCCATTAATGCTTCAGCTGTCGAATACCTGCAGTGAACGATCATGGGACCAGCATCAGGATATTCAGCTTGTTTAGCGTTGACTTGAGTGAGGAAGCTGAGGACACCACCTGGCTCCTGAGGAACGCCATGGTCAGGCCAGCTGAGGTACTGGTAGTGCCATATGGTACGAGAAACTTTTGGCTGGGAATGAGAGAAAAACAAGGTCAGTACGACAGAAATATATTAACATCAGTAACATATACAGAGATGAGCGAGAGTAGAGGTTTGGAAGTCACCTGGTTTATAGGAGAGATCTCCAAAACTCTGACTTTGTAATCAGTAGCATCCCTCTCTGACTTAAAGGTCACCACGTAGGGCCCGAATTCCTTTGTGGTATGAGGGTCCGGCCAGTACGGTACACATTTATTCTGTACAAAAGTAATGAACATCATTCAGATTAAGTCTATCTTTATCTTCTGTGCTTCATTTACTTTTTTTAACAGAATATTTTCATGATGCAACATATTTCATTTTTTTTTTGTCGTATTTTTTGGTACTCTGTGTATTTCAATGTATCTTTAAGTCACATTAGTATGCATTACAGAAGCGAAGAGCTGCCCCAAAGCCTTTTGGAACAAAAAACTATTCAAATCAGAGCAACTGTGATTATTGTTTACAAATCTCTTTTCAAATGTTGATCATTGTATATGATTTGCATTGAGCTAGTTTCTTTTATTGTAGCTGTACTGCAGTAACCATCTTCCTCAGTTCTTCTCTCAGTGGAAAACAACATGAAAGAGGTTTAGAGATGAGCAGATATTCCGTCTGTTTTTTGTCATTTCAAGAGTATTGTGAGAACACACGCGTAAATTCCACTTCAGCATCTGCTATTGTAACTTTGATACCGACCCGGCCTTTCTCGACTTCTCTTGTTGTCATGACGATCACTCTTGTTTTCTCCTGCCACACCATCTGCCAGAAATCATTGACGGTCGTCAGCAGGCATCCCTGAGTGGCGATGTAAACTTTCCTATCTTCAGACTCCCTCAGTTTGTTCTGCAAACACAGGAGATGTAGGAATTGGTACACTAATGTTGAACATGGCCATCCTGGTAGTTTTCTATCAGGTCTGATGTCATATTGTGCTGCTGCTGTGACTTTGAGGACTTACTTTGACATAGTTGCCGTTGATGTAATCTGAGCCGACAACATTGGGATCAGCTTCTTCCAGGATGACTCTGGTGTCATTGACTTGTGAGGGAAACAAGTAGAGGAAGTGAAGAAATGGTGGGAAAGATTGTGGATATTTGGTCACAAAATTTATTTAGAGAATAATAAAAAAAAAAAAAGAGGACGAAAAGGAGAAACTCACAGGGAAGAATGTTCTTGTATCTATTTTTGCTCTTATTTTCTGGTCTTTGGCCTTCCTCTCTGCTCTTTTTCACCTTCGCCTCCAACTTTTGAAGAGTCTGTGACAGATACAAAGAAATTACTGTATTTTACAATTTCTTACATACAGGGAACAATATTTTACATCTTCACTGGGCCAATACCAAGAAAACTTAACTACTAGAGGTCAGACCAACAGAGCTAAGACCATACTTTTTATGAAATAATCATAGGTGGAAAGTACTTCACTTCAGTATTTATGTTTTATGCAACTTTATATGTTCACTTGTCCACATTTCAGCATGAAACATTGTATTTTCTGTTCTATTACATAAATGTAACCACATTAGTTACTAGTTACTTATCAAAAACAGTTTTAAAAAGGGATATCATAATATGCTTTTGAAATTCAACAAACTGCTTAGGATTAATACAGCGTTTGTTTGATTTTCTTTTCTCGAACTAAACATGACTTTCCTTATAAATGTCTCGTGATTTCATTTAAACAAATGCTCAAACGATTCCATAGCTCACTAAAAATCAAAGAGAGGATGTCCAAAAGCAGATTTGTGAAACACAGCTTTGTCTTTTTTTCTTGTAATCTCATGACCCGTCAGATTTATCCATTGACCCCGTTCATAAAACTGTACATTTACAGAAAAATGGGTCAAAGAGGAACAGGCTCCTTTGAGCACATTAATGCTGTGTGATAATCATCTATTGATGTCGTGTATAGTAACATATCTGATGGACAACCCCAGGACATTACTACTAATACTTAAAATAAAGAAAAAAGCAGCATTTTTCATGCAGAAGTGAAAAGTGTTAAATTCCTGTATTTTTACTGATGAAAATCAATCTGAATAGCTCATCTACCACCTCAGTCAAGCAACATTGGATTTATGGACAATGTTGAGAAAAAAAATATTTGATTCCAGCTTCCCAGTTTTGAGTATATATGACTTCTCTTACGTCACTTATATCATCATCATAAACATCTTTTGGTTTTGTGAAGTTTGCTGGTCAGAACAAGCAGTTTGAAGTTGTAACAATGGGCTCATTTTCCAAAAACGATTGTGAATGAGCAAAGAAAAACTCTGATAAATTAGGAATGGAGAAAAAAAATCTTTCATGGAAGCCCAATTGTATTATATCTAATGAAGTTATTCACTTCTTTTTTATTCTAAATCAAAAGAACTTGTAATATTGATACTGATGACTCAGTGTCTATGAGTAGTGACCGTAATGTAATGTAGTTGACAGTTCCCCCACCACAAGATGGTAGCATTCCTTCCTCTACGCTAGTTAGTGCAGCATACTAATGAAGCAAGAGGAAAAAGGCCGATGGACATTTCTGTCTTTGAACAAGTTGACTGATGTTCAATTTACATTTGCCTACTTCGGGACAACCCAGTAATTGTTTCACCACAACTTGGAGTGAAATGGTGATGTAAATATGACCGAGGCGGAGTTCAATCTTACATCAAATTCTTCCCAGAAGCCAGCCTTGCAGCTCTTCTCCCCCTCGCCTTCCTTTTGCTGCTCTGCAGTCTGGTCCAGCTGCTTCACTCTGCAGTCGATATCTGCTGCGATCACTCTGGTGGAGTAATATGGCTGCCGGGACGGACAGGCACGGAGAGGCCGGAAAATTTCACAACAGAGATGACAGAAAAGCCAGTGAGGACGCAACACAACTTCATAAAGACATTAAGGCATTCATATGAGTCATATTTCCTATCTGTGGGCTGCGTTGTTCATTTCTTTAAATCAATTTGAAAAGTTTAGTCTCTTTTTTTTTTTTCAAAGAACCCCGACAGTCACTTTGTTGAGGTAGTAGTGAGAAACATGTTGTGGTGTGCTTAACAATTTTATATGTTTTATCAACTTCATCCGTATGCCCAGTTCACCTGTTTGAGATGAATCCAGTGTCCAGAGAGCTCCTCGATGCCTTTGCGTTTGTAGAACTCCACTAAATCTGTCAGTGTGTCGAACATATCTGTTCCTCCCACCGTATACCTGTCATTCTGGGCAAACACAGAGGCATACATGTCGTGCTTTACACAAACAGATTGTGTCAGATTTTGTGGTAAAAAATAAACCATGAAGCTACAAGCAACACTCTGAAGGAGTGAAAAGTCACACATTAGATGGAATGATCAGCAATCATGCATAATTCGAAAAAAGGAATGAGCCTCTTTGTAAGGAAGTGACACAAACAGAATGTCAATTCACCAAAATAGAAACAAACTGCTCTGGAGCTCAAAAGTACAAAACAGCCAATGCTTAAAACTCATCAAAGTGGCCGTAAAGCTGATTTCCTCAGCAAGAACACACACCAATGTAGTCACACTCCTCTGAAACAAACTTGGTGGATTAGAGCACATTGAGGCCAGAAACTCACCTAATCTCAACTGCGTGCGAATAAAAAGGCCTTTGTGACCCTTTCGGTAATCGCACGTAAATCTTTTACACCCCAACAGGGTGGAGAAACAATGCCTCCCATTTAAATAAGGACTGAATGGTGTTTTCAGTGAGGCCAACCACAGCAAAGAATAAAGGGCAGAGGCCCTGATGATGACAGACCAACCGACAACGTGAGAAAACGCAGTTCATGAAAATGAGCTGTGACCTGTTTTTGTGAGCAGCGTTAGCAGCTGATTTTTTATAATTAAAGATATATATGCATTTGCTGCATACACAAGAGAAACTATTGCAGAACCTCTGAAAGTTGAAAAATGAGCAACAGCCTGTTGTTGCAGGGAAATGGGAGTTTATTTCAAAGTGCACTGCACAACTCTAGGAATATTCCTCACTATCTTTGTGTGATGTGAATCGGTCTCAGGGTCTGCTTTTTCTGTATATTCCCAGCAAAAGAAAAATGTGTGTTTATATATGTGTATATATACATATATATACACATCTTGCACACCACACATGTTAAGGATCGGCACCAACCTGGCACATAACCTTGATGTGAGAGACCCTCTTTCCACCAGTTTTGCTCATTTCATCGGTCAGAACGGAGAGGACAAAGTCTCCGGGTTTGGACAGTGACTCTCTGACCAGAAAGGTCCCCGGCTCGTCCCGTGCAGTGAGCATCTTCTCTGCATTTGAGCCGGACAGATGACCATGGTACCACCTGAGACACAGACAAAAAAGTTCTATAGTGACTATTTTTAAACATGTTCTGAGCTAAACAGGGTTTGTTTGTGGTTATGCAACCTGCAAAAAAAACACAGATAAGCATACAGCGTCTTTTGTCTCCAGCAGGTTTTTTACTTGCAAATGCATTCTGCAAGAGGACATCATGATGTTTATGCATGTGGCACCTGAAAAACAAATAAACTGATCATTTTTCCTCCTACAGACTGTGAGAGCAGTGAACCGTTGAGGCTGTGACTGTAGAGTGAAAGACGGCCATGAGTGCATTCAAGGCTGAGCAGCTGTCAGAAACAGAGTGATGTGGTTTACTGGACTGTTGAACACAGTGAAATCCACAACTTTTTATAGCATTAGATGAAGAGATAAAAGCAGCTATAGAGCATGTGGAGATATAGTTATACACAGTTATTCCTGTCCAGCACTGTACACTGTGTGTTAGTGTGCGTGTTTCTGGTGTGTGTGTGTGTGTGTGTGTGTTTGATTGCACGCTCAGTCAGGTTGAGTGTAACTTAATTTTAGGCCCAGTTCTCGATTTCTTCTTCTAAACTTCCTGTGTTGTGGTCGGAAAATTTCTGATGACAGATTTCGTGGCTGAACAGGACAAAGTATTTATAGCCTACCCCCTTTCGATTTGTAACAGCTACCAATGCCCCTCCCTTACCTTCCCCGTACATCACGCCATGCCTACCATCCTTATGAACTCTGAGCATGCTTTTTAAGGGTTCTTTGATTTACTTCATTGTCCAAAAATTAAGTAAGACTCCACCTAATGGATTGTATTTCCAGCAGGTTGCAAGAAGATCCTTCAGCACAGAAACGGTGTCGTGTGTGCGGTTTAGCAGAAGCTAAAGACTGTCCAACACTGAGCAGTGACTGATCCAGACTGGACAGTTGGTGGAGAAGTTTGATTATGCATGAATGTGTAGGCAAATTAATTAGAATGCATTATTTCTGAGAACTGACATCAAATCTAGTTTACCACAAGGTGAACCTACTGAGGTCCGTGGAATCATGCTGTGCTGAGACAGTTTAGGTTAGATGAGGAAGATAGTGAGTGAGCAAGAACATGATGAAGTGTGCAATAGAGGAAGACAAGCAGGGTCTGGCCATTGCTTTCAAAAGTGTCAAAACTTAAAGTTTCCAACCGCAGCAACAAAAGGGAAGTTAGACAACTGACACAGAGAGATAGAAGGACGAGGGGGGTTAGAGGGTAGAGCTTCCAGCTTCAGTGAAGAGCTGTCACATACACTCAGTAAAACGTAGTGTCCCCTTTGACTCATAGGAGGGTTATTGCTTAAGTTTATCTGTACTAGTTGGACATTAACTTAGTTTAAGCAGCCTACTGCTGCTCAGTGTTTCCAGCTCAGAGGAAAACTCTATCAGTTATCTACCACCTCCAGCAGAAAGTTCTCTAAATTCAAAAGTACAAGGTGGGTAGATTTGAAAAAAACTAACAAAAAGAAAATTAATATTAACCCCCATTTACGACAAACAGCAAATAGATTGCAATGTTTATCTGATCTTCAGCTGCATCAGGGCGGGATTCTTTGAGGTGAATGCAGACAAACTATCTGTGTCATCAAGTATCTATATTAGATAACCACACACTTGAGTGTTAGAACATCTACCAGTAAGAATGAAATAACAGATGCGATACCAAAACTGGATAATGTACAAATGTTGAATTAAAAAATATATGTTTCGGTAGAAATAATAATTAAAGTTTTCATTGTGAGGAATTATTGCTAGGAGGGTGCCTGGCTCCCATTTTTATGAACTCAAATAGAATTTCATCTTGAATAAAAGCCCAGATGCTAAGTTCTTTATGCAAATAACAGAACAATTCTATTCAGCTCTATGTACAAAAACAACAAGTTTCCATTTCAGAGCTGTGAGAGTTTCTCCTTATGCAATCATTTTTATCAGCTTATCTCAAGCGAACTATAAGGTGTCTCAAACCTAATTTGTTTTTGTAAAAACAGCTTCCTAGCTCTAGTCAATCACAGTGATTTTACTAAATGTTCTGCCTACTTTGAGTGCAATGGCAAAGACTGTGAAACCACTTGAGTGATTGTGAAGCGATGTGATAGATAACTGATGAGGAAAAATATCTCTTTACCTGCTCAAACGATGTCTAAAAATGGTTTGCTTGTGTAATTGAAGGCTGAGATAGTTCAATCTAATCTTAAATGTCAAATTATAGTAATTTTAATGCATTGTAATAGTTTCATAAACAATATTTCCCAGGGAAAAATTAGGCCTATGGATGACAATTACTGCAGAAAAAAAGAAATGAAGCTGGTACTTTGTAGCTTTCAAACAGCAGATGCTCTTCTATCATGGTTTTATAAAAGCAAGCCATCAAAAATACTTCAGCAGCAGAATAATAAAGTATTTCATGCTGTTTGAGCTTCTTGAGTCATTCTTTACCATTTGAAGAGTCAAAGCTGATTGTGTGGCATGTTTGAATTAGGGCACACTTGTTCTTTCTTTCTTTCTTTCTTTAATAATTTATCTGTTTATCTCTACTTTTGAGATGAAATAGCATCTGATCTAATTTTTTTATTGATATAAAGAGTGACATGTTACGGAGTTTAACATATACTAATAAGACTAATATGATTTCAAAAGAAACTTAAATGACATGTTAATAAAAGAAACATACAAACATATATATATATATATATATATATATATGGTTCTGCATAGCTATGGTTACAGATTCTCTCTCCACCTCTTTATGTTCCTCAGCTCAATTTAAAAAAAAAAAAAAAAAAAAAAGAGTGAAGAAACTCGATTAATTTGACTAATAGTCCACATAGCTAAACATAGGGCATTAATATTGTTACAGGAATTTCTTTTGGCCACAATAAATGTATAATTTCAATCTGATATTGTGTCTAGTCCTACAGTGAAATAAATATTCCTTTTATCTTCATGTAAAAGTAGCTGCCTTTTCTAGCGTTTGTTAATGATTTCTCCATTTCTTTTTATCCATTTAGCATATTTTTGTCTATTTCCCATTTTCTCAGGAGCTGAGGAACAAGCCATTCTTACAGCTATTCAATGCAGGTACACGTTAAAATGAATTTTAGCTATCTAAAGCAACTTGAATCCTAATCATTTACTGCAGTTCAAGTAAACGCTGTATTATGGATTTTTACACCGCTACACTTTGGCCTTTGAAGAGAACTTTAAATCAACCAGACAACATCACTGTTGCATCTGTAGTCTGCGGCCCGTGTAATTGATCAGTGGTTGTGCTCTAAAAAAAACGAAAGTTCGAAAGTTAAGTGTAAAAATCAACAATATAGATTGAACCTTGAGTTTTGAGTCACTTAAAATGGCGAAAATGTACTTCTCCTCTGTCCCCGGTTTGAGTAACTGTGAGCTTGGCTCGCCCGTCAGGATTTGTTTCCAATCCTGTCTACTGCAGTTAGGACACCTGACTGCTAACATGCAATCGGTCTTTCCTTTTAGGACGTGGACTTTTGACAATTTTGTGCCATAACCACAAGTTTGGGGCCAAATGTGCAGCTTGAATGTTTGAAGAAACCTGAAACCTGCAGAGCGCATACAGTGACAGGTTTTCTGTGAAGTACTGCAGGATCATCTTTTGTCCAGCTCTTCAACTATAGAAACAAATACCTGCTTGATCACGGATTTCAGATTTTCATGCAAAGGAAGACGGAAGGACATGTTGCACACACATTCATATTTTAGATGGGGGCTTTTTTTTTTTATATGTACACAAAAATATCTCTGAGGAGGATTTTAAATAATCACTTGAATTACATGAATACATCCATGTGGAGCACTGAGGAAAAAAAGCGTGTATTCTTGCACATTTGAGTAACATGCAGGCTTTTTTCAGTAAAGTACTTAAGTAAATGCTTTGCGACTTCCCACCTCTGATAATGTCAACACTTCTCACTTTTAATCCGAAACCTGTAGCAGTTTGGCAGCTGTAGGTATGAAGCCTCAACAGCTCAAAAGACTTGGGCGTATTTTCTTTTACTCATACTGTGAAACAGAGATGCTGCTATACCTAAACTGCTTCAAAGTGACCTTTACCACAGAGGAAAAGATTAAAGTAAATTAAATAACAACTACCAAAATATAACTTGTTAGAGGAAATGTAGCAGGTCATAAATAGATTAATCTGGCCTAACCACCTAACCCCAGTGTGAATGTGCAGGCCCCACAGAAAGGGCTAAACATTACCCTGCTGAAAGGCCGGCCTGTGAATATGGAGAAGTGTCATTAGAGAACACACACCTTTCCTTGGTGGGGTCGGAGCTATTTAGGGGATATATGAGCTTGATGATGGTGCCGTCTTTATCTTGAAGGATGCCACTCTCCGTCGTGTAGTACTCCACCAGCTCAGACAGGGTGGCAAACTTCTCTCCTCCGTAGAGGTCATAGTAGTCTCCTGTGTTTTGGATGCGGATGTGGGTCACCAACTCACCCACCCTGGCGGAGAAAAAAAAGTCAAGACGTGACAACAGGGTTAGGCTTTTTCCTGACATGAAATATACTGACGAGGTATGAAAGCTTTAATAGCACGATAGAAGAAAGTAACAATATGTACGTATGAATAGATAATCGAAGCCTTTTGAGTATGGGCCATAAGTGTTTACTTGGTGCATATATTTGTCCGTGACGTGTGAATTCAGCATTTTTCACCTCGGCCTTCTTTGGAGGCCAAGTTTAAAAAGAGCAAAGAAGAAGACCATAGACCAGGTTAAAAAAAAAGCAAAAACAGATAAAATCACATTCTTTCCTGTGAGCTTGTTTTTTATCTTTTTGTTACTATTTTTCTTTAAATAAGTTACACATACTAGTGCTTACTGTGACAGTTAGCACTGTCTAAGGAGTATTTTTATTATTAGCTGCCTCAGTAATAAAGGTTTTTTTATTCTTTTTCTTATTTGATTTTCTTGTACGCATCATTTGTGGAAACCTTTCTTAAGAGGAATCACTTAAAAAATCTCTTTTAACTTTAGGGAATCACAGCCCATATTTGAGTTTGGGGTGCTGTGATGTGACAGTATCTTTTCTATTAAGCTGGAAGGCTTCAGTCAATCAGATATGTGCTTGTACACTATTCACACCGTCAGAGGGAACGCAGTTTTAAATTAACCATGCATACATAGCAGTTTTACACACGCACTTCCACATACAAACAGCAGGAACAACAGATCAGAACAACAAGCCTGCAATTAGTGAATGGCCCACTACCTCCTGCAGCAACTGCCAGACAAAGACAAGAAAGAGCTTTTGATTTCTACAATAACAACAAGAGGGCAGATAAAATATAAACTGCTACCGCTTGTTTTTGCATTTGATTCTAATATCTTATCTCTTAAAACTACAGATTCCCCCGCTGTCAGCCATCGTATTTCAGATCACTTCCCTTCAAGCATTCTGGATTCTGAAACTGGCCCACATGGCTGCTGCCTTTCTACAACATTTATGACCTGCTTATTAGAAAAGGCCTCTTATTAACTGATGTAGTAACTACACAACAACAAATATATAACAAAAATATATAACATAGGTGAATCAGTGTACGTGCAGAGCATTAAATGAGAATTTTATACCCCTTAGATGAATAGGCTGCGGCACTGAAGGAATAAAACTTGATCTTAAAATCAATTACGCCTCATTACAACATCAGTTGAGCCAAAGAGCAAAGGTCTCAGGATGTTAAATCGGCAGCTATCAGATTGATCTGTAGTTTAATCACTCAGTGATGCTGTACTTGTTGAGCTTTTGAATTTCTGTCTTTTAAAAACATAAAACTAAATTTAGATCCAATCAAATGGAACAGCATTTTTTTTTCTAAGTATCATTTTGCGCATCACAATTCAAAGCTGTTTTTATCGTGTCCATCTAGTGCAGCAGAAAACTTTGTTTCCATCTACTCGGAGTAGTCACAAGTTCAGCACATCTCTTCAGTTTTGTAATAAACACTGACATTTAAAGTCTGCAGAAGAATTTAGGAAGTTAATAAAAAAAAGCCTTTGTTGAGCCGAACCATCTATGTGGGCGTAGAAAGAGCAGCTTTGAGTTAAAGAAGAAGAATAAAAAAGAAGATATTCTCTGGTGCTTTAAAAAAGCTTCTATTATTACCTGACAGACAGCGAGAAATCGCCAACATTTTTCTTGCTGGGTCGAGCCAAAAAGCTGCCGTCAATGCCCCGTACCTTCAGGATGTCCTCGGCCTGCAGGCCTGTGATGTCTCTGTGGAACCACCTGCATCAGCACACATATATTAAAAATACACACAAAGTTAGTATAAATAGCATGGCTAGATTATCAACATAGACATTTAAATAGACTAACTTCCACACACGCACACTGAGATGTAAGAGCACATATTCAGCTCAGAAACACTGCGAGTTGAGCATCACTTGACAGACAAACTATCATTCCACAAACAAATTCAGTTTTGGATCTGAAATAAAATTACCACGGAAGGAAAGGCAGATTTCATTAGTCTACAAGATGAACGCGAATGAAATGACACGTAAAATGTTTTTATGATCGGATCCATTCAGCTACTGCTGGTTGTGTTCAAACTGTGAAAAGTTTTTTTCACGTCTTCTCTTATTTGAGGCATTGGGTACCCTCTAACAAGAATCTCTCACTATTTTTTGATGTTTTTACACTGTAAATGAATTAATCAGCACCCTCGCTGATACAGAATCGAATCATCATCACTCGGTTTCATACGGTTTTTATTCTTCATAAAATAAAGTGTGCAGCCTGTATTGTTTACACTGCTTATTCTGCAGCAGAGACTTTTGATTATAAACTACTGTAATTATGCATGCTGTGTTAACACCTCTATAAAACAATTTATCACTGATTCAATTAAGGCACAACGCCATCTTAGCAGAAATGCAGATGTTAGGCCGTACGCAACAAAAGCCCAAAAATCCCGAAAAGGTTTTCAGCAACACCATGAAGTCACTAAACGTAATGCACTAAAACTATTTAGTCAGTAGAACAAATGCCATCCAAGACTTTAAATCGTGGCGGTTCATGTCGAAAGGAGCCCGACACCGAAGAACTTGAATGTTAACAAACGAGGGTGCAGATGTCTTACTCAACTCCTGAACGTAAATGTAATTTATGACACATTTTCTTTTCTTGAACAGACACTGTTGAGCACACAAGGCATCACAAATCACATGACAGAAGAACAGTCGACAGCTGGCGATAGACAGAGAAGGAGGAATGGAAACAGAGAAGTTGTCATTACGCCTTGCGCACAACACAAAGAACTCCACCAGAGATGATAAATGGAGAATTGTAGTGTCCAGCAGAGGCTTGACTCACCGAACCATGTTGTCTCCTGTTTTTTTAATCTGGGACCAAAGAGAAGACGACTGATCGGTGAAGAGTCACTTGTACCTGTGCCACATGTGCAGACTCAAAAGCATAAGTTTTTTTGGATCGCTCGTCTTGTGAAAGACAGAAAACAGTCTCTTCGTCACTACTTCCTCACTTTAAGCTTGCTTAAACTGCAGATAAGTCACTGTCATTATCATACATTTGCTCTTCGACACACTAAGTCAAACACAGACATCTTCCCATCTAATATCAAAACTATGATTTCTATCTCTCTACATCAAAGCACAAAAACAAAAACTACCATCAACCCGCACAACATTTCTTTCTGACACTCTTCCCCTCCACTCATTCATCTTCCTACCGAGCCCCTCTTCGTCCCTGTACAAAAGCAGGTAAACACTTACTCTTCTCAGCTGCTCTTGAAAACAACTGACACTCAGCAGGATGTTCACCCTGTATTCGTTGGTCTCTCCTCCGTTTCGTCCTCTCTCTCGCTCTCCTCTTCCTTCCTTTTTACGTCTCCTTTCACAAAATAGTGAAAGCAAGACAGGAACAAAAATAGCTGACAGGCCGGAATTCCTCCAGCAGACAGAGATGTCGCCTCTGTTTTTTTTTGTTTTTTTAATGACGACCACAACAAAAACTCTTATCGGAGAGCAGGGAAGATTTCAACTCCATCACTTTGATGTCCCGTGCAGATCTGAACACAAACAGCAGCAGTGGTGGCTCAAGCGGCTCCATTCATTGGTGAATCACAAGAGACCAGCGATTCCATTGTGGTGACAGGAATAAAACATCCAAAACGTACACAGTCTGAGGTTTTTTTTGTCTTTGTGAGCAAGCCTCTAAATTGCCACGCAGAAAGTATTTGCAAAGCTTTTCCCCTCTGCCTGCCCACCTGTCTGCTACGCTTATCTGTTCTCTACTTCCAGGTGTGTACGAGTGCGTGCATGAAGCACACATCAGAGTCAAAGAGCACTTCCTCATTTGCTCGACCCCCCCCCCCTCTGCATTTGTGAATCCGTGTGTGTGTGCTGGTTTCAGCTGGTAAAACATTTGCAACAGTGAGCTATTCTTATCAATATACTGCTGCCTAATACCCAAGCAATACTATCTGCAAACACGAGGAGCATTTAGATGCATTTAAGAGATATTTTCCCTCATAATGCCAGAAGAACACACAGACATCTGCACCATAACTATGGTTTAGCTTCACTGCAAACACAAGCCGCTCCACAAATTGTCTCAGACACACAAACAAAGAGCTGCAAGAGTTATATGCGCTTTCACATAAAGTCCTCTTGCAAAGCCAGTGAACAGCCAACTGTGATGATATTAGTGTGAAATCTAAAATGTTGGTTTAAGTCTGGCGGGAAACATTTAAGTAAAGCGGAGAAAACTACAACATACAGCACGCTGTAGCCTTATCCTGCCCCCTGCACACACACGCAGCCTGCAGGTGTCGTCGTGGTTAACGCCAGCTACTGCAGCTCTGCAGTTTGCATTACTTTCCTCACACATTGTCGTGTTTAGCAGTTAGAGCTGGTTTGACTTCTCTTCCCCTTTGACAAGGCAGAGCCTTACATCTCAGGCTGTGAGACAAATGCAAAAATTCGACAAACATACTGTTTGGGTCGTTTTTTTTTCTGTTGCTCTCACAGGTCACAGATTTGGTCAAAGTGCTTCACTGCATCAGTGTGATGCAATCCATTAAACTGTGACTGTTTACATTTTTATTGCATGTGCAGTTCTGTTTCTTTAGAAAATATTTAAGCTCTAAAATGTTCAGTGGCTGAAAGTAAATGAGTTCATTCACTCAATCACTGTTCTTAAGTTGTTAAATATTTCTAATTCCTCCTATTTTACACTTTAAAAGAAATACTTTCAGCCCCACAAAATTGACTTAAAAAGCTTTAGTTACTGTTACAGTGAATATTTTAAAGAATGGACAATTTAACACATACAGTCAGTCCTTCAACCTTACCAGACGCTTTAAAAAGTCAGTTTTCAGTTGTTTCATTTGGTTATTCAGAGGCTCTGTTGTGAGGGTGGGAACATTATGAAGGCCGATGGGAAAATGATTTCAGCAATATAAATTTACTTTCTGGTGTTAGCTGAAATTGTTGCTTGGAGGAGTCTGTCTGACCTTGTTGTGTTCAGATGTTTAGATGGCGTTTAGCTGCACTGATGTCATATAATGTATCGGATTGCAGCTGTGCTGGGGACACTGGGATGCTTTGTCTATTTCACACAAGGATATTCGTGGAATGCTTGCCTCGGTACATTAAGTTTGTGATCTGCCCATTCTTTGAAGCTTCCTGCCATGTTGAACATTTGTAGAATAAAGGAACTTAGACTAAGTGCTGGCTTACTGATTTATCACATATAACTAACAGGTCCACAGCTCTCATTTGTCATTGGCTGAGCCAAACGGCAGCAGTTGCTGAGGCTCAGTCCCTCCATATCCTGATTGGTTCAGAACAGAAAGGTTGAAGCGTAGCTTTATTTGTTACATCAGATACTTTCTCCACCAGCATAGGATTTTCTTTTCTTTTGATCCCCCTTGGGGAAGGATAGAGGTGGATAAGATTTTACCGGAGGGGGCGTCCATATGATATAAGTACAACTTTCTAAATAAAGAATTCAAAACTTCTCTATCATTGAATAAGCCATACTGAAATTACAGATCATTCTGATTAAAAAGACACTAATGGCACAACTACAGTCAGTCAGTCGCCCCAAACATTGCCCCAGGTGTTAAAGAGTTAATAACTCCACCAAATGCAAATTTTTTTTCCTCCGAGCTATTGCATTATTTCCTCTTGATGAATGATCAAATGATCGAACACCTCATCAAAAATAAAAGAATACAAAAACAATAATAAAAACATTTGTGAATGAGGGCTTTGTTTTTGCTGCTTTACCCACCCATTAATCATCTGATGAGCCCTCAGGGTTATCTGTACATAATACTGGTTATAAAGTAGATTAAAAGCCTCAAGCAGCTACAATAGTAAAATGTCGCTTACACATGGATGCTTTAGTATCAAAAATGTGAGATTACATTATACCTAAGGATTATACCTGACAGTGTATATTCTTTCCTTTTGTTTAGGTTTTTTTTCGTGCTGGACTTGGACAATGGACTACCTTTATGTAATGCTACCTTAGATAAGGGCTTTTATACAAAGCGACTTACTAATGAGCGACACCTTGGGGCAATGTGGGGTTCAGTATCTTGCTCGAGGACACTGTAAACCTGCAAGCGGGGAAAGTTGGGAGTTAAACCAACAACTTTTACATCCTGAGCTTCAGTCACCAGCCTGTTACAGTATTCTATTGATACTTTTGCTTCAGTAAAGAATCTGAGTGCTTCCTCCATGGCTGTTAACATCAATGTAATGCTAAAGCTGAAACAATTAGTCACTTATAGATTTAGTCATTTTCTCAGTTTGGTCTCTTTCTACACAACAATATATAACAATTTGTTAATGTGACCAACCAGGCAAGAACATTTTTTATTATTGTATGGCCATTTTTGAAATATAATAACATAACCAATACGAAACATGAACTACATGAGTTAACAAGAATTTAGTGAAAAAAAATCTACAATTCTAGGAAATTGTTCAAGATCATCTTTATCTGAACCTGTGGATTTGCTTCCACGTTGCGTATTCCTCAGCTCACGGTACAATTTTTTAAACATGTTTCACACATCTTTCACTGAAGATTAACAGTCTGGAAGAAGAAATGAACAAAAGAAAGAAGAAAGATGCAAAAGAAAAGGAATAAAGCAGATAAGACGGTATCATTGGAAAGAGGCAGAGGTACATCAAAGCATATGAAATGAACACAAGATTAAGGGGAAAAAAAAATCTACTCACCCCCAAGACATTGTGTGGACTCTTCTCAGCTCTTTGGATTATTGGGAATGGTAAATCCAGTCTCCTGTGTTGTCATTCAATCACAATCAAACTCACAGAAACAAACAGATTACATTACAAACAGCTAAAAGCTTTTCTTAGTCTACATTTCTTTCTACTTACTGTCTGCACAATCTTGAAACCCAGCCCGGCTTATGCTTAGCCTCAGTCTCTTTTAAGATAAGATATCAAGACTTAGCCCACTCCGTCTTCCCGCCCTGTAATTTACTCTAATTTTTCTTAATCACGTACTATCTATAGGAGAAAATGTGCCAGTTCCTGTCTCCTTCTTCCCTTGTCCTTCCTCTCGTGACCTGTTCCACAAACAGTGGCTCTCCTGCCGTCACCTCTCATTTGCTTCCATGTAAATCCAACCTCATCTTTCAAGGCATGTATGCAAAGTTTGTCATGCTCTTTGTGCTTGACATTTGTTTTGTGTGAACATTTGCAGTTTCCAGAACTGTCATCAACATCCACCGAATGACTTAACTGGGCAGCAAATTAGAAATAAACTTGACAAAAAAAAAATTGAAGAGTTTTTCAAACCAGTTAATCAGTTTGTGAACTTTTCAGCCATGTGCTTTTGACTCCTTTTGAAGCACGCCAACTTCTGTTATGCACATTCCCGGGCCTGAAACTGCCCCGAGGCGCATGGAGGCTGAGATACCGTAGGTTCCCGAGTTTGGCTTCCAGCTCTGCACCACACAGTTTTGCTTTGCTGTCGCTTCACACTTCTGTGGGCTGATAGCGTCTTTATGGCCTCTTCAACATGACAAAAAAAGCTTTGTGTTTGCAGCACTCGCACAGAGATTTGCTTTTATGGCAGCTGTTCCATCCCACAACTATCTATCCCTACAGGATAACCAAATGGCAAAAACATTCGCCAAATTCTCTATTGTTACTTTAAGCAATGGGTTTAGTCGTGAGCTATGGCCATCGTGGTGACAGATGTCAAGGCAGTTGAACATCTTTGGACAGTTTTCTTTGAACCATTCTCTAAGGCCATCATTAAAACAATGATGGTGTTCATCAGAGTCCGTGCACAGGACCAATAAATAGATGTTGTAGTTTTTTGAGATATTTCCCTAAAAACACAAAAATCTTAAACAAACAAAATAAGGAAGATTGAGAAACTGTTCACTTTTTTTATTGTAGTCAATAAAAACAGCAACAATAAAAACAATGAGGTGTTAACAATAACGATAATATTCAATCATGTAAAACAACAGAACAATGGACAGTAAGAAATTAAATAAACTTAAGATTGCCATAATTCTCAAAACCAGACCTAAAAGCTGTGGAGCTATTTAAGTTTTCTATTTCGGGAACCTTCCCGGGAGCAAATCTGTGGTGCAGTTGGGAATGTCAAGGCGCTGGTTTGGGTGTGTGCACAAAGAGCTGATCCCAGATCAGGTCACCTGACAGGGCGATGAGGAGTACGGACACAGATCTGACTGACCGATGCAAAAGTGACCTTAACAGTCTACCAGTGGCAGGGCATTCTGCAGTAGAGATGCACATCACTATGCCCAATCTAATATACACATACATACAGGAAACACACACACATTCGCTCAACACACACTTACAGGTGAGGACATTATAGTTAAATGACTTCTAACAAAACCTTTGTAATTTCACAAGTTCCTAAAGGAGAAAATAAGCACGAAAAAATCCCTTGAATTCTTTGATAACCCAAAAGTCACTACAAAGCACCCAGTTTACTCCAAGCATGCTGCTTTTGCCCCGATCTGTCTTCCCGTGCTTCATGATATATGTTACACACACACACATTTGACCCTGCTGTCAGGACAGGTCACAGGAGTTGCCTGCAGTTCAGTGCTCAGGACAGAAGAGTTGAATCTGATCCCAGGAGGAGGAGAAACGCTTGGATTTAGTCACAGAGAGGAGAGATTCTTCCATTTACTCCCATCAATCATCTTCAGTTCTGTATTTTTAAAAACAAAGTTCAGCGGAGCAGCTGATGCTCTTCTGAGTCCGGAGATGAGTCATCGACGCAGAGCGAAAAGGACTAACCTGACTTTGCTGTACACGGTGGTTGAGGGGGAGGACGTCTGCTACATGGCGGTGAGGTGAGAGCGACTAGCCTCAGTCAGTGTGCGTAAAATGTGGGAGGTGATTGGTCAGCGTGGCACCTGCATCTGCTGTGAGGTCTGCGACTGGTTCTGAGCCGTGCCATCGGGGCCCCTGCTGGCCAAACGGCTGAGGATGTTCCTCTCAGACATCTGCAGCCGCACGGCCACGGGGGGTATCCTGGCGATGGTGGCCGGGAGACGAGTGACGTCGGCCTTCATGTCGCTCAGCAGTTCCTCGAGCTGTTTGAGAACTGGAAACACAACACAGTGAGAATCTTAACAAAGGACCGTTTGAGCTTATTGGTCAAACTTTAATTCCATGTGCTCACAAACGTTACGTTGCTGACATAATCTGGAGAAATTTATAAGTACAGTGTGGATCAGAGGGGCGAGTAAAGTGTACAGATCAGGTTTGAAGCACGTACTGTGTCACAAACTTTCCGGCATTTTAACATCCTAATATCATTAAGCCTATTTCTGTTAAATGCCTTTTTTAAAGTTCCCTTTTTAACATTTTTATTAAACCTGAGGCAGCCTTCCCATCATCATTCCTCTTCTTGATCTAATCTCACCAGTGAAAACAGAGAAGTTGCTGTTTTTTTCTGCCCACATTTCATCACAAAGAGACCATTGTGACAACAGACACACCCTAATATTTATATGCAACAGTTACATAACACCTCTCTGTGTCATACACTGCTCTAAATGACAACTTAGGATTTCAGATTGTCACTGACACAAACAAACCATTAGAAGAGGTCATTTTAGACCCTGGGAATTGAGTTATGGGTTAACATGATTCTTTACTATAGTTTGACATTTAAAGGGATAAAAATCAATTGTTATTAATGAAAATAATCAATTCTAACCTGAAACCAAACCTTGTGTTGTGCAAGCTGGCATCCCCACAACCCCACCAGTGGTGAAAAGGGAGGTTGCAGTGTTTATTCACTGAACTGTATCTTGCTCAAACATGGCAGAAAGTCTACTTTTAAAGTAATGTCTGATTTTTGCAGCTGGCAACATTAGCAGCCCAAATTAGAAATATTTGCATCTACACAGCTGCCCCCCAATTCCTGTTACAATACAGTTTTTCTACTATTACTAAAGGCCCAGGCTGATCATGATGCAATGATCACCACCTCTCCTCTACAAAATAAATAAAGAAGTTTATAAAATGAAAATCGCTGCTGGAATTAAATAAATAATTAATTCATGGAATAAATAAAAAAATCAATACAATATAAAGGAAAATAACACACATATAAATAAGACAAAGAAAGAAATTAAATATATTCCAACAACATAAACATTTTGATATACATCTATTTATTTAGCCATTCATGTATTTTTGTATTTATTTCATATTATTATGGCAGTTCCTGTCCTTCACACCTTACTGCAGGTGATTCTGGCTCTGCATGATTCTCCTCTCAACTGTCTTGTTCAAAGGAGTCATCAGGCTCCTCTACATGTTTAGTGATGACTTCTTTAGTAATAGTTCAACTAATCTCAGTCATGGCCACAAATAGATACAAATAAATACATTTATAACTTATAAATAAGTTATACTTATTTACAGGGTAGTGTGTGCACACAACCTTTATCTCAGCTGTATGTTGCGGTTACTTGTTACTATTTGAACTCCTTTCAGGTTAAAAGAAATAAATCAAAACAAATACAAATACAAATGCACACACAAGTATCATGAATGAAAATGGATCCAAGTGACCCTGTGCAAGCTCTGACACATGCACCCCAAGAAGGTTCAAATCCACCCTTAAGACACGGCAGAAAGTCATGATTCAGGATTAATTTGTAACATTGAGGCGAGCTTCACAGTTTCCAGAATTAAGTAAAACCATGTGCTGTATATTTATCAAATGGTCCCTTTATTTTCTTTCTCTTAATAACACCCGTAGAGGCTCCAGTACTTTTAATGCAAAGTACATGAGAACCCTTTCTGTGCTCTTTTGATCTTGCACATGTTTTACCTTTATGAAGCACTGCATTGGCAGGCTTGTTTCCAGACATGGACTCCTTGCTGAGGTGCTGATGGGACTCGGCGAGACACTCTACCTCACTGAAGCGAGTGTTGAGGGCCATGGAAGGATGAGCTGGGTCCTCTGTCATGTTCAGGTAGGCTGCCCTGCGCAGCTGCTCCTCGATCACTAACGCCTGCTCCAGTAACTGTGAGGACAACCGACAGACCACGAATAACCACTGAGGCATGACCAAAAAAATATACACACACAAATAATTGGGTGATATTTAGATGTTCATTTCACCTTGAACCTGCGGGCCAGAAACTTGTTCTTGATCTCCAGGAAGTTTCCTCTGCTCATCTCCCCTTTGAAGGGCTCATTGATGATAGCAAACCTCACATCGTTCTGCACATCCTGCCATCGAGCGTAGCCATGTCTTAGAGACACCATCGTTAAGAACAACAGCACCGCTGCCTCTGGTCATTCATTCAGTGACGGATATGATTTCTCCAAGTGACCTGATGCTCGACAACTTGCTGATTCACTTTAACAAAAGCTGCCGGCATCAGCTTACATAAAGGGTTAAAAATGAAATGCTTTGTCTATCATCTGTTGTTCACCACAGCTTACTGACTGCAGAACTGCACGGGGTGAGTATTTCACTGGTTATGAATATGAATGTGAAAAATTATTTCTGTGGTTATCTGTTGTGACACCTGTGTTAGTAAACTCTACTAAGGTGTTGATTCGTGCATTTTTGTCCCTTTTCTCAAGACTCTTCTGCAAAGTCATACATTCTACATGTACTGACCTTTAAAAGACTGAACAAACAACAGCAACGCCCCCTTTAACGATTTGATTTGAAGGATACTGTATGATTCCAGCCAATAGCCAGTAGTCATGGCGACGGTGCCAAATTTCGAAAGTCTTCTTTGTGACGGTTGCGGCCCTCTCTTCGTTCTGCCACAGTGAGTGAAGCTCTGGTGAAGGGGATAGAAAGGTCAAAGGAGGCAGAAATGAAAGAGAAAAAGAGAAGAGAAAGGAGAGCATATCCACCTGTGAATCCCCCGTCAGCAATGTTGAACATGAACCTCTGCTTGGTGGCTTTCTTCTTCTCTTCGCTGATATTAACCACCGGTGCAGCTGTTCCTCCTTCTTTGGCATTCTCTCCATTCTGCAATTTGCCTAACTCTTCTGTTTTCACGCCGTCCTTTTCCTCTTTTTGCTCTGCAGAAAAAATGAGAAGAACTTCACTAACACACAACGACGATTTCAATTCTCACAGGTAAGCGCTGCATTTCTTTCTTCATAATTTGAATATTATGAGCTGATGTTAAAAAAAAAGTCAGAAATGGCACCTTCATAACACTACAGTATTAAGTCTTTGTGTATATAAACAAAACCTTTTTTCTCCTCTGTAGGTGACGTCGTGTCCATCTTCTCATCTTTGCTTTCTTCAGCTGAAAGAGAAGCTTGGTTAGAGTCTAAAATGGTAGGAGAAGAAATTGCATAAGAATAACAAACACATAATTGTGTTACAACACTAGTTTTGTCTCAGTGGGTGGTTTTCTCGGACAGCATTTTGTGCCACTTATTAACTAATTAATCTGAGCCTCTGTACTTCTACTACCATATGCACCTCAAGTAATAGCAGTGATACATTTGGACAATCCGGCACCCAGTGGACAGCTCTTTAACCTCACTTAAACTAATGACGACTGTATCACAGAACATGATTATCTCTGTGCGCTGAATACGGAGCACACAGCGTCATTTGAATTTCCAGAACATTTCATTGTAAGAGGGAAAAACCCAAACAGTTCTAGGCTCAATGAATGGGGTGAAGTTATATTACATAAATCACAGCAGTTATTAAACAGAGACAGAAGTTTGGGGAGATGTTTTTCATTTGCTGCCTTAGGTCAGACCTTAACTGATGAGCTGTTCTGGCTCAACCACTTAAAGGCATTAAGTTCACATAACTTAGCAAATGAAGAACTGAGCTTAGTGAGAATTAAGTTTCTCTGAACTTGTCTAAGGAGAGACAAGTTATAAATTGTAAGATCAATTATTTTTAATCGTGCTATTTGTGTTACATGTTATTTACATTATGCATAGATTATTTTGAGGATATATTTGGTTTGTTATAACTATAAATCTATTTACGTGGAAGATTAAAGGTGTAAATAAAGTCAGTAACACAGGTTCAGAAGAACCACATATTTAAATGAAAAATAAGTCTTTCTTTAAAGTTTTATGAGACTTCTGGAGTTGTGAGCACACACAATTTTTAATGATTCGTGTAGACTAAGTGGCCTTGAATATTAGAGCTAGGTTTAAACAGTTATCATCCACCTCACCTTTAGGGTTTTCCTCCTCTGGATCCATTTTGCCCTCTGAACCTTCACCCTTATTGTTGGCAGAAGTGTCCTTCTCTCCCGCAGCTGAAGACTTTTCTTTCTCTTCTTTCTCTTCAGCCTCATTTTCCTTCCCTTCATCTCTTTCATCCTTTTGTTTCCCCTCCTTCTCTGCAGCAGGGTCTTCTTTCTTTTCCAGAACAGGCGATTTTTCAGACTCATCTGGGATTTCAATTATCTGGGGGAGAGGTGGTCAGTTTTGAATTAGTAGAAAACTTGATTATTATTACAGTTACAGCACTGAACACAGCAATGGTTGATACGGTAATAAGCTGAATTTATGAACTAATATTACAAAGTGCTTCACATGGCTACAGATAAAAGTTAAATCAGGTAAAAACAACTTGAAACAAATCAATATAAAATGTAATGAAATTCGAAATCAATATAAGTTACCTCTGGATCATCAGCCTTCTTAGCTGCTTTGCCCTCCTCTCCCTCCTTCTTCAAGTCTTCTTTGTCCTCTGTCTTGGACAAATCTTCTGGGAAATCAGAGAAGAAGCCAATAGCAGATGTGCGAAGAGACTTCTATCTTTTCATTTGTGGTCATTAACATTAACACTTAAAACGTGTGTGTTGGGCAGTAATTAGATAATGCCGTTTTCTGAATACGTCCACAAGGTGGCGTGAGTCTGGATAAAGCTCTTTTCAGGGTTCGACAAAACTTGTTGTTTAACAACAATACTCCACCGGAGAACGCACAGAAAAATAGTTCCTGCTACCTGCTGGGTCATTTCAGAGCTACAACTTAGGTTAGCTGCATAAAGGCTGAACATAATTTTTCTGTTTGTTTGAGGTAAAAATTGAAGTGTTGAGGTTGGAGCTAAGAGGAAATTATACATGATGATACATATCCTTTGTTTACAGTTCATGTTCCTGAAATTCAGTCCAAAAACACTATTATTTCACTATTATGTATTGTAAGCTGCACTTGGAGAAGTAAGAACTCATGGGTAATTAATACAAAAATAATAACAATAATTAAATGAAATTGATGTGAAATGACGATTTGTTTACCTGGGACTGGAGTGTTGGGCTGTGTGTCTGCAGGGGTCCCACTGGAAGGAGTTTTTGGGTCTTCACCTGCTGCTAAAGCTGCAGCCCTTTTGTTCTCCTCCAGCTCTGCCATCCAAGGCATTGACCACTGACCATTTACGTGTTCAAACTCCTGGACCTGTGAATCAGTATCGCATGTAATCTCACAATCTGCGCTTAAACGTCTGAACACTTTAAACGCCACAGAGGACCACATAAGGTAATTGTACATTTAGATCCACCAACCTTTTTCCTTATGAGTGACATCACACCGATGCGAGTCAACACGTGCTGCCTTGACAAACCCTCGCGTGGCACGCCATCTGCGAACGTCTCAGCACCATCAGCTCCTGGCTCACAAAGGTGACGCATAAAGAGGGACACATATGCCCTGCAGACATGTGATGGAGAAGGTCAAAACATCGTTTAAAAAAAATAAATCTTGAAAGTTCCCAAAACTTTGAGCTGGAAATGGAATTAAAAAGCGACTGCTAAACTGGTAAAACACTATTTTGGGATGGAATGTGTTTGACGTGTTTTGATTATCATGTTAATTCATAAATATCAAATATCAAATATCAAAGTCTCCGATATAAGCAACAAAGTATTTGAAGTTTTGTGACTGTAGGTGTAGCACTGACACAAGCTGAAAAACCCCAAACGGACTCACTTGAATTCTTTCTCCGATTTTCCTCGTAGGTCCCTGACCAGCCACTGGTTGGTGAAAGCATCCTGGGGCGGCATCCCATAACGCATGACTGCGTTCAGGAAAGCCTTCCTCTGCCGCGCGTTGAAGCCCAACACCTGACGGGTCAGTTACAAAAGGTCAAACACACAAGTTAAAGCAAAGACAAACTAAGCGCTTATTTTTCAATGACTTATTCCAGCTTTCCACTGATGGGTCCCAAAAAGAAAAGAGAAGGGACCAGAAGAGATGGGAGAGAAGAAAAGCTTCGAACAGGACTTACCTCAATGTTCCCACCGACCCTGGCCAGCAGTGGAGGCAGAGGTTTGTCCCTGTCATTCCTCAGCCCCTTGCGGTTTGGTCTGCGGGCATTAGCTACGAGGAAGGAAACAAATTATGCTCATCTCAAATGAAGCATTTATTCCAAGCATCACAATCGGCTCTCTGAAACCACGAAACTGATGATTAAAAAAATGTGACTGAGGATGAAGATGTGTGATGGCGTGTGCTTATTGTCCTACAATTTCTCCGTGAGGATGTTCGACTTACGGCTCATCGCTGATCCTGCTGAAGCTTTCCCTCTTCAAGAATTCTCTCCTCACTTTTACATTTATGATGCTTTCAGAGCGATTACAGCCAAAAGCAGTGCAGAGGTATATTTTTAATTTAATAGAACTGAGGTAACATGGCCATAATTGAATCAAACAAAAAGAAAAACAATCAGTACAAAAATGAACGTGTGATTGCACTTTTTACAGGGAAATAAATAATGTGCAACATTTTTACCAACCGATAAAAATCTACAAAATACGTTACAAAATAAGTTAACGAGTTTATCGGGAACAATTTTGAACGCGTTGCTAACAGAAACTTATTTAACAGTTAATATAAACACATGTTCAGCTGACCGTTAAAACACTGATTTTATTTTTATTTTTCTTCTCCCTTTTTCTTTTTGCTTTCTCTTCCTTCCTGTCTTTTCTTGCCTCTCTATAATCAATGCAGATGATGCATTGACACTTGGTTTTTCGTACGTTGTTGTTGCAGTTGTCGATGAGGATATCATAGCTGTCGTCTGAATCTGAGTAAACATCTGCAGGAGTGGGTGGAAGGTTGTTAGTGAATGAGAGGAGAGATTCCTCAAAAGTCCTTATCAGTCTGATCAGGAATGGCAGCCTCAATACTAAGTCACTGAGATTAATTCTTCCACCCAAATCCATCTTTTAGGACCACCAGCTTGGACACTTAATCACCAAAGCACAAACACGCACAAACACCCCATCTCCAGGCGGGAGTTACCAACACACTGAGCCTCACCTTCAGTGCGTTCGTCAAAGTCCTCATCACCCTCCTCTGAGGCCACAGAATAGTCGGACTGGTTATCCGACTGATCTTCCTGCCAGTCTAAACAGAAGACAAGAGAAATGATGAAGCAGAAAACAATAACCTCTAAATGGTCAGAATCTAACTGATGGCTGCTATTATCAACATATTTTTCTACAACAAACACATACATCTTTTTTTGTCTGTTTTCAAATTTTACAACAACGAACAGTAGAAAAAAAATTACTTCACCAAATTTGGCAGTGTGCATATTAAACACTGGCATGGTGCAAAGAAAACACTCAGCTACAACAAATTAAATTTAAAAAAGTGATGGCTCTAATCGTGGACATTTTCATTATTTGAGGTGTCAAGTAAAAGCATGAAATCAATCGATTTAAATATTTAACGTAAATCTATGCATACATAAGCATGTCAGCATGGTATTTAATTTAATCCTGTTCCTTTCTGATGCCATTAGGCTTTGGTTTTAATGCATTTAACAGCTGTAACAGCAGCATACGTGACCTGGTTGCTGCCAATAGTTTTGGCAGCTAAACGTAAACAAAACCTTTAAAATGAACACGTAAACAAAATCAGCCGCCTTGCTCAATGATATTGTGGATATGCTGAAACACTGATATTACACTGATATCAAATAATAAATACTCATCAAGAAGCCTCATCTGCCGCTCAGCATACTTTTTGCATCATGTCCGGTGGCCTCTGCGCTCTAAACAGATGCCACTCTGGAACATTTCCAGCAGCGAGAACAAATATACAGAACATAATTGAAAATAAGTGAAACGTCCGCACAGTCTCCTGAAACCCCGTGTTCATGTGTGGAAACAGCTGAGGAGAAATATTAACTTTTCATGTCAGCTGTATTCTTGATGTTTCTTCTCTAAAGGCAGAAACACTTCATGTGATCGGTCACATGATCAATAATTATCCACAAAAGGTGTTTCCAATCACGCCTTATGAACGTCAACGTCTTTTTTTTTTTTTGAAAAAGGTAAAAACTACCTTGAGAGAACATAACTTTTTGCAACACTGAAGAAGATTCGTCAAATTCTGGCGATTACCACAATCTTTTGTGATGCAAATCTACAAAATTGAGCATTAATATACTAAATAAATTTGGGGAAAAATGGAATTATTAAACGAGTACACAGCTGTGTAAGGATATTCCTTTCGTAAATCTAATTATTTTCAGAAAAAAAAAGATAAGATCTTTTCATATTGCTGGTTTATTGGGGTTCGAATAAACTGGCCCAGGGGGAAAAAAACGAATATATATATATATATATATATATATATATATATATATATATATATATATATATAACATGTTTCCGCACAATAGGAGACAATATTAAAATAATACTTCATGCAAGGCTTATGTTGTCTCCAACATATGACATCAACACCACACAAGCACAAGTCCACCAACAGCACACACACACAAGAAGAGGTTGCATTATATATTGTTCTGTACCCTGTCTTATACCTCGGTCCTCCTGGGAACCGTCATTGTAGTTTACTGGCTTTCGAGTTCGTTTGCCTTTGCCCAGGTTGCGGGCAAGGTCTTCTTGTTGCTGTTCATAATGGTGCCTAAGCAGCTTCTCCCAGTAGTCAGGATCAACACTCTCCTCCTGTTTGATCACCTCCCTTTCCACTTCCTCCTCCTTAAAGAAAGAAGACAATTCATATCAAGACCTTTAGAGAGACCAGAGCTCCCGATTCACCTTTTTATTCTAAAGAAAACTGTCACAACAACAGAAAAAAAAGATACCGTAACAAACTGTCAAAAAGCTGATAAGAACAATTTAAACATCTGTACACAAAATCAAACTGTACCTCATCATCTTCATCTTTAACCACATACTGGGCCACTTTGAAAGAGCTGAGGTATTCGTTCATGCTCTGGAGCTCAGTGTCATCTGTCGCATCCTGGTTTCTGTCGAGCAAACGGTCAATAGCGTGGTCATCGTAGTGGATCACACTGCTGTCGTCCTCCTTGTTGTCCCCTGAAGCAAGATGAGCAGAAAGGAGAGCAAAGAAGTTGAACATTTAATTTACTCTGTGAAACAACTCTCATCAAATATGTGACTGACACAAAGTTCACGTCCAGAGAAATAGAATAATAATAATAATAATAATTCATTTTCCAGATCCAGTCCAACCCCTTAGCCCAACCTGAGCATTCTCCAAAGACAGAAATCTGGCTCATATCAAAAAGACGCCGAACTAAAATTGTCTCACCCTCTCCGAGTTCATCCTTGAAAAGTTCTTCAGTTCCAAACTTGAGGATGTCATCGAGTTCTTGCTTCGACATGGAACCAGTCTTCGAGCCGAGGCCGGGTCTCACGACGAGGTGAGTGAGCATCATCTTCTTCTTTGCAACCTGGAAGAGGGAAGAAAGTGAAAGACAAGCAAATAATGAGCATGTGATCACAAAATGCTGAAATATCTCACTCCAGTTTAATAAAAAGTGCTCCTTTTAACAGACCTGTGTGATCCTTTCCTCAACAGAGGCTTTGGTCACAAAGCGATAAATCATCACTTTCCTGTTCTGGCCAATACGATGAGCTCTGCTGAACGCCTGCAAATCAAGTCCCAAAAATTGTCAATTATCCAAATAAGCAAATATACTAACATGGTTATGAGCATACACCTGCGGTTGGCGTACCTGGATGTCATTGTGTGGGTTCCAATCGGAGTCATAGATAATAACAGTGTCAGCAGAGGCGAGGTTAATACCCAAACCCCCGGCTCGGGTAGAGAGCAGGAAAGCAAACTGCGGAGCACCGGGAGCTGTGAGGATGAAGAGCAGGTTCAAAATTAGACAAATAGTACCTTGGCTGTCCTGAGAGGCTAAGAAGACACACTGAGGACACACAGCTTACCATTAAAACGATCAATGGCCTCCTGTCTCAAGTTGCCGGTGACTCCGCCATCAATTCTTTCATATTTGTATCCCTCATTTTCCAGGAAATCCTCAAGCAGGTCGAGCATTTTGGTCATCTGGGAGAAAACCAAAACCCTGTGGCCCCCGTCCTTCAGCTTCCTCATCATCTTCTGCAGCAGCGTCAGCTTCCCTGAAGACTTGGTCAGGGACATGCCTTCATACATGCCATTTGGAAGTTTTGGTGCCTCCTGAAATTAGAAAAGAACTCTGTGTGAAATGTCTGTTTTGCACAGGTTTCAATGAGTGGGTATAATTTAATAATACAACATATCATTTTAAAATAACCTACGATGGCAGCAGCTGGAAAGAGGTAGGGGTGATTGCAGCATTTTTTGAGGTCCATAACAACATTGAGCAGAGAGACTTGGTTTCCACCACCACGAGTGTTCAGGGCATCAAAGTTGCGTGTTAGAATGAACTTGTAGTATTTCCTAAGTTACAAAACAAGAAAAACAAAATAAGAGAAAATAGGGCACAAGCTTAAGATATAAAAAAAAGTGCATCTACAAGAACAGAATTCAGACCTAACAGATTACAATATGCAAAAGTTTAATAGTGAAAAATGTTGCTCCCTTTTGAAGTTATGGCAGCACATTTTGCACATCACTAACTTCTGCAAGTATCACTTACTTCTGCATGGGGCTGAGCTCCACTCGAACAATGAGTTCTGTTTTTGAAGGCATGTGTTTGAACACATCGGCCTTCAGCCTCCTGAGCATGTGTGGTCCCAGCATGTCATGGAGCTTCTTGATCTGGTCCTCTTTAGCGATGTCCGCAAACTCCTCAAGAAAACCTTCGAGGTTGCTGCAAATAAATAAAAAGAATTCAAAATTCAGTCACTGTGGACGGCATGCAGGAGAAAACAGCCACATCTGCTGTGGCATTGTAACGTATGCTGCTACTGACTTAAATCTCTCTGGAGTCAAGAAGTTCAGCAAGTGGAAAAGCTCCTCCAGGTTGTTCTGAAGAGGAGTGCCGGTCAGCAGCAGCTTGTGTTGCAGCGGGTAGTTGTTCAACACTCGGAAGAACTAACAACAGGCAGAGAGAACGATCGCATTAAATCTTAAGATACTGGGCTCGATAATAATAACAATTACAATGAAACAGCAAGTAGTCTTTGTTACTACCTTGGACTGGTTGTTCTTGAGTCTGTGTGCCTCATCAACAATAAGACAGGCCCATTCGATGGAGCCCAGCACAGCCTGGTCGATGGTGATTAACTCGTAGGATGTCAGCAGAACGTGGAACTTCACTGGTGAGTCTTTCTGTAAAACGCAGAAAAAGAACAACTCCAGTTACACTTCTAAACAAAAAAAGACATGGAAACACCATTATTAGAACTGACAGCATTTTCTTTTTCATTTGCAATTAACTGTCCCAACTAAAACCGATTCTTAACAACTCTAACTTCCAAAGATCTTTAATAGATCCCATTTGCTTCGATCAATCACGTGTCTTGTTTTCTGCTTCCCTTCCTACCTTCATCTTGGAGGCCTTTTTCCCTCCTCTGATGGCATTTCCCTCAAAAGAGAATTCATTCTCTCTGATAACAGCTCTGCTGTCTTTGTCTCCAACATAAGTAACCACATACATGTCGGGCGCCCACATCTCAAACTCTCTCTCCCAGTTAATGATGGTGGACAGGGGAGCGCTGACCAGGAAAGGACCTTTGGAGTGACCCTGTGTACAATGGAAGACAAAATTAAATGTTTTTAGAAAGATGTGAAAGATTTACTATTTGAAACAATAATCAATTGAATTGAACAACTAGTTGTTTTGTCCTGCCTTTAGGATGGAGTTCCTAACTTAGAACTCATCCCCTTTATTGGACAAAGTTAGTGTGTGTCACATGTCTGAAACCCCAACCACCGATAGCGACGGATAGGCGAGGACAGACCGGACAACAGCATCAGTAAACGAAACTGCTCAAAATAATCTATTTATTTATAAAATGTTTCTGGTTTACAGAAGTTTGATTGTCGATACAACAAAAGGAATGTCATTATTATTAAACATACATATCTTACAACTTAAAATGACTTGTAACTGTAGTTTCTCACCTCCTTATACAATGAGTAGAGGAAGACAGCCGTCTGAACAGTTTTGCCTAAACCCATCTCATCAGCCAAGATCGTGTCAGTCGCCTGAGCCCAAGAAAACCTCAGCCAGTTCAACCCCTCCAGCTGGTAGGGATGCAAGGTCCCCCCAGTACTGTCCAGGTAGTCAGGCTGCCGATCAAACTTGATGGTGGGCTGGAAGGACGAAACCAAGTTAACATCAAATGCACATCCCTTACGCCCTTTTTCAGTTAACAAGCCATCGTTTCGTTATCGAGTAAATGCTTAATTTCGAGAAAACAAAAAAAAAACCTCACATCTACAACTGGATTAGCAGGTGGCCGCTCTGCCTTTTTGACTTTGACTGGCTTCTTGAGCTTCTTGCCAGGTCGGCCCTCCTCACCCACCATCAGCTCTCTAACAAAGAAAATCGACAACATAATTAACAAAGACATACGCAAGCAGCTCTCGCATCATTTGAGAAAAGAATCATTTAATCCATCCTGAACCAGTCCATACCTGTGATTCCAGTAAGTCTGCTTGTAGGTGTCGTACTCAGGAACGTCCATGTCTTCACTCTCCCAGGTTGACTGGTCGTACTGCAGATCTCTCCATTTGATTAAATAATGTACATTGTTCTTCTTATCGACACTAACATAAAAATGACACACAGGAGAAATGAGTTCATCATTAAACAGTATTACTGTATCTTTGGCCCCGTTTATTTAGTCATTTTGAAAATCTAAAATAACTGATAAAACATTTCAATAAGCGTAGAAATGTATATTAAAACCATGTAGAATGGATATATTTTTCATTGAAAGAGTGTTGAAAATACTTATTCAGTTTGGTGGTTTCACAATACAAATTAAAGACACTTTATTTTTTTATCTACTTTATGCTAAGTCCCTGACCTGTGGTTGAGGACGCGGTGGATCATCAGCCACTCCATCTTAACTCCATAGCGGTAGAACTCCTCCTCCATGTGGACAAAGAGAGGATCTTTGTTCTTCCTCTTGGTGCTCTTGTCATCATCCCCCTCACCTCCAAAGTCTACAGGCGGTGGTTCGTCCATGTCAGTTTTCCTCTGGTAGTTACGGAACATCACCTGGCAGTTTAGCTCCAACTGCGGAGGAGCAACGGCAGGGTTCCGGGTAAGTTTCTCGCAAACAAATTTTTGTCCCACATTTGAACAAGGACAGCAAGGAAAGAAAACATTCTCAGCAACAGGTGAAGAGACACTGTCACAGAGGGCAGTACCTGCAGCTCCTTCACCCAGGAGCAGTGCCAGTAGGACATATTGCACCATTTGACAAAGAACTCTCTTTCTCTGCGGCCCACCATCGGAGGGGGATCGGGAGCATCAGCAGGCAGGTCAGCGGGCCGAGGGACAGGCATGGGGGGTGGTGGATCCCCCCATCGCCATGTTAACACCTTCTGCACTTTGCCCTTCATCGGGGGACACTGTTAGAAAGTTGGAATGGAGAGGAAATAACTTAGGAAAGGGGGCTAATATATATATACATTTTAAATAAAACAGGCACTTATTAAACATTTTGCGGTGAGAAAAAAAAGGCACAGTGAAATCAGCGAAACAGAAACTGAAATGGTTTATCAAAAACAGCTGTAGGGTAACTTATCTACATAATGACAAAAGGCTTTTTATCTCCAGCTCAAGGTGAAAATATGCAAACCACGTGCACACCCACGTGAGCATGCGCTGACTGGGATGTGCCAGTGCACAGTGCTCACCTTGCAGCGGGGGCAGATCCATTCTCCGTTGGGGATCTCTGGGAGAGGAGGGTTGAGGCAGTGGATGTGGTAGGAGGAGGGGCAGGTGTCACAGCAAAGCAGCTCTCCGCCATCCTTACAGACACGGCAGAACTCAATGTGGTGATCGTCTTCCTCCTCCAGCCCGTCATCCCTCCTGTCATCATCCTCCTCCCCTTCGGCCTCGGACAGCTCATCTCTGGCCTCCCACTGGATTCCCTCCTTCTCCTGGTGGCAGAATCACAGACAGCAGGAGGAGGTGTGTGTATGTGGAGGAGGGGGGGGGGGCGGACAGGCAGGGAAGGTATGCGGAACGGAATGAAAGGAAAAAGGGAGGGGGGGGGAGATTCAAGAGCAAGGGGGAAAAAAAGGGGGTCGGAGCGTGCATTACAAACGCGTGCGTGTGGAGTCATAGGGGAGGGAGTAGGAGAGGGGGAAGAAGAGAAAATGGAGGATGGGGGTCAGATGTGTGGTGGGGAATAAAAGAGGATAGATGGGAACAGGAGCAAAGGGGGGGGGGGGGGGGGGTAGAGGACAAAGAGAAATAGAGAACACAAAAATTGGTTAAAATTACAACTAGCCACTAGTTTATTTCCCAACAATCTCTCCTATTCGTGTAACTTTTACACCCAAAAAAATGTTCAAGATGTGTAAGATCTTTTTCCTACTGTTCCATGCTTCTACAATCAAGCACATAAGTCACGGCGATCTTCTGCAAACAGCTCTGAGGAAAAGGTACTCACACAGTGCGGACAACTCCACTTGCCCTCAGGTGCCTTTTCCATGTCAGGATCCAGACAGACCATGTGATACGCCCTGGGGCAGGTGTCACACAAAATGATCTCCCCTCCCTGCTGGCACACCTCGCAGTAGTCCTGGTGGTCAGTCTCGTAGCCATCACCATCTTCAGTCTCCACTAAAAAGGAGGAGATTCGCAGAAAAGTAGGGGAAGAAATGAGTTTCAGGGAAATGACAAATAAGGGAAAACAGCCTTCCCTTTGACCATGACTGATCTTTCTTTGAAAAAGTAAAACCTCCTCAATTAGGTTGCTGTCAGTTATTCTACCCAGCATGGAAATTCAGACAGCAAAGCAGACTTTCTTGCCAACCTTTCTTCTTTTTCTTTGCACTCTTAGCCTTCTTCTTCGGTCGGTTGCTGCGGTTGGAGCCATCCGACACTGAAAAACTCCCATCGTCAAAGTCACTGTCGACATCCGGTTCATCTTCATCGCTCTAATCAAGTGGCAGGAGAAAAATCAGAGTCACCTTGTAACAAAGGTCATTATCAATATTCAGAACCCGCTGATTATATAAGGAAAAAATGTGAGTGATGAGCGTAATATCTTACAGAGGAGCGCTTTCTCTTGCTGTTGAGACCCCCCAGTTTTATCTTAAGTGGAGCCACCTTCTTGGGTTTCTGTTTAGGAGGAGGCTTTGGTGCAGGCTTTGACCTCTTCCGAGCATTCGGACCTGAGATGATACAGAAATAAAAATGCATCTTAAACATACTGCCAATCTTTTAAAAAATATATATCGAAATAAAATCTAGGTAATACTAAAATGGAGAATCAAGATTTCTTCCAGAATTCATCCGACTTTACCTTTTCCCTCTTTGGTCTTGGCCTTGCGGAGTGGAGGTGCTGGAGGTGCTGGAGGTGCTGGAGGTGCCGGAGCGACAGCAGGAGTAGGAGCACATGCAGGAGCGGTGGCAGAAGCAGTCTCTGCCCCTCCGTCAGTCCCTGAAACCACCATGTTCTCCACAGCTGCAGCCACAGTGGCAGCTGCCAGGGCTGCATTAGCAGTGGCGCAACCCTACAGTTAGACACAGTTAGACACAGTGAGAACTTCTACTGTCAATACGATAGAGAAGAACAAATGTCCGAGATTATGAGCCTTATTTGCAATACCTTTAATGGGTTATTTGTGCTGAATTCTCGCCACTTAGCCATCATTAAAGTCATCATCTTGGACACAGCAATTTTAGGGTTCTTCGCTGCAATTAAAGGCCTAAGGACACACAGTGAGGAAGCTTTACATACAGTCTCTCGTAATCTTACATCTGCACAGATCTTTACAGACAAATATATCAACATCTCATTCTAAATTTTTGTACTCACCTGACAAACTGGCTGAAGGCCTTGTAGTTTGTGAGGGAGCTGTAGTCTTCCTGAGTAAAGACATGGTCAATGTCTTTCATGCCCCAGGCCTCCAACAGCTGGGTGGAACTTTTAGGCTAAGATGGGAGTAGAAGGGTTCAAAAGAACAACCAAAGGAAGGTTAGAATTACACAGCAGCCCTAAAGTAGCAAACTGCATACAAGGCTGAATGAATGTTTACCTGGCAGTCATCCTCATCGTCGTCGTCATCTTCTGGTTCTGGATCTTTACGTTTGCTCTTTGAGCCTCCTTTCTCTCCTGCCCCACCTCCTTTCTTCTTGTCTTTGGCAGAGCTGGAGCGTTTCTTCTTTTTCCTCCCCGGGGCATAATCACTTCCTTCACTCTCTGAACGCACGTCTCCCTCATCTGCATCCCCCCCGGCTGCCTCCACTCCAATCATTTGCTCTGGGGAGCTGACTGGCAACTCCTGCATGATAAAGGACCACTTTGCTAATTACACAAAGACATGGGTGCTTACAAGGTTTTAGAAATTGGAAATTAAAAAGGCATCCTTTGGGTTTTGTCTCTTGTTAAGGTTATGCCGCTCTATTAGGCAGGGAACGAAGAGGCGCTGTATTAGGCCGTGTGATGCATGGTACCGTACCGGTCCACTCACACCGATTTCAGATGAAGCTGAAATGGCCACAAAATTTGGTAAACTGACACAGAAATTGTCTGATTTTAATAAGTCTGAATGGTTTTAAATGGATCCAATGCCTAAAAGTTATGAATTTGGTGCTCTCCCTGTTTTATATTACAAAATTAATTAGTTATTAGTTAGGTTTAGGGCCGTAAGAGAAGACGGGCACTTGCAAGGCATCGGGCTCTGAGAAATTACACATTTCCTGTTAATTTGACAAGAATATCAACATATGTAAAGAAAAAATGGTGGGTTAATTAAGGCATGGAAGTAGTTTAAAGTCATAATATTATGACCACCTGCCTAATATTGAGTAGGTCCTTCTTTAGCCACCAAAACCCACAGTTGCCATCAGATTGATATTCAGGGGAATTTGGAGGCTGGATGAACACCTCAGACTATCTGTTATATTCTTTGAGGACCTCCACAGCAGTTTTATGGGGCCTACTGCTGTCCTGCTGGGGGGAGGCTGCTGCTCCAAGGAAACACTGTGACTGGTCTGCAAAACTGTTCAGGTAAGTGGCAAGAGTCAACGTTACAGGATGCAGGTTTACCCAAAAGAACATCGTGTAGTAGCAAGATGAGCTGCGTTAACCGTTTACCTGTCAGTGTTCATAATGTTACGGCAGATCAGATTGTACCGATATATGTTAAAAAAAATAAAAATTTAAAAAGCCAAGAATCAATATAGAGAATCTCTAAAGGTTAGCATGCATTTCCACATTGGCAAGAAAGTTGACGAACAACTAGGGATAGGAATTGATAAGATTTTTACGATTCCAATTCCATTTTCTATTCTGCTTAACGATTCGGTTCTTTATCGGTTCCCTTATCGATTCTCATTTGGAGAAAAAGGACAACAAACCGGTCGATTAGCATCAACTTTGTTTAGTTTAGAAGTAACACGAGTCATGACCTTACAAACCCAACAACGGTGAGGTCCACATTGGTCTATCCTGGCCTGGGTAATTTAACTCTTCCCTGCTCTGGTGAAAGGAGAAGCTGGAGGTAGACGTGAACTGGGGGTAGTACCACCAGCCTCTGGCTCTGAGCCAGTCAGGCTCTGCCTCTCATGATTTCATCTAAATGTAATGCCTGAGAAGGCATTCATTTAACCTTAACCGTTACTAACAGCAGGTTTTACAATGAGGCAGATGGCGCTAACATGATAGGCAGTGTTTGTTAGTTAGTTAGTGACCTGCAGTGTTAGCCGAGGACATGCTAACGTTGCTGGGTTCAGATTCACCAACGTTAGTCCGGAGCAGATCGAAAACGTGACATTCATTCATAGTTATTGCATGTTGGTAGTATTTCCTCCCTTTGGTGAAATATTCACTTTGCAAGTTGCCCTGTTGTCGTCTTTTTTAGGGAAGTGTAACCAAACTTTCGAGCGTTTGTACCGCTTGGGCGCCATGTTTACTGTTGACTGCTGGCTGCACTGGACTCGCTACGCAACGTTGCGTGGTGACGTCATTCGCGCACACTGGAATCGATAAGGGAATCGTTTGCAAAAATCGCCAAATGATTCCAAAGAATTGAAACACTGGGAACCGGTTCTCAACAAGAACCGGTTTTCGATTCCCATCCCTACGAACAAGTGTACTTCCCCTGCAAACTTATAATGGCTTAACTGAGCCAATTTCAAGCATTCGTTTTCTAAATGGAGAGCAGTAGGCCCCAACCAACGGCACAGCCTGTTCACATTGCTTCCATGAGGCAAGTGATAGTGAGGCTTTCAACAGACTTTGGAGTAGTTTCTTTCCTTCTTCACTCCACAGTGAAAGGTTTTACCATCAGGACTTGATGAATCACACTGAAGCAAGGAAGAAAACACCAGAAATTGTCACGATGCAACCAACCTTCAACCAAATCGACTCTTGACCAGTTTCGATACAAATGTTTCCAAAGTCCAATCTGCCAGTAAGCTCATAAAAAAGGTTCCCGAGTCGCAACCTTTAAAAAGGTGCATTTGGGGCAGTGAAACTTTGACAGGACAACAAACTCACCTCTCGGATGGGTCTCTGCCTCTTGCTGCTCCTGCTCTCTCGGCTGCTCTTCTTGGCCTTCTTCTTCTTCTTTGACTTGGGTACCTCTACGTCAGACACAGCATCCTCCGGCTCGTCCTCATCTGCCGGAGACACGCATGCATTAGCGTTAAAGTACACGCACACACACACGGAGAGACGCGGTGCTGCTGCAGGCCGGAGGGAGAAAACAGGAGACCGCGCACTGGCACGACAGGCAAACGTCAGTGCACGCGCGCACACACACACGAGCACCCACTCAATGTGAATGCCACAACAGCACAGGTTGAAACTTACCCGTTTTCTCGTCGTTGAAACTTTGACAGTCCACGCCCACATTCGCGGGGACACTGTAGCAGTGCGCACCACAAACGGGGTTAAGAAATAAAGAAAGAGGACTCCAAACACTTGCTGGCCAAGTTAGCTAACTAATCTATCATGGCGAGTGACGGACGACCCGAGCCGACTACTCATGGCTAGCTCCGGCTAACGTTAGCATCGCGTTGAAGGCGAGCTCAAGTTACAGAGATGGACCTTCTTCAGGGGGGGAAATAATAATAAAGGCGAGCTTACCGTGAATAAGTGAATGCTCCTCCGCAGCTCCAAAGTCTTCCCTTTCATCCTCGCTACAAGACATTTTACCAGCGTTTTAATTTGGTTTCTTACTGGTCGAATTAATCCCTCCTAAACCTTGCTCCTCGGTCGGCGAGGGAGGAGGGAAAATGACGTGGGACTGGTGGAGAATGGACCGGGGGTGTCCGGGAAGGGAGGGGGTGGTGGGAGCTGGAAAAATAAAAAAAATAATGAGAAATGGCATAGGTTGGTAGCTTGCTCGTTTGTTATTATCTACATAACATCTAATTTTCCACCTGTCCACTCAAACAACTTGAATAAAACATATTACCCCCGCTATCTCATTATTATGTTGCTGATTTACAGGTATATGGTGCACAGGGGTGAATGAACTTAAGTGTGACAACCAAAGATAGTTTACAAATAAACACAAAATTCGCCCTATTGGGTGAAAACGATTCATCGGTGAAAAGTTTAAGCATTGAAATCCCTACCTTCACACATTGGAAACTTACTGTAGTGTGCGTGTAGTCCCGGCTCGAGGTGTGCGCTCTTTCGCTGCAGGAATTATTACAAATTAAGCTATTTGAGCCGCAGTTGTTGCCATTTAGTGTCCACTCATTTAGCCCAGTGGGATATTTCTTGTTTAAAAAAATAAAACAGCAGTCAATAACCCAAAACACGCGGCTCCGTCCCCCTCTTCTCTCCCCCAACCTTACAGGCAGCGCTTAGCTAACATCCTCACAAATACACAAAGGGGGCAGACATCCCATAATAATCGCCCCCTCCCACACTCACACAGGACTCTGCATAGTTACCTCGCAACGGACAGACCATAATACTCGGCCTGCCCCCACCACGCGCGCGCGCACGCACGTACACTACCAGTGCTAGACATGCATGCACCAGACTCACAGCACGCACACTCCTTCCCCTTTCCACTAGTAGTCCCAGCCCCCTTAGCAACCCCGTTGTCATGGTGACGCCCCCTCCCTGCTCTCCTCGACAGACCATAATATTTCAGTAGTGGCGGCTTACATCCCATAATATGCAGCACCTAGAAAGACAAGAAGGAAAAAAAAAAAAAAAACAGTCAGATAGTCTCCAGGGGAGCCCAAGTCCACTGGTGACAGACCATAATACTCCCTGAGCATCCACCTGGTTGCAAGACTATGCCAAGAAGTCAAAATGCCCTCAGTGCTGCTCACACAGGTAGAGTGAACGCCAGCGTGCAGGTCAAAGAGGCCTGCTGAGCCTGGTGGTGTAACAAGACCCTGGAGCAGGCTGAGGCATTCTGTCCCACGAGTGTAATCACAGCCACAACAGAAGGCTGACACCAGCCCATCTATGTGCAACTTTCTCAGGCCAACAGGTGTGCAAGAGCACAACGGTGATGGAAGGTCCTGGCAGAGAGCGAGTAAAACTGATTCATAAAAACGCACAAACGGCTGCCTTCAGGTTCAGTTTGTAATGCAGTAAATAAGACTTGGGCTGCGCCCACCAAAGCAGGAAATATGTTAAAGATCTCATGGTTTGATATTCCCCCAGCAGAGCACTTTGCTCTCAGACTGCAGGCTTACTTGTGGTTGCTGGAGTTTCTGAAAGCAGATCAGGAGGCAGAGCCTTCAGTTATCAGGCCCCTCTCTTGTGGAACCAGCAGCCAGTTTGGGTTCAGGAAGCAGACACCCTCTCTACCTTTAAGATTAGGCGTAAAATGTTCCTTTTTCATAAAGCTTATAGCTAAGGGTGGCTCAGGTGACCCTGAGACATCCCTTTAGTTATGCTACTATAGGCTTGGACTGCTGGGGGACTTCCCTTGATGCACCGCTCCTCACTGTGCTCTCTTTACTCTCCATGTACACATGACATTATTGTTGTTATTGTGCTTGTTGTTCCCTCTTTCTTGTCCTCTCATCCCCCTGCTGGTCAAGGCAGATGCCCCTCCTCCTGGTTCTGGTTCTGCCAGAGCATCCACAGTCTCCTTGTGCACGCTCTGGATGGGAAATTCGATCGAAGACAAGTTTAGATACAATCTGTTGGTTTCCTTAGCTAAGGCAACTTTTTTTTTTATGTATGAATTTGAGTAATTTGGAATTTAATTAATTTAACTGATCTGATTATGTGTCTTGAGATGACATTTGTTGCTGAATAAAATTCAATTAAATTAAAATAAGGCTTTGAAAGATGGAGAGCTTGAGCTCTATGAGGGTATATCAAACCTGTTTAAAAAGGGAGGTGATCTTAGCTGCTGCACCTGAACAGACCTTCAACATAAATGATTGTTTCAGTTGTATACCTGCCGCATCTCTTCTTAGTCGTGAAGTATTTCTCTCGTTGAAACTCTAACTGATGAAATGCTTTCAGCTCCAAAGAGACTGTTTTTTCATGAGATTACTCACACAATAAAAAGCACTTTAATGTTGATTAGATCCTAATTGCAACTCATTTACTCAGTTTATTGCTACCTTATGATCACACCAAATCTGAGTTGGACATGTACCACAATGTGACAGCATGAGCGTCACGTTCCCATCAAACACATACAGGCACAGAGTGTGTCTACACACACACACACACACACACACTGTTGCTGCTGATAAAGATGTTTAAAAAAGACATCTGCAATTAACTCTGTAACAAACAGGTTTTATATTTTCCTTTAGTTTTTTTAAATCTTTTTCATCAATATGATGTTTTGTGTATGATGTCTTTAACCATAATCTTTATGATCAGTTTGTTGAACTTGATTTAAGGCAAAACTGTTGAGATCACTCACTGAATTTCAGATCAGCTTCTGTTTGTTTGATGAATACTTGGCAGCTCATCATCACTCTGTTACAACTTACTGGCCCACTGGCAAGCTGCTCCATGTTATGGCACCAGATGTGTTACTAATACGATTGACAGCCACAGATTAAGCACATTATAATCCAACATTATGTTTTAATTGTGCCCCCCCCCCCCCCCCTTGAATGAGAATCTTAAGAAGCTTTTGTGCATTTCAGACAGTTTACAGTTGCAGATATACTGGTTCACTCATATTTCCCTGCTCATTGTTGTAAGTATGTAACAAATAAACTCCTCTGCAGTTATTTCCTTTTTGTTTGACCATCTGGGATTCACTCTAAAGGCCAGATATGCATTTGTGAACTGTGAGAACTGAAAACAGACAGAAATCATATTTTCTTCACAAAAAGAGCAGGAACAGTGAAGATGAAGATGATGTGAACCGAAGGGCCTTTCACCAGACTCCAGTGCCCACTGTGCAGAATTCCCCACCGTACCGTACATCTAGATCGCATAGCAACGGCCTATGTCTGGCCGTTGTCTGTTACCATTGCTTGAATGCCCCTCACACATGCAAGTATGCGCATGCACATGTGCTCACGTGCAACACCGTCACCAACACCTCATCCCACAATCTGCTCCCTCTATCTGATATGCACAGCTATCCTTCCACCTCACACAGCCCCCCACCCCAACACCACCATATCTCCATAACATTCATGGGTCATCCATTCCCTCTGCTCCCTCCCCCTATGTGCACGCAGATCACCGCCCACTCTGCACCCCCCCACACTTCCCTGCCTGACAACACCACCGCCCGCCATCCCATAATATTCTTGCACATGCTCCACGCACACTCATACACAGCAGTGCATTCAGCCCTTTGTTGGCAGAGATGCCTGAGCAATGCTAACATGCTCATGCACAGCAATCATGTCTATGCCTGATAAGATTACTGCATCTGGGCTCAAAGTGCTGAGGCAGGTAGCCCTGAAGTGCAGAGAAGTAACAAAGCAGATAAAGTGGGAGCAAAAGGTGCTGGGTCACATTTCTGTCTCCTAAAAACCTCGCAGGGGAAATATGTTCATGAAGTCCACAGTCACCCTGAGGCAACCGTCCTGAATGAGGCCAATCATTCGTTCTATGGTGAGCATCAGCAGATGAAGGAGGATCAGTTTAGAGTTGCCCCACCTCACAACAGAGTCTCTTAAAGTCTGCTGCTGCTTCCCACTATAACAGGGGGAATGCAAGTCATCTCTATGTATATGTCATGCTGAAGCTTTAACAAGCATCTCTTTAGGCTCTGCAACCTGGCTACAGTCAATCAGTACTGGACCATTTCAGCATGATAAAATGTCCACAAAATGGGGGAAAGATAAAGATAAAAAAAAAAGAGGGCAAGTTATTTACGAGAGAGGGGTGAAGGGATGAGCATAACAGAGGCGCCGGACGTGACAGTGGCCTGCTCATCACCATGGCGTTGCTGTGGGAGACAGCAGAGGACGTCACTTGGAGAAACAGGGGACACAAAGGAGGAATACGACATGAGGAAGACTAAAAAAAAAGAAGGGAGGGGAGCGAGAAGAAACCTGTCTTTGCAGATACAGACAGAGGAAAGTGTGTGTGAGAGATGGGGTGACCATAAACTGAGTGCCAAAGGGTTCAGGCAGATGGGCCCTCAAATCCTGAACAGGGACGTGACAAAGTCTGCAAATGTTTGTTTTCAGTTGCACACTGAAAGATTCAACAAATGTGACAAGACTGCTGTACCTGTTTCACTCATCTTGACCTTTCAAAAGTGTCTTTGAACTTCAATGTATTTGTCTATAAACACCTACAAATGTCCTTCTTCCCAGCCCAGTCACACGAGTAGAACACTTTGGCTTTCTAGAAACTACAGAGACATATATTTTCAGTTTCCCTACAACATAAAAGAAAACAGTCTCCTGGAAGAAGTTTCAGCAGTTTATTGTCCACAGTTGTGCATTTTGCATGAGTTTTTGCTGAGATGCACTGAGATTAAACATATTTGTGGTTTTAACAAATGGAATTGTACTCTGACAACTGGGTCACCCATCCTAAATAAATAAATGCTCAAAAATGGGCGTATGCACTGAAAAAAATACATATATTATGCTGGTGTAGGATGTAAAAAGGAGGGGGTCCACATGTAAACCAAACTGTGCAGACAGCTATTTCATTTTATAGATTGCCACTGCTTTAGCCCTTAATCTAAAGCTAATTTACCCGCTTTTCTATATCTTTTCCACATATTGATAATTGATTTTGATGCTTCACGATCACTTTGATTGAATTTATTCTACCTCATATTTGGAGCATCTAAAACTAAATCACAGGAGAGAAATGGTTCCTGATAGATAAATTAGTATGCTTTAAGCTAACTAGCCTAATTTAGCAAGTTAGCAAAATTGCTAAATGTTCATCTATTTGTAATTTGATGCAATTAAGATGCATTGAAGCAACCTCTATAAACAACTTATCATATCTATCATTTTGGCTGAGTTGACTCTTACTCCAATAAGCAGCTTCTACAGTAAATATAATCTAAGCACTGCTAATCGTGATCAAATTACTATACTTAAAGCTAAGTATCGCATTCAACAAATATTGCTGTAGTATAAGCTCGTGACAGGTGGAATTTATTAATGTGATTTGGTGCAATAAGGTTGAATTCAAGCAACATGTATAAACAACATATATGTATCACTTGATTTGACAAACTTGATTTTTCCTAATGTGTCAATTTAATAATAGTAGAGGAAATCACGCAAAATAACCCAACTTATTAAAAGCTAACTTCTCAAGATAAGGAAATTGAAATAAGTGATAGGTTTAACTTCTGACTGTGGAGGAATTTATGTGAGTTGGTGCAAATAAATTGCATTTAGTTAGAAAGTTAATCTACAACACTTTCACAGATAAGACTGTAAACTCTTTCAGTTTCCACATTATTTTCTTCTGAGAAGTGGGTGAGATTATCTTTATCACTACATTTTTACTTCATTTCTATCACTGGCGACACAACCATTGACAGCTAAGGGGAAATGACCACATAAACAGTAGATGAGTGCTCTTACATTGAATGTTGTAGTGCAAATATTTGTTGTTAATAAAAAGTAATCGTGAAGTCAGTTCCTGTTGCAGCATCAGTCATTAGCATCAATTTCAGAATCCCTTGAAATATTATATTCACAAGGATGTCATTAAATTTATTTGTGACAAACTTGCTTTATTATTTTACTGCTTTTTTAAAAATAAAAAAAAAACAAGTGTAACAACCATTTGTGCTTTCATTATGCCCTCCCTCCCGTCTTGTGATTTATTTGCCTCAGTTCCAATATTTGTCGGCAGTGTGTTTTCTTCCCCTTGTCTAAATGTCACCCCTTCTTCTAAGACAATATAGGGAGTGGGAGAGAAGGAGAACTAGGGGGCAAATGGGGGGGACACAGACGAAGAGGAGGGGGTAACTCGTAAAATGAGCAACAAAGTTTGGGAAAATTAAACATTAGGTAAGACACTTTCTCACATGCATATATGTGACAACAGAAATGCTGCATCATATTCATCGATGAAAGGACATCGACAGACGTCATCCTGTCTGATATTTCCTTTGAAAAGTTTCATTGAGAACTGCAGTTTACACCAAGTGTTTAGAGTTTCTCTGCACCATAAGCACATACATAAGCATGCACGCATGCGTGAAGAAACATAGAGAGCACATACAGTACGCACACAAACAGAAATGTGATGGTTTATTAGACGAGTGCCACACATCTACCTCCAGACCAGGCCCATAATTCAGGTCTCATGTCAAACAAACACAATAAAAGACATACTTACAGTTATATTACTTGCAAGTATTATCCTTTTCCACAGCCACCTCCTCCTCCTCCCTGCTTCGGCATCACTCCACACCCTGGATCACGCCTGTCCTCCCTCTCCCACCCTCACTCTCTACCTCCTTTAAAACCCATCACTCCCATTCCACTGGTCTCACACATTCTTGTCTGGATTAGACACATTTGTTTTCTGGGACTGAACTGAGCGCAAGATGACAGAATGTGACTTTTTTCTCTTTTTGTTTTCTTTGGTTAAAAAAAATGTGATTCTTCCTAGTCCTTTTGGATTTTAAGTTTTCTTTTTGGGGGTAAATTCTTCTCATTTGTGATTTTAGATTGAACATGTGGACTAATTTGGATGTTTTGAGGATGACTCTTGCTTGCAATTTGTAAAACTTTCCTGTAAGTATTTTTTTTTGTTGCGACTAAAAGCACTGAAGAAGAGATTGTGGAACAACTTTACTAATTAACATTTTGAGGCATTTTGGCATTTGATCCAAACCAAAACTCATATAATAGCTGGCTATCACAGACGTATGAACCGGTAGGAATCGATGTTACTGAGAAAATATTTATTCCTAGGATGCATTTAATTTCTTGTTTATCTGCGATCAAATCTGAAGGACAGTCTTGCTAAATGTTTTGCAATGTCTTTCTTTTCAGCAAAAACTGATATAAGCTTTGGTACCAAAATGTAATTGTTCCTTATTTAAAAATGTAGAATTGTAGAAAAGGCTGAATTAATTTGGAAATGTGTCATTATTTAACAGATATGTGGGGATCATCCCCTGACTTTGGACCAGAAACGTAAGGCTGCACAAAAACACACAGACAGAAGGAAAGGTCGCTTCAGCTGTGGAGACGGGCAGCGTGCTGTCCCACGACCCAACCTGACGCACAGAGACGGACAGACAGACAGACAGTCTGATGCCAACTGTCTCCCCTGTCAATCTCACGGCACCACTCCTCCTCCTGTTGCTATGGGCAACCCACTCCACCATGGCAACCAACTGGCTGTAAGTCTAGTGTGCAAGGGAGGAAGAGAAAGACAGAGTTTGTTTGTCATGCTATAACTTTTAAAAGATGGTGACATGTCTCTAAATCTCTTTCAGTTGCTCCGCTCTCTTTCTTTGTCTCACTCCTGGTGACCTTTTCTCTTTTCTTTCTCTCTGCCTTCACTGTGCCTTCTCTGTCGTCTCTGCCTGGTTGTTTCCTTGTTTCCGTCCTCTCTAAAATTCTACCCAGTAGTTACCTCCTCATCCGCTTTGTACTCTCTGTGTTCTTCTTTTTACTTAATTATGTATTTTCCCCTTTTTGCCCCACAATCCTGCTGTGAATCACCCTGAAACCCATCATTTTTGTGTGCCAGTTCCCTGGCGAGGGTGCCTCGCTCCAGGCCCGTGTCTGGTGCTGCTCCATGTGCACGGCTGAGGGGGCTGACCCCAGGGCAGGTGGGGGTGTGCAGAGCACGGGGGGAGGTCATGGAGTCGGTACGCAAGGCAGCAGAGATGGTTATAGAAGAGGTAAGGCATGAGAGGATACAGTTTAAGAGTCATACATCACTCTAAGTGTGTGGTAGAGCTAAATTTTACAGAAAAGCCGCCTTGTCTCTTTTATGTACGACACTGTCTAACTCAGTGCCAGCACCAGTTCAGAAATCGCCGCTGGAATTGTTCCACCACCCCACGTGGGATCAACGTATTTGGCAGAGTAATGAACCAAGGTACATCCTTTATTGGCATGAAGTCATAGGTTAACATTTGATGAAAAATCCATGCACAGAGCAACATCCAAAATCCTTTCAAAATAACCATTTGTGTGTCATGTCTCTTTTGTGGTTTCAGGCACTCGTGAGGCAGCCTTTGTGCATGCTCTGTCCTCAGCAGCTGTGGCAATGGCTGTGACCCGAGCCTGCACCCGTGGGGAGCTGGAGAGGTGTGGCTGTGACAGGAAGGTCAGGGGTGTCAGTCCCGAAGGTGAGCATGATCTCTGTTCCAAGAAAATGTAACAAAGGAATCCACTCTGAATCACACTGAACTGAAAATGGTTTCTCCAATGCTGACTGTTGGTAAAACTTTAAAGCTTGTGCTGTACCATTAGTGTCAGCAAGTGTTTTCCTATCAGCTGTCACAAGGAGCACACCTGGCTTTGTAGACTGTAGCACCGCTTCTTCCTCACAAAACCAAGAGTGGGTTTTTAATTCACATTCCATCATTTTGAATACTTTAAATGAGCATTTGACTGATGTAATATTACAGAAAATCTTAATCCATGCTATTTCCCATCCCAGGTTTCCAGTGGTCAGGGTGCAGTGACAACCTGTCCTATGGTGTGGCTTTCTCCCAAACATTTGTAGATGAACCAGAACGAGCCAAGGGGCTGTCAGCAGGGCGCCCGCTCATGAACCTCCATAACAACGAGGCTGGTCGAAAGGTTAGTAGCATCAACATCTGTTTTGACCTTCACATCTGCAACATGTGTGCTTCTGTTATATTTTCTTTTCTTCACAATCCTCCCATCCTCAGGCCATCCTTCACAACATGCAGGTGGAGTGCAAGTGTCACGGTGTCTCTGGCTCCTGTGAGTTGAGAACCTGCTGGAAGGTTATGCCTCCATTCAGACGTGTTGGTGCCGTGCTCAAGGAACGTTTTGACGGAGCCACAGAGGTAGCAGGGATCCCCTCTACTTGATTTATCTAGCTAAAGTTGCTCTGGAACCTTGAAACACCTTAAAACAATTTTTTCACAATACCGTCCTCCTAGGTTCGCTTGACTCGTATTGGATCGAGGACAGCTCTGCTCCCCCGTGACCCCCACGTCAAACCCCCTGCTGCCAGAGACCTTCTGTATCTTGCACCCTCCCCAGATTTCTGTCATCTCGACCCTGATAATGGCATCCCAGGGACTGCTGGTCGGAGATGTAATGGTAAGACCAGTTAAAGCGTGTCACAACAAAATAACAGTTTGGTTGTGGATAGCCATTTAGAAACTGATGTCGCCATCTTTTGAAACACTCCCAGGAACGTCTCGGCTGGCACCAGATGGATGTGAGCTGGTGTGTTGTGGGCCAGGATACAGAGCGGGCCGGGCTGAGGTGGTGCAGCGCTGCTCCTGCAAGTTTTCCTGGTGTTGCTCGGTCCGTTGCCAGCAATGCAAAAATACTGTCACCATTCACACCTGCCGAGTGTAAAAGGGCCCAAACAAGACCAGACTGAACGATCAGAACGACCGGAACAAACCACCAGACAGACGCTGCAGACCACAGAGGGGAATAAGTACAACATAAACAGGAGGAGGTTTTTAGTCACATGCCACCAAATTATATCAATTACTGTCCAAAAGTGGTATTTTTCGAAGTAATGGTCACCCTTTAGTTAAACCGTTTTTATTGTAAAAGCTGAGAAAACAGACCAAAAGTCAAAACAGAGAACAGCATCAACAATTGGTAGGGTACAAACAAACATCTTTTTTTAAACTGCTGCCCCCGCTAACAATCTTTAAAAAGGCACAGATGTGCATGTACACACATGTATGAAAACATGCAACAATAAATCAAGAATTGACCTGACAAAGCTTTTAAAGCTGAACTTAACCAAAACTAACAGAAACATTGCTTTCAGTCTTTTTAATTTCATGAAAACCATTTTCAGTTTGTCTTAGATTTGCAGGTCTTTGAACATTTAATATATTTATGTCTTCTTTTCGGTTTTGGTTTATTTATTTGTATAACAAATTTATTTGCTTTACTTCAGCCTGCAGCAGCAGAAATTACATCTACTTACGTCAGTGTCTGTCTTGTTTTTTTGCCCCCCACCCTCATGTGAAACTCTTCCGTATGCTCCTGCAGAAGTGTGCTTTTAGGTCTGTTCAACAAGTCTAATAAATATAGTAGTTTATCTAAGACACCACATGCTTTTGAGTGACTTTTTCTTCATATCCATACACTCACACCCATAGGTTAGAAGTAGTTAAAGGTACCCTGCAAGATAATTTGATTGTTATCAATTCAACAATAATTATTGTTGTTAGTCAGAGAAAAACGAACTCTTAATATGCTTTAAATATGTTAGTCCGGCTGAAATTGCTTGAAATCAAAGCTCTCAAAACCATCAGCTGAAGAATGCGGTTGGGGATCAAATCACTCCTGCATGTAAATGCTTAACTAGACTCATACAGGCCTAGGCGCTCCGCACATGTTCCAAAGTTCCATCTTTTTGCAAATTTTTGTAAAATAAATACAGCTTAAGTGTGTATTAATACAGCCGAAATCCAAATAAAGCTGCTCTCATTCACATATTTTTCTGTCTCTTTTGTCAGACGGCTTAAAGGTGGGGTATGAGATCTTGGAAAAACGGTTCCTACAAGCTATATTTTTGAAAATACACAACCTTGCCTCTCCCTTCAGCCCACCCCTCGAAACCACGCCTTCAAAACACATGAACGAGTCACGAGTCTGTGAACGTGCAGGCGTGAGGGGTGAGGGGGGCTGACGGTTGATTGGCGTGTCAGAATCCAATTGAAGTAACTCTCATCATTACTTCTATTGGTCAGACATTTCCTCTTGTTACACCCTCTACAATGGACTAAAATATATATATATTTTTCCAAACATTCTATTTTAGTGGGTGCAATGGGGTCGTGAGGAGGTTTTCAGACAATATGATAAAAAATGCTCCAGAAAACATTTCATACCCCACCTTTAAAGCGTCAGAAATTGTGACTGAAAATCAGCCCATTAACACAATGTGTTAGCTTTCGGTTGCTTAAAACATTTCCAAACTGTTCTAAAAATCAGGATTTTGTCACCGCTGCGTCATCTCACAAAAATCACCATTCCAGTAACTTAAAGACGACATCTGTGCAGTGAAATTAGCCATACTTACATTTACGATGATCTTCCACAGAGAAACTTGGAAGCAGCAGAGTGTCTCGAGCGTTTTCTTACACTTTGGACAGTTACATTTTTAGGACATATTTTTGTCTTTAAATAGATTAACCACCCATGCATGTACAATGCCAGCTGAACTCTGACTATCGCTCGACTCAACTCTTCATATGAGTGTGTGATCAGGCCTCAGTTTTAGAAGAGCAATGGACTAAACATGAAGGCAGTAACATCTTTTTTTATCCCTTGATAGTAACAACTCCCTATGCAACTCTGCTGCTCACAGTTAGAGACCCTGACACCCAAAAGTGGCTGGTGGTATGCCACTTGCCTTGTTTCTGCTGTGGCCAGCTGCTGCACTTTATGGCATTTATTGGCATGCGGTTAGTGGCTGTCATAAGATGACTTACTGCTTGTATTTAAAATGTCACAGACAACTTTCTAACGTCAGGAGCCACTTGATTGGTTGACTACCTGGTTTATCATATGGGTTATGGTCAAATTAGCACTGCTTAATGCCTAACGGCTAATTTGACCAAACCAAAACTAACAATCGGATGCAATAAAAAAATGCATAAACTGAATTAATATTACACTAAACTTTGTGTTCCTAGGGAACATGATAGCGAAGCTCCATGTTTTTCTCTGTGCAATAGGTGCTAACAGTTAGCCTTGTCACGAGCCACCTAAACATACATCAGCCATTCCACATACATTTATATACTTAGAAGGACAAAGTACTGATGTTGTTTTAGTATTATGAGTAACCCTGTTACAGAATTCAACATAAAAAGTGCAAACAGGATGTGGCAGTCTGCATCAGTGCAGAGTGTAGTCAAATTTCTGGGAAGGTGCGTGTCGGCCTATCAGATCCAGAATTTAAGGGCTTTTGTGATTACTTGCTTCTATTCAACAAATCCACACAGATTTAAAATTCCAGAGCAGCTACAGACTCAGAGTCAAAGAGCAGGTGACCACTTGGTCCATCTCTCAACTCCCGATAAAATGTTAAAACATTACCTTCAAAATATAATTTTTAATGAACTCCAAGAATCTAAACTTAGACTTTTGTTAAACTCCAGAAGTTTGCTTTGCGTGTTTTAGCTCATCGCTGCAGTACTTTTGTTTTAGGTATCAATATTAAACATACAATAGTTTGAATATTCATATGGTAACAACTATGTCTCACATAAAGATACGGTGGGGTAATGAAGTAGTGGAGTAAGAACTTACTTTCTCTCTGAAGCTTTTTCGCTCTATGATGGTCTGCCGGCTCCAATATGCACACGAGTACCTGAGTGGTATAACTTTCAGATTTTCCGACAACAAATAAAAAACAAGCTCTGGTTTTACTTTATCAAGATAAGAGAACCGTGAGATGTGTGAAGGACATCAGGATAGACATCGGTTATGGTTCTGTGTACCTTCCTGAGGTTTGAGGCCCGACTCAAAACAAGCTGATGTTGCCCTGAAATGTCGCTTCTTTGTTCAAAAATGGTGGAGTGTGATGCAGCTGCTCATTATTGCTATGAGACGTGCCAAACTTACCAATAGGTCGTGAGTATGCAAAATATGTTTGATGGTGGAGAGAATTTGGTCCTTTTCTGTGTCAACTCCACAAGTAAAACCGTTGCTAAGATACGACTCACTTTCATTTTCGGTAAAACATTTTTATTAAAAATATCCTGCGATTAAAAACACCCAGAAATTTACTAGAAAAAAAAAAAATATCATCTCAATCTCCATCAAGATTAAGATTTATCAAAAATATCACAACTTAATTTGTCACTTTATCAATCAGTGTTGGTCATCTTTCAATTAAAGAATGAAGAATCTGGATGAAATTAAAATTCAAGTTTCAAAATAATAAAATTTAAAAAAAAGATCAAATTTCCCAAAACAGCATCACATTGTTCAAACAATACACATAAAAATAAAAAAAAATCATAATTCACCTGAAGAAGTGAAACTGGTGTTTATGCACTTGGCCTCGCAAACAGTCACCGGGAGTCGGAGGAAAGTAACCATGACAGACCTCTTTATTTGTTTGGAGTGACAATAAATCTCTTGGGCTTTCGTCTTTTTCTTTCCGGGGGGGGGGGGGCAGAAAGAAGCAAATAGAGTTCCACTTAATATTTACTTGCTGGTTTAAGTGTACTACAGTTAAATGTCTCCCGGTCCGGTTTTAAAAACGAAGGATGAGGCAAAGATCACTTAATATATGAATATATTCTTTTAAAAAAAATGGAGAGCAGAATAGTGACAGGCAGGGGGGGCCCGCCCCACCAGAATATCGATACAGAAAACACTCTAATTTCTAAAAGCTTTCAGAAATAGGAGGTATGTGGCACTTACTGCATGCTGGAAGTTTTTGCACCTTCGGCCTCTTTGAAATCTTTTTCAAAAAAGCCACAATCAATAGACACAGACTAGATCTCAATGGCGTGAAGACACTTCCCGTCCCCCTTTGGTTTGTCCTTTTTGTTTTTTTGTTTTTTTTCTTTCTCTTCAAAATAGGTTTTGATCTTTTCAATAAACCATCCCTCCCATCTCCTACATCATCACGTCTCTCCCTGTTGACATTCATCTATAGAAGAACACACTTCCTTTTAGTTTTGGTCTCGGGGGGTTCCAGCGCTGCCAGTATGGCCTCGTCAAACACGTTCTTAAGTCCTCGCTGTTGCAGGTGGAAGAAATAGAATGAAGGAGAGAAGAATAAGGTATGAGAGAAGACAACGCAATGGTCCATTTTACAGAATACATTGTCGAAGTGTGGTGGAAATTTGGCCCGTACCTGCGTGAGTGCAGAGCACTCCACATATTTAACAGCCCTGAGCTCACGGGCCAGCTTCTCGCCGCTCTCAGGGAAGAGGGGGCGCTGCTTGTTCTTCGCCAGCTTCTCGATCGTATTGCTGTCTTCCCGCAGGTCTACTTGTGTGCCCACCAACAGGAACGGTGTGCTTGGGCAGTGGTGGGAAATCTCAGGGACCCACTAGAAATAACAAAAGAAAGGCATAAAGATTTGCTTTTGTGCTGCAACTAACCTAATCATCCGATTTAAGTACAATAGCCAAACTTTTACTGTTTCTCACTTTTCAAACACGAGGTGTTCTTTTAATTTTTCTTCAAAGTGAAAGTTAACTGAATGGGGTTTGGACTGTGGCCTTCTCAGCGAAAACAGAAGATAATAATTAATAATAACCAATAATTAGCTATATCCAGAGCAGATCTTAAGAATTGGTAACAGGGCAGGTCGACGTACGGGCACGTGTGCTCTCTTAAATCTGTTTCAAAGTATGTATGAGGCAACTGAAGCCTCATTCTGTAACACCACCGGATAACTGTGTTAACTGTGTATCTGTGTACTGAGACCATCACAACAAGTCAGTCATTACAGATATCAACTTAACTGAGTTCATCCAGCAGCATCTAACTAACAAATGAATAAATAAATAGATATATAAGTATATAAACATATATCTATTCAAATAAATAAAAGTGTTGTAAAATCAATTCATCAGTAAAGTGCTGTTTCATTCTATTTTAGCCTTCAAGTTTAAGCTGCTGCTTAAATACAAGTTTCTGACTGGTGATGCCCAACATTAAAGGACTCTGAATCTGATTACGAAACAATAACAATTTTGTAGACCACATTGCAACGGCACTCCCCTACAGTAGCAGCTTCCATCTGTGTCTGAGGAGTTCATCCGGCCTCCAAACTCCCCAGACACCAAAGTAATGGGATGTCGCGGCATCTGTGGGAAGGAAGCCCAAACCATAAAGACCATAACGTTCTATAGCTAAAAGGCCCGATACCAGACGCTGAGGGGAGGACTTCTTACCATTTTGACCAAATAACTCATTCATGAATGGTTCAACAAGATAAGAATGAAGTTTCTCAATGTAAAATATCCAAGAATTCGGGGATTTAATCATCTACAGCACATATTAACAATAAAGGACTCAGAGAATGTGAGGAAATCTCCGTACACAATGGAAAAGGCTACGAAGAAACATGGTCTTCAGGCCGCCGAGATGAAAAGATTGCCACATTCTCACGAATTACAACAACATTTAAAGAGTCTGGCCTGCCTCTACATGAAAACATGTGGGGCGTCGAGAAAATGCCAAAGTCTACATGAATGGAAAACAATTTACTTTTAAATCTACAGCTCCCAAACACCCACACAGCGAAAAACAAGAGGAGACTAAAAACTAGTCTCAAATTAGCAGACGTCTTTCCAAAACACAATAACATGTCTCAGTTTCAACAGTCGATACCTTATTTTTATATAATTCTAAATCCAATATAGGTTGAAATTGTTTTATAATAATTTGGACACTCGGTACACATCTGACACAGGAAGCTACGATCAATGTTCACCGGTCTGTGCAAAACAACATTTGAAAAACTGACCTTCTCTTTGACGTTTTCAAACGATGAGGGGGAGACGACAGAGAAACATACAAGGAACACGTCTGTCTGCGGGTAGCTGAGAGGACGCAGCCTGTCGTAATCCTCCTGACCTGAGAGCAGCAGCCAAAAAGACAAACAAGGAAGTCCTCTATCAGCTTTAGAGGAACCGAATTATGGCAGAAGAAGAGAGACTTTCAAAGATATTTACCTGCTGTGTCAAAGAGGCCGAGTGTGTAGGGCTCTCCTCCTATCATCACTGTCACGGCATAATTGTCAAAAACCTTTGAGCACATAAAAATGAAGGTAAGTTGAGAAAGCAGAGTCTGAGTGCTCTGTATTTTAGCCATGAAGAAATGTCAGAAGGAAAAAGTGGTTCTCAATGTGTTGACAACATGACTCAGTGTTTATTAAAATCTTCTTACAGTAGGAACATATTCTGAGGGGAACTTGTTGGTTGTGTAGGAGATCAGTAAGCAGGTCTTTCCTACTGCACCGTCTCCTACTACTACACATTTTATAGTCTGCATCTATAAAGAAAAAACAGAAAATAGGAAAAGGTGAGAACCCAAACAATGCACAAGACAGACAGCCAGACACTGAGAGAGGAAGTGGCACAGAAGCAATCTAAGGACAGCGTCTCTCTGAGCTTACGGGTGTCACGCATGGCTTCAGACACGGCCCATAAAACAAGCTGACAAATGGGCCCAAGTGATGGAGAAATATGATAACGATCGTGTCCATTTCTAAATAATCTGCAGATTATTTTGGTGACTAATCGACTTTTTTTGTCGTTTGATATTGAATACGAAACCTTCTGGGTTTGTCTCTCCTTCAGTTATAAACTTCAAAAGTGTCACAGACAGTAAAGAAAAGCAGTCATTTTTCCCTTTTAAGAAGCTTAAAACCAGCTAACGTTTGACATTTATTCTGTAAAAGTAACTAAAAACCATCCAAACATTGGAATAATTGTTCCTTTGATCGGCTTATAAATCAATACTAATCATTGCTCTAATATTATCGTTACAGGGTAACGTAGCAGAAAAATTCACTCAATCACTAACATTTTCTACCATTTTGTTCTGCATATGTCTGCTTTATCCAGAAGGGAAATGCTGTAGTTTTTAAACTACTTTATCAATTCACTACAAAGAGCTGAAACTCTATGTCGACCATACATGAAAATAGCATTTTGATTATGATAAATTAATGATATAACCTATGGATTTAACCATAGCTCGATGCATCTGATAACAGTTTAAACAGCCACGCAGTACATAAGCAATTAAAATCTAAGTACAACTCACACTTATTACACATATATGCATATGTTTTAATATAGGAGGGCACGAGCTAATACCTCAAACATCAGGAAAGTTACGCTTACAGTTTATTTAACTTGGGAGTGCTTTTAGAGTGCAAAACAATAAATAAAATAATTTAAATCTGCATTGTTAAGACCTGTAACAACACTGAATGGCTCCCGTTAAGCTATTTTTGTTAAGATGAAAACAGCACCAGGAACACCCACTTTAGGTCTTCGGGGGTGAATCCGAAAGTCTCAGCAAAGCAGAGGTATTTAAATCTATGTGTGTGACCCCACAACTTAAAGTTTGTCATAATGTAATCCTAAAGACAACCATTAACCGTTTATTAATTACTTTGTGGATTTATTAAAGAAAAATAATCAGATTCATGTGTAAGGAAAGTGAGTTATAGTCGGTTTAAAATGAGCAGATCAGCTGCAAAGGTTAAAGTCTCCATTATATTAATGGTCAAATGATACTAATACTAATAATACTAATCTAATATTGAACACTAACAGTCATAGCGGTCTTATGCCTGCATTGTGTAACTTTTAGTCTACCACTTCAACTACATGCTTTTAGATGATTTTTATATCTTTAAAACGGTTTCAGGATGAAAACCTCTCAAGAGAAAGATGTAAGAAAAAGAAAACTCCCATTGGTCTCTCTAGGCTTGTTATTACATGTGTGAACAAATTATTTCTAATGACAGTTACTTCCGCATAAGTTACATACCAAAAGATCTTTCCTTTTTTTTCTTTAAAAAGACACAATGTCATTTTGAAGCGGATACTGTGCAGCACTTCCGCTAAACGAGCAGTTCTTCGGATAAACCGTGAACTAAAAGTTAAAGCTGCCGAAAGTTAAAGCCAAAAATAACTGAAATGTAAAAGTTATAAACAACACAAAACAGAGAGTTACGACTGGGGGTGAGTCCAGCTTTGCGGAGACTTCACTTAATGATGGAGAGGGGAGACTTTAGCAGTTTTTCTCAAACACTAAATAAACGCTTTGGTTAACTTTTAAACTAATCTGAAGCTCAGATCACAGCGACTAACAGGAAAATGTGAGCACTTCCAACGATGATAACTGTCAATCATGAAGACTACATGTGAACCAACACTAAATTAAGCCTAATCGATTGAAAACTTGTGGATTATTAAACCAACAAACAAGCCAACATCTCTGTAAACACCTGATATTGTTAGTAGACTTTAATACATACGTCCCATTGAGTAATTCATTACAAATAGTTTGAAAAAGGATTTTTTTTTTTTTTTTCAAGCTCTACTTACCGTTTTTCTTCCGACAGGTTAGGCGTTGGTTACATCCGGGTTTAAGAATCGGATTACTTTGTGCGCAGCCGCACATCCATCCAGCCTCGGAACGAGAAGATCAGAAACACTGCTCCCTGCTGGACAGAAGATGTCTATCTATCTATCTATCTATCTATCTATCTATCTATCTATCTATCTATCTATCTATCTATCTATCTATCTATCTATCTATCTACTTTCATACTTTCATATATACTTTCATTATACTTTCATACTCTTCTCTTAGAATGGTTGAAATTTATGTTCCTGTATGACAGACGAGAACTGACAAGCTATAATAATAATAATAATAATAATGATGATTTAGGTCATATATTCACATTTAATTCGGATTTGGGTGAGTTAAAGAATGTTTCTGTTCTCTTTAAATGTTCAATAACAGTGTAACAGTGTGAGCCAGCATGTATGGCCATGACACTGAAGCAGAGAAATTTAAATAATTCATTATCAATTTCAGTATTTACAACAATGACTGACAAACAGAGCACCTTCTTTAATAGACTGTCAGATTTTTTTAATCAAAAAAGTAGTACTACATTCATCAGATGCAGCTGTACTGAAAACCACAGGGTTTTACATGCAATAATGTCAAATGTAAAAATACGAATGTCTAGCAAAAGGTCCAAAGCTTTATTAAAGATCATGTATCAGAGAAATGTGCAGAAGGTTTATGAGTATGTTATACTGTCATATGGAAATGAATGCAAACCTTGAAATTACTCTTTCAAGAGCAGATGACATCTATCCATTCAAAACGGAAAGCTTTGTTTTCCAGTTAACTAGGTTTGTTTACATATATATCTATATAGATATGTATGGAAACAAACCTAGTTATATGCAAAATTGCCTTTGGGGAACAATGCGAGCAGAATAGCATCAATGAGTGTTAAACAGATAATATTATAGTTCATCATGTATGTGTAATGTCTTTAGTGACACCTGTGACGAATCACTGTGAGATGACATATCAAACATTATTTATGTTGTGTTAGGAGGCAAATGGAATTGTTTATAGATTAGTATTTTATGATTAATGTGAAGGCCTCTCGGGAAATACTATTATTTTGACGAATTAAACGGAAGTAGCAGCTGTTAGCTTTGATGCTAGCTCGATAGCGATGTTGCTTCCCTTTGTCAGTGGATTGACTTCCGTTTTTATGTTAGGTCCAGAGGTTTCTGGAATTTACTGACAGTTCATATTCGTCCCTATAATTAGCACTGATAAACAATAGAAGTAGAGTCGTGTTTTCCGCGAAAGATCCTGCGTTTCAGCCTGAACTGAGTGTGGGTCCGTTACTTTGTCTCATCGACTGTTTACCTTGTTAGCTGGCTAGCATCAGCCAGCTGAGTTAAATCTCCCAGCATGTTTCGCTACTTGAATGACGGCGATGACGACCCCTACATGATGTGAGTACTGGCATTTAGCACGCTTTGTCTCACTCTCTTATCCCTTTGCCTTGTGAGGGGTTGAAAACTGCATTTTAGCGTACGCAATTTAGATATATTCTGTGTGCCTTGAAGCAAGTACCTTTCGTTATTCTAGCCAGCTGTGGTGGGGGCCTTCAGAGGTCCACCATATTGGATAGACACAAAAAGCTTAGTGTCCAACAAGATTAGATTAATGCACCTGTAGCAGCAGTAGCCGGGCACCGTTACTCGTATAACTTACTGTTGTTTCGTAAATAATTACCAAAGCTATGCGAGATTTGAATGTTTGCACATTTTTAGCCTTTCCTTGTTCAGCCTGTTCACATGATCGCATGTTTGAAGATAGAAACTGCTCTACGTCCTCCTTACATGTGCTAAATATCTGAGAGACTGAATTACAAGCCAGAAGTAGATCTGCTTTATGAGGTCTCGTCCATTTCTTAAACAGAAATTAATTGTTATCAATAATATTTCGAGTCTTTTCTGGGACCGGGTACTGGGTTTACAATGGAACATGATTTGGGGTATTTATTTAATCATTTGTTTTCCTGTACATAATTTGATTTGTGTGTACTGAAGAGGTGATGGAAGTTTTAAAACTTTTAATGTATGTGTGCATTCTTTTGAAATAGTTATTTTTTTTACTCCTGATAATCTCAAAACGAGCTAAGTAGGAGATGATTAGGAAAATAAGTCAATAATTGCAGCAGATTGACGTATTTTAGCAGCCTTAAACCTGAGGATGTTTTACATTAACAAGTAATATGAATAAACATTGAGTTCACATTTGACTCATTGACTAACTAGCACCAAACGAGCAAGTATAAAGAAAATGTTTTGGTGAAGAAGTTGATCAGAGAAGAGTTTCTTGGTGCAGTGTAGCCCCCCCACACACTCCTCTCCTGCGAGTGCCTTCTCAGTTAGAAATTTTAGCATTGTTGTCAAATAATTTTAAAAGGCTTGTGATGTCATTTTGATTATTGTATAATAGAGTTAGACAAAGTGCTTCTGTCACCTGTCAGTGTTGAATAACCAGGCTGTCGAGACCTCGAGGCTCTGAAACTGGGTTTGTAGTGTCAAGTTCAGCTTCAGAAATGAATCCTCTACTCACATCCTCTACTTGATGAATATGATAAGGTTTCTTCTCTTTGTTACTTTCAGCTTACCTTCACCTATGTGAGTATACTTTGCACAGCAGCACTCGGCACGTTCATGTGAGGGGAGAGATGAGCAAAGAAATCACACCATGTTTCTGGTTCCTTTCAGGGACCCATTTGCAGCTCACAGGCAACAGATGAGGAGTATGTTTGGACCATTCGGCATGGATCCGTTTTCTCTCGCGCCCCAGATTCAGCAACACCATACACCACGCAGACAGGTAACATGCTACTGAATTGATGGTTTATAGGTTTGATGTCCACGTTAGTTTATTTATGATATCGTTTTGTTTCTCTCTGAATTCACGGTGTTCGTGTTTTGTCCCCTAGGCTGGCGCACTCGCTCCTTTTGGCATGATGGGAATGGTGAGTTGTGTATCCTGTTACGTCTTTCATTAACTGCCCAAAAAGAATTGGTGTCTAAAAGTTTATCAGTTTAATATATTGCCAGCTAATAGATTACGGAGTGTCAGATTGCTAACTGTGTTATATGTAAAGAATTCTACAGGTGTTCTGTTTGATTATTTGATGTACCACAATTATTATAATCAGACTCCATTCTCATTATTTTGGTTGGGACTGCCTGAGTTCATATGTATGTAGACAGTAGAGCAGATGAGTTCATAGTGGACACTTGATTTATTAGAGGAATAACCATCAGCCTCTGTGGGCTAATCAACAACAGTTGTTTCCATATAAATACATGCTTTTATATTATTTACACGATTTACCTTTAAAAGTGTGTCTTTTATGAATCTTTTAGCCCTGGAAAACTGTTGAATTTATAAGCTTTAACCATGATTATGTTAGAAGTAATGAAATGTCCTAATTATTCTCTTTCTTCATTATCTCTGTCACTTATTGATCATGCTGCAGTCAAGTCAGTGGCCACACACTAGAATTGAATCAAATTAGCCGGCCCTAAATTTGGTGGAGCCGGTTAAATATTGGTTTAAAGGGCCTTATTCTGTGCCTGTAGTATCGACCATAGAACATAGCTAAGGTATGTTCAAAAAGGACTACATCGAGCAACAAAAGTTTGAAGTTTCCATCGGGGAGTCCGTGTGCACGCACAGTTAATGAGCCTATGTTTAAATGCAGTTACAGCTGGACTTGACCAGTTAATTGGACCACTCTCCTTCGTCCCAGTACACATTGACAGGAGGGAAATCAATTTCTGAAGTCTGTGCGATGCCGTTACACTAAGGACTGTGTAAGAAAATATACACGACATTCTGCAGTTTCTAACTTTCTCCGTGGGAGATCATCACGCATGTAAACACAGTTACTGAAATGGCGATGTTTGTAGAAGACGCTGCGGCTCTAAAATGGATTTTATTAGAGCAGAGCAACAGTCTGGAAATGCTTTAAGCTAGTTGACACTGAGTCTTAATGGGCTGGTTTTCAGGCACAATTTCTGACACATTTAGCTGCGGGCAAACACAGGATATATATCTCTGTTTTCATGCAATGTTTCAGCGAATGTGAATTTCAAAGATCTTCTTAATGTTAACAGGGTGGAGGGTTCATGGATATGTTTGGCATGATGGGAGAAATGATGGAAAACATGGTGAGCTGTTCTGTCAACCATTTACAAAACATACAGAAAGTACTTACCACCGTGAATGAAAAGCTTTGCATCGGAAGAACTCCATCACACCGTCTATTTACTTTCATTTATTTTGTATTATTTTGGTTTTCCCTCTTGTAGGAAAGAATGTCCGGCTCGCCAAACTGTCAGACATTTTCCTCCTCAACGGTGATCTCTTATTCTTCTTCAGACGTTGGGGTTCCAAAGGTTTACCAGCAAACCAGTGCAACAAGACATGGCCCCGGAGGGGTAGGAATAAATTAAAGTTGTTAAAAAGTTAAGAGTGCAGATAGTGCAATATAAGGGGGCCTGACTGAACACTGGGCATTAATGGTTTGTTAATCTTGGCATGACCGTGACCTTCTGGCCCCATTAACACATGAAATCACCAGTACCTATAACAACCAAATTGAAAGCATGTACAGTATAAATGTCTTAGTTGTCTACATACAAACATTTTAGTCTGAGTGCAGAGCATCCTGCTTCGTTAGTAAACTGCGTTGCCGGTCACTTTTCTCTCCAGATCCGTGAAACCCGGCAGTCGCTGAGAGACAGTGAGAGCGGCTTAGAGCGTCTTGCCATTGGCCATCACATTGGGGATCGTGCACACATATTTGAGCGTTCACGAAACCGCCGCACCGGAGACCGCGAGGATCGGCAAGACTACATTAACCTTGAGGAGAGTGAGTCGTGCCGATAGTTTCATGACGTTAGCTGATCTTTGGATGTTAAAGAAAATATCTTCGAAGACCAACTTTTAAAGGAAAAGGAGAAAAACTGTTTTAATCGAACTTATTGTTATCTAAGCACCTGACCTTTGTGTCTGCTAGGTGAAGGTCCAGCGTTTGATGAGGAGTGGAGGAGGGAGGCTGTAAGATATGTTCCCCCAAATGCCCGTGCGATTGACTATGGCCAAGATCGACGCGCAGGAGCTCAGCAGCTGGCTCTCACTGCTCCTCCCAGCTCAACACCCCCACCTCATCGACACGAGTCGCCCAGACACCGTCAGCCCCACACTCGTCCACGTTATGACTGGTGAGAAGGTAAGGCAAGCTTATTACACTTCTTATTTATATTAAGTTGTTTTTTAACTCCATTCAAGAACACCAGCTGGGTTTTTTTTTGTTTGTTTTTTTTTGCAGTACGCCTAAAATGAAGGTTTGCTTCCTGTCTATGAATATCAAAATAAAAGTGTTGCCGAAACAGTGTTTGATTTTTAGGTTTTAATGTGAAAAAGACTTGAGAGTTAATTCTGGATGGTTGGTGTTTTATTTGCTTCTTCTTTTTTTTTTTTTCCTTACTTGTGAGTCAGCGCTTCGAAACATAACCGCATCAGGAGAGACATGATGAGTTATCCTGACTGTATGATGAGGAACAATCTTTGCATATTATAAAGTGTAAGATGGGGTTTCCTGAACAGTATATATTTTGAGGCATGTCAGGTTAGATTGTGTGAAAAAAGATTGAATGGTACTACTATCATAGAAACACTATCAGCGGTTGTTGTTGGAGCTGTTGGTGTGATCTAAGGCCACCATTTTAAATTGACTCCCATGACTGATGTTGGGTTAAACGGACTCCGGACTTGTTCAATAAAATCTCCTCTGAACCCATCATCGGTATAAACGGTATCTCTGTCTTTTGTAATTTGATGTAATGAACCTCCTTGACTCTTGGGTCCTCCAGGTGTCTGTCCTACCTGGCGAGCAGATGGAAGGAGTTGAAGGAGCACCTCCCCGATGCTGTGAAACACGCTGAAGACGGAATGTTGATGATTGCCACAGCTGCCCGTCATTAATGTTTGATATGACTGGACTGTCTAAAGCATAAGCAACATACTACACACACACACACATACACATGCACAACAAAACATCACACACTTGATAGTTGCATCTACAGTTCAACCTCTTTACTGTTACACAGAGATATACAGACACCCTTGTGTAAACACGGGTGTAACTACACTCACTTTATATATATATATATGTATACTCATTCTTAAAACTTGACATGTGTTTTTGCCCGCTGCACTTAAGTGCTGCAGTATACAGTACTTCTACTGTACAGTCCATTTTATGTTTGTGAGGACACTAGTGTGTCGGTGAATTGAATTGTATACTGTTAACTAATTAATCTAACTGAATAAAAGTTCATTAAACATTGTTAGATAATTGAAAATGTGTCTGTGGTGTTTGAATGCATGTCTTGAATTATGATATGGTGCTTGGTTTGAATTGCAAATGGCGTCATTGTGGAGGTTCATGAATATTTCCACCTATATATGGATTTTCTTTTTAAATAAATCAATTGTATTGACAGTTGTTTGCAAGTTGATGGTGTATAAATCTGCTTCTGAGTTAGTGTTGTTGAACAGATGTCATACATTATTCCTACTTTATTCTCACGTACTGATGCTGCTCCCTGCCTGGCTGCCTTGTCTGCAGGTCATGTGATGTGCAAGTGCAGCAGCCAATGAAAATCTTGCTCTTTTCTGACAAATCACTACCATAATGGGGTCTCAAGCTGCCTCTGGCTGTGTGCTCTGTATCTTTAATTAACATCCATGACTATTTTTAAATGCCCCCCCCCCACCCCCGGCAGCCGATGCTCCTGGCACCTGTCTTCATGTCTTCATGTCTTCTTTCATCCCCATCATTTCATCTCCAACGTTTGCTGAGAAGGCGACTCATTTTGTGTTGTCTTTGCAGTGATCTATCCTCCAGTGGTTTCTTTATGGTGTTTTGCTGTCATCTACATCCTAAAGTATAGAGATATCTGTTTCCTTTTTTTAACCAAAAGAGCAACATGGAAAACAGAACTGTCTGGACTAGACAGCAATCCCAAAATACCTTTTTATGTGAGCATTTTGCGAGGATAGTATTTTCACATGTCACTGGGCTACGGTTGTGAGTTGGATCAATAACAGAATGAAGAAGATGATGGTAACTTACAGGGCAGTTCAGAATAGGTTATTTTCCTGCATCCTCACTGATGCAAAAATCCACACAGCTCCAGCTACTCCATCCCATCCTTCTTTTCTCTCCCTGTTTCGTTCCCTCCCCTGCTCCCTCCATCTTCCAATGACTCACATGCTCCCCCTCCCCCCTCGTGTCATACGTTTTCATCACTTCTCCCACCTCCTCTTCCCCTCTATCTCTCCCTCTTATTCGCCCACATACACTCACTCTCTCCACCAGGCTTCAGACACGGCAGGTAATGTTAAAAAAGATGGATCTACTCTTCATTCCCTCCATCCCTCTAAGCCTCCTCCTCCTCACCCTTCTCATCATCTCACTGTCTTCTGTCTCATCTCTTCATTGCTCCACATTCTCAGTCACTGACTGAGACAGCACAGAAATTGAACTGGCTTGTGGTCTGGAACAGGTTGACAGTAGATTTTTAAGTAGGTATGCAATGTCAGCTTTTGATTAATGCTTCCATCTTTTACTCTGTGTGTGTGTGTGTGTTAGAGAGCCTCTTTTCCACAGCTTTCCATCCATAAGGCTGCGTCACTACAATCACAGCGTGTGTTTAAGCGAGGAAGAGAGTGCGAAGTGATTAAAGCGAATTTGACTATATGACTGTCAACTGCAGCAAAACCCATTTTGATTACTGCTTTTAGTAGTTTTTTAGGGATCGTTTTCACATGCAGCTGCATCTTTCTGCACCACCTCTTCATTCACATCCTTCTGTAATCAGATTTGAATAAGTGCCAGAATTTATGTATGAGCCCTGAGCCACAATCTGCAGTGAAAATTGTGAAATGAGGCTAATGTTCCCTTGTTTTTTTTGTTTTTTTTAACAGGATGTCTATAGAGAATATTGTTGCCCGGGAAATCCTGGACTCCAGGGGAAATCCCACCGTGGAAGTAGATCTGCATACAGGCAAAGGTAAAAAATAAACAAATACATTCAAACATAAAGCCCCCCCCCCTTCTATTCGTCATCTCATCTGACCTTCTCTCTTCCTCGTCTACTTTTCACCCTTTACACGCACCTCCTCCTCCCTCACTGACCCATCCTCCATGTCTAATCCAGGTCTGTTCAGGGCAGCTGTGCCCAGTGGTGCGTCAACTGGCATCTATGAGGCTCTGGAGCTCCGAGATGGAGACAAGACTCGCTACAAGGGCAAAGGTGACTACCTACACAATGTATTCACTCACTCACACAAGTATGCTTCTTGCTCCACTTTTCCTGTATTTGTTCAATAAAATGCCCTTCATACTTCCTGTCCTGCTGTCTAAGGTGTGACCAAGGCTGTTGCTCATATTAATGACACCCTCGGACCTGCACTCATCCAATCTGTGAGTACGACATGGCAAAGAACAGGTGGAGGAGCATGACAAATCAGTTTACTGTATGGGTGACATTTTGCTTTCCTTCCAGGGAATTAGTGTGCTAGAGCAGGAGAAACTGGACAACGTGATGATTGAAATGGACGGCACTGAAAACAAATGTAAGCCAACATTTCATACACTTGCATACTGACGTGCTTCTATATGTTTAGTCACTGCTTCTGTGATTAATCCTCCCAGCCAAGTTTGGGGCCAATTCTATTCTTGGAGTGTCACTGGCCATATGCAAAGCTGGCGCAGCAGAGAAAGGTGTCCCCTTGTACCGTCACATTGCTGATCTGGCAGGAAACGGAGAGCTGGTCCTCCCAGTTCCTGTGAGTTTTTGTTTCTAAATGTATGAAAATGCAACTTCCAAACAGAAGCACTCAAAAATAAATGTATCTCTTATCTGCCCCCCTTTTTTTTAAATAGGCTTTTAATGTGATCAACGGGGGCTCTCATGCTGGTAACAGACTGGCTATGCAGGAATTCATGGTTCTTCCTGTGGGTGCCGAGTCTTTCCGCGATGCCCTGCGTATGGGTGCGGAGCTGTACCAGACCCTGAGAAGCGTCATCAAGGAGAAGTATGGTCAGGATGCTACAAATGTGGGGGATGAAGGAGGGTTTGCTCCTAATATACAGGAGAACAGTGAGGGTAAGTGCCACAATCCTTTGAAAATTCCCCCTTTCTCCTTCTTTCTGATAACCTACCATCTTAGCCTACATCCTCCTGTTGTTTCCTGTCAGCTCTGGAGCTGATCAAGACGGCCATAGAGAAAGCGGGCTTCACAGATAAAGTGGTGATAGGGATGGATGTTGCCGCCTCAGAGTTTTTCAGTGAGGGAAAATATGACCTGGACTTCAAGTCTCCACCCAATGCTGCCCGCAATATTAGTGCTGACGAGCTGGCCAGCATCTACCAGGGCTTCATAAACAACTATCCAGGTGTGTATTGTGATGCATGTGAGGATATGTTCGTGCATGGAATTGCTTCCTGATCACATGTCAGAAATATGTTTTTATGAAGCGTTTAAAGTGGGAGATCTTATTGATTTCTCCAGAAGCATTAAGCCACCATCCCTGGAAACAAACCGTCAGTGTTACTGCGTCACTGTTCTCAGAGAACAGATGAACCAGTCTAATTTTATTTCTACCACTGGCACATTTTGTTCTCAGCTTACAGATATAGAGAGCTGATGGAGAGGAAAACAGAGCTGGGGAGAGCTTGGTCTTTCCACCTGACAGTTAGGTTTCTAAAAAAACTGTTTTGCTGATGTGCGACTGCATAATTTACAAGCAGGGAGGCTTGTTGCTCTGTCAGTTGTGTGTTTACTCCTTTTGGGACAAGTGTTCATGTATTTATAATGTGAGTGGAGACTTTGGGATCTTTTCTAGTATTGTTAGTGTGTCATGTTTCTCTAAGCAAGGTATAATATTTGATTTTTGCTGCAAAATGACCTTCCCTCCTCTTATTCCTTTCCTTCAGTGGTGTCTATCGAAGATCCTTTCGATCAGGACGACTGGCCCGCTTGGTCACAGTTCACAGCCTCAGTGGGCATCCAGGTTAGAGATGACTGTATATCGTTTTCTGGAATTGAATTTTCTCAGTTAGCAATTGGATACTAATCCAGGATTGCTCTTCAATCCACAGAGAATGGTAAATAATACCCTGGCCTTATGCAGCTCTAAAAAGCTGGTTTCAGAAATCTCCAAAATGTAGCTTAGTGGTGACTTTAACCAAAATCCAGCAATCAAATTTAACTTAAGGTTGATCTTCCTTTCATAACCCCGTTTATATCTGTGTTATGGAGCATACACAGTAGTACAGCTGGCGGAAAAATGTATCAAAGCCCACTGCATGATACGTTTATTACCAGAATATTGCAGAGAGAAACGTTAAGTGGGGTTTTGTCCCTCGACAGAGCAGTATCTAAAACTTCCATGATTTTTCCACATACTGGGAATGATTTTCCTTGTGCAGCTTGGTCTGTAGTGGTCTACATCTAGGAATTCTGGCTTGTTACCCTTCAGTGCACCTTACTGCGCCAGCCTAAACCTCAGAGCCTGCAGCCACCAGGTCATTCTGTGAGTCTTTTGCAGTCATTCACAGGTTTTTATCTACCTGTGTTCATCTGACTCCCCTGCCACACCCAGGTAGTGTAGCAGCTGTACCTTTAACCATGAACATACAAACTGTGCTTCCAGCTGTATACCTAGTAGAAGAAGTGCATTTGGTATCTTTTTGTATCATTGTCCTTGTTTGTGCAAGGCATTGATCTCTTGACTTTGTGGATCTTTCTCTTGTCTTAGCCACATTGTTGTTTATGCAGCATTTTATGCAGCACTATGCAAATGACCAGACCTAACCGGACTGAGCCTGCTCAAATAGATATGGGTGAACTTGAGAAAGTGCAGCATCACAGAGAACTAGAAGCAAGTAAAAATAGATGAGTGATTTGACTTTAACTCAAAATAGCTGTTGATGTGGCAAAATAAATTATACAACAGAAGACTGTTCTAGAGACTGGGGGCAGTCGACTTAAGCGACCTAGTAGTAGAGAGGGTTTGACATAATGTACTGTACCGTGGAGCTAAACCATAGTATGTCTATTGTTAGAAACAATGAACACAGCAGAAACACAGTATTGCTGCCCATGACTAACAAGATGCCCCTTGGGTTTTCTGTGACATTTCTGTATGTGTTGCTTAGGTGGTTGGAGATGATCTGACTGTCACAAACCCACGCAGGATACAACGAGCTGTGGAGGACAAGGCCTGCAACTGTCTGCTCCTCAAAGTCAACCAGATTGGATCTGTCACAGAGGCCATCAAAGCGTATGTTGATTTTTTTTTTTTTTTTCAAATTTCAAAAAAGAAACTTGGACAGATATGCACAAATGGGCCTGCAGTTTGAGAAAGAACATGGTGTTTCTGCTTTTTCGCTCCGTTTGTGCCTCTCAGGTGTAAACTGGCCCAGGAGAATGGCTGGGGTGTGATGGTGAGCCACCGCTCAGGGGAAACAGAGGACACTTTTATAGCTGACCTGGTGGTTGGTCTTTGCACTGGACAGGTAACACACACACACAACCGCACCACAAGTGTTGTTCATTCTCTTTTTCAATATATTTCATTATATAATTAGTTGCACTATATTACTCGTTTAGCACGGCAAGTTACACACCGTAGGTTGTCGCACATAGTGCATAAATGGGACAACGTTAGATTCATAAATGCGCCAACATCTCAGTGCAGTAGTCCAGTCTGGGAGCATAAGAATGGAAAACACTAATACTTTGTGAAGAGATGCAGTTGTTGAACATGTGTATGGTAATATGATAACTTACATAATGTAGATTTGAAGCCTTAAAATAATAAGTCAGTATATCTGTCCATAACAACAAAAACTAAGTAACAAAAGTTATCTTATAAAGATAAACAAACCTGATACTTACAAATAACACCCTCATACTCATGGTTGTTGATGATTATATACAAAACATGAAGCTTGCCTGACTGTGTAATTTGAATCATTTTGGTGTGGTAGCTTTTAATTAAAATAAAAATAAAACTCACAGGAAGGTGTCATTTTCAACATTTTTCAAACAATTTACAAAAAGGGAAAACATAACAAATAAAATATATGTTGTTGTTTTAACGCTGTGCGTCAGCAATAAAACTGACAACAGCTGACATAAAAAATCCTTTTAATCTGTTTGTATCCCATCAGATCAAGACTGGAGCTCCCTGCCGATCTGAACGTCTGGCTAAATACAACCAGCTCATGAGGTGGGTTTTTATTGCATATACAGCATATTTGTATCTATTTATCATTATTCCCATTATATTTATTCCTTTTTTTGTAATTCCCTTCTTTTCTACTCCTTCCATTTTTCATCTTTCTACACTGCATTGCTTTTCTATTTTCATCCTCCCCTCCTCGTCCTCTCAGGATTGAGGAAGAATTAGGTGACCAGGCCCGCTTTGCTGGGCATAACTTCCGCAATCCCAGCGCCCTTTGAGTGCCCACACCATTGGCAGTGGTGCACAAGAAAGCACCCATAAATATGATGTATAAGATTTCCCTGAACAGATAGATGGTTTTATTGTTCATACCTTTCCCGGTGAAGCTCAAAACACACAGATATACACTTAGATAAGTCTGAAAATAAATAATACGCACAAAGTATTCATTGTAGCTGTAATCAGTCTAACACTTCAGCAAGCGAAGGCATGCATCTCCTGATTGGTTTGTATGACTCTCACTTTCCTGTCTCCTATTCACTTAGTGTGAAAAAGCTTTTATCTTTTGTGCCCTGTCGTTTTGTCTCCCTCGTGTTGCTACAAAAGTGTGTCTGTTATTTTGTTGAAGGTTAAGCTAAATAAAGAGATGAATACATGTTAACTCTCTGTTCTCGTTGTACTTTTTAAAAGAAGTATAGGGCACTGCAGGTATGAAACATTTAGGAATTCAGGAATTATTCTAATTCTATTCTATTCATTCTAAACTGCTGGAGCTTAAAGGATAAGACCGGTTTTTTGACATTGGGCCCTTGATTTCACATTATAACATGATGTTCTACTCACCCCTGCTTGTTGTTGGTCATTTGGAGCCGTTCCGAAGACATTCGCGAGGCGTCTGGCTGCTCTCTTGAGATATTCGGCCATGAAACGGTTTCCTATGGGCAAGCTTATACAGGCACAAACTATGCTGTTTATAATTTATTAATTACTGTACACTAGCACTGATAACGTGGAGGTGCGTCGCTTACTTAAAAAAATCCGGGTTACTAATTTTGAATTTTAGCCGAATGAATAAATAGGCAGCAGGTCTGTGGGCTGTCTGTGGCAGTAGCACCACGAGGACGTCAGTAACACCCACTTTACGACAAAAAAAATCAAAATTACAGTAACCCGGTTTTTTTTAAGTAAGCGACGCACCTCCACGTTATCAGTGCTAGTGTACAGTAATTAATAAATTATAAACAGCATAGTTTGTGCCTGTATAAGCTTGCCCATAGGAAACCGTTTCATGGCCGAATATCTCAAGAGAGCAGCCAGACGCCTCTCGAATATCTTCGGAACAGCTCCAAATGTTCAACAACAAGCAGGGGTGAGTAGAACATCATGTTATAATGTGAAATCAAGGGCCCAATGTCAAAAAACCGGCCTTATCCTTTAAGGGGATTTTTTTCTTCTTTTTGGGGGGTCAAAAACAGTATTTTTGTACCAATGAGGTTATTTCCAAAGAGCTATTAGCTGAAAACTTTCTCAAATTTCAGCATGGTGTGCAGTGCGTCCTTAAAACATTTGAGGAAACTAGACAAGTGGACGACAAAATAAGAAGTGTCAGGCCTAAAGAACTATCTACAGCAGATGAACAGGATCTGAAAGTGATGTACTTAAGAAACAGGAAAAAAATCCAGACACAGGTCCTGAGAGATGCATCTGGGCCTTCAGTTGATCCGTCCACTGTTCACTGAAGCCTCATTAGAAATAGTCTCCATGGAAGGGTGGCTGTCAAGAAGCCATTCTTCAGGAAGGGAAACAGGAAGAAAAGGCTGAGCTGTGCCAAATGACACAAGAAGTGGACTGAAAATCAGTGGCAACAGGTCTGATGGAGGTATGAATCCTCCCCAGAGCCCGGACCTCAACATTATTGAAGCATTGTGGGGTCATCTTGAGAGAGAACAGAACAAAAGGCAGCTAACATCCAGAGAAGAGCTTTTTAAATGTACTGCAAGAGGCCTGGAGAACTATTCCTGAAGACGACTTAAAGAGATTACAAGAAATCTTGTCTAAGACTGTCCAAGCTGTGTTGACGAATAAAGGTGGTGCTCCTACCAAATATTGACTTTCAAGCTCAATAAATCGCTGCACAAATTTCTCGTCCTCGAACAAAAAAAACATAAAGAAAAGAGGGGCGACGGAGACTTCCCCGGTGTGTTGTATATTTCTATAAGTAGCGTGTAAACACTCCATTTGTGAAATTTCTCGGTCTCATCGCACATTTCCTTGGGCTCACACCTGCCCCTGGCAACAGCACGTCAGCAGCGGCTGTAGCGATGCACGAGCTGTCCTCACGCGGAACCGAGCAGCAGAGGGCGCGCGAGCAGTGCTCGGTTCCTGTCGTGCCAGGGCTGCTGGTGACGGTGATGAAGGAAGGCTGGGGCCACGCAGGCGCACCGCGCACAGTCTCCGGTCAGGTTGCCATGGTTACCACACAATAGGAGACGGGACAGGGGGGCTGCGCGAAGGGGAGAGGAGTGAACGACAGGAGCAGGGAGGAGGAGGAGATCTGCAGAGCCGCTTGACTGGACACACCGCTGCAAGCTTTTCTCAGACATAGGCTACAGACAGAGAGCTGCCGGACAGACACAAAACAAGATTATTTAATTGTTTTTATTGTTTAATTATTCCTAACGAGTTGGGGCCTTCTTTGTTAAGTCCCTGACAATGACGCTCATTAAAATTCTCTTTAAAAATCGTGTTTTCTCTTGAATCCACCTCTCACGCTGTTCGACAAATTCAGCCGGGCCCTTAAGAACAGAGATTTACTGGTTATTTCGTCCTCTTCAGGGCTCACAGCGAGGCAAGCGGGTTGTTATTCAGTCCGAGCAGAGCCTCTTCATACAGTAAAGGTGACTCTAAAGGGACTAGGCAAGAGAGAGACCCTCCCTCTTGGTCCCCTCCCTCTTCAGAGTTTTGGCCCTCACTCTGCGCCTCTTCCTCTTTCTCCCTGCCATACTACTCCCTCCTTCTCAAACCTCCCCCTCTCTCCTTATGCAAATCACGCCCTCACCACTCTCCCTTTCCCTCACCCAACGTGCATCCCTCTCTCTGGCTCACCCCTCCGCTAAATATTGTGACTGTAAGACCGGAGAGGGGTATAAAAAAAAGTGCAACTCGTCTTGGAGGAAAAAGGGGGAGTAGGTAGAGTGGGAGAGGGGGGGCAAAATAGAAGAAGGGGGCGAAAGGGGGTGGGGAAGAGGCGAGGGTACGCATCAATTTGTACAGTCTTCAGTTGGCACCCCTGTTTTCCCCTGCAACGAATAGCAAGAGATTTCTTCTGCGTTATTGTTATTATCGGAGCCCGTTGCAATATGAGCCAGCGCGAGCCTCTGTTGACAGACGGCTTGGCTCTGAGGTGTGCGTGTCTGCGTGCAACATAAAACGACAAAACAGGGAGAGAAAGGAAAGGCAGAGTGAGAGTGGGAGAACGCATCGCTGGATATTATAGGTAAGGAGAAGGAAAATGGATGCTTACACTCTTGTGTTTGGAGCTATTCCTGATGGCCACGTTTGTGCTCTCCCTCCCATTTTTTTTCCTTTGTGCGCTAATCATCATCCTGCATTACGGCTAAATTATGTCCCGGTGAGTTAATGTTAATAGAGTGCACGACGCGCACCCACATTCCAGCGAGGAGAGGGGCAGAGGGAGCCGGTGCGAAATGCCACGATTCGCCATTCGGATACCTCTTTCTTTTTTTTAAACATGTGCAGCGTTTGGAAACAGCCCTGCACAGGCATCCATTCTGATTGTGAACATGTATGTGCTGCTGAACACGTCGTCGCGGATGGACTATGCTCTGTCGCCGCAGTCTGTGGCAGGGCTTCAGAGCAGCTTTGGCCGGTCTCCTCTGCGTGTGTATCAATATCATTCGCAGGAAGAAAGAAGAAAGAGTCGTTGCGGTGCCCGCTCGCTGGTGATGTAAGCAGAGCAACTGCATGCTGCTGCTTTGCATCACATGCAGGGGCCAGTTTGTTGATGATGATGCATGCGCCGTGTGCTTGCATGGGTGTGCAGAGGAACTAGTGGCGTTAATGTTGCTGGGGTTTGTGTCCTAGTTGTCTACTGACCAAAGCCAAGGATCTGCAGGTGGACTACAGACAGGCCAATAGCAGCCACCTGTAACTGAGATGCATTGTGTAGCTCATACAGAGACCTTCTAGCAGGCGCAGAATGCTTATATTCCTGTCATGAACAAAGTCATGTGCAGGTAAATTAGGGGCCTGTATACTCACAGTACACATGCTCTTTATCACTGAGTGTGTACAGTGATTGTGACTTTAAAGACTATTCTTGAAGCCTTAATCTCTCACTGCAGCATGCACTAATTAATGCATAGCCATGTGTGGTGGAGCTGCAGCAGAATTTAGCTTAGTTTCTTTGAATATACACATATTTACTGGTAGATTGTTCATGCACATAACCAATAAGGCTTCCTCCATTTTTCATCCAATGTTGTGCACTATTTTTAACCTCATTCAATATACATGAGCCATTTTTTTTTCTTCATAGTGGCACATGTGTGAATGGATTAAACGAGCACTAGCAAAGTGCTACTGTACATTGTCAACCACAACCAGATGGGTAAAGAATCTAGACATTGTACATTACTCTAATGGCTGTCTGAATAAATAAGAATGTGATTCTACTGGCCATAGCCAGGTCATGTGGGTTAACCACAAGTGGCTGTGGGTTGTTGTAGAGAAGGTGGAAGCAGGGGAGTGTATGTGTGTGTGTGTGTGTGTGTGTGTGGGGTGGCTCTATATTCCCTAGATGTTTGCTTGAGTTCTGTCTTCTGCAGACTGCGATCCAAGATGCACTTCTACTATTTATATTCCCTGCTCCGCATCTATTATCTGCATTTCAGTGTTGTAGCTCATCTCAAAATTGGTGCATTCTGTCAGAGAGTGCAGGTTAACCTCTTGTGCCTGTGGGTTTGGGCTGTTGTGGTGAAAGCAGAGGGCAGAGAGGAGACAGGTTTGAGCACAGTGAAGAGCAGTTGTGCCGATACAGTGTGAAGCATGCAGGGAATTTAAATGCTGTCACTGTGCTCTCGCTGTTGCACACTCAGATGGTTTCAAAATGTTCCTTAACTCCTCTCACAGCGAGGACAGCGAATGACATCGATTATCACCGCATCCTTTTGTGATGTTTTTTTTAAACTCATAGTAGGGTTTCCATACAGACTGAATCATGTCTACTTTACTTGTGCTTCTTCACAGATTTTGGTAGCTTTCATGGTGTAACACAGCCCGTCAGTAAACAACTGAAACCACTTCGGTTCCTGCGCTGGCTCGTCTTGTAAAATGGATGTTATAAAGAAGAAATAATGAAAACAAGGACACACAAAGAATCGGTATGCACAAGCCTACGTCTGCTTTTTATTGCAGTGTCAGAGATTGTGTACCTGTCTCATTTTTCTACATTTACAAGTGTGACTACACAATAATCTGTAACATCTATGAACATAGCTACATTGTCTTAACAGTATTGTCTGAAAGAAAGAAAAATTCCTTTTTCTTGTTTTATTTTTGTATCTTTCCCTCTGATTTCTGACTTGACTCTGTTATGTCCCACTCTTCACCCCCCCCCTTCCTATTCTTCACTTATTGTTGCCCATGCTACATTCCACTGTGAATTGAATGACTCTCGTTTGGCTTGAGTTAACTCTTCTTTCGCTGAAACCAACACATTTGCTTGTTTATTTCCTGTATTCCCACATTTTGCACCACCTGCCATCTTTTCCTCCTTCGCCGGACTTTGCAGATGCCCATGCGGAGTGGGCGAAGGAGGGGGGCAAGTGAAGAGAGAAGGGGTCGACGCCCGCACCCCAGCCCCACTCGACCTGAACGCAACGACAGACAGACGGTTAGAGCGTCTCTTTTGGCTTGTTTGTACCTCTCGCTGTTTTTTTGGTCTTAATTTTATAGGTGTGCATGCAAATACAAAAGTCAAGAAGAATAAAAAGCTGTGTTTTGAATTTTGTGATTTGGGGAGCGTGTGCTGTCACTGTATGACTCATCAGTATGATTGCCACAGACATATCTTTGCAGTGTAAGGGTTGTTCGGCTCTGTGTTGTGCACCTTGGCACTTTGAAATCTTTGATGTTTTGTGTTTCATTGATGTTGTGTGTGAGTGTGTGAATGTGTGCATGCAAGTGTGACTGTTTTAAAAACAGATATAAGCTTATAAGGATTCAGAAGCATCACAACAGAATTAAAAGTCTTGTGTTGTTTTAGCAAAGAGGTGCTGGTGAGGAATTGGCTGGGAATCGCTTCAGTCGCAGATCACAAGGGCATGATTCATCAGAGAGTGAGGGGGAGGAACTTGTGTCTCCTCCAAAGAGGCAGAAAGTTCAGGTTTGTGTTACATTTCATCAGCTTGGTATTTAAAGAGCAATTATAAAGCTGTGATACAAATAAATCATCCAAAGGTTGCTGTCTCAGCTGGAATTATATTTTTTTCCTTCTACAAATATAACCACAGTGTTATCAGTTTTCACCTCATCCACAAACGATCTTTTCTTGTCAGGATTCGGCCTCTACCCCAAACCCTCCAACATCAACACACTCCACTGACAGCTCAACTCCTTCCATTGTCCCACCCCCAACCTCAGTTGCCAGCCAATCCCGTGAGAGTGACAATGAAGATGGCCAATCCCAGGGCAGTAGGAGTTCAGTTGTAGGGAGCCTGGCTAATAGCAGTAGTAGTCTAAGCAGTGGGCGGGATATAGACCAGGACAATCGGTCCTCATCTCCAAGTCTTTCCGCCTCCCCTCTAGGGAGCCTAGACTCTGATTCTGATGGCCCAGATTCCCCAAAGCAAGGAGAACGGGAGAAAGGTAAAGAGGGAGGGACAGGGAAGGTCACAGGTGAGGATAGGAGAGGACCAAGAGAGGGAAGAGGGGATGAATCCTGTGGAGATGGAGAAAAGCAAGAAGTGGAGGCAGTTGAGGACTGCCCATCTCTGAAGGCCCCCTCCACTCCCTGCTCCTCTTCTAGTCTGACTCCTTCTCTCCGTGGAGCAGGAGATTCATCAAATGACAGCAATAGTGGGAGAAAGTCATATTTCTCCTTGGACTCCAAACTGATGTGTAAAGTTGAGTATGGTGCACCAACAGGTGTTGACGGTCCCCTAAGTGGCAACAGAATTACTTCCAAAGCTAGCACACAGTGTGTGACCAAGACAACGCTGTCTGCAGGAGATTTTTCCCACAACAGCCCCAACATTTCCCATGGCTTACCCCCTCCGCTTCCTCCTCCACCTGCCCTGAAGCCCTTGGAGCTCGGGGGACAGAACTTGCCTGTTGAGGTTAAGACAGAAAGAGACAAAATAGAAAAGGCTGACAAACTCCTGGACAAGACTCAGTCTACGCCTCCGTCTCTGCTGCCACAGACTGGCCCCCAGCCACAGTCCCAGTCCCAGGCTCAGACCCAGCCCTCCAACCACCCTCACCACTACAGCTCCACCAGCTGGCAGGGTGGCACAGCAACTGGTTGCCAAGGGAGCTGGGGCTACACCCGTTACCCTGGCAACCACCACCCACACCAACCACAGCACCAGCCCCCAGTACAGCAACAGCAACTTCCCTCCGTTTACAACCCTCCATCCTCTCGCCACTCCTCCTCCCACCCCTCTTACCTCCCCCATCCTCACCCCCACCCCCACAGGGAGTACCTTCCCAGGTACACCGGAGGGGGAGGGGACAGAGAGAGGGGCGGTGCAGGAGAGAGGGAGCGGGGAGTGAGGGGGGAGTGTGGGGGGAGGGAGATGAACCGGGAGTTCTCTGCTCCCATTGGCAACAGCAGCAACAATAGCAGTGGAGGAAATAGTAACAGTGCTTGTGGTGCAATGGGTGGACCCAACAGCATCCAAGGTAGAGAGTTTGGGGGTCTGGCAGTAGGGCAGAACCGGGAGTACCAAGGTTCTGGGAGAGATGGACCTAACATGGGTCCGGAAAGAAGAGACTTTGGTCCAGCTTTCAGAGACCGGGAGCGTGAAAGGGAACGTGAAGGAGTAAGAGAGTTTAATCTGCCAAACCAAAACCAGGGAAGAGACTTTGGCCCCAGTGGAGCCACAGGGGGGCATCCCAGAGACAAAGATGGGAGCAGATGGGGTGAGTTTGGGGGCCAGACAAGAGAGGTTGGGAGCAACAGTAACCCGAACAACTCCATCCCACAGGGAAACACCCCGAATTCAAATAGTGGGCTACCAGTCACCCCTATGCTGAACCGTGACCCACCTGCATCACCTCAAAACAACCCCAGTCACCCTTCCCATTCGTCCCTGTCCCAACACCCCCACTCACATCCCCCAAGCTCATCGAACCGGGACTTCCCTCCTCCCATGGACCAGACACAAACGCCGTCCTCTGGAGCAGACCACTTTCACAGAGAATATCCTCCTACCGGAGGAAAAGACTTTCCTCCAGGAGCACCTCATTCTGCTGGCACAAATCGGGAGTATTTAAGCTCCCCCGGGGTAACTCCAAGCCTGGGACGAGAGTATACCGGGCCTGGAGGGACCCAGCACCCCCACCCACCTCATCCCCACTATCAGTCTGGACCCAAAGACAGAGAGAGGGACACCAACATCAGAGAGTCTGCTCTGTACCAAAGCCGTGGAGGCCCAAATCAGCCTCCTGCACTCTCTCCCTCCTCCTCTTCCAGCCATCATGGACCATACCCCCATCCAGCATCTCAGCCTCCTCTGCCCCCTCCTCAAGGCTCTCATACCCAACCACCCCCCTCAAGTATGGCACCAAGTGTACGTCCCCCACACTATCAGTCCTCTGCTCAGACTCCTCCAACACCCCTTTCTCCCTTACCCAGCCCATCTACCAATCAGATGGGAGCCTTCTCATCTTTTCCCCCGGGCTCCTCCTCTGCACCCAACATACAGCTTCCTGCACCAGGTGTGTCAACCAGCTGCTCACCTGGATGCCGCCCTTCCCCTTTCCATGGCACTTTGAACAACCACCCTCAATTCAGTGGAACGTATCACTCCAATGGGAACAATGGCAGTAATCTGGTGAACAGCAGTAGCAACAGTAGCGCACCCAGTAGCAACAGTAACAACTCACAGTCACTCTCGCCTCAAAACGTCTCAAAGGGACCTCCACCTCTTAACAACTTGACCAACAACAACAGCATCTCCACACCTGCCTCAAGCTCTTCACTCCCCAGTGTAGATGGACATTCAGATTCAGGCCCGCCTCCCACGCCTGTCATCAAGGAAGAACCAATAGAGGACAGGGAGGAGAGTGAAAGTCCACCACCTGTGTTAAGAAGTCCATCACCTGAACCAAAACCAGTGGACATTCCCATCCACGCCAGCCAATCAGCTCGGTAAAGTCAAATTAGCCTCATTATTCTAAGATTGTCAGTGTGTCACTGCCTTCTGTTCCCTCTAAACAGTAAGGTAATAGTTGTAAAATGCTTTCTCGTGATTCCAGGTTTCACAAGGTTCTTGATCGTGGCAGCGGGAACTCCTGCGCTCGCAGTGATGTCCTCTTTGTCCCATTAGATGGCTCAAAACTATGGAAAAAGAGGAATGAGATCATTGAACGGGCCCGTAGGGAGGTCGAGCAGAGGGCCAGAGACCTGAGAGAGAAAGAAAGGGAACGAGAGAGGGAGCGTGAGCGTGAGAGGGAACTGGATCGACATCTACAGGTGAGCAGGTTTCAGGGTGATAAAGTACGCTGTCAGATTTGATGGATTTGATGTAGATTAAATTGATCAGTTTAATGGGAAGAGAGCAAAATAGGTCAGAGCACATGTGATTTACTGTCCTCTTGTTTTCTCTTCAGCAGCAGAAGGATGTCAACGCTGCTGGAGGGGGTCGCCAGGGCTCCTCACTCTTCTTCCCCCCCTCATCCTCTATCATTCTCGACCCTTCGTCTTCTTGCGCTTCTTCCTCCAGCAACCCTGTGCACCATCATGCCTCTCACCCCCAGCATCACCATTCACATCCACACGCTCACCTTCCTCCAGCACACCATCTCCACCACAGTCTTTCCCACTCTATCCCTCATTCCCTTCTCTTACCTTCTATGGGTGGGGCTTCAGCAGTTGTTGGAGGCCATCAGGGGGCTTTGGGAATAGGTATAGGAGGGCCATATTTGGGCCCTGATACACCAGCGCTGAGAACTCTTAGCGAATATGCGCGCCCCCATGCTATGTCTCCACTTGGAGCAGCAAGTCGTGCCCAGGCACACCACCCTCAGATTCACCATGGTCACCCCCATGTCCACCCCTCATTCTTCCTTCCTCAGTTTCAGAATCATGCTTTAGGCCACCCACACCACCTGCCCACCGATGCAGCCACAGCAGCAGCCATCCTGGGCTTTTTGTATGGTGGCAGCCTTGAAGGTGGCCCAGGCGTTGGTGGACACCCTGGGGTGGCAGGAGGCCCAGTACCAGGAGGGATTGGGGGTGCAGGATTAGGAGGTGTTGGCTTCCCTCACACGGTTGCAGCTCATCGAGATCGGATGAAGCCTGGATTTGAATTTAAGAGTGACGAGCGGGTTTACCCGCCAGGATCCTTACCTGATCCTGCAGCTATTGCTCTTGCTCACTCACATTCACACGCCCAAATCAATGCCCATGCTCATGCTCACTCCCTGCTCCTTGGAGGAGGTGTAGCAGGAGCTAATGAGGTATCACTTTATGGCACCCCCCCTCCTCCAGCTCCACCTGGACCTCAGCACCTCCAGAACCCAACCTTGGCACCGGTAACTCGACCTCCTAACCCTCCCGCCCCACAGTCCCTGTCAAATCCACCCCCTTCATCTCTCCTCCCACCTTCTCTCCCTTCTCACCCTTCATCTGCTCCACCGGCTGCCCCCTCAGCCCCAGCAGCCCCTGCTGCTCCTCCGCCGGCTCCTCCTCAGCCTGCTCCACCAACCTCCAATGCCGCCTCCCTTCATCACCCAGTCCCCCATTCTTCTTTTCCCAGCTCCCTGTCCTCTCATTTGCCACCAGCCCCTGCTTCAGCTGCTCCTCCCGAGACCTACCCCACACCCACCCGTTCCCCTGCCTCCTATGAGCGTGACAGGAGTGGAGAAAGGGAGCGGGACAGGGAGCGGGACAGAGCGGCTTTGCCGGCCTTTGGGGACAGAGAGCGAGAAAGGGGAGGAAGTGGTGGAGGAGGAGGAGGAGGAGCAGGAGGAGGAGGAGGAGCGGGAGGAGGAGGAGGAGGAGGGAGTGGAGGTGGAACAGGTGGAGGAGGTGGAGGAGAGAATCTGGGGCGTCTTCAGATGTTGAACGTGACGCCTCATCATCACCAGCATTCACACATCCACTCACATCTTCACCTGCACCAGCAAGACACAGGTACCCACTGCTACTAACAATGCTGTCATTGACACTGTTAACGCACACAGATGTGGCGCTATAAACAGATGTAGTCCAACAGCTATTTTTAAAGATTTGTAAACAAAAATAGGCACATCCTAAAGGATAAGGCTGGTGATGTTATGCAGATAGGATACAGCTTTAAATGGTAATGTAAGAGTCAGATTGTTACCTCTGTGTCAATAAAGAAAAATTTTTGGTTCTGGTAGCTTTCCTACTCGAGACCAAAAGAAGCAGAAAACATCTGCTCAAATATGAATCCAAAACCATCAGCTCTTTCCTCACAATAATTTAACTTTTTATTAGCTGTTTTAAAATCTTATCTGCATACAAGTAATAATCATAGTGCACAGCAAGAAGCCATGTATATGGATAACACATTGACTGAAAGACGTAGTTATGAGACTTCTGTATTTTATTTCGCACACACACCATGCTGCTGGATACGTTGGGCCGACTTGCCCAAAAATGTCCATCCATGTCTAAAAAACACTGATCAATTTATAAAGGTCTTTATTAGTTAATAAATTACAGTACTCATATGGGCTTTGAATGGACTCAAACAGGGCGTAACAATTAAATAAAACACCAGTGTCAACGAAAGCAAAAATAAAAAGGTGCCAGCTTTATCCTTTCACTTTAGCATGATAAATCTTTGTATTAGTGTTGTATTGAACACTGCTTTTCCGTCACTGCATGTGATGTGGCTCATAGTTTCACCAGAAAGACCTTACCAATGATGTTTAAAAACATTTGTTTTACCCAGAAATCTCAATGAGATGATAGTTCACTCAGACTTCTGTTTGAGAGCAACAATAAATAGATAATGACAAGCAAGACAGATCCCTGATAAAGTTTCATGTGCTCATTAATATTGCATTTTTGTAACTTTTTTATCGATAGACGTCTCATAGTGAGATAACTGAACATATAAGCAAGAGTATTCATGTATCTGTATCCACCATACCAATCTCTGTGACATAATCTGAAATTTCTCAGTGTCTGAATGTTACCAAAAAAAATGTATTTTCAGTGTCTTGTGCGTCATGCTTTGACCCCTATTAAATATCTCCTTTTTTTCCAATTACATCACTGGCATCCAGCGGCGGGCGGGGTTCACCCCCTGATGGACCCGTTGGCGTCGGGGTCTCCTTTGGCACGCCTCCCTTACCCAGGAGCCACACTGGGCACCCCCATCCTGGCTCACCCCCTCACTGACAGCGAGGTGCTCCGCCAACAGCTGTTCGGTGAGGAGAAGGCTCCTCGTCCATGTACTCGTTCAGTTTTCTTCTCTAAAAACACAGTGCTAAAAGTTTATGAAGACTCATTTTGACTCGTGACAGTGATAACTGATCCTGTTCCTCCTCCTGTCTTTCTGTTATCTATTCTTTTATCCTCCCCTGCTCCTCCTCTCTGCTTTGGTGGCAGGTGCTCCTTTCCGTGACTTGCCCCAACCGTCCTCCCTCACTGGTCCCATGTCAGCAGCCCATCAACTCCAGGCCATGCAGCAGGCCCAGAGCGCAGAGCTGCAGATTCAGAGACTGGCCCTGGAGCAACAGTGGATCCACCACCATCACCACCACTCCCTCACCCAGGACGAGTATTACAGGTACGGATTCTGTGTGCTTCCTTAGTCCATGCGGTAGAGACTGAATGTGAATGGCTTCAACTAGTCTGACTCAAATGGTGTAGACAGTTTGTGTAAGCCTGCCTTTCGCCAAGCACAGAGGCTGGCCCCGAAACATAAAAATAAAGATCGTTAATTTTTCCACCAAGCTCTTGTTCTGATGATGGGGGATTTGGAAGGCTGTGTAAAGTCTTCTCCAGCACATCCCAAAGATCCTCATGCTCCCTGAACCACTCTTTCATAATCTGAGCCCGATAAATCCTGGCACTGTCATATTGGAACATGTCCGTGCCATTAGGGAAGAAAAAACATCTATTAATGGAAAAAACAGGTCATTCAATATACTCAGGTAGTCAGCTGACTGCCTTTTTTGGGGATAAAAGGTTGTTGAACCTCAACCTGACGAACTGAAGCAGCCGCCATGTGATTCGCTTAGATAAATCCAGTAAATCCACGTGGTGACTTTGTTTTATCTTTAATTTATTTTTATTTTTAACAGGCATTCTCTTTTCCTTTCACTAAGTGCGTGTTTTACCATCGTCAAAATATATTTAGTCATCACAACCTCTGAGATGTAAGCCACACTTTGACAATGGCAGCTTGCCATGAAAATCTGGACAATGTAAAAGTTTTTTTTTTCTTTTGGAGGAGGGTTGTAAAGGTTCACATGAAACGTGTTTTCATCAGTTGCTGTCTCATTGCTGCTCACCTTCAAAGCCTTAAATGGCCTCGCCCCAAAACACATCTCAGACTTATTGACCTGGTTTGTTCCCTCCCGACCATTGAGAGTTTATGACAATGGGACATCAGGCATTTTCCGTTAGAGCTCCATCTTATGGAAGTCTTTGCCCACTGAAATCAGGCACACCAAGTCTGTAGCTACCTTCAGATCCCTTGTTCAAACTTTCCTCATTGAGAGAGCCTTTGGCAGCATCCCATACACGTATTGCACATTTTATTATTGTGTTTTTGTGAACATCCATCTGACTCGCACCTTTTTGGGTTTGTACCTTTTTATAAAGCACTTTCTAACATTGTTAAGAAACGTGCTACACAAACAATACTTTATTGTAGTTATCATGGTTATTCATAGGGTTTATGTACTCGCAAGTTTTAGTTTGACATTATTTTGTAGTGGCATCCTGGGCATAGCGCCACCCTTGACAGTAAAGATTTACTTACAGAAATACAAACAATCTAGAGCACACCGCCTAATCGGTCATCTATTTGCCTTTCATGGCCCGTAGTCTTTTCTTTATATAGCTTTTTATGTTTTCTCTTGACATGATTATTTTAGAATGATTAGTTTTCTATTGTTAAGTTAATGATTCAGCTCCTGTTGTAGATTCTGTTAGTTGAGTTTATGTGTGTTTTTATGATCCATGTGGTCTTGATGACATATCTGAACCAACCTGCCATATCTCAAACTCAAGCCTGACCTAGGACCCCAAATGCTAGATTTTCAATTTAGCTACATGTGGTCTCTAATTGTCTCTCCAGCTTAATCCTATTCACTGTCTATATTTTTGAATGTGCTCCATCATGCATAGAGGCAGAAGTTAGAGAAAAACCCAGCAAACAACAGAATAGGCGGAACTTGACTCATGACATGATTCTTTGCATGGATTTGTCAGCTTGCAGAAATCTGCTTGAATTACATTTTGATCTGCTGTTAAACTTTAATTGTTGGCTTACTTTCCTGATGAACTAAGAGTGAAAACATCAACGCAGACTCGTGACGCTAACCTGCATTTAACTGAGATGAAATCAAACTTTTGTTTACGCTGCAATCTGATTTCTCTGTTGACCTTTCAGTCACCTGAAGAAAGAGAGTGACAAGACCCTGTGAGGGAGGGGCACGACAGAGAGCAGCACGGAGAACACCGAGGGAGAATCTGTGCAAGAACAGAAAGAATAAAGCAAAAGTAAGGCACCGAAAACAATGAGGGGAAACAAAGACTTATGAACAAAAGCTGGACTAATGGACAGAGATTTCACTGAGGGAAACAAGAAGATTTTGAAGGATTAACAAAAGAGGGAGGAGGGTGTGAAAATGTTGCACACACTCCCTGCTAACTGCACCAGACTCTGGCGCTTTCCTGCATTATGTTCTCCGATCCTGTTTTGTATTGTGCTCTGTACAGTATATTAGATGGGAGGCGACAATAGTGAAGTACAGTATGTGTAAAATACTTGATGCCAGAAGGAATGTGTACATGAGTCTTTTATGTCGTTGCATGTAGCTAGGCGCTTATTCTGAACTGGTGGAACTTTTGGTTCTTTTTTTAGTAATCACCCCCTTTTGTATTTGAGGGGCGTTCTATATGCATGAGACCAGCAATTTAGTGTTCTGTTTATGATTAATAGTATTGTTATTATGATTATTGTTGTCTGTTTGTTGATAATGATATTATTATATATACAGCACATATTATTTGTATTATTTTTTTACATTTTCATGGTATGGCAGTCAGTTTTTATTTTTTATTTTCAATTTACCTTGTGAAACAAGATGCAAATGAAGGCAAAACAAATCTGGAAATAAATTATAATCTCTTTTTTGCAAGTTTCTTGAGTAGTGTGCACTATGTCCCCCACCACTCTCACGTGCATTCAGACTATTTGCCCCGTCTTTGTTTTATACAAGTCACTCATGCACAAAGCATATCAAATTCCTCTCTCTCCTCCCCCTCCCCCTCTCTCGTCTTTCTCTCCCTCCTTCTCCATGGTGAGTGTAGCTAATAGGAGACACATGGGATGAGTGTGAGACATGGGAGTTGAGTCGCTCCAGTGAACACCAGCCACCCTGTAGTGCGAGCATTCCTTACTGCTCTGTAAAAATGAGGAGAAAAGAGAAAAATGTAGAGAGAAATGAGAAGGAGAAAGAAGGGAGGAGCTGTGAGAGTGTGATTTACGGACGCTGCTGAAGGCTCAGGGCTGTGTGTGTGTTCTCACCATGTCCGGCCAGAGGAGTCTCCTTCAAACAGACGTGGATCAGCGACCATGGCCTTCATGTAGCAAGACAGACTGGCTGCTGGCTCGCAGATTTGGCTGAACAAACTTCCCATTATTGAAGCTTCCAACATGTATTGAAATCTCCAACAAGCCTAAAATCTGCACCCCTTCTCTCCTTTACGCAAAAATGAGTCTTCATACTGTCACATAAGGCAGGCTTTATGAGTTGCAGGTTTTGTGTCATTAAAAGTCACCTTGAATAAGTGTGTCATCACAATGTAAAGAATCCTTTTGCAGTACCGATCTAATTTTTTCCCCTCTGGTGACATCATATCTGGGGTTTATTCTTAGCACATCATCAGTCGTTTTTTCCAGGGTGGATGAGGAGGTAGAGAGAGGTGTGGATGAAAGACGCAAATTTGTTTGAACACAGGCTGAACAAGTCTCATTATATTCACATATTTGGTACGTGGTAATGTAAAATAAAGAAAATTTATAGCAGTTGTTGTCATACCCAGAGCTTAGTCCTTCAGATTAATTTACTTTTAGACCCAAACCTGAATGTTTTACTTTGTCATGTTATGACAATGTCCACAAACATTGAACAGTTTTGAAGTATGGCCCCCTCTCCAGAGTATAGTACAAATAAAAATAGATTACAAAGATTTCCTTTATTCTCCATTTTCAATTGAAACTAGTAGACGGAAAACATCAAATGCAGACGCAGAGAAGTTTTGTTGTTTTCTACAAATATATGCTCACCCCTTTGTTGCATCACCTCCACTTTTCAGTCAAATTCAGTTTATTTATGTTGCACCAATCCACAAGGCGATTTAAAGAAACAGTTCAGTTGAATCCAATCATAAAAAGTTGCCTTGCTAAAACTAAGAGTCGCAGATAATCCTCACTTTGAGTCAATCCTCAGTCCTTAGAAGCAGCTTTTAACACAATCTCAAGCTTTTGGACTTGGACTTGAGAATCTCTTGGACTTTACATGACCAGTAGTCGTACTGTAGTTTCAAAGCTGAAATGTTTTCCCATTCTTACTTAATGCGGGATTTCAGCATTTCAGCAGTTCAAGGCCTCCTTTGTCATATTTTGTGTTTCATCCTGCTCCAAATTTTTTCATCAGGTTATAGGTCTGAACTGCAAGCAGACCAGTTAATCACCTGGAGACGTTCATTACAGAAACATTTTGACATTTTGATATTGCTTTGCTGAAATAAGCAAGATCTTCTCACAGCATATTTCGATCACAAACATGTTCAACATCAATTATATCTTCACAGCTGTGCAAGTTATCCATAGCATTTGCACTAATCACAGATGCTGCCTTTGAGGTGTTCCCTGTCTACAGGTCTGTCTCCTCTTTAGCCTGGGCGCAACATCTATGACTTACAAAACAAATGTCAACTGTCATCAAACCGTAAACCTACACCGTCACCTACATCCACCTTAAAGTGATGGTTCGGAGTAGATTCACCCTAGGGTCATTTGAACCGTGACATCCAGCCAAGTAGCCCACCCAAAGTTTTTTCGATATTGGCTGAACATCAGCTGAGTTACTGAGTTATCCCGAATAGCTTAGTACAAGCGCTAATGGAACCTGGCAGTTTCTCCTAAATTACCACACTATAATCACATGCCATGACACCAAACTTCTACAGTAGTACAAATATGGTCTGTACTCACAAAACGATGCATTTTGAAGTTTGTACATAGTCCAGGAGTTTATTATTATCAACACAAGCCTAATAGCTTCTCTGCTGCTAAAGCTGTGTCGACGTCACTTCCTTGATCTGGGAGCTTCAATGTAAGATGAGGGTTGATCTACTACTGTAGACAACAAAGCAAGGCTGCTCAATTTCTCCATTGATAAAATAAATTCACAACTCTACAACATAAAAATTCATAAAAAATCATGTAGAATAGAGCATATACTTTGTTGTCTACAGTAGTAGATCAACCCTCATCTTACATTGAAGCTCCCAGATCAAGGAAGTGACGTCGACGCAGCTTTAGCAGCAGAGAAGCTATTAGGCTTGTGTTGATAATAATAAACTCCTGGACTATGTACAAACTTCCAAATGCATCGTTTTGTGAGTACAGACCATATTTGTACTACTGTAGAAGTTTGGTGTCATGGCATGTGATTTTAGTGTGGTAATTTTCGAGATACTGCCAGGGTCCGTTAGCGCTTGTACTAAGCTAACTCAGTAACTCAGCTGATGTTCAGCCAAGATCGAAAAAACTTTGGGTGGGCTACTTGGCTGGATGTCACGGTTCAAATGACCCTAGGGTGAATCTACTCCGAACTATCACTTTAAGTGAGTTTAGTCACGAAGAAGGTGGTAGAGTTTTTGGATCTTGTTTTTATACTCAGTTTTCTTTGCATGGAAAAGTTTTGGGCTGCATGTTGTTGTGGGGCCTTGTCTCTGTGTGGCCCTGTGTCCCCTGCCTCTCACCTGATCATAGCTGGGATAGGCTCCAGCTCCCTGCGACCTTAAATTGGATTAAGTGGATATGGAAAAATGAATGAATGAAGGAGTTTAAGCTTGCACTTGTTATTGCAGCGACGGACTTGATTGAATTTGATCTTGATTTAATCAGATTATAATTGACTTGAATTGGACTCTACAGTCCCTTGAGGTGATGTTTTGTTGTGATTTGGCGCTATAAATAAAACTGAACTGAATTGAATGGGTTCACTGATACTGGTTTTCAGAGGTGTTCCTGAGCCCCCGCAGTGGTTTCTACTACAAGATCATGTCTGTTTTTAATGCAGCGCTACCTGGTGACCTGAAGATCATAACCCATCAATTTAACATGCAAATTATCATGTTCTGGTTTTTATTAACACTTAAGCAGCCTCCCAACTTTTTTGGGAAAACTTGTTTGTTTTATAGCTAACTCATCACATTGCTATAAAAAAGAAGCCTCAAAGGCTGCATCAGTTTGAGAATACAGCCACAAAGAATAATTTGGCAGTAAGTCTGGTCCAAAATGTGACATTAAGTTGTGTAAATAAAACAGACAAGTCCAGAAATCAACACATATTTCATCATATGATAATTAAACACACACTTTCTCAACTCACTGGGCTAAAACTAACTCCGGTATCATGAAGTGGTGTCGATACCAAAGCCTAAAGATAAAAATAATGATAATAATAAGTTCCCCAAAATGAATGTTTTTTCTTTGTTCATCACCTAAAGAAGTATATTGAAGAAGCTGATATTGTAAGTCTCGCTGTTATTCCCCTGGCAGCTGCTGGTAATAAATGGGTAAAATGATGAGCTTAAATTAGGGCATTATTATTCATATATAATATGTCCTCAGGCAAGTTATTCCACATTAATTTAAAGTGGAATAACGACCAATAACGACCAATAACGACAAAACATGCATGAGCTTATTTTAAGTAAACATACGGCTGTGAGTTTTCAACATCTGCATCCTCTCCAGCTTCTCTCTGCACCACCAGTCATGAAATGCATTTATGAAGACACACAAAATGTCAAAGGGTCTGACCTCGAAATGTTACCACAAACTGTATCAAGCTGTGCTGTCAAATGTTTGGTTTGAATGCGCAGTGATTCATGTGCTTTTTTTTAGCTTTGGCTGTCCCAGAACTCTCTGCAGAACAAATAACTTCTGTTCTGCAGCTTTGTCTTTCTGATTTTCAGGAGAGAATTTGAACTCACTTTGCTGCTTCCTCGAACATATCTGCACAACAACTTTTTTCCACCTCCACTCGTAGTTTCATTACGTTTATTCCTTGACCACAACTAAGATTTCACTACACCTGCTCACGGTCACTCTGCCTGACACTGACTTTCTCCCATATAATTGCTGCAATCTTATTTGGACTTAATTCTGTCAGATCCACTTTTTTTTATTTGTTTCCACCTTTGTTTCATTCAGCCAGAGGCTGTATATGTTTCGTAAACCACTCAGATCCCAGAAGTAACACAATGTCTTAAAATCTAAAAGTGGACGTATGTTCACCTTGGTCAGCGAAGCTTCTGCTTGAGCAACCCCATCCCCCTCATTATCTCATTCATCTCCAGCAGTGTCATCCCAGCCTGCAGCAACAGCAAACAAAGTGCAATGGGTAAAAACCACTGGCTGAGAACAGTGTATGTTGCCTTTTTCACCTTTTTTTCACCCTGACGATCAATCTCCTCTGACCTCTTGTTCACTCCAGCCTGGAGACGATGATCCCACTGGATCATCTTGAGGCACCACCGAGCATCTTTAACGGGTTGTAGGACAACAGGTGGGTGACCAGACAGAGAACTGGACCACAGCCATCTGTTTCCCTTCACCACACAGCAGTTTTCCAGCCTGCAGCTGCCGGTAGCAGCACGATTAAAATTTTAAAACACACATCTGAAACGGTTCATAGTTAATTCAATAAATGGTAAAGCAGGTTTCTGTGGGGTTGAGAACAAGGTTGAAAATATTTATGGCCAAAGGCCACATGTTTAACTTCATGGATGACACTGAATACACTTGACCCATGTGAAACATTTATGAAAGAAATTAATTTCTCTTTCATACATATTACATGCAACATACATATTGAATGCCTTCTTTTATTTCATATTTTTGTTGGGTGTTGTGATATCCCAGGCTGCACAGTGGGTTGGTAGAACTATCAGCTCACAGGAATAGGGTTTTACCCGTCCAGGATGTACCCTGCCTCTCGCCCAGTGGCTGCTGAGATGGGCTCCTGCCTCTGGAATCCTGCACTGGATTAAGCTGGAATAGATCTGGTATATATCTTCACATGAAACCTATATTTCTTTCCCTTCCTTAAATAATTACATTAAATGAAGGTGAACACTCATCAAAACTAAAAGTGATGAATGTACATGAAAAAATACATCGACATCAACTAACTATATCTGATAAACCTATTTCACAAATTAAAGGTGCCCCTAACACATTCCCAGTAATCTAAAGGCCAGCTGTGTACATACACATATACATAGTTTCTGCAGCGTAATAGAAGGAGCTACTGTAAACAATTTGCTTTAATTGCGTCCAACATTAACATCTAACTGTCAAGCACGGTGGTGGATGGCTGATGATTTGGGCTTGTTTTGTAGCTACAGGACCTGGACACCTTGCAGTCATTGAGTCCATCATGAACTCCTCTGTATACCAAAGTATTCTAGAGTCAAATGTGAGGCCATGTGTCTGACAGCCGAAGCTTGGCTGAGACTGGGTCATACAACAGGACAATGATCCCAAACACAGCAGCAAATCCACAAAAGAATGGCTGAAAAAGAAAAGGATCAAGGTGTTGCAATGGTGCAAAGTCCAGATCTCAATCTGACTGAAATGCTGTGGTGGGATCTTAAAAAAGCTGTGCATGAACAAATGCTGCAAACCTCAATGAACCAAAGCAACATTATAAAAAAAGAATGGGATCAAATTCTGTGAGAAAGAGATGACGTCATATAAAAAAACAATTACTGTAAGCTATTCATGTTGAGGGTGGTTCTTGACTTGGAGACAGGAGTTAAGTTAAGTTTTTGTCAAATAACGATGATACGATGTTAAGACTTTTAGTGAGGAACTGATTTTTCTTTCTAAAGATTTATCTTTCACAAGACTGTGTGTTGTTAGGTTTAGTATATCCTGTTTTGCTCACCTATACTCCTTCAAACGATGATCTGGTATGTTACGAAAATATGCAAGTAATGTTAAGAACAAAGTCCCCTCCAGATAGAGCACAAAGTTCAAAATAAAAAGAGATGCTTTACAGTTGTTGGAGTTAAATTACAGTCATTTCAACATTAGGTGGAGTTCAGTTTAAGTTTGAAATGAATGGTTTCCAGTGTGTTTTGGAGGACCCCAAGCATGATGAGTTTTTAAAAAAAGGGAAAACCTATTCGGTGACATCACACAGACTGATAGTTTTTATTGTTAAGCTGTTTACACTTACTTTACTATGTGTGAAGCCTGACTGGCTGAGGCCAGATTTATATTAAATGTTTTTCCTTATCTTGCAAAAAATATGATAAATAAAAAAGAAGAGAGAAACTGGAAGCAATAAAACCCAAACATGATGCAAACAGGTGCAGAGAAAAGGACCGACAGCTCACACTTTACATGTTGCAGCTGGGCAGATGAGCTGAATCGAACTCTGCTCGACAGGCTTCAGCAGTCCAACCCAGCGAGACATATGACATTTATATACACCTTTATTCTTTAAAAATCAGTGGCCAAAACAAACATGTCGAATTCATTGTTTCACACCAACATATGCTTGTGTAAATCAACTGGATTCTTTCAAGGTTTATAGCATCTGTGAAGCCCTTTTACGCACAGTTGATAAAGCCAAAGATAAAAACACTCAAACTCATGATAACAACGTTTACTTGAGAGATAAAACTAATGTTTTTTAAATTCCTACACTAAAATAAATGCAAAATCATCGTTGTGATAAAGCTTTGAAAGCTTTAATGATTTATCTTTAACATTTTTTCAGTATCTAAACTGTGTCTTATCAACAAGAGAAAGTAAACCTGCCTAAACTATCTCTCCCACTCTGTTTAGCTATGTAATGCCAAAGTAAAATCCTAGATTATGCCAAAACGTTTTAAAATCTTGATCATTTTACCATGAAGCACAACCCAACTATTTGTGCAAAGAACAGATGTTATAACAGATACATATATATATATACATAAATAAATAATTAAAAAAAAAATATATATATATATATATATACATAACATATATATAGATATACTCAACAAACTCAGCATTGGGCCTCAACATAGCGTGAGGAAGTTGTCGTGTGATTTGCAAAATTTATTAAACTGAAAACACATTTTAATAGCTTTAAACCTTTCATGTAAGATACAGTATAGACACTGAACAAATGCGCTCCACCAAATGGCAGAGGAGGACATTAAAGGGTTAATGATAGGAAATGGTGCTGAAGAGGATGGAAACCTTATAAATCAATACAAAAAAAGCTTTTGATGATGATAAATGATTTCAAACAAAGTCAGTGAAGAGATGAAATTAGTGTTGCGTCACATGTTCTGAAATGTTCGTCCAAGCAACAGAGAAGATATAGACTGGGCTGTAAAATGAGACAAGGTCATGTGCATTGCAGAATCACACCCATTGAATGTTGTCTTGTAACAGCTAGTGCTTGTGTATGTACTTATGATATGTAGCTGAGTCCCGACACACGATTTATCTTCATAATAATCTAGAGTTTCAATTTCAAAGTGATATTCTGTCATTATTTTAGCTGCCTACTTTGCACACTGAGTGGTTTTCTGCTTGAACCTCTGCATGAGAGCTCTCAGCAGATCTCTCTTCAGTAAGTGAGTTTAACCTGAAATAATATTCCAGTTCATTTTCAACATTATGAGACTTGAATAAAGTGTAGCATCTGCACTCTCACAGGATCCCAAGCTCAAGTACATTTAAACCAATCTATGGCTAACACATCAACTTAAAAACACTGCATTTGATTCAATGTTGACTTATTAAACCTGGCTATATGTTGAACTCTTCATTAATCAAAGACGGTTACTTACTCATGACTGCAGATCTAAACTAAACAATAATTCTTCCACCAAGGATTGGCTAAAAAGTAAATCTACTATTTGTAACACAAAATACAACCTCGATGAACAACAGCACATGACATAATGCGACACGTCAGTGTTCATGTCACAAAAATGATACCAAAATGAAAAATAAATACAACCTTACTGCCTTGCAACGCTCAGAGAAACTGCAAGAAACCAAAGAGCTACATGTCAGACTCTACAGGCCTCAGTTTACATGTGGGGTTGCAGGAGAAAGCTTCCTCTCTCTTAAGTGAACATAGCAGTGCAGCTCAGGTTTACAAACATACAACAGAACAAACCACTAGACTTTTGGGTAAATGTCCTTTGTACAGACGAGACTAAAGATATTTGGTCATAATGCACAGCAGCACATTTGGAGAAAACCAAACATAGCATATCAGCACAAACTTCTCACTAACTGTCAGACACAGGGGTGGAGGGCTGATGACTTGGGCTTGTTTTGCAGCCACAGGACCTGGACACCTTGCAGTCATTGAATCCACCACGAACTCCTCTGTATACCAAAGAATTGTAGAGTCAAATGTGAGGCCATCTGTCCGACAGCCAAAGCTTGGCCTAAATCAAGTAAGTAAGTAAGATGCATTTATACAGCTATTTTCTATATAAGGATCACAAAGTGCTTCACAGCAACAATCAACTAATATAAAAAAGCAAATGTAACAATACTACCCACTTTACTATCTAAAAGCAAGCCTATACAAATAAGCCTTGAGCTCAATCTAGAACGAAGAACCATCAACAGGTTTTAGTCAGAGGACCTCAGTGATCTGCACGTCATATATAGATGCAAGAGTTCGCTAATGTGAACAGGCATTTGGCCATGCAGAGCTCTGAAAGTGACAACCAAGATCTTTAACTGAAGTCTGAACTTTATGGATAGCCAGTGCAAAGACGACAAAATGGGTGTCACATGAGACCACTTAGAGGACCGAGTAAGTAGCTTCGCAGCTGCATTTTGGATCATTTGTAAGCGATCCAAAGGTGAATTATTGAGGCCAATGTACAGTGAATTACAGTAGTCCCATTGTGAGAAAACCAAGGCACGAATAAGGATTTCTAATTGCGATTTGGACACCATTCAACTGAGGCGGGTAATATTTCGTAAATTAAAGAAGCAGGAGCGCAAAATATTGTTAACACGATTATCAAAACTAAGAGCCTGGTCAAATGTAACACCTAAATGTCTTAAACCTGACTGACCGGATGGCGATAAAGAGGAAAGATTGTTCATCACAGTGGGAGCAAAGCTGTCAGGAGCACAAACAAGAACTTGTGTTTTCCCAGTTGAGAGCAAATTAGCTGCCATCCAGATCTTGATGGCATCAATGCAATCTTAAAGGATAGATATTTTTGCAAGATTTTGTGGAGAAAAGGAAATGTACAATTGAATATCTTCAGTGTAACAATGATATTAGACCTCTTTAAAGGTGCCCAAAATGTGTCCAAGTGGTTGTAAATACAAAGCAAACAAAACAGGCCCTAAAACAGAACCTAAGCACATATGTAACATACGTAATGTGATAATCAGAGATTGTATTTACTTACATTTAAGAGAATCAGATGAGTATTTTTCATCATGTCTCGATGTGTGGTCCCATTCATTAGGCTGTATAAACTTGAAAGGGTCTTTGTCTACCACTATTTTTGAAACTATGCCATAAAAGTCAATTCCACAGCTGACATTTTGAATTGCAATGGAAATAAACTGACATAACAGCATTTCACACAGTCTGTTTTCCAACTGAGCATGAAGCTTAAATGTGAATGCTTTTGCTGTCAAATTGTTCTTTTGAAAAAAATCTTTTGTGACTACGAGAAAAAAAGCAATTCTGACAAATCTGACGGGGAGTTTGGATGTTGCTACATGCCAGGACCAACAATGTGCTGCCAGACCACGTCCTACTCAGGTTTAAATAAATTCATTTCTGATAGCCCTCATTTAACCCTCTCACCAAGAAGTCCATTATGTACCATCGTCTCTGTAGAGGTCCGTCCATTCAAATCACCGTCATGACTTACTGGTGTGATTAGTAGCACATGCAGCGTAGAGAAGAGGCATTTTGCTGCTATCGTTGGATTTCTTAAAATGTCACTTCTTGGTCTCAAAAGATGCTGATTGTCAAGCTGAATGTTGAGGAAAAGCAGTTTATTTCAAGTGATACACAAGCATCTACAGCAGATAATTCACTTTAATGAAACACATAATGGAGTGTTTTTGGACCGATCTGAAGATTTCACAACATGTCTCCAGTGTAAGCTCACGACAAGTAGATGCAGAAACTTCACTAAGGCCAAAATTACTCATATCCCTGTCAAAGTTTAACTTTGATCAGGGATTTTTGTTTGACCACGCGGTTTCTTCTGACTGAATGTTTAAAACAAGTTACAACACACATGTTAGTAATCAATTCTTTCAAATGAATTCTGCAATTCTATTTAATTCTGCAAACAGACAACCTGTCAAATTATTTACACATTTTTCTAGTAATTAATGGCAAATATTCTTTAATTTGATATCAGATTAATAATATGGTTATTATAGTTGCTTTTTGCATGTCTCCGCTGGGATTTTGGATCAGTCCTCCCCTTTCAAGGTATTTGAGGTTGGAAGCTTTCCTTTTCTGTTTCAGATGTCTTGTTGGATGTTTCAGTGCTGCTAAAAGCTTTGTTTTGGAGACTGGCTGATGTTTTTCTTGAGGGATCATAATGCAATCCACCTTGCCTTGGATTCAGATTAATCAGAAACCGGATCGATCCCGATTAATCTGATCAATTCTGTAACAACATCTTATCCTGAACGAATTCTGCAGGAATACATCAGGCAGTCTGACCTTAGGCAGCACTGAAGCTTCCAACTAGCCCATTATCAGAAACATATTACTAAAACATATGAGAAATGGTCAAAAGAAAACTAGATCAACATTTTGGTGTGAACCAGCGAGAGTCTGGACCTGAATCCCATCTAGAATCTGTGGAAGAGACCAAAGAAGAGAGATGGAGAGGAAGCCTTACCAACCATGAACACCTGAACGCTGTTGTAAAACCGGACTGGTCCAGAATCCCAGTGGAGCTTGTAATCGAAGAATTATTCAGGTGTTTTTATGGTGGAAGGGTTTGCCATTGAAAATGTTTTCTTTTATTCATTTTTTTAGAAATAGTTTGAAATCTCTAACGCAAAGTAATTTCTACTGTGATGCATCCACATATCTATGTGCAAAACACACATAAAACAACCTGAGTGCAACCAGAAAGACATAATAGAACAATGAAAAAAAGAAAAGTAAGCCAGAAGAAATGCCATTACATCAATGAAACCCCCAATTAAATGTGTAAAATGTAAATAAAAACAGAAAACAATTATTTGCATGCTCACAATCTGAGGTAATCTGAACTCTTTCTCAACAGAAACTGAGCACATTGAGCACTCAGCCATGTACTTGACGTGAATACATTTTGCTTTATTGGATGCAATTTCATTCTTTTGTTTCATGAGAATTTGTTTTTAGTTAAACAAAGCATCCCAGTACATCTCCGATCACTGCTTCTTATACATTTCAGATAAAGATGATATATGTGGATATATGCGGATGGACCAGCCTCAAAAAGCTGTTGGCTGAGAGCACTGCCAGTTCACAAAAGAAAAAGAAAGAGTGCACACTCTTGGACAGAGTATTTTAACACCGCCATCTGCTGTAGATTGATGTGAAATTATGAATGAAAAGCTGCTGCTGCCACCTGCTGGAGTATAGTGGTATTTCCCCCCCCCCCCCCCCCCCCCATCCCGCAGCATAAATTGAGAAATATGAAGAAAGACTGTTCAGAGCATTCATGTTTTATTCCAAAATATCAAATGTATGAATAAATGTGCCATAATTTATCGAAGAAATGTTTCGTTAGCACACCCTGTTTATGAACACAAAGTTTAATGAGGACCATGCACATCTACCAACATACATCATAACTACATACAGTATATCACACTTTACAACGCTTGCTAATACTCGCACCGTTTGTAATAACATCAAACATGGGACATAACCACAGGGAAACCAAGACACTGGAGAATTGTTGTGGATTTCAGCACCCCCCTGCAGGCATGTCCTCGCTCTTGTGCACACGTCTCAAGTGTCTGCCAAGAGACTCCATCCACTTAAATGATTTTCCACATAAATTGCATATAAAGCGTTTCCCCTCGGTGTGGATAGTCTGGTGTCTGTTCAGAGCGCTCGTTGTTACAAAGGTCTTGCTGCATATTTCGCACCTGAATGGCCTCTCACCTGTGTGAGTCCTGATGTGAGCTGCGAGGTGGGAGCAGTTACTGAAGCGCTTCTCACAAACAGAGCAGCTGTAGGGTTTGTCTTTGCTCTCATCGCCGCTGTTGTTGCAGAGGTAAGGGTGGAAATGCAGGGTCTGACCATGCAGACTAGTTTTCAGACCGGTGGGTGATGAGATAAAGTCTTTAATGTCTGATTCTAGAGCATCAAAGTGGTCTTCTTGATCCGTCCAGAAGTGTCTCTGGGTCGTCTGCTGCTCCATCTTGACCTGCGAGGGCTCTGGATGCTCCTGATCCATGCTGCTATCCCCATCCTCCTCCTCCTCCTCCTCCTCCTCACAGTGCTGGAGCTCAGGAGCTGTCACTGCAGGGGATGACTGATGATGATGATGATGCTGCTGAGCAGGAGGTGGAGGTGGAGAAGGAGAGGGAGGATGGTGTCGGTGGCTGTGCTGAAGCAGCTGGGCTTCGAGACATTTATCCGTGTCGGGCTCTGGATAAAAGAATAACATCGCAGTCATGCAATTTATATACAAATAAATAAATAACACACGGCTGCTTGATGTTTGGTCACAAGGACAATTTCACTCGAACTAACCTGACTTGAGAAGCTTCAGTTGCATCCGGAGACGACTGATTTCTAAATCTTTTGAACGGAAAATCTCATTGTTGTACTCGACTATCGTCCTTTCAACGGCTTCAAAAATCTCCTCCGCCGCTGCAGTCAGCCTCTCGTTCAGAAAATCTCTCAGGGACTGCATTTTGGACATCTATTCAGAAAACTAACAGCTTAACGTATTTTGCGGGTCCATGGACGTCACGCTTCGCTTGTAAACACGGAGGTGACACTGAGACACGTCGAAGTGGTCGATCTGTGACATTACCGCCCCCTGGAGGACCGGAGGGCAACAGCAAAATTCCTCTTAAACAAGGAGGTGGACAAAATTGGAGTATCTTATAATTTAAAGAAAAATACGGAATCCAATGTGCTACAGACGTTTCACTGTCATAAAAGGGCTGGATATGTAACAACAAAAATATTCTAGATGGAAAAAGCAAACACAATGTCTGCAAAGTTAGCTCTGCAAATCTAAATATCAGAGAAGTAAAACTAATTACCAAGCAGACAGGAATTCTCTGGGGTCTTAAAGTCCCAAAGTTTCCTGAGGGGGCAATTACATGATGGGGATTTTATTTTTTGTATCACAAACTATGACAAACACAATTAAATACATTGACGCCGCCAGCTTTTTATATCTAGTATGTTCTTTTTTATTTCTAAAGCTCTAGATTTGTGTTACGTTCCAATTAAAATTAGATCTTGAACATAATTGAGATTCTTAACCCTCACTGTCCATCTTGTTTATATCTTATACTCTCTCCAGCCCTGAAGGTATCCCCATGTAACAAATTAACAGACTTAATTTTGGACAACAGAGCTTTTTATAAATGGGCAAATTGTCCTTGATTAATGTTTCATTGAGAACTGGGACGGTTATATATGATCCTAACAACTGAAAATTACATTTACAAAATAAAACTACATTTTTAGATATCTGGGCTTCTAACTGTCCTCGCTGCTACAAACATATCAATAATAAAAATCAAATCAGCGAATAGTAACTGGAGAATCAATGTATTTGGTTTGTTCGTCTCCACCAACCAGTGAAGATTAACTTTACATCGACCTTTATTTCTATTCCTGAGTTATGGTGCTTAAATAATGGTCGAAAAAGTGTCTCTATGTGGCCCTGTGATGGACTGGCAACCTGTCCAGGGTGTGCTCTGCCTCTTGCCCAATGACCCCAACTGTGAAGTTTGATTTGATTTATTCATTTTTGTGCTCTTTTGAAAGTCAAATTACAAGCTCCAAGAAGAGAATTTAGGTTTTTCTATTTGCATCCAGGGACAGAATGGGTCAAATCTGACAATGTAGTATTAATAAGAAAATATTAAACCTACATTATATTGTTTTTTTTAAGTATTACTGCTCCTTGTACATACAAGCATTTATTTTCAGTCCAGTGACAATGTAAAATACCCCAAAAAGGAAAAAAAAAAAAAAGCAAAAACCAGATCAAAATTGAAAACGTATAGAATACGGAAAAGGAAATCCTCAAAGAAAGTTTAATCAGAAAAGTCTCCTTCAGCATAACAGAGCCAAATTCTGTGTTCAGGAAGGCTTCAGGTTTTTCAAGTGTTGTGACCTTTGCAATGGAAATGTTGAGTCTTTAAGAGCCAGAATAACAAGAGCTGTATTCATAAACAGTTCAAAAAGCCTGAGAGCAAGCTAGAGTGGGATTGTATGTAAACTTGTAATTAGCAAAGTTATAGTTCTCCTGATTCCTTCACTGCTGCGTGTCTTGGGTCACATGGATAAAAATAGCAGGCAAGTGCTCCTCTGCATGGTATTGTGAGTTCTGTAATAAGACACCCTCTCTACCATCTTGATAATGCCTCCAGGATTACTGCAGCCTGAACACAAACCCTCTGCTGTTTGAAGAGCAGCTCATGAAATGCAGTATATTAACAAGATGCACTTTATTTAATATAAATAAAAATAAACCATTTGAGAGAATCTTAATGGAAAGTGGTGGTATACAAGCCATCGAGACAGAAGAGCAACAGCACACTAGAGTAGTCTCCAAACCGTTTATTATGTTTCTTTATAGCCTTCCGTCCCTTTTGCTCGTCAGCCATGACACAATACAGTTTTACATTAAATGGACATGTTCCTCTCAGCAAAACAACCAATGACAAACTGGATCACGCACATCTAAAAAGGGAGGTAAAAGCCACAGATAATCATAATTACACAAAGAGACGCCAGTAAAAAGACAAATGTGATTGACAAGAGCCGCGACACAGTTTACACAAAAAAAAAAGTTCGTAAACTTTTCAAGTAAAGGCGTGGACGCCGTCCACCTGAAGGTGTCAGCTTTTACAGCTTGAGCACTTAGTGTGGAAGTTAGTATGCACACAGGCTGCTCTTAGTAGACTTATCAGTGCAGTGCATGTGCCAACCTGTCCCTTTTCTGTGTGCCAAAATATACCAACAAACATGGGAAAAAGGAGGAATGACAGCATCACACAAATATACTTTGAACAGAAATGGGGAAAAGGGCTAAGTGCTGAGACTAAAAGGGGGGATGGAACCGGATCTTCTGAATGGTGTTGGCCTCTAATCTGGTCACGCTGCAGCCACCTGTGGTGTTGTTTTTTTTTTCCTTATACCTTGGCATTGATGATTTCAATAAATTCTGGCTTGAGGGAGGCTCCACCCACGAGGAAACCATCAACGTCCTTCTGGGAGGCGAGTTCCTTACAAGTACCACCGGTCACAGAACCTGAGAAGCAGGATAGTATGTATGAAAGGAGAACGATAACACAATGGGGAATTTTTTTTTTTTTCTCTACTCCACTAAATAACCACCAGCTCACCTCCGTAGATGATCCTCACAGAGTTGGCCACAGCCTCAGACACGTTGGTCTTCATCCACGCTCTCAGTTTCTCATGGACTTCCTGAGCCTGAGATATCACACACACAGGAACCATGTTTGAGATTGCAACTTCCGTGATGGCATAAAGTGAAACATTCAGCGATTTCTAATATTTACCTGCTGGGGTGAGGCAGTCTTGCCGGTGCCAATGGCCCAAACAGGCTCATAAGCAAGCACAACCTTGCTCCAGTCCTTTACATTATCTGTGAAAGAGACCGGTGATAAGATTTTTTTTGCTTTTGCAGGTTTTTTTAAGATTCCCACGAATCTGGGTTTGCACAAATATGTGTTGCAATAGTCAGACTGTGGGCTGCGTACCTGCGATGAACTTGGTCTGAGCAAACACCACTTTCTCTGTGATGCCTCCCTCCCTCTCATCCAGCTTCTCGCCAATGCAGGCGATCACACCAAGACCGTTCTCCAGAGCATGAGCCGTCTTCTGACCAATCAGCTAACAGAAAAGACATTGCTGAGCATTTCATCCATCTCTCTCATGTTAGGGGGGGGTCTTACACCAGTGCAAATTTAATAAACAGGAAAATCATTCACAGTTACCTCATCACTTTCTCCAAAGACATGGCGTCTCTCAGAGTGTCCGAGGATCACCCACGTCACACCACAGTCCTTGATCATCGCAGGGCTTGAGGGAGAGGTCAGAATGAATACAAATGAAACTGGTGTGTTCACGACCCATGTAAAAACTCATAAAACAAACCTGGTCTCCCCAGTGAAGGCACCCTTGGGAACTTTGTAGCAGTTCTGAGCTGCCACACCGAACTTGGCATCCAGTTTGGACCTGGCGAAGTCCAGGTAGATGGTTGGAGCCCCGCACACCACATCTATTAGCAAGGTAGAAACAGGGCTTAGGTTAAGCAGACCAAATATAACTCCTAACAGTTACAACCAACTGCGTTTATGTCAATGAAGTGACAGGAGTCTGAAATGCACTTTTAGTTTATTTAAAAAGAAAAACAGCTATTAGTAACAGGGATGTGAACATTAAACCAAAAGCTTTTTAATTTACCCTCAACAGGATTTTAGCTTTGATGTATATTTAAGGCCCAACTCCTTCCTTTGGCCTTACTCGCAAGTTACACCCCCCCACCCCAAATAAGGTGAGTGCACCTTTTAAATGTCATAGTGGTCATCTAGCCATCCAAATGTGATCCAAGATGATCACTACTACTTGATCCAAAAAGAAAAGGGCATCCAACTTTTGCAAAATAGAGCTGTAGGGCCAAGGGTTGGAATTATGGGAACAGATATTGTGGTGATTTTCACAGAGGTCCCTATACGGTGGCACTGCATCCTTAATGCCGTCTGCTCAATGCATTTTCTTTGCCAAATTTCCATGAATTCCTTTGAGTGCATGATATGCAACAGAATATGGGTCCGCAACAGGACAGCCTACCAAAAGAAATGGCCACAGAAGCCTTTCCCCCCAACAACACTGCAACTCTGTGGGGATTAAAAGGATGCATTGACCCAAATACTTGTGGACTGGATGTTTAAAATGGTTACTCAACGATGAAGATAAGAGTCAGACATGACTGGGAGCTGCCATTGTTCCCAAACCGAGAACATAGGGCTCAACAAAAGGGTCAGAATTATCAAAAAGGGAACAGTTTTAGTGTTTTTCAAATGCAAAAGCAACAAACTAACACTAAATTATCATAGTCACAGTACAATTGTGATTTAAAAAAAAAAAAAAGTTTCCACCCATGTCAACTGCAGTACAGTCTCCACAGGTCAAGCAGGGTACAGTAAAGTCAAGACACTGACATTCACAATGTAACTATATCTTTGGGGTTATGGGAGACTATATTAGACCCTGCATGTTATTATTGGTTTGGTAAAGGTCATTTCTCCCGGACCAGAGTCGACTGCGTTAAAGGTCTGAGTTCAGCCTCCAAAGGTCGCAGACGTGGCTGCATTCTGCAGAGGTCAAAGACAAGTCATGAGCCAGAGTTCAAAAGGTCAAACAGGTAAAATATCCCACAGGAGGAAAATTATTTGGGAAAGAAAAGACTGAACTTTGACTTTAAAAGACGACAGTGGAAAAAGCCCTCCAGGGTTTCAGTAAGGCGCTGCAAGGGGGCGTTTTCACTGAGGGAGCAAGGTCCAAGTTTAGGCCCGACAGTGACAGTTTGCACCAAGCAGATGAGGCCTGGACTGTCAAACACAACATTAGAGTTGCATAACACAGACTTGCAGGAAGCATCGACTATTCAACCTCTCCTGAAAATTAAAAAAAGAGAAGTGCCTGGGTGAAACAGCAGCTGCTGCCTCAGTCTAATAGGTCTTGCCTGCAGGAAGCAGACAGCAACAAGGCAGATGCCTAGTGATGTTTAGCTGTTCATTAGCTTCACACTTTCGACTACAAACGACTGGAGACGCTATGAACCACCAGCAGCGTGTCGACGCGCAGCAGCAGTCGGGTCTACGTGCTGCTGTAAACCCACCCCCGACATTACCGAAAACGCTCCCCTCACGTCCTTCATCTGTGCTCCCTCACACTGTCTGCCTTGATCAGTCAAAAAGTCGGGAAACACTGAATGCAACTTCTCAAACGGTGCAAAATTACGGAGGTTTGTGATGCTAAAGGTGTCACTGATTTATTGAACGATCGAGCCATTTTGATGGCCTAAATTTGACAAAATAAAATAAATAAATAAAAATGACAAAGGCAGGGGGTTTGTCTGATTTAAAAGGGAAAAAAAACATAAACATTAATAAGGAGATGTTAAACGTTTAAGGGGAAATTGTGCAGACGGCTGTTAAAATCCACATACCGACATTGGGGTCCACCTTGGCTCCGTTCATGGTCTGGATGAGCTCCCCGAGGCTTTTCTTGTCGCCGTTCATTTTCCAGTTTCCGCCAACGAAGAATTTCCTGCTCATGTTTGCAGCTTTTTTTATGAGGCCTTGCTTAAAATGAAAACGGTACTACAGCCCACCTGGGTCCTTCTGGTCTGGGGAAAGAGAGCGAGCGTCAGACAGTAGCTCGGGGTATTTATGAAGGCGGAAATTCAAACTCCTCCTCTTCACTATTTGAAGCCTCAGTGCTATTGGTTTCTGACAACACGCCCGGAAACGCGTCCTCACAGCCTCACAAAACTACCCCTCTCATTGATTAACCTGTTAATACATTAAAGGGGGACCCTTTGAACACATTTAGCCATTTTAACGGGACCAATTGGTTAAATGTGTAGAATATATAGCAGCCCTGCAAATTATTTTCCAACATATCCTCTTTGGTGACATAATATTTGACAGGTTAAAAAGTTACTTGCTCAGGTCCGCTGCATAGCAAATCTTGATTTGAATACAGGTTATATAGGCTAGTATACGGAAGAGTATTAGGGCCAGGCATAAGAAAAAAATATTTATATTTTGCCTGTCGAGATTAAAGTTGACATGTCGAAAATAAAGTAATTAGATGATGGACCAGAGGAGTTGACTTTTTTCTCAACATGTCGACTTTATTCTCGACAGGCAAAATATTATTATTTTTTCTTATGCCTGGCCCTAATACTCTTCCGTACTAGTATCATGAAATCAAGAGAACAAAATGACCCAAAAGTAACGACTTGTTTTACTTTTTATTCATATCAAGAGCTAACACATGGTACAAAGACAAATTCTTTGCTGTAGCTATCGTATCTATGAGCTTATATATCCTGTTTGCCTAAGAAAAACCTTGAGATGTGTTTAAAATGTGTTCTGCCTCTTGTGCACATTTCTGTCTGCGAAGAGACTCCATCCATTAGGATTTCCCACAAAAATGTGTGAATAGTCTGGTGTCTGTTCAGAGTGTTGATTGTGATGAAGATCTGCATGCAATTGGCGCTGTATAGTTCAGCTGGGTAAGCTGGCACCCCATGTATAGAGGCTGTAGTTCCTTAATGCAGCTGGCCCAGGTTCAAGTACTGGACTGGGGCCATTTACTGCACGTCTTCCTCCTCTTTCTGACCCCTTTCCTGTCTGCCTACCTTCAGTTAAAGGCCAATAAAAAAAAGTGTTGCTGCATGTTTCACACCTGTATGGCTTCTCTCCTGTGTGAATCCTGATCTGAGCTGCAAGGTTGGAGCTGTTACTCAAGCACTATTGCTGCGAAAAGGGTGCAAATGTATGGTTTGGAAATACAGACTGGTTGGAGATGAGATGAAGTCTTAAATGTATGACCCCAGAGACCTTAGATGATGATCCATCCAGGGGATGCAGGCTTTGACTGAGGGGAAGTAAGTAAGTAATTTTTATTTGTACAGCGCCTTTCACAGACCAGGGTCACAAAGCGCTTTACAGGTACAATAGAAAAAAACACAGTTAAGAAGTACATAAAAGTATAAGTTTAAAAAGGCCAAAGCAACTCAGTGACAATAATAGCAGCCCTAAAGGCTGATTCATACTCGGCGCAAACGCGCAACTGTTCTGGCTCGAGAACCATTAATGACGTCATCGAAAGCGCCAGCCCCTTCACAGTTCCTTCAGCTCATAAGCGCAGTTTGCGCCGAGTATGCGTCACATTTGCAGTTCTCTCCAGACCAACGAGCGTCACTGTTGAGGAAACAAGCTGAAAAGCATACGAAGAAAGCATACACAATGCCACCTGTGGTGTCACGTCAGCAGAGGCTGGCACATCTGATGAGGAATGAATATACTCTGGGTGTAGAACTGTGTATCTCAGAGCTAAGCGGCTGCGGCAAAAACAGAAGAGAAGGTGGAATGTTCGTCCTTTGCAACAAGACGAACTTTGTCAAACGTTGTCCCAGTGTAACTTCATAGACGTGTCGTACAGATGTTTGTAGAGGCGCATCCTCTCGGTCACCGCGGTCTCTGCAGTGTTCATTTTTTCTTTTTCTTGGTCAGCTGTTTCCGGTTGAGCGCGCGCGAAGTCAGAAAAAAAGTTGTGTGGGCGCCCTTGCGCCGCGCGAGGATTTTCTAGCTTGCGAAGGGGGGCGTGGCGGAATTTTGGGACACGTGACCGTTTGCGCCATTTGCGACCAGCTAGTATGAGCGAGGTTGCGCCGAGTATGAATCAGCCTTAAGACAATTATAAAAAATTAAGAAAATTAAGAAAATTAAGAAAATTAAGAAAATTAAGAAAATTAAGAAAAAACCTGAACAAATAAAAAGGTCTTAAAGGATAAGATCGGTTTTTTGACATTGGGCCCTTGATTTCACATTATAACATGATGTTCTACTCACCCCTGCTTGTTGTTTGTCATTTGGAGCTGTTCCGAAGATATTCGCGAGGCGTCTGGCTGCTCTCTTGAGATATTCGGCCATGAAACGGTTTCCTATGGGCAAGCTTATACAGGCACAAACTATGCTGTTTATAATTTATTAATTACTGTACACTAGCACTGATAACGTGGAGGTGCGTCGCTTACTTAAAAAAATCCGGGTTACTAATTTTGAATTTTAGCCGAATGAATAAATAGGCAGCAGGTCTGTGGGCTGTCTGTGGCAGTAGCACGACGAGGACGTCAGTAACACCCACTTTACGACAAAAAAATCAAAATTACAGTAACCCGGATTTTTTTAAGTAAGCGACGCACCTCCACGTTATCAGTGCTAATGTACAGTAATTAATAAATTATAAACAGCATAGTTTGTGCCTGTATAAGCTTGCCCATAGGAAACCGTTTCATGGCCGAATATCTCAAGAGAGCAGCCAGACGCCTCTCGAATATCTTCGGAACAGCTCCAAATGTTCAACAACAAGCAGGGGTGAGTAGAACATCATGTTATAATGTGAAATCAAGGGCCCAATGTCAAAAAACCGGTCTTATCCTTTAAGTTGCCTTTTGAAGGCGTCAACAGACTCCATCGAGCGCAGAGAGAGAGCGGAAGATCGTTCCAAAGCCTGGGAGCAACAGCCTGGAAGGATCGGTCTCTTGGTCCGGAAACGCGTGTGTGGCGCCATCAGAAGATTCTGATCCACAGACCTCAGATCCCGAGCTGGGGTGTAAGACTGGATCAGATCTCTGATGTAGGGTGGAGCCTGACCATGCAATGCTCGGAAAGTTAAAACCAAAATTTTAAAATTTATCCTAGAGGAAACTGGTAGCCAATGAAGAGCTTTAAGAACAGGAGTTAAGTGAGTCCTCCTATTTGAGCGGGTCAGAATTCTCGCAGCAGAGTTTTGCACAAACTGCAGGCGAGACAACTCCTTCTTGTTCAGACATGAAAACAGACTATTACAATAGTCCAAACGCGAAGACACAAATGCACGGAAAATCAGCTCCAAATCATTTTGTGACACCATTTTCCTGAGTTTGGAGATTTTCCTCAGTTGAAAAAAGCAGTTTTTGGTCAGCTGTTTGCAGTGTTGCACTGATGACATGTCTTTGTCAAACACAACACCCAGGTTTCTGAGGCCCGTTTTAACAGACTGGCCCAAGTCACCCAAGTACTGGTTAATCCCTGGAATGGAGTCACCAGGGGCAATAACCAGTGTTTCTGTTTTGTCCACATTTAGCTGCAAGGTGTTGTTATTTAGCCATTGTTTTATCTCCACCAAACAATGAGCTAAGGAATTTAGCCTCTGGGGTTCAGCTGGCTTGAAAGAGCAGTAAAGCTGGATATCATCAGCAAATATGTGGTACGAAACATCAGAAAATCTCTGGATGATTTTTCCCAAAGGGATCAAATACAGCAAAAATAATACAGGACCCAAGACAGAACCTTGAGGGACTCCACACCGCAGATCTGCTGACTCAGACCTTATTTGGTTAGCTGTGACACTAAAACTACGCCCAGAAAGGTATGACGAGAACCAGTGTAGAACTGAACCTGACAGACCTACTTCATCCCTCAGTCTTCTCAGCAGGATGTGGTGGTCAATGGTGTCAAAGGCTGAGGACAGATCTAAAAGAACTAGAACAGTGCATTTTCCCGAATCAGCAGACATCAGAATGTCACTGGACACTTTCAGCAAGGCCATCTCCGTAGAGTGAAATTTGCGGAAACCAGACTGAAACGTCTCATGGATGTTACTTTGATCCAGGAATAATGACAGTTGTTCAGAGACCACCTTCTCTAGGATCTTGGACAAGAGTGGTAGCTTTGAAATAGGCCTGAAATTACTGAGGATAGTCGGGTCTAAGCCTGTCTTTTTAAGTAAGGGCATCCACTATGGCATGCTTAAATGTATTGGGAAACACACCTGTTGAAAGAGAGAGGTTAACCATTTTGGTAACCCAGGGGCCAATTACATCAAACACTTTCACAAAGAGCCTACAAGGAAGGACGTCCGATGAGCAAGAGGAGGGTTTCATCTTGCTCAAGGAGAAGGAGGACGATGTTGTTGGGTGTGCCACAGCAGCTGGAATTCAAGACATCTACCCAGCTCAAGCTCGTCGTTAACAAACTTCAAGACGACTTTGACACTGTCATGAGAACGACCTGCAGTCCCAAAATAGCTGCTTAAGTGTCATGGAGGAATCTGAAAACGGTGAATCTGTAGATTTGTAGTTGTTGTTGGATAGAAGCCTCTGCACTGAAGACAGCCATCATCATTAATATCATGTTTGGTTAGAAGAAACTGACTGTATTTTAGTGATGAAAGGTCAAAGTATACGCAAAAAGTAAAGCCTTACTTTCACATGATATTTTCACACTTTTCTGACCATCATTCAACACCGAAACTGATGCAAAATGCAACTTCACTGTTTGGTGGAAGCAAACGAACCTGAGGAAGCCAAAGTCTTTGTTAATCATTTTTATTATCACTTAAATGTTGATTTTCATAACTGTTTTGTATGATAGAGGTTCCAATCCAATCCAATTTTATTTATAAAGCACTTTACAACAACCTCAGTTGACCAAAGTGCTGTACAGAAAAAATTAAAAGAATAAAATACAAGAATAAATTAAAATACATACAAAAGGTACAGCAGTGAGGTCATTGACTGGTCGTTGAATTAGTTACAAATTATAATAAAATATACCTCGGAGTTTTAAAATGTAGTTGCCATTTTCTAGATGTAATTTTTCTTTGATGATAAAACCTTTAAAATGCCTTTACTTTCATTAAATTATAAAGTGTTAGAGTTATTTTGAGGAGTTTAGACAATATAAATAAAACTTTGACGTGCCACATATAATGTCTTGTGACTTTCTCAGGGGTGTGATCCGTTGACATGGTTTACACAGTGAAAATGTGTTACACTAAAGTTGATCAAAGAATGACATTCAGCTCGCTGGAAAGAAAATTGGCATAAAGAACCCCCCCCCCCTCCTCAATCTACAGCAGGAACCCTGAGACAGAAACATCTTCCACAGTGAAACAAAGCAGCAAATTCCCTCACTGTATGGGGACAAGGCTTCAACTTTTTTTCTTTAAATGCCAACTTTTTCTCTTTAATATGCCACCTATGTAGCAACACTTGCAGTGTGTGTGTGTGTTGGGAGTTTAACAGCAAGATTAATGAAAGCTTTAGTCACAGCAAACTGACAGCCTGTCAGCAATTTGTAGAGGTACTGAACCCTTACCTGTAGCAATAATGAAATGCTCAGTATAATTCAGCATTTACACTCAAATATTCGCTTTTTAATGTAAACTTTTAACTGAAAAAGATGCAGTTGTCCTGATTCATTATCAACTGTTCAATACCGGGATAAAAATAGCAGGGAAGTCCTTCTCTGCATGCCATTGTCAGTCCTGTAATAAGACGCCTTCTCCCTTCCATCTTGAGAATACCACCGTGATTACCACGGCACACAAAACACTGTGTTTGTTGCTAAATTGACAGACAAACATGAAACACATGCTACTGAATATAAGGTATCTCAACACACAAAAAGGTTTCAATCAAAAGTAAAGGTATACAAGTCATTGATGCAAAAGTAAAACAGCACACTGCAGTAGTCTCTAAACTGTATCATGTAAAGTTACCTTATAGCCTTCATGACACCTTGCAGTTCACATTACATGCACCCTTTCCTCTGAGCTAAACAACCAATGAGAAACTGAATCATGCATGCTCACTTCAAAGTTATCATTTCTATCCTGTCTCTAACCATGCTTGGTTTTTCTTGGCAACATCGTGGTGTGAGCTGGAGGACACGTCATACAGAGAAGACTTCTGCTGCCACATCGTGAAAAGATTTCTTCCTTGTTTGAATTCCACAAGTTATGTTTGGCTCATTTGGCTTCTACCTTGATCAACACCTCGCTCCATGTTATATCACTATTGGTTGAAGACATCATCGGTTGTAGCAGCAGGATGACCATCCAAGATTTCCGACACTGTCAGAGAATCTGTCCCCGTCTGTCTTTGATCACAAGACCCTGTTTTTTTAACCTCTCTTACTGTCACTTGTAAGAGTGCCATTTTTAGCCATGATGAAAGATTTCAGTTCCCAGTAGATTTATCAGCGCATGTGCCAACATGTCCCTTTTCTTTGTGACAAAATCTACCCAACATGTAAAAAAAAAGAGGGAACGGTGGCATTACACAAATACTTGGAAAACATGAAGAAGTGCTGAGTGTAAGGGGTGATGGAACCAGAGTCTTGTCTGAACAGAGCTGGCCTCTGATCTGGTCACTATGCAGTCATCTAAATTAGATTCTAGCTACAGAGAGGCTTTGCCTACAATGAAACCATCAGCGTCTTTTAAAGAGGCAATTTCTTTACATGTACCACCGGTTACAGAACCCAAAAAGAAGCACTTGTGTGTTAGAGGACTAACATGATAGCATGATTACTCTTTTTTTACCTATTGAACAACCGACTCACCTCCGTGGATGATCTCCACAGAGTTGGCTACAGTCTGAGACACACTGGTCTTCAGCAACACCCTCACGTTCTCTTGAACTTTCTGAACCTGAAACATCACACAGGAAACAGTATGCTTGTGGCTGCGACTGGAGTAAACCTCAACAACAAGAATATTTTGTGATTTCTAATATTTACCTGCTGTGGAGATGTAGTCTTTCCATTGCCAATGGCCCAACAAGCTTCATTACACAGGCTCGCTCCAGCCCTTTACATGGTCTCTTAAAGACATGTGTCATAAGACTTTGTATTTTACAAGCTTCCTGACTTTTTCCAGGCTGATTTGCACAAACCTCTGCTCAAATATGCTAAAACTCCAGGGTAGAGTAAGCTGCATATCTGCAATGACTTTGGTCTGAGCAAACACTGCTTTCTCTGTGATGCCTCCCTCCCTCTCATCCAGATTCTCACCAGTGCAGGCGATAACAGCAAGGCCGCTCTCCAGAGCACGAGCCGTCTTCTCAGCAGTCAGCCAGCAGAAAAGTGATTTGAGTGTTACATCCATTTTTCTTGTGCGAGGGGATTTCATTCTCACACCTCACTGGTGAAAATGTAATTAAAAAGATAAATCACTCAGAGTTACCTTATCGCTCTCTATCAACAAGATAGAAAACAGTGCTTTGCCTAAGATTTTGTAGGTCACATTTAAGGACTTAAAACATGCATAACCAACTGCCTTCATATTTGTTAAGTGGGTGGAGATTTAAATGAGCTGTTAGTGCACGAGGGAAACTGTAGTGATTAGATATATGGCTGTGACCTTTAAACCCAAAGACATTTTTTAAGTAACTCTCCACAGAAAAATACTTTTTTGTGAACATTTCCACACAGTGTTGAGATCCTTAATACTGCCTGGTCAGTACATTTACTTACAGTTTGGTTCGGCTAATTTTCATGAATTTCAGTAAGTTTATGATATGCTGAACAATATGTGCTTGTTAGCCTGCATCTTGTTTAAAAAGAAAAAAAAATGAAATGCTGCCAAACACATTAAAAGACTGCAGTGACCCGAACGTTGGAAAACATGATGTTTAGACTGGTGACTCAACCCTGAACACTAGGGTCTCACTAGGGATTTTATGTAGCTGTAAAGCACTTTGAATTGTCTTGTGTACGAATTGTGCTCTACAAATAAAATTGCTATTGCCTTTCCTTGCCTAGGGTCAGACATAAATGGGAGCTTTCATTTACAGCACATTACACTGCAGGTCCACTGCAGGGCTTCAAGATCTGAGCATAAAATTTCTTCGTATTATAAATATATGATTGCTGCTTCTGACATTCAAATTCTACATTTTTATTTATCTATAAATTTATCTGAACAAGAAAAAATATATTTATAAATAAAAAAAACATGTGCTTATTCGTCTTTTACTAATCCTTTGCGGGGGAAAAGGATACAATATGTTGGCCTCTTTCCAACCAGTATTCAAGCGTTAATATCCAGGCATAGATTTTTCTGACTGCCAATAAAATCCGTAAAACGTGGTGTTTTACTGTTTATTTTACTGTTAAGATGAATCGAGTATGAGTGATAGGAAGTGAGTCAAAAGCCATGACAATACGCCCGTTTGATTGGAGGCTACAACACAAGTCCAGCCTCTTTCATGACGGCCTCGTACACAAAACGTTCCGATTGGACAATATTCAGTCAATTCGATTTCGTTTTGAATACCCAGCATGCTTTGCGGTTAAACATATTTATTTTACTCGTAAAATCGATTTAATAACGAATTCAAATTGATGTATTGTCACAAACACGTACATAAGTTACGTTTTTGTCGTTAATTCTATTTTCGATATTAGTGTACTGAGAACCACACCGTAATAAAAGAGTATGTATGGGTTTTACTAGACTCAACCAATCACGCTATTTCATTAGGAATCTTTGCTCTTAAGATATTTGTCTAGCAGGTTTCCCATAATGGGAAGCCCCCTTCTTTATGTCAAAAATAAAACATTCATTCATGTATATTTATGGTAGAAGGGATGCGTGATATCAAATATGATATGTCGTCGTACATAAATTGTGTCGGTACGTTAGTATAGTTGATGGCCACAGAAGGGATTTCTTTCGATTTCAAAAATGTGTCCCGAGCAGAGTGAAAACATTACTGTCAAATGCTCCGTGTTAATTGAAGGAGCTGCTTCAGCTTGGAATTCTACTTTGACATAACTTATTGAAGGAATATGTGTTTAACATACATGTACATACATGTTCACAGTTGATTTGAGTTTATTCTACGACACATCTCTAAGCTACATGCAAACAGCCACCAGTCATCTCACGCATCTGTAAGATTAATACAATTCATAAAGCTAAAGGGCTCATGTCTGTCGATAATTATCTGATGAAAATACTAATTATTAAGGTTATACGGGTTGTTTTCACATTTTTCTTTTTGTTTTGTACGCCTGTGTTTGGCATGAATATCTTTGTTATTGGTATATAAACAAACTAAGACACATACATGTATCATACAACACAAATGTGTCATTGTTGAAGTCCTCCATGTTTCCATGTTTGTTGTAAACTACAAATATGGACGTATTGACTACACATCACGTCCTCTAAGCTGTAGCTCCGCCCATATTTCCTCATGCTGTCCCAGTAACCAATCACCATCCAGCTGGTGGTACTTATAGCCTTATTCGTGAGTTCTGTTTATTACTTTTTATTCTGAATAAATAAAACTTTATTCTCTTTTTTGTTGTTAACTTAATACGGTCAGGACATCTGAGACATGCTATATAAAAGTTATATGTTTTAGAATTGATAAGGCCACTATTTGTAATCATGTTATTACTGCTAGTGTCCACACGGGGGCACGCGTGCCCCACTATTTATTTCATATGGTCTTTTGTAAAGAGTTTTTCTGAGCATACCGGCACTCTCATTCAGCACTAAGAGCACTGTGCTTCCCCTCAGAGACTTCCAGTTATGTAATAATGATGGTAAAACAGTAGCAGTGGCGACAGGGGTGAGAAAGGCGGTCTTTAAGGAGGAGGATCTCCCTGTTGAGGGCTGAGGCGCGTCGTTCAGGGACCGTGTCTGTGTATAGATGTCTGCTGTGAGTCAGTAGAGTTCACCGAGCCGTCGCGAAGACACGTTTCCGCCCACAAGAAAGATGGCGGCTCCCTTGCTGGAGAAATTGTCGGAGTCCTTAGGTTCCCCGGAGCCAGCGGTTCGACTCATTTTATCAATTTTAATCGGTGAGTTCCGCCTCTTGGCATCATATCCGTGTTATTGTGGTAGCTGGGAGTGATGACACCCCTCCAGGTGGCAGGTCCGCCTGCCCCCTCTCACTCTGTGTAACTGTTTGTGTCAGCTAACTCAGCGCTCCGTCAGCCAATATGCAGGTTCATACAGCAAACCAGCCTCTGTCTGTGTGTAGCTAAGTCATTATCTCTATAATTCAAGCCCTGGTTTCCACTAAACGGTAAGCTCACGTGTAGGAAGCGCGTACCCTTCATGTCAAGTGGTGTCCTGCAAGCGGCACCAGCAGCGGTTAATGTGTGTCTGTAAACTGAGCTGCTGTATCCATCATTTCATTGTTGCACAATTCGACAGATAGGATTTGGGAGTGCTGAGGAATACACTTTGATTAAACAGTTTGTGGGATGCAGAGTTAGGATACTTGAAAATATGTTATTCATTTACTGTATAACTGAGAGGACGGTAGACACTGACGGGGGGTTAAGTTCCGGGACAAGGGCAAAAGTTTGCTTCCCCTTATAGCTGCACAGAGCCCTGCTTTAGGACTATGAGTGGGAATACCAGGTGTGTGTGTGTGTTCTTGGGTAGCTCTTTTTGTGAGCACCACTCTGAGTTGTACTCCTCTGGAAAGCAGGGAAGTGTTACTCTGACACACCTAATGGTTTCAGGGCTGGTTTCAGGTTTGGTCTAGAAAAAAACAACAAAAAAAAACTGTAGAGGTTGGGGAATGCAGTGCAGCATGTTGGTGAGTGTGCGCTCCAAGATGAGCAGCAAGTGTGTGTGTGTGTGTGTGTGTGAGAGCGCTCCCTCCACTCTGTCAGCTCTGAACTTTGCTCGGACACATGGACACGTCTGGTTTCCTCTGGACTCACATCACCAACACTTCGGATCAGACTTTGGGTGTTGCATTAACTTCTTGAGCCAGCCTCTTGCGTGCTCCCTGTCATTGCGTTTCTTAACGTGTGTTGCGTAATATTTTGGCAATATTGTATCTGCCTTTCACACCACTACACTTGTACACTTGTTTCCTCTGCTATATGGTTAGATTTGAATTTGTTGACACATTCTCTTTGCTCAGGACCAGGTATGAAATCAAACTCTTCCTGGGTTTTGACTACCTCCATATGTTCAAAACTAAAACCACTGACAAACAGATTTCCTGTAACGGTCCTTGTGGTTTCTTCTTTCACAGCAAAGTTGGCCGAGTGACTTAGACAGTTGTCCGACAGCAGCTTTAAACCTGATTTATTGGATTGCAGAATATTTGAAAGGACAAAGCTGGGGCTATTGTGTACTCCTGTAATCCAAATCAAAAAGAGCAACCACATGCTAATCTGTTTTTCACGCCATCCTGACATTTTTCTGGCACTTTACTCCAGGCCCTTTTCTTAGGACAGTAGACTTTGGATTAACACATCAGAAATATGCAGCTTTCTTTTAAAAACGTCCAAAGCAAACTCTTGAAGCCGTCGACTGGACCGACGTACTGATCTTCAGCTACGGTCGAAGATGCTCGTGTCGTTGGCCAGAAGCAAAGGTGCATCGTCGCCGGATCGTTGGGTGTGTGGTGAGCTAAAGTAAAACTCAAACTTCCCTAACCCTTTAACTCATGGAAAATAAAGCACACCCCTTTCAATGCTCAGCTTTTATGTTTAGTGATGTAATATTGGAAAAAATAAAATCTTCCGGTGCCTTACGAGGTCTTTAAAATGAGGCAGACTTCAGATGTCGTCACCACATCACGCCATTGTTTATTTAACAAAAGCTAAGTCCACTTTGACTGCTTTCATATGAATTTAAAGGCTAAACGGCAGCCAGATTCTTCTAATCAATCAAACTCGATTCATTGATCATCCGAAAGTGTGAATATTTCCAGGTGTGTGTTAATAACAGGGAGGAAAGACCTCAGCAATGATCTTAGAGAGGCAGTTGTTGCTGTCCATCATTGTGGGGAGGGTTATAAAGCCATTTTCAAAAGATTTGGAGTCCATCACTCTACAGAGAATGATTAGGTTATTCACAAGTGGAAAACATTCAACACAGCTGTCAATCTTCCCAGGAATGGATGTCCCAGCAAGTTCACCCCAAGGTCAGACTGTGCAATGCTCAGACACCCAGGAGCTCCATCTCAGACTCGACAGGCCTCAGCGAGCATGTGAAATGTTTAAATTCATGATGGTATAATTTGAAAAAAGGCTGAACAAGCACGATTTGTTTGGAAGGAGAGACAGTCGTGACAGGACAGCTTAAGTTTGTAAAGTTACATCCAAACAAACCACAAGACCAAAGAGGAGATGTTTGGTCGTAACACTCAGCAGCAAACACAGCTTATCAGCACAAACACCTCGTACTAACTGTCAAGCACAGCCGTGACACAACACGAACTACTTCCGTATACCAAAGTATTGTAGAATCAAATCTCAGTCCATCTGTCTGACAGCTAAAGCTTGGCTGAGACCGGATGATCCCGAACCCAGCAGCAAATCTACAGCGGAACGGCTGAAAAAGAAACGAATGGAGGTGTTGCAACGGTCGAGTCAAAGTCCAGACCTCAACCTGACAGAAATGCTGTGGTGGGACCTTAAGAGAGCTGCGCATAAAGAAGACGTACAAACCTCAATTAGCACGAGCCACGTTGTAAAGAAGCGCGGGCCAGAATTCCTCCATGACGTCAGAGACTGATAACATCGTGCAGAAAATGATTAGTCAACGTTATTGCTGTTAATGGTGGTTTTACAAGCTGTTGCATCATGGGATGTGCAATTTATTTCTATTCTTTTTTTTTTTTTTTTTTTTTTTTTTTTTTTTTTTTTTTTTTGAACACACTGCTTCTTTACTCTGACCGAATCTTGTTAAATACAGTAAGAAGCAGTTTAAATGTGGCATGTACTGTTGCTCATCTGAGGTTGTGTTTACCAAATCTTTGGGCCCGATGAAGGTTTGACCAGATTTTATTTTTGTCTTTCTTTAAATCAACAAACTGCAAATGACAAAAGAAACATTTAAAACCAGTTTTTGCCCTTATTTCAACAGTAAAATAGGGGGGCGGTATTGTCATGAGGCTTAAAGTGCAACCAAACACGACCCTGGAAGATGTTCCTGGTTCTTTTATTCTTAATTCAAACAATGCACCATAATATTTCCCCATTTTGATAATATACCTTGAAAAATTGTGACACAATGCACCTTCAGAGTCACCTTCTCAGGGGTACGAGAAAGATGTTTCTTGTACACAAATGTGGTGGAAGTCGACGAGGAAACTCAGAAAAAAATCTAATTTTAAACCACAAATGGGTCGATTGGAATCAATTTCTCGTCCACGGTAGTCTTTATACGTAAAACCTCAGAACCGAAAGAAGGCGTCCTTTGTTTTTCACATGGCCGCACGTCACCCGGTGTAACAGTGTGACTCACCAGTGTGTTAGGTGTGACTTTGGCCGCTTCACTAGAACGGCTTTCGTAGGTCATTTTGCTCTATTAGTGGCGCTGAATTTTATTGTGCCTTTACTGTCGAGCTGCACCACATCATTGGATAAGATTCACATCTGTGTGACTTTGCATGTGGATGTTCAGACTCCGCTCTGATACTCACAGAGGTACTGATACTCACTCTGTATCTGTGTAGTCTCATCGTAATTTGCACAAATGCATTGATTTGTGTAGCACTTTGAGATATGAACGTCGTGCAGACATCAGGCCGCGACGGAGATGGGCTAGCCTTCAAAATGGCTCCCGTTTTAGCGAGTGTTTGTACAGGGTGGCCGTCTTTTTCCCCTGAAAAGCCGCAATCTAAACCACACGTCATCACCAGTGGTCGCCGTGTGCCCCTTTGTGTGCATGCCATGTGTTTTCATCACAAGGTCAGAGCTGCTGATACCAGGAGGTGTGAACTGTGGCTCACTTGGCTGATATTGTGGGAGAGAAATGTCATGACATGGCCTAATTACATCATGCGCCTTGTTGTCCGGTTCATATGAATATTGTTTAAGGTTAGAATGAGCTTGTTTACGATAATGGCGAAAGCCAGGCACCTGAGAGAGATTGGGCGTGAGCCATGTACGCATTGTATGATACGGAACGGTATAAAGGCACAAACTGAGGTCAAAGGGAATATCCGGACATTCTGAATGCACATGTCTCTGTGACGGTTTGTTCAATAAAATTCCCCATGAGAGGCTGACCACGGCGGATCCGACTCCTTCTTCTCCACAACATGATGGTGACATCAGCCTGCACAAGTGGAGTTGCTTCTAAGTCAGGTCTCAGTTTAATGTATCTCACAGCTTCTGTTACACACTCGTGTGGTTCTCCTTCAACCTCAAGGGGAATGACCTCTGCAGGATCCGATGTAGTACACCTCTGTATTCTCACATCTGGATGTGTCAAAAGATGCATAACCTGCAAACACCCTGTCTGAGTCACAACAATATGAAGGCATGTCCTGCATCTCCATTAACATATTTTGTCCTCTCTACCTCTGTCTCTCTGCTTCCTGCAGGGTATCCCTTTGCATTGGTGTACCGGCGCTTCTTGTTCTACAAGCCTGCCACAGTTATCCACTTGTTCCACGCGCTCTCTGGATTGGCTCTAGCTGCATTCAACTTTGGTGAGATGAAAAAGGAGATGTGTTGTGGTTGGAGAGACACCGTTCAGCAGGGAGCATAATTCTGTATAGTAAACTGTGTTCTTGAGCTATATTTTAGTTTTCTAATCATGTTCTGGTAAGTTCTTATATCTTGAGTCTGTGTGTCAGGCCCTGACAGTTTTTCTTTTCTCACAAAAATTCCAATTTATTTCTAATTACACAAATACTCAAACTCTATTTTTTAATATGTGAATTATGGACATTGGCCTGACATTCGTTGTTGTCCTTTCCGCTACTCGCGCGCTACTCGTGTGTTACCGTGTTTTTCACGTGGAGTCGAGATGAAAGAAATCTTTAAGCCATGTCAGGGATTTTACGAGTCAATGGTTAGCTATGCTAATAATTTCAAAGGCAACACGCCTCGAAACGTGGCTATAAAGTTCAAAGTCAAGTACCTGTTTTTTGATCTGCTGGTTGTTTTATTAATTAGAGTTATTCACTGTTGGGCCGTCGGATGAAAATCTCAAGGGGCCAAGGATGAAACCTCCTGTTCTGAGACGCTTTCCACAAAGTACGATGACGAGAAGCAGCAGATTATTGACTTCAACCTAAACATGAGCTGAAAATAGTTGCTTTTCAATAAAATAATCCTTGGACATTTAGTTCCGAGTCCTAAACTTTGTGTTTGGAATGGCAAACGGGTCGCTGTGCACCCTGAAAGTTTAGTCTCTTTTAGAAATGGGGACAGCTTATATCCTACAGCTCCGTAAAGGTGATTGGCCGACGTGAAGGTCTCTTAGTTTCTCCTACAGATCTGCAGTGAGAAGTAATGCTTTCTCATAAAAACAGATCATAAAGAAAAAACCTACTCTGAAAATATAAAAACATAGAAGTGGCTTCTGCCGCTAAATGTAGAAAGATATCTGGCATAACTTATCGATCTAATAGGGCTCTATTGATACTTAAAATCAATAGAACTTAAATGGAAAGTAAATGAAAACTGGTGGAAATTATTTTTGAATATATAAGGCAGTTATTAGTTTCAGGCTTCAGAGGATTCCCATCTCAGTGTGGGGACGTGTCGCGTCTTCACTTTGTTGGCTAAGTTTTTTTTGTGGAAAGTTGAGAATAGTTCAGCCAATCAAATCGCCTGACTAATCACGAGTCTGATCTCATGGCTGTCGCTGCGGTTCCAAACGTCCGGCACGCCCACCTTTGTGTTAAAGTCCGAGCGAATCCTGCCTAGCTGGTTAGTTGCAAATCATCTCTCAGGCTTTGTGGATGCTCAGTACGCATCATAAGCCCGTCCAGTGAAAAATGAACGAATGGTGAGGATTAGAAAGAATCACAAACATAATGAGCTCTGAGAGACGAACCTCGACACGTCTTAGATGCAAAAGTATGCGTGGTGGAAGTTTAGGATTTTGCAAGGTCTGATAAAATGAATGCACGTTATTACGCAGATATTTTTAAGAAAAACATTTCCTAAGCTGGGAGGGTTTGGGGAGCAATGGGCTGATATCAAGCTACTTCAGTTAGATACTCATCAGATTTCCAGCGTCACAAATCATAATCGTAAATCAAGACCTGCTACTTCCAGTGTTATAGTTAACACGTGTTCATAGATGTTTACCGGCGTTAAACTGCAACATGAGTACAGTACAAGCTGCTCCTGAGTCGCCCCATTTATTCTGAATAGAAACACTTTAATAAAATAAAGTAACCAGCAGGAAAAACACTGGCCTGAAACCCAGTCAGAGCAAAGGAGTCGGTGAACAGAAAAAGACGGCCGATTACTTGTTTAGTCAAAAAACGTCAAACTTTTTTTCACACCAGCACCTTAAAGGGATAATCCGGAGTAAAATGCACTTTAGATCAATTTACGGGATGTTGGGAGTACATATGTTAAGTTGACATCAAAATCATGTCATTCGGATGTATTTTGAGAATTTCGATTTGACTGTTTTTAGCCAAAAGTCGTTAGCCTGGAAGTGAGAGGGGCATATCATTTCGCCGCTACAAAACGCTATTTTTATACCTCTTCTACAGCTCCAAACAACATAACACTTACGTGGTAGTGAGTAGAGGGTCCCTAAAGCCAAACCGAAGTGTCCCGAGGTCTTCATGTGGTTGGATAGAGAGTCCAGAATGAATTTAATCAAGCCAGTACCTGCTCTTCTCTGCTGCTCAATCAGAGCCTCTTCCGTCAACAGGACGCTACCTCACGCGAGACATCACGTCACGTGAGTCCGTAGGAGTTGATTGCCGAGCGTGGAGTAACACGTTTCGTTGCCGTTTTTTTTTTTTTACAAACATAGTCCAGTATTTCTTTCGAAAGTGAAATGAAGTTGTATGCAACAGCAAAGCCTAGCTTACTAACAGGTTGGAATTTTGAAATGTCACGTGACGTGATGTCTCGCGTGAGGTAGCCTCCTGTTGACGGAAGAGGCTCTGATTGAGCAGCAGAGAAGAGCAGGTACTGGCTTGATTAAATTCATTCTGGACTCTCTATCCGACCACATGAAGACCTCGGGACACTTCGGTTTGGCTTTGGGGACCCTCTACTCACTACCACGTAAGTGTTATGTTGTTTGGAGCTGTAGAAGAGGTATTAAAATAGCGTTTTGTAGCGGCGATACGATTTGCCCCTCTCACTTCCAGGCTAACGACTTTTGGCTAAAAACAGTCAAATCGAAATTCTCAAAACACATCCGAATGACATGATTTTGATGTCAACTCAACGTATGTACTCCCAATCATCCCGCAAATTGATCTAAAGTGCATTTTACTCCGGATTATCCCTTTAAATGTCCATTCATGGACCAACTCTAATGTTGGTTGAAAAAAAACAAGCAATCTGAATGGATTTCAGTTGTTCTGGGACATTTTCTGACATATTTTTGACATGAACTCTTTAAGATATTCAGATAAGCTTGTCATTTGTTGTCTAGAGTTATTTCAAAATAAATGTTCTGTGCCTAATTCTAATTTGCTGTCATAGGTGATTTTAAAAAAACAGAAAATATTTGTATTTTAGAAGCTGCAGACACTGTTTTCCACTGTATTGCTTTTTGTAGATGGTTTCTGATACATTTGACCAGTCAGCTAACAAATGAAATGATTTCAAAGTGTTTCAGTTTCACAATAATAACAAATATGTTTTATATAAATAACATATGTGCCTCCTGCAGAGTGAAAGAGCTGCTTGCTATACTGAATGCAAACTGCCAATACTGATGTCTTTCTCTTGTCTTTATTCTTTTGTGGCTGCACTTGGATTTTACAGCAGGTCTGTTGCTTTATCTTTTTTTTACTTGAAAGCTCATTTTAATTTGATTTGTGTTTTGTTTCTTCTTACATTTGCCTCTTTTGTGTCTGCTGATATTGAACTGTGCAGGAGAAATGCCGTTGACATGTTCAGTCTTACAGGTCACACTCGACTGCTCCTCATCCTCCTTTTGTCCACTTCTTTTTCCCAGGATCTCAGCTCTATCACTCCGCATTATGCATCTTTGTCCAGTTCTTGATGTTGAGACTCATGGGAAGGACGGTAACATCTGTCCTGAGCAGCTTTACCTTTCAAATGGTGAGCTTTATCTCTCCTCTCTTGTCTTGTAGCAGATTTATGTGGGTTTTTTTGCTCACTTTTGTCGATATTCAGTCGTACTGGATACCAGTTCAACTACACAGTCTTATCGGATTTATTAGAGCCCATTTCTCTTCTATTTTCTTTCTGCTGTAACAGCGGTTCTTTATGTCAGAATGAGCTTGTAAATCGTACTACAATAAAAGCACCACATTCACCAGCAACCTCCAGCTTTCCCGTTACCAGGGTGACAGTTTCTGCACATATGATCGGTTGCCTGAAAAGTAGGAACCAGCTGTTTTCTGAAAAGTTTTAGACATTGTCATGAACAATAAGCTAAATAATGATAATCTCAAAATAATTGGAACCACTCAAAATAATGATTAACTATCTAAAGAATAGAAGTCGGTTTGTTTTTCAGTATTTTAAAGTAGCAAATCGTTACTTTGAAATAGAATGTTGAGATGGTTTATCACGACTTTGAAGTGGTTTATGATTTCTATACCTTTGTAGGATCTCTTTTCTCAGCAGGAATGAGCTTCCAGTCTCCATTAGGTGGCATTTATATGATAGATGCAATTACTTCCGGTAAAAATGTTGGAGTCTTTTTCTTTTGCATGCTTTAGCAGTGAAACACATTGATAGATTTTGAAACGCCACATTTCCTGTAAATTCTTGATGTCGCCTTCTCATAAAGTCTTCTGCTTCTCTTAGCCGTGAAACTGCTGCTCATATTTGCTCCCCGGATCGTGCTTTTCTTTTCTCCTCCCGCAGCTGTACCTGCTGGCAGGGTACTACTACACAGCGACAGAAGAGTATGACATCAAGTGGACTATGCCTCATTGTGTCCTCTCACTTAAACTCATTGGTGAGTTCACCGCAGCGAGCTTGAGAAATTCAACAGTTTTGGGATAAAAGTTTTTTTTTTTCTTACTTGATAACTTGTTGTTGGTGCCCCCCCCTCTGTTTTCTGAATGATTAACTCTGCACGCTTCAGGGTGTGTAGTCAAGTGATCGTGACGTTCGTCTCCTCGGCAGTCGCTGACACTGCTGCATTTTCTGATTGCAGGTTTGGCATTTGATTACTATGATGGCGGGAAGGAACCAGTGAGTTGGCTGATTTCTCTTGTTTTTTGCATGCTTGTTCCCTGGTCACGATGCTGTCTGTCTCACAGGTTTACTTGGTGTTTGTCAGCTCAAAATCATTCGTTTGCTGTGAGCGTAATTGGAGAAAATGGCCTGTGTTGTGGGGAAACCTAAAGCCTCCACAACAACATAACAGTTCTTTTCCATTAGATGGCACGGTATGGTACGGATGACACTTTTTTCGGTACTACTTTATCCAAGCAAGCCGAGTCGATGTTGCACAGAGATGTGGAAACACCGCAGAGCGCTGGTTGGTCAGACAGAATCATCACCCGTGGGCATTGACATCTCTACAGCAGCACACATTCACCGGCACACTTCCTTGTTTCGTGAAGTCTTTCGAAAGCCCGACACAACATACAGCAGATAGCTCATTTATGCGCATGGATTGCATACTGTGTGCGTGACTAATGAATACAAGAGCATGTTTATTAACTGCGAGTATGGATCTACAGATTGATCTTTGTTTCTCCGCTGACTGCGGCCGAGCTCCGTAGCACTCAGCTGTTAGATTTACTTTCCAAAGATATTCAAACCCTTCTGAACCAAAAAAGTCATCACAAGCTCCCTCACAGAAATAACTACCCTGTGCTCCTCTATGGTCCTCACTTGTAAGTGGCTTTGGATGAAAGCACCTGCTAAATCGATGTAAGAAACGCACACAGAAACAAAGTTGTGCGTCTCGTCGACATTGCTGCAGTTTCACGCTCGCGGAGCTGATAAACGGCTGATTCCAGCCGCGGTGAGAGGATTCTGTCTGCAGCGGGAAACGAATCGTGGAAGAGCCGTGAAGTCAGACCATACCTTACCGTGTCGCTTAATGGAAAAACGCCACAGCTGGTAAACAATAAAACCGTTTTCTCAGTTTTTCTCCAGCCCTGCCTGCCGCTCATTGTTGTGCCCTCGACTCAATGTTTTTCCTCTCTTTCAATGTATTTAATAAGTTTTTAGCCTTTCTTGATGATCACTTAGTTCACTTGCTTTTTCATTCAGTGGTTTTTTGGTTATCTGTGAAAATGCTCTGAGGTCTATGCTCCTCATTGTTGTTATCACTCAGATGAATACCAAGGGTCACAGTTTAGTACACTAAACAGCCTTATTTACAGCCTTCAGTCAACTGTCGGTGACTATTTCGTGCAGACATGTTTGTCGAGCTGTAAATGTCTTTCGTTTCTTTCAATATTCTTAAATTGCAGCCGCAGCTGAGTTCAGAGCAGAAGAAAAGTGCTCTGCCATCTGTGCCCTCGCTGCTGGAAGTGTACGGCTTTTCCTACTTCTACGGAGGCTTCCTGGTGGGTCCCCAGTTTACACTACGCAGCTACCAGAAGCTGGTGGCAGGGGAGCTCACTGACTTTCCCGGAAAGCCTCCCAACAGGTAAAAAAAAAGTGAGAAGATCCTGAGATAAATAAGCTGAAAGGCAGTCTTAATTAGATCTCTATTTAAAAAGACATGGCATTCTCTTGTTATTTCTCTTCCAGCATCATTCCGGCTCTGAAGAGGTTTTCTCTGGGTTTTCTTTGCTTGGCGATTTATGCAATATTTAGTCATTCTTACTCGGACACCTACTACTTAACAGACGAGTATGAGGTGAGAACAACGACACGATCTGCAAATGATAAGCAAATAAAGTATATATATTTTTTTTTATTTAAAAAATGAAAACTGTTTCCTCTCCACAGGCTCAGCCGTTCTGGTATCGCTGTGTGTTTGTTCTGCTCTGGGGCAAAGTTATTTTGTATAAATATGTCAGCTGTTGGGTTATAGCGGTAAGTGGCCTCTTTATCTGCTTTATTGCAAACATCTACAGAATTTTTGGCTCCCCTGACTCGTGAGCACTGAGTTACGAATATGATTAGAAACAAATACTGGTAAAATGTTTTTGTATAAACAAAACGTTGATAAAGTGGGGAAAAAACAAGAACCAAACAGTTCATTAGTGTGTTGATTGGCAATGAAATTAGGCCCATAATAAGAAATAAAAAACCCAACATGTAAAAACGCAGGTTTTTTTACAGGTGAAAATACTTAGATTTGAATGTGTTTTCAGGGCTTAAAATTTGGATGCACTGCTTGAAACTGTTATTTCATTGCTTTGGGAATAAATGTCTGTCTCACTGAACAGTTTGCTATTTAGATGAAAGACAGAATAAAGCCTGACTGTTTTGCCTCAAACAGCAGTTGTATCTGCATCAGCAGCCGTGCCCCTCTGCCATTTCTGAGTTCAGTTGGAAAGATTAACAGGAAATACCAGCAGACAGGTGCATAAACTGGATGGCTGCTGTGAACAGAGGCTGTCATTGTCCACAAAGCTTCTGCCGCACAGTCATAGCTAAAGGGCGGCATTTGTTTTGTCTAGGGGACAATCTTTGTTTAACCACTTATTCCTGTATGTCGATCATACAGAGTTGTTTCTTTTCTGAAGATATTAGAAATCCTTTGTGTGTAATACTCCCCATCACTTTAAAAGCTTAGAATTTGTCCCTAAAGTTATCCTTATTTATGATGAATCTGCATTAACACACAGCCCTGGCTGTAAAACACCCCCTTTTGCATACATTGAAAGATGAATTATAAACTCTAATCAGGTCAAATAGATGGTTTAGTCCCACTTTCTCAGGGTCTTGTGCCCCATTGTGTCATCTCATATGAATGTGTGCTTTATGTTACAGGAGGGCGTATGTATATTAACTGGACTAGGGTACAATGGAGTAGTGGATGGTAAGCACCAATGGGATGCCTGTGCCAATATGAAGGTGTGGGTCTTTGAGACTACCCCACTTTTTTCAGGAACCATTTCTTCGTTCAACATCAACACAAATGCCTGGGCTGCCAGGTCAGTGTCGAGTCTGAAATCTGAGATGTTCTCTTGCTCCTATTCACAGCTGGGTTGTAAAAGTTAGAATTTTACTGAGATTGCAGTCAAGTGAAAGGGACAGCGGTTTAATCATGAATCCATGTATGTGGCAAACCTCGGCAACAAAGAAGTAATTTAAGATGCAAGGCCTCTCTTCAGTGCGTTTTAACAGTAGAAGAGTCACCAGAAAGTGGAAGTGGACATCCTGGGAGGGTTTAAAAGTTTGCAATCATTGACAGCCTTCCAGCAGAGGCTTCATGCATGAAATTCTTTTAACGTGTGACACAATTTGATGACAACCACATCGAGCAAAGCAATTTATTTATTGAGCATACAGTTTATTACATGGTCCAGTTCAGTTGAATGCATTAACGACTTGTGTCGACTTTCATTTTCCCATCTCCAAACTGCTGCAGATGCAGAAAATGTTGATGGTTCTGCATAAAGCAGGGGTGGAAGTTGGCTCTGAAGTGGAAATGCATGTTGTAAGGATGTTTAAAAAAAAATAACTGATTAAGTCAGTAAGCGATAAAGTAATGAGTGACATCATAGCGTGTCACTGGTCGATCAAGAGCTTTCAGGCTGTTGGTCGATGCAATATAAACTTGACATAGATGATGTAATTGTGTAACCCACAAAGGAAGTTCATTTATAGTTGCACGTGCACCACTTGTGAGTTGTCTCAGCACACATTTAGGCACTTTGATAGGAACTGGATTTAGTTGTGCTGGATTGGGTGCAAATAGATTGCTGTTGTTTCTTAAATCTTGCTCATCAGGAGGAAAAGTGACGGATTTATCACGTTTCAAACTAAGGTGTCTCCACGTAACGTTGCATGCACAAAAAAATGAAGTCGTATTCGTCACTGCCACACTCACAGGCAGAAAGTCTTTCATCTGTAGTTAGAATTTCAACTAAATATGCATGTAATTGGACTCCACAGAAATTAATGCTAAATAACGATTAAGTTATTTCCATCCGTCGCTGGTGCATGAATATGATAAACAGGTGTTGGCTCTAATTTCCTTGATGAAATTAAGCAACAAGATGACAGATTTAATGAAAAACAGTTGACCCTCAAATCCAGGAAAATCCAGGTGACATTGCACTTTCATTTCCCTCTTTTATACGTTTTTAAGGGAGAGAAACCTGGCTCCTTGTTTACAGTGATCAGCCATAACATTAAAACCACTGACGGGTAAAGTTGGGAACACAGCTCATTTTGTTAAAACATATTCCCAGCTGAGAAAACCTAAGTCCTGGCATTGGTATGGATGTTACTTTGACACTTGCCACCTCCCGAAACATTTTTGCAGACCAGTCGAACCCCCCCATGTGGCGACAGTACCGCCCCGCAGTCGCAGCCCGGCCCCAGGAGCTCAGCAAAAACTTTTTAAGAAAGGACTCAAAGAACACGACAAAGAGCCCGAGGTATTCACCCGGCCTCCATAATCCCCAGATACCAAATCTGATGAGATATGTGGGAAATAGTCCCAACCCACAAAGATCCCATCTCAGAACCCACAGGGCCCAAAGGATCGTTTGCTAACATCAGAATGCCCTCAGATGTTTCTTTATCTGCGCCCTGACTGGTCAGAGCTGTTTTTGGCAAAATGTGGAAGACCTTCACAATATTAGGCAGGTGGTTATATTGTTACGGCTGATCAGTGTATGTATTTCATGTAATATTTCTATTCATCCTTTCATTGCATATGAGGTAACTTACGTCCTTTAGGGGAGGAGGACCCATCCTAAATGTGAAGGTGTGCAGAAAACCAAAGGAAATCGGAGCGTCAGAAAACGCTGGTGTATGAAATGTTGTTAATTTGTTCATTTCCCGATGTAACAGCATTCAAATGTGTTGCTCAGGTCGTGCTTGTCTCACATTTGGTTCTGAAAACTACAAAATAGATCTGAAACAATCTTCCAAATCTGATGACACTGAACTTTCTGACGAGCTCTTTAAAGCACACTGAGCCATGAGCGAGTCTTTAAAACAGCGGCTCTTCATGTACTTTGTTGTCAGGCACTCATTCCTACAGCTAATAGTCATGCTTGTCACCAGTATCCTGTATAGGCGGGGGGGGTCTAAGACGTTGCAACACAGCCGTCTGGGCAGCCATCAGGCTGAATACTCTGGTACAAGCTGAGAGTTTTTGAAATGTTTTAAAATCTCAGTTGCTATGCAACAACAACCTGCAGGTACATGAGTGTGTGCCACTGTGACATCTGATGCACTCACTGTTTCTGACTGATTTGCCATGTAAAAGGGATGATCCACAACTTTGGCTTTTCTTCCTTAAAGACACGTGTTCAAGCGGCTGAAGTTCCTTGGCAATAAGACCTTGTCTCATGTGACCACGCTGATGTTTTTGACCATTTGGCACGGCCTTCACTCCGGATACTTCTTGTGCTTCTCCATGGAGTTCTTGATCATCATTGTGGAGCGACAGGTATGCTTAAGCAACGGGGCTACAAGTACTTGAATTGTTTTCCTCTGTTTGTTTGATCGATCCTTTTGTCCTTAAGTTTTGTCTGCATCGTAAAAACTGTTGTTGAATTAATAATAAGAAATTGCTTTTTGTTTTTTAAATGGCACAATACTATTAATTAAATGCACCTTGCTGTGGAATGGGTTTGTAATTGGAAATATTGGCTACATTCATAAGTGTGCCATCATTTTGTGATGTAACCATGCTGTATTATAACAACTGTTATGAATTATGTGTGTGTTTGTGTGACAGGCCCTGGCACTAGTGCGGGATAGTCCCCTGCTGACAAACTTAGCCAAAAGCCCCCTCTACCCCCTCATCTATGTAGTTCAGCAGTTTTTCCACTGGCTCTTCATGGGGTATCCTCTGGTGGCATTCTGCCTCTTCACCTACGACAAATGGCTAAAGGTAACGCACAATTCTCAAAGCTGTGCCATTTAAAAGTCAAATAATTTTTTTTACGTTTCCTCACTTGTACCCTCCACCCAGCTTTGGGACCAGTTTAGATGTCAAATACAGGACAGAAGGTTAAACTCAGACTACAAAGGGCACCGTGTAAAGAGAGCACAAAGGGCTCAGCTTGTAAGGAGTGTGCTGTTCAGACCGCAGTGTTTTGTTGAAATATAACCCAGGGTCCTATTTCACCAATTCTTTAACAGCATGAAAACTGCAACAGGACTTTCTTCTCGTTTTCCCCCCAATTTTTCAATTTGGTGTCACATTATTTGTCCAGGCTTGATCTAAAAGTAATGTAAATGACTCAAATAAGTTTGTTTTTTTCCATAAATGTCTTGATAACTACATTGCAGTTACAAAGCACTTTCAACACACCTTAAAGACTGACCTGCATCTAGTCACATGAACTTATCAGCAAACACAAGCTCAAGACGCACTGGTTTTAGGGTAGTGTGGGCGACATTCTGACAGCGATGCTTCAAAAGCATGAAAGCCAAAATAAACGCTTCCTTTCCCGGTGTCTTTTTTTAAGCTTGTGTAACCAATAAATCTGAGAAACGACAAAAGTTGCAGGGCATTAGGTAATGTTTTTCAAGTTTGTAAATGTTGCCGAAACACTACTCCATGGCTTCCTGTGCCACAAGAGGCTTTCGCATTAAAGTATTCGTAGAAATCTGCTGGATTTGTCTGCTTGCAACCGTTTGATTAGCCAACACCGAGGCATCTTCTGGGTGCAATTATTTTTTTTTTACCAGAAAACCTTGCATGTCTTTTGTGTCTGTGGAAAAGAATGGTGGCACAGCACAAAAAGCTGCTGCCTGTCTCTTTTGTACGGCCTTAAAAGAGGTTTACATAGACAATCGGCAACAAGGAGGAAGTATTAAACATAGAAAGCTGACAAAAGCAGTTTTTTTTTTTTTGTTTTTTTTTAGTTTTTTTTTTTTTAGGAACAGACCGACAGTAACTGGGTTGCACAGAAGATTTTCTCACTTAGAGAAGGAAAGTGGCTGGTCTTTGGTGCAGCCTTTTTAGTGGGACAGTGGACTGAGACACATGTATTTGGGGGGAGAATTTTGACTTTTTTTTTTGTGCACTTTTGTTTTTCAGGTGTATTATTCCATCTATTTCTGCGGTCATGTGTTCTTCCTTGGGGCCTATTTAATCCTGCCACACCTCCGTAAGGCGCTGGTGCCTAAAAAAGAACGGAGCGAGAAAAAACAGGACTAAAAGCTGGCTGAGAGACCTGGCAAAGTAAGAAGGCACGTTTTGTTATTTTGTTGATCAGTCTTGAGGCAAATTACAGTTTTTAATTAATGTATTTTTCATCCCCCCCCAGGTCCATCTAAGGCTGAAAACTTCTGAAGGGAACTGTGACTTTCAAGGAGCAGAATGGAAAATATTTGAAAGCCTTTAGTTATATATTTGCATATATATATATATATATGTGTGTGTGTGTATATATATGTGGATATATGTCTATGTAAAATAAATTTCTATATATTTTTGTGTTTTTAAGTGGGAGGGGTGTTTTTATAAACATTTCAAGAAATGTTTACAGGAAATTACCATTGTGCCACATGGGGTAATTGTGAGCCAGTCTGGGGCAATTTCCTGTTTGTTTATCTTCCTCCATCTCTCTCTCTCTCTTTCTTTTTGTTCGATTTAAAAGACCTGTGGGACTTGCGGTACTTGCAGGCTGTCTACATAGGATTGCACTCATGTGTCACGGGTTCGGAGTCTGTTTTTGACTCTGATGCGTTTTGTTGTTTCATTGTTCTTGTCCCATGTCTGGCACTCTTGTTTAGCAGCAGCACTAAGCCTGATGAGGAGGTATAAGCACAGCGCCAGCGTATACGACACTTCCTAATGTCACGATACAACATGCATACGGCTCTATGTAGAATGAGCTGGATGGTGGTAGTTTTAAGGGGCCTGTTGTTTTGTCTGTAAACGGCTGCTAGTGGTTATACAAGCACTGTAAATCACACACTGTACACTAACACCAAGTCAAAATGGCCTTGTATTAATGAATGTTTTTACAGTTCATTTGTTCTGGATTTGATTTCATTTGTGATGGGTGGGGTGGGGTGGGGTGGGGTGGGGTGGGAGGGTTGATTTTTCTAGACTTTTAACAGCTTTTATGAATAAGAACATTTTGTAGTTTGAATAAGAATTCAAGAAATTACTTGCATTGTTCAGCCTTTCCTCCAGATGTTATTTTTTCTTCCCACATCCTCTTCTCTTTTTCCTCTTTTTCCTCTTCATCTCTTCATCTTCCGTCTGTGCCACTCCTCTGTCTCTCAGCCTTGGTTAAAGCTCAGCCCTCACTCTGAAATACACAGACATGAAACTGAAACATAGTCATTTTGGTTCCCCTTATGTGCACTCTGGTCTCCAAATCTGATCCGATCTGATCTCTCTTTTCTTCTTTTGTTTTTCGAACTCAAGGAATTGTTTGATTTTGAACATGAGGACAAAATAAGGACTGGTTTGGGCTTCACCTGCGCCCTGCTCTTGTTACCAACAGCAGGTGGTACTTAAACAGACTGAGGTGCAAGCATCCTATCCCACTCTGGGAATGCCTCTTTATATATTTTACCCAGTAAGTGGGGGGAGGCGGTGGAATAAATGACCCCTGCCTGCTGGAGGAAGGCCTCGGCTCTACTGCTGCTGCCACGTCCTTTCACACAGATGGGGAGGACAGACCTCACTGTAGCAACGGCCCAGATTTCAGTAATATTTATACATGGCATGTTGATTATTAATTGATGAATTTCTATTTCAAGGGACTACTCTTTTTTTGCCTTACCCTTAGTAAATGTACAAAGAAAACTTGGCGTTTGGGAGGCAGGGGATGATTTTCAAATACAGTTTTGTAATGCTCATTAAAAATGCTGCATTTCAGGCAAAGACTCCGCAGTTGTTGTGTTTGTGTGTCCCAGTACCTTCATGTGTTTTTAACAGGGGCAAAACGGGGTGATATGACGTCATTTTGCAGTGTGGTTATGTGAGCCTTTCGCTGTGTGAAATGTGTAGAAATGAATCATAAACGCAAAAAGGCGAGGGGTGGGCAAGTGAGCCAGTCATCAAGCCGGCCAAGAGCTGACAAATAACGTGATGAGATGAATTGCTGTGTTGGGTCTGAGTCACTCAATGTGCAGCAGAAAACAGCCAGAGCAGCAGTCTGGTACAGGGCTGGTGGGGGCCTGAGAGAGGAAAGAAGGACGCAGTGTGGGCGGGTTAAGAGGTGCCGAGAGGGAGGGGACGCCAGCGTAACATTCCCACCGTTTTTTCTCCCGTTCCTCTCCTGAAAAAACAAGGACGTCCGTCGGTCCGTTCTTCCTCCTCCTCACTTGTCATCCCTGATTCTAATACTCGGCTGCGTGTCCTCATTTGAGACTATCCGCCTGTGTCCTTCTCCACCTGGAGTTTTTTTGGTGTGCTGTCAGCCTGCGGGGGATCGCCGAGTCGAGCGGCAGGGGCGTGAGAGGCGGATGCTGCGAGCGTAGAAGCAGGGTACCAACCAGGAGCATCACCACACTCGCCACGGTAATGTCAAATCTGCTTCGGGAACCCTTCGCTTCTGCGAAATTTCCTCCTCGGACTTCACTGTAACGTTTAAATAAGACTAGATTCAGTCCTGTAGCCCGAGCTGGTAATGTGGTCAATACTAGCCAGTGATGAAAATCAGCTGATAATTGTCGCATAGCATGTTTTTGCTCCTGAATGAGTGTGTGTGTGTGTGCGTGTGTGTGTGTATAGCCTGAACAACCTGTGTACATTTGGAGTCTCATGTTGTGTATTTTCGTTTTTCACTTAATAGTCAGTATATCTTGCTATGTGGCCTATCACTGTAGCAATAAATAGAGAGGTTTGTTCTGTCAGTATGAGATGAAAACCCTCCAAGGACTCATTTTTCTGTTGTGGCTGCTGCCTTAAGACATCAGCTGGTTTTATTACCTAACAGACCACAAGGAAACGATGCTAAAACACCCACAATGCCACATGCAAAACCTTTTACTTCCACACACTAATGACCCGGTGTGTGCAGACTCCACAGACTATTTTAGGCAGCCAGACTGTAAGCATGTCACTCTGATACTGAGGAAAAGCAGAACGTGGTGGCGTTATGGTGACATGCTTCTGGATTCTCGCTTAGGTCCTGCAGCTCTAGATTCAGTGTAGCTGGTCTCCAAAGGTTTACACACATGACGCTTTACTGTAGACTCTCTAGCACAAATGCAGCAATGTACAACGCTGTGTGCACCATCTGATATGCCTGATTTGCCTCCGTCTCTTCTGTTACTGTACCTGTCTCCTCCACTGCTGATCAGTTGTTGATGCATGTACTGTAACCCCCCCCCCCCCCCCCCAACCATTTCTATCCTCACCCCACCCTGTTGCCCCCTCCTCCTTTTCTTTCCTTTCTTCCTTCAGATGGACAGAATGAATTTTCTCTCCTTCCTCCTACTTTGCTTGACTTCGGTTGCCAATGGCAACAAAGGTCAGTTCCTTATCCTTTTTGACTGGTAATTGTGAAGTGTTTAGATGATGGTTTACATTGCCATAGGAACACGCACACCTGTCTAGGTTTTCAGACGGGGCCATGGCTGCGTTTCCCTTAAGTAATCCTGATGACTTTATTGTTATTCCTGCATCACACATCTTCGATTCCTCATACATAAACATGGTGTGTTTCCTGCTCATGACCCAGTGTGCATGCGCCTGTTGTGCCAGTGGTGTGACTGAGAAGATGTTAGATCTGTTTCCCTGTCTATAGCAGATTTATCACTGTGGATAACCATGACTGATTCAACATCATTGTTTCAATGATTATCATGCTGAGGGAAGGCGAGTGAAAGAGATGGACTTTCAGGGAGAGAGTCTGAGAAGCAGGTAGAAGAGATTGACGCAGAGGAAGATGAAGAAATTGAAGGAGATGGGGAAGAGAGATGCTGGGAGAGGGGGGGGGAGAAGCTGGCCGATAAGGTGGGGGAAGGAGGAGGGGGGAGAAGTTGATGGAGAGAGGTGGTACGCGAGATCAGGTGACACGAGCGAGAAAAAAGAAGGAAAAGTGTGAGATACTGGGCCTTCTGTGTGCATATGTGTGTTGGTGTGAGGAGCCCAGATGATGAGGGATGGATGGGTGAGTGTTACGGAGCGATAGAGTGACCGAAAAAGGAGGAGTGCCAGGGGGGACAGACAGAGAGATGGAACGAGATGCCTCTCAATCTGTAATCCTTAATGTAATCCACAGGCCTGATGCTCAGATTAATGCTACATAGCAGGGAGGAGGGAATAAGGGAGGTGGGGGGGGTCAGCGGAGGGGACAGAGGGCACGGGATAAATGACCAAAAAAGAGACACACAAGAGGACTGTGGAAAGAGGAGGTGGAGATGTTGTTAGGAAAAGACGATAAATATCTGCAATTACTGTTGAATCCCAACCATTTTTGGTACAGCCTAAAATTTGTCTAAACGGGAGAGCATTAAAAACTGTCTGGCATGGATACCGTTGCTGGATTTGTGCTCTCTACTCACTCATTTGTCAGATATGCACAAATTGAAATCAGAATTTTGAAATTGTTAGGTTTTGTCATGCAGAGAAAGCTCTTGTGTGGCTGTTTGTGTTCAGACATTTATGACAATTTGACTTCAACCCAGAATTTTATCTTCTGCTGCTTAAAGATGAGAATCTTTTTGTAGCAGGGGAAGTATGGAGATCTTTTGATCATTTAATTATCAATGAATATACCAAATAGTTTCTTGACGTATTCATTGACTAGAGTCAGAAATTGGTGATTAATACATGTCACGCCCTGTTAATTTGGGTCTTCTTTTCAAACTCCAAAACCAAAACATATTGGTTATATTATCACTAAAGACAAATTGGTAAATTTCTGGAAACTAATATTGGAAATCAAATTCACTTATCAAAATACAGCAGATTGTTTTCCAAACTGATTCATTGTTTAAAAGTAGAGGGATAAAGTTGTATAAAATGCAAATGAATAGTACTATATTTCAGCACTGTTATCAAAGCATTTGAATAAATGTGGTTAGGAACATTGAGAAGAAAAAGACTCAGATTCAGCGACAGTGCATCTGAAAGGCTGTGGTGCTCTAAGTAATAAGAAAGAAAGTGAAAAGAAAAAATTCAAATGATACCCGGCTTCTCGTTTAGAGGGAGCGCAGTTTGATCAAATTCAGAACCAGCAGCGCTTCCCTGTGGTGTCTCTCCTCTCGCTGGTGTGACTGCGAAATTAGTTCCAGTCAGATTTTCAAGAAAATTCGCTGTGGCGACAACAAAGCAATCGCCAAACAAAAAAGTCTCATGCCTCTGTCTGATTTCAAACTCTATCGCTTCTGCGTTAAGAGATTGGGGACAACAGAGGAAGGGCACTCCGCCTTTTGTTTTCGCTCATTGCTGGAGTGTAAAATCGTCATCATTCTGGCTCATTAACTTGGCCTTTGATCACTCAGCACAGAACATTCAGCACGAGGATGAATTATTAATTTGCAATTAAAGGTTAAATTCTCAATAGACCTTAGGCATTTGATTCTGACTTTGCCGGTTTTGGTATGTCATTGAGAAGCACCTGTGGCAGACCAGTTTAGCTGACTGATTTGGGCAATATTTTTCTGTGTGAGTGTGTGACAGAGTGAAATCAGATGGGCTTTAATTATACTGTTAACCAGGAGGGTGTTTGTAGTGGTGCTTGATGTGAACAAGGGAAGATGGCCCATACAGGGAAGACGATTAATATGATCAGACTGACTCTTTGTGGTCCCACATTATGCATTTTTCCCACTCATACACTCTCACCATGTCCTCCCCCATAATTGAGTGTTAAAAATAGATGCATTGGTTCCTTCTAATTGCTCCATTTAACCCAAAGCCTCTTCGGTCTCTTCTCTGTGCCGTTCAGCCAATAAGCACAAGCCATGGATCGAGACAGAGTACCAGGGGATTGTCATGGAGAACGACAACACTGTGCTGCTCAATCCCCCCCTTTTTGCCCTGGACAAAGATGCTCCACTTCACTATGCTGGTAACACCAACTGCAATGAGCCGCATGGAGGACTATAACGATGCTCAAGAATACTTGCATTTCCATCTTTTTCAATTGGCAGGAAAAAAAAGAAAATTGTCAAATCTTCTGCTTGTGTTGCCAAACTGAAAACAATTTAAAACAGATCAGACTGACTGATTATCCAGCTTTGATGATGCAGCCATGTGACCAGTTTGAGGATATGGTTTATTTCTGTTTGGTTCCTTTAACTTTTTATTGTAAATACAACATACATTTTTTCAGTTTGGAGCCACGAGACTGCTGCCAGTGCCAGCAATATTCCTCAGCAGGCCCTCTATATATTATAAGTAATGTATTCAGTCACCGAGTCCACTATTTTTAGACCATCATAGTGTAATTCAAGCCTTCATTGCATGAGCAGTCAGCAGCATTCTGCCTCTGCAGCCTGATGAAATAAGGTGATCGTATTTGCTCTCGGAGTCCTGGAAATAACCATGTTCAGTCAAATTATGAAAGATCAACTTGAATTACTCAGGGGCTTCCTGAAATATATTGAGTTCGTGTCAAGGAGGAAGAGGAAAATTAGCTGTTTGAGCATGAACCTTTGACTTATGTCAGCCAATAAAGATCGGCTGCTATTCTAAGAATTTTTATTTGGAGTCGCGGCCGCGCTTTGTTTTATTCTATTCTGATAACAACTACCTGCGGGAGATAAAGTATATCTTAAATCAATCTCTAGATATCTATGTGCTCAGTATTACAATATTTTCTCTTTCAGTTCAGTAATGGATACATAACATCAAATCTCTTTAAAGCTTTAGTGGAGAGCGTTTTCCCTCTTATAGTACCTCGCGTCTGGTTTGTATATCGTAATCTGTACAGTATGACCACTTTGGATTGAATAGCTGCATTTGCTGGATTGAATCTCAAGTTATATTTCAATGGTAGTTGTCCAACCCCGGATCCAAAACAGTTTGGTTGATGTGAAACAGAAATTAAAAGGATGCTCTGGTTTACAAATTATTTAAATGCTTATGTTGAATTAAAATTTGTACAGAGACATTTCAAATGCTAAAAGTGAGACATGTTTTTTAAACATATGCTAATTGATTCAAAGAAGTTGGGACAGAGGCAACAAAAAACTGTAATAGTTGAACTTGGCAACGGATTAGTAACATGTTTGGGTATAAAACCAGCATCCCAGACAGGATGAGTCTCTCAGAAATAATGAGGGAGGAGGAGAATGCAGAGAAAAGTCTTTACGCTATGAGCAAGACTGTAAACTAGTACTGAATGTTTGTGATGTGCATACCTTCAGGCAACACTGCATGAAAAACGGATATAATTATGTTGTAAAAACATCACTGCAGGGGCTCAGGAACACTTCTGAAAACCACTATCAGTGAACACAGTTTGGTGCCGGTCCCACACATGCAAGTTCAAACTGTACCATGGAGAAACAAATTAGAGATAAATCCAGAGTGGGTACAAGCTCATTTGAAATAATGATAATAGTGACTGAGAAAAAAGGAAAACTGTCCCTTTGTCTGATGAGTCACAATTTAAGATTATTTTTAGGAAATAATCTAAAGAGGAATAAAGAGGTACGTTGGTGTACATGGTATAGATAGTAGACCCATCTGTAACAGCTCCATCAGTATTTAACAGTTTAAAAAGCTCTTGGAGCACCAAATGCTGCCGCCCAGACAGCAAGACAACGCTAAACAGCAGCATGGCTCTGTGGTAAGAGATTGTTGCTGAACTGGCCTGTCTGCAGTCCAGACCTGCTACCGACTGAAAGCATTTTGTACAAAATCAAACAAAAAACTGCAACAAAGCAGATGACAATCTGCTGAAAGGCTGAAAAAGTCCTATAACAAGCAAGAATGAGTCTCAGTTCACTTAAATGTTCATTAAAAGAGGAATAATGCAACAAAGTGGAAAACGTGTTGCTGACATGAAAGTTAAAGTGAGCAGACAATTTTCAAGAATTTTATCTACATCTAACACAGTATTCCAGCTTTTTATTTTATTTTTTGGAATATGTGTTTGTGGATATTATTGTATTATATCTTTTTTTTACTTATTTTATGTTACTTGGTAGACTGGCAGTTTGATAATTTTTGATGACAAAAGCAGGAACAGTTTGAGAATATGCTGATGCTGATACCAGAAATGAGGTCTCTTTTAGTTTTGTATCTAAAGTTGCCGTGGGGAGTTCAAGGAGAGATACTTGAACAAATGATTTACAAAATTAATCATGGAGCTAACTTGTAAAATGCTTTTAAAGCACGGAAGAATCAGGAGACAACTTCAAAGCACCTCACAGTGATACTTAAGGCTGTGGCAGATCAAAGCTGGCGTTTAAATAATCAGAATCAGAAAGACACTCCTATTCTTGATATGTCATGTTACACGTTGAATTCAGTTAGTTGCTTCAATGTTCTCTTATTATGGCTCCTCTCACACCCTCTCCCTCCCCCGCTCAGGTGAAATCTGTGGCTTCCGGGTTCATAATGGCCCCTTGGGTTCAGGTTCAGTCCAATTTGAAGCGGTGGTTCTGGACCGCTCCACCGGTGAGGGTCTGGTGCGGTCCAAGGAGCCGCTGGACTGCGAGAGCCAGCGGGAGCACAGCTTCACCATCCAGGCCTACGACTGCGGAGAGGGACCTGACGGAGTCAACAGCAAAAAATCCCACAAGTTAGTCCCCTTCCTCTCAGTTTGAGAAGAAAATCCTTTTAGTTTTGTCAATGATCACAGTCACACTGTGCGACTGTAAAGACTTCTCAGACATTTTAGCTTCTTCTTGTTGAATTAATCTGCTTCCCTCTGCTCGTGTTTGGCTTCCCACTCCTGCTTCCCTCAGGGCCACTGTGCATGTTCGTGTGAACGACGTCAACGAGTTCTCCCCCGTGTTTGTTGAACGTCGCTATGAGGCTTCGGTCCCAGAGGGGCGTCTGTTTGACCGAATCGTGCGTGTGGAGGCTCTGGATGCCGACTGCTCCCCGCAGTACAGCCAGATTTGCTTCTATGACATCATCACTCCCAACGTGCCCTTTGCTATTGACAACGATGGTGAGATGATTTTTATCTTGCAGCTGAAAATTAGACACTGTTGTTCACATAGACACATTCTTGTGGCTATCATTTGCAGCAGATACACAAAACTCCCACTCCTCTCTGTATCATCCCTCCTTTGATGTTCGTGCACGGTCCTCTATGTAAGTAGAATTGGAAAATTCAGTTTGGTATTCAGATGCTAAACTCTGGAATGTCCTTAAGACATGAAAAACCCACGGCACACACTGCTGAGACATTGATGTCTGCTTAGCGAAAAAAATGTAAAAGAATTGCAGGGACTCAACACCCCTCTCAGGTACGAACCAAAAGATGTTAAAATAGACTTTGTGTGGGTGAACTATTGTTCTGCCGCAGCAGAATCTCTACAACAGCTGTTTGGTTTATTATAGCATCCTTTTGTTCCTGGCTCAAGTCATGCAATTCTTTTTTGGAAAATGATGAATGTTGCACACTGTTATTGTGTCCACTGACTTATTTTGGTGGAAGATCAGTTGTGGCCCTTTTGTGATGCGACAGCAGCTGAGGAGGGCCCTGTTTTAGCATGACTGTGCAGAATTTTCCAGAACTTGAAGGGCTCTGCTGAGGACGAGCTGCTTCTTTCTGTTTTTGGACAGACTGGTACAGCAGCACAAATGTCTATTGTTCCAACCTCACTTGGATGCTGTCTGCTTTTTATTTCTCTGTTGTTGTTTTTTTCTTGTCTGTTTTGTCTCTGTTTCTACCACTCCCTCTGATTCTCCTCTCAACATGTCAAAGCATCTTCTTTCCTGCCTACTGTTTGTCAGCCGACATGCTGAGCCCTGTCAGCCTTTCACAGATACTCACTGTCTGTTCACCTTTATCTCTTTAAAACAAGAAAACCCTTCAGTTTTCACCTCGTTCTGTGCAATTTATCTTGCTCAGTTTTTGCCGTTTTCTTTTGCACTCTAAACAGGGTAGAGTCTCTGTTACCGCAAATGTGAAGCAGGAGAAGCTTTATCAGTGAGCTTTCAGTTTAGCGGGGCTTTCAATCACAGAAGCTTGTTGTTGGTGACCAATCCGGTATTTCTATTTCCATTTGTTTCATTTTGTCATGTCCTTGCTTTGTCGCTCTCTGTCTCCTAGGTAACATTAAGAACACAGAGCCTTTGGATTCGAAGCGGCAGCGTGTTCACACCTTCTGGGTGACCGCCTTTGACTGTGGAAAGAATCGTGCTCAGGCTGATGCCCAAGTTGTTGTCACGGTCAAGCCGTCCTGCAAGCCCGGCTGGATCGGTAATCAATGTCCCAGATAGCTCTTTTTCTGTCCTGATTTTATCTTGAAATAGATCTCTGGAGGCCTCAGACACGTGCTTTAGGTGTTTCATCAGTTGATTCTTGGATGTAACTTTCATTATGAGTTGGAATATGAGTGGGCAGCTCTTCACATTAGTCATGTTGGTATGTTTAGATCAAGAGCTGTCCTTTAAAGAGGTGGTGTTGGAAGTAATATCAAAGAAGGTGATTATCTGAACTTTGAAAATGTATTTTTAGATTATACATACCACAATCAGCAGCAGATTTCATAGCAGTATGAGCGTAGTTTCTCAACAGCCTTGCTTATCTTTCATTTCTGCTGTTTTTGTCAAAATTCCAACATGATTTGATCTATTACCATCACAGTTTCCACCTTCTTTGACAGTAATTCAATTAGCTCATTAAGCCTGTGTAATAGGATTTTGGAAGGGAAAAAAAGTCATGCAAGAAACAAAATGAAGTGATTTGAAAATACAAGATGTTTTGATTTGATTTACCAAGTCAAGTCATCATAGTAAATGTAGTTACACAACAGTCATGTTCACTTCAAAGTTGTGTCAAAGCCAGCTCAAAATTTTCAAGCTTATCATTTTTCTTTAAAGGAATTTCTAAGTAAGTCAGCTAACAAACAAACAAACAAACCACCACTATCAGGGGGTGACGCAACACAGACTTAAACATGCTCCTGTCCTAATATATTTTTTACATCTGTTTCTGGCATCAAATTCAAAATGAATATATATTTTTCATCATTCCTGTTGCCTTTGAACTATTCTTCCCTCGGGTTGATATAAATTCATTGCATTCTCTTTCTTAGAAACAGGATGGTGTGTTATTTGCTCCATCTCATAACCCTCTCAACTATTTTGAAGTGATGAATGGTAAAGTTGTGATGCTTTATTTTCAGGATGGACCAAGCGTGTAGAGTACACACCTGGGTCAGGTAGCATCCCGCTGTTCCCCAGCCTTCATTTGGAGACCTGTGAAGAGACTGTGTGGAACATCCAGGCCACTGTAGAGCTCCAGACCGGCCACATCGGGAAGGGCTGCGACAGAGACAGCTACTCTGACAGATCTGTGCGGCGACTATGTGGTGAGTTCTGTTTTACAATTAAAAACAGAAGATGTCTATGAAGCTAAAATCTATTTCATTGACGTCCATTTTCTTTCGATTTTTTCCGTCAGGTGCTGTCAGGGGCGAAGTGGACCTCCTCCCACCTCCATCTCCTTCTGCCAACTGGACCTCAGCTCTGCCTACCCTCCCCTCTTCTGATTCATCCTTAGTCTTCTCCTTCAACGGCTCCAGTCACGTCGCCGTGGTGCCTGATTCGGTTGTATCTGCACTGTCAGGTGACCACTTCACCCTCCAGTTGTGGATGCGCAGGGGCGGTGCCAACATCCAGCCCGCAACCACTCAAACCAGAGGAAATCGCAAGGATGAGGAGACAATTGTTTGCAGCACCGTCAAGAATGGTGCGTTTCATGTCCCAGACATTGATGTCATTGTGGTTCGAAGACTCTCGTTACACTACAGTGGGGCATTTGAGTAAAGAAAGTTAAACTGTTACGCCACTTTTCTCCACTTTTTGAAGTAGGTACTATCGTTTATCATGGCCTGCAGGGAAAACAGATAAAAAGCTAAACTGTTTTTAGCTTCAACAAATACTATCAAGGTGCTCTTGAGAGAGGCAGTTAACCTCCAGCTGTTCCACTTGTGCAGCCAAGTGGACAGCAGAACTGTAAAACGCTGTAATTGCGGCAGGAAATAAATCGTAGAAATCATGTTAACATTTACAACAGTGTGACTTTATAGGGGAATCTATGATAAACGCAGGGCACAGTTTTATTTCTGTCATTATTCTCTGTACAAATGCTGGGTAATATTAAGATACACCAGTTATCTTCTGTCCGTCTGCTCTCCTGCTTTACAGATGACTCCTACTCCCATTACTCTCTCTCCGTCCACGGCTGCCGCCTCTCACTCTTCTACTGGCCCGATGTCTCAGCCGCACGGCCCGTCAAGTTCTTGTGGAAATTGGAACAGGTACAGGGGGAACTGAAACTCTTATTTCTTCTGTGCTGCTACCTTGAAATTAGGCTGATTCAAAGAAAATTCAGTAGTTACTTCTGGTTCTGTGCCATACATAACGTATGACCCATTCCTCATAGGTGATGCAGCTACTCTGCTGAAAAAGAGCACAAAGGGATTCTTTATTAAACATGCCATAGTGGCATGACAGAACCCATCATGCACAACCACGCTTTGTGCATCATATTTACACGCTGATTTTTTTTTTTTTGTCTTTCTAAAGTATTATTCAGTTAGTTATCTGTAAAAAGATAAAATAGAGCAATCAGAGAGCTTTTTTAACATTTTTTGTTCCACTTTCAGCATTAATTCTTTCTTTCATATGAAGACGTTTACGTCTATATTTACATTTCTCATACAGGAACATGAACAAATTAGCTGAAAGCAATATAAAGCCAACCAGAGAAAGGTATGGAGTAGCCACTATATTACCAGCTCCATCCACACATGGGCACCGTTATGAAATCTGGAGATTGCACAGTAAAGTCCACAGCGAGGCTGATATCTGATTTGTGTTCTCACATACAGCCTCTCTGTAAAGTATCTAAAAAGCGGGGCTCTTTGCAGATATGAAGACAGCTAAAAACATACTATTATTTTTATTATCATAAACATGTATTTGAGGTGCACATTAAAATGAGAAGCGAGCTCTTTAGAATATTCATCATGTGGCACACTTACAAACATACGCGAGTGTGTGCAGTTTGGTGTGTGTGTGTGTGTGCGTGCGTGTGTGTGGTGGCGGAAACAGGTTTGTTTTGACTGAAGCCACTGGTCTCAGACAGACTGAAGTCACTCGGATTAAAAGAAGCTGAGCTGATACAGAGGAGATTTGTTAAATCCCTCTGTCTGAACCACAATATCTTGTTACTCTCATCTTTCCACTCTGGCCCCCTGTCTTTATAATTCCCTTGTCACTCTTATGTTGCATTCCTTCCGCTGTGACGTTATCTATATAGAAAACTAAAACCAAGCTTGAGCTGGAATTTACACAGATGAAATATTCATCAGATGTGGGGAAGTATATCTACTCAAGTATTTACGTTTTTTTCAGCTTGTGAGTGCTTACGATAAAGAAATGTCTTGTTTTAGACTTATTTGTCACATGTAGAATTTGTTAGCGTTTCCCCTCAAAATCCCTCTCTATGGATGAAGCAGTATCCAACAGTTGGCAAAAAAACATAAAAGCCCACAAAAGGAGATTTGTAATAGGATTTTGTCTCTGTGTTTTGTACCCATTAATCATCTCGCAACTGATCAGATTTACCTTGTGACCCCCTGGAGGGAGCTGACCTTTATTGTTGGACTTAACTGAACATAAAAAAAGTGATAATTTCCTCAACCAGCCACAACAACAATGAAAATAATGTCTTCTGTAATAATTTATCAGTCCCAGGAGACACTGTTCTGCGAGTGAAAAGATCAGAGTACTTCATCCACTGCCGATTTCCACAAGCCAGTAAATGTCTCTAGAGCATCCCACAGATAATTCAGCTGTTTCTTTTGTTCATGTTGACTCCATGTTATCTCTGTCTAACAGGTGTGTGACAGCGAGTGGCATCATCTCTCACTCAGCGTCCAGTTCCCATCTGTGACTCTGTACGTGGATGGAGTGACCTTCGACCCCGCCCTCATCCACGACAACGGAGCCATCCCCAACCCTGCACCCCGCCAGAGGATGTTCATCGGTGCCTGCTGGGGTGAGACACAGAATTTTTTTGCTTGGTGGTAAATTGTATTTATGTCAAACATGACAAAGGATAGTAGGCTGCAGTTTTCTGGCAAGTTACAAACCCTCATCACACGACAAACCGCTGAAAAACTTTGCATCACGCCTCTCCCCCCTCATTTTACTTAGTTTGGTAGTTGGGTTTTGTCTTAAAGAGCTAATAATATAACTGATCAATTATTCAGAGCAGCAGAACAACACAGGGGGCAGACAGCTATCAGCCACTTAAATCTGTATCGCTGGTTAAAATGGGAAACACTGGCTGCCAATTACCAATGAAAACACACACACACACACATTCACAGTCTTTCTTCTGCCTGCGTAGCAGCAGCTGCTGCTAGATAATGAGGAGATGCTGCAGTTTTGAAGATCGTCTACAGTTTTCTCACTTGTGCGTGTTTTATTTATTTATATATATATATCTTTCTGTCGAACTTTGAACTTTGCACCTCCAGATTTCCTCTCCCTGTCTTTTCATCCCTCATAACACGAAAGTGTCTGTCTCAATGTTTTCTGTTTTCTGTTCCCTTTCTCTGGTGTTCCCTGCAGAGCCTGAGGAGAAGCAGAAGGAGATACTAAACAACACAATCCCAGAGGGTAAAGACTCAGGTGACCTCCGTGTTTCACACAGATGTCAGTGTGAGGGTGTGAAGTCTGCTGTTTTGCTGTGTCTTTGTTGGTGTATTATTAATGTGCAAATTAAAAATCTGAAAGGGATTTTTTTTATTTTTTTGCGTTCTCTCTGTAGTGAGGTATGTAGGCGGTTACCATGGTCTGTTATCGGGGGTGACGGTGCGTCCTGGCAGCGTGGAGCCTCACAGCGTGGTGGAGTGTCTGTACGCTTGCAGGGAGGGGCTGGACTTCGGAGACCTTGAGACTCTGGGCTCTGGAATGAAGGTAACACCTGATAGGGCTATAGGTCGTCACGTCAGAGTCTATTTTACACCTGTGATTAAAAAGTAGTTTCTAACACATATCACACAGATACTCCAGTCTGTTTTATGTGTATGTGTTAGTTTTCAAAAATACTTTTTACAAAATTAAACATTGGAATTACTTGATGGGTAGAAAAAAACATTTTAAAAATGGAAAAATTACATTTCAATACAAAACAAGGTCTGGATTTACATCTCCTTCTTTTAGTTCCGTTTGTAGCAATCGTTCCTTTTTTTTTGCTTTTAAGCTTCAAGTGATGCTCCAGTTTCTTTGAAACACAGTTGTATGAGATACTTATTCATAGTCTGTGTTTTACATAAAGCGATCTGTGGTCGACACATCTTTAGTTACGAGAAGCAGGCAGGAGTATTCACTCAGAAGCAAAACAATGTATGCAGCATTGCAAACCTGTCAGGACCAAAACTGATTCAGGCCATCCAAAAACAGGCCCACCTGAAAATATCAGAGTCAGATTAAATTATGCAATATTAGTAAAATAGCTGTACAGAAAAAATTCAGAGACAATCTGGCAGGAAACAAAAGGGACAGATGAGTCTGTATGTACAGAAAAGTTTAATCAACTGACAGAGAACAGATGTGTAGTAACTAATATTACCCGAATACAGATGTGGAGCAAAACAAGGCAAGACGCCAAATAAACACTGGTGCACAAAAACAGAATAAATCGATTAGTAATTTTTAGGTACAACGTATATTGACCATTTGACATGGGGGAGCTTTTTTAAAAACTGTGAAGTGTAACATCTTGTCTTCCAGGTACACGTGAACCCGAGCCAGTCTGTGCTCGTGCTGGAGGGAGATGACATTGAGAGCTTTAACCGTGCAGTGCAGCAGGTCACCTACAGAAACTCCCTACGCTTCGCCACCCCTGGAGTCCGACCACTCAAGCTTACAACCTCACTCAGGTACAAACACACACAGACTTTCACAGATTGGAACGTCAATAAAGCAGCTAAAGCATCTCGTACAGAGCCACTGAGTTCACCGCCAACAGGCCAGAATGCAGCGAAAACCCTTCTGCTTGACCAAATTTGCTCGCTAACCATGCTTACATGTCGTCTGACTGAAAAGGAAACATTTGTTCAAAGAGTGTTGTTCATTGTGAAAAGTTAGAATAACTTAAGCAGTGAGATGACAATACAGAAAGAAAGTGATACATCAAATGTAGATTATCATATTGTATAGCCCCTAACATCACATACAATATTGTTGCTAACGGTTTAGCATGTGTCTGGAGATTGGATTTTCCTGGTGCAGTCAGATAAAGTGTCACTCCATGTTGTGCTGCTGCTTACTCCTCTGACTAAGCTCATCGTACGTGGACTTTGGCTCGGCCGTGATAACGACTTGTATGGGATGAAAGAGATGATTATATGGAGAATATGTCAAAGCAAAAGATAACATGGGACATCTTATCTCTTTCTTCATTCATCAAGTAGCTTTTTTCTTTGACAGAGTAAACTGCAGCTGCAGAATTAGTTTTTGTAGTAAACTGAAGTTGTTGCGGGATTCAGTTTTAAATAAATGATTTGCTGGTTTTTAACGCGGGCCAGTTATTCACTGCTTTCTAACTATCAAACCAACTGGAAATGTGTCTTTAAATAATTTACCATTATATTCTAATATTATAGGAATCAAAGACAAACTGTATCTTTAGTTTTTACCTTCGGTATTATGGTCAGTATGCCCAACACAGCACTGTTCAACTGCTGCACAATCCCTGCATTGATCCAGTTTTCACTGCGCTGAATCGCCTGGCTGTGAAATAAAAAGCACACAAACTCTGTTTCTGGGTCAGTGCTCAACCATGCTTAACAACTGTGAGCTGGCTCTCTGGCTTTAGCAGTCACTTTTAACTGATTAAATATTAATTCATCCTGAGAAGTATAGTCCTGCCGTGTACTTTGTGGTATATTGTGTAATTACGCTCATACTAACAGCCTGCGCAGATATTCTTATTACTGTCTTTGGGGACTGTTGTTTTGGTCGCATGTTTATAAGATTAAGATGATCACCAAGCCATCAGTCTCACTGGAAGGCTTTGTTTCTCCACCGACTGTTAAGATCCCCGGGATTCAAGGTCATGGGCAGATTTTCTTTCAGTTTGATTTCTGCTCAAGTGCAGAGCTCCCTTGCTTTTTTCCCCTTTACTTCAGCATGTTTTATTGCTTGTGTGAAGATTAGACTGATTTGAGCCAGGAGTTACCCAGATGGCTGAACAGCAGGCCCTTCTGGAGAGGCCGATAGAAGCAGCTGCTCACTCTGATAGTAAAAATATAGCACACACACACAGATTAATCAGCTTTATCCCCCTTCGGTGAACTCTAGTGCATATGAATATACATATATGTTAGCAGTTTGCTATCTATCTGTTACGCTCTCCATTTCTGGCTGGAGAATGACTTTTAACAGTAGAGCTGCTGCACTTTGACATTTGGCATTTCCAGTTTCACGACAGACCGATGCTGTCACGGTCATGGTGAAATCAGACTGAAGTGAGAAAAACACAGCGTTGGAGTAAAATGTTATTGTGCACACTGCAGCATGAACACCACTCAGTCACAATGCTGCTAATTTGAGAACACGAGTTTCGAGTTACTTAAATTGTGCTACGATGCTGCTTTGAGTTAAATCGTAACATCAGGAGGATGAGGTTTTAGCTTGTATAATCTTTAACAATAATGTTTACCAGTACAGAATTTACACTTCAAAGATAGTCAGAAGACGTTTGAGAGTACTAATGCATGTGTGAGGAGGAGTAAGCTGTGCAAAACCTGATAAATCAGTCATCCTCAGTTCCATCTCAACCCCTTGAGGCCCTTTCCTTTTTCGGAATAATGAAAAAAAATCCTTAAATTTTGCCTGTTGCAGTGCCACGATTGCAAAGCAAAAATAACCTGCCAGGATTTTTTGTGGAGGAGCAACGCTTGGTAGAATTTTGAAATGAGTTTGGAGTACTTGCCAAAGTTTGCATTTGAGACAGCAACGTGTGAATCAAATTTCATGGCAGTCCTTTCAAGACTCATGGTGGGGTTTCACTAAAAGAGATCTGAAAAAAATAAATAAAAGCAACCACTCCAAAGTGATGGAAGCTGCTTTGGCATGATCAAGAGAAATGATTTCTCTTTACTTTCTTTGACTGCCGGTCAGATGTTTCAATGAGGAGAGCTGCCTGTCCCTCAAGCAGCTGGAAGGATATCTGGTGGTCCTCCAGCCAGACGCCCCACAGATCTCTCTGTCTGGGGTAGGTCCTCATCTGGCACGTCCAGCTCCTGAGTTTGAAGGTTCTCGTGGCGTTCCCCTCTTCCCGGAGCTCCGCATCGTCTGTTCCCTGTCACATGCTGTCAACACAGCCGCACAGGGGATGGAGGGTGGAGGTGAGTCATCCCTCAAAGGGGCTAATTTTCAGGAGATTTAGCCAATTCTTCATGGTTATTCTCCACATTTTTTTCAACTTTTCTTTGGATTTCAGCATCTGTAGTCTTCACTCGTGTTGTGTGAACATCAGTAATGTTTTTGCATTTTTCTTTTAGCTCTGATGTCTGATGCCGTGGCTCACACTTTGGATGGCTGTGAGGTGCAGCCGCTGGGAGAAGAGCTAAACCCAGAGAGGGAGGAGCTTCTGGTAGACATGGATGTTGTGCGAGAAAGAGGACTAGAAATCATCAACACTACTGCTTACATCGCCATTACAGGTAGAGCTGTAGACAGCACTATTTAGAGACTGAATTAAACACAAACTTATTCAGAAAATTAGAATTCAGTGCTACCTTATTGTCTTATATTTGACAGTCAGACTATCAAATTGTGCATAACTCTGGTGGACAGAAATATGTGACATCACCTTTAAGTGAATTATTTTTCCATTTAAAAAAAATCTATATCTTAGATTCCCCATGCAAATCTAGTAAATGTCAACCATCCATGATAAACAGTCACAGACTCATTGTATCTACATTTATTGTCTTCTATTTTGCTCAATCGATTTTGTTTTACGTCACCTCCAGGTGCTGAATCCATCTCTGTGTACGAGGACGTCCTTCGCTCAGTTCGCTACCGTCTGGCTAAAGGCTCCGCTCGCTTCGAGAGGCGGTTCCGCCTGTCCTGCTCTGAGATGAACGGCAGATACACCAGCAATGAGCTGACTCTGGAGGTCAAGAGAAGCATCTCACGCAAAACACCTTACAAAAATCCTTCACATGTTAGCCTCGACCTTGGGAACATGTTTACAGAAAAGATAGAAAGTTGAGCCTTTATAATTTAGTTTCACTGTGTAAAGTAACTGTATAAATGTTACAAGAGACGTGGGATTTGCAAGAGGAGGTAAAATTTCTTCTGATTTCTTTTTTTTTTTTTTTTCCTGTAGGTGAACTTCCTCCACTCTTTGGACAGTCTGTATCACCCGTCTCACCTGCTGGCCTCCCAGCAGCAGTTCCTCCACCCATCCCACCATGCTGGAGAGTTGAGCGGACATACTCTGCCCAATCCACACCGCAACTCAGGTGACCTTTCCCTATCACTGTTTTTTTTCATGATTCTTTCTAATCTTGCAAAGTTTAGCACCTTTTTAAGGCTTTACATAAAATAACAAAAAAAACATCTAATAAGAGTAATAGATATAAGCAAGTAAGATACCAAAATAGATTAGTCCCAGGTATTTAATTGAAACAAGTCCACAGTCTACTCTTGTTTTTCCATGACAAGGATGTTTTAGCTGTTCCCCTGCTTCAAGACACGGATTCAGATTAAATTAATCACTTCAAAAGATTGTTAAATTCTGCACAAACCAGCTAATGAGGCATCATTCTGAATCAGGTGAGTTGAAGCAGGGAAACATCTAAAAGCTGCAGGACAGCGATCCTCGAGGACTGGAGTTTGACAACATCAAAATCACAGCATCCTTAAGTTATAATTCTGGTGCTTGAAACAGTCAACGAACCTGGATCTATTTGTGCTTGAGGCTGATGTTGTTCTTGTTATGGTAAATCCGAAAGTGAGTCCCAGAAAACAGACAAGCCAGAAAGATGTTTCACAAGTTTTTTCAGCAGTTGTGAATTTCGAGTGGACCTCCACGAAGCAGTCTAAATGTGATGGTGAGGGGATCAGAGAGGCCGGCCGTGGCCAATCAGGTTGTCTGAGCAGGGTACCAGACGATGAAACCTGAACTGACGTGTAGTTAAGTCTTGAAGTTTGAGTTCGTCGGAGAGTGTGAGCTAAGCAGGTAAGCAGGCAGGTTGGCAGGCAGGCACGCATCTTGCTATTGAGTGGCTGAGCCTCACTGAACGAGACTGACAGCTGGTTCAGCACACCAACACTGCAGACCTGACAAATACACAAACGAAAAGAAAAAAAAACAGAGGAATCGCTGAAAGTCAGGAAAAATAGCGAACAGGACTAGCTGTGGCATAGCACCTGCAAGGTGAACTGACAGTCTGCTGAGGAGCAGAGAGCAGAGCCAGATACTGCAGAAGTTAATGAGTGATTTGTCTGAGACGTACAGATAGAGAAGAGAAGACCCATAGAGCCGCACCAGAGAACACAAAAGCAGCATACAACATACACGCTCACCACACTCATGCACTCACAGAATGGACAGCAAGTCATGAGGGGGGTGGTGCAAATAAGTAAAAGATGCAAAAGGGTACAAAACAAGAAGATCGTAAAACAAAGTCTTAGCACGACAGTTCTCTCCTGAAGGCCTTTGCACACAATTCCAATCTTCGCTTAAAGCTCCTCCAACAGGCCCCCCCGTCTCCTAGTTCCTCTCTTTCTGGGTGCATTTTAGGAACTGAGACATCCCCCCGAGAATTTGCCTCTAACAATTACACAGTCGCAGAGAGGAGGATGTAGGCTGAAAATTAGACAAATAGGATGAGCCTAATTAGTGTAAACAACACAAGGATCCTGGAAACTTATGGTCTTTTTTATATGTGGTTTTTTACAAGGCTTGTAAAGTAATCAGAGGTTGTTTTAGTTTTAATCTGAATTCAGTGGGAAGTTAGAGAATGATAACAAAACTACTACACTGCTCCTCTTCATTTCTGAAAATACAGTAGCCTCCTAGTAAATATAGTTATTGGGTTCTGTCAATAATTAAAAAGAATCAGAAAATGTTAAAACTGGAGAAGGTTAATTAGTTCTAAAAAAATTACATCAATCACATCAAACATGCACACATCCAATCAGTCTTGAAAGGCGAAGCCAAAAAGATGTTGCAATTAACCTGACAAATAAACCGGTTGTGGAAAAGAAACCACACTTCCAAAGTACAAAACTAAGTGACACTGGAAATCCAACACTTTATTTGAGCTCAGAGGAGGTGTTCTGACACTGCCATAGCTCGACAGATGGAGGCGCTACTAAAACGATAAACAAAATTATTAATGCAGTCTGTGACACAATCCCAACGTTACCAAGGTTACAGGCAGCACAGGAATGAAAACAAGAGGATGTTAGTTGAGTCAAGAAGCCAATTGAAAACAACAAGATACACATAAATAAATCTGAGGAGAGCAAGTCACCCTGACCTTCCCTGTTCCACAGAATATAACCCACTTATTACTAACATGTCCCTAAGTGCACATTTTACATGAAACCATCATGTTTGAATACAAACAGAACATGATGTTCATGGTCTACATATAATTAAACTTAATTTAAAGTAAAAAAGACCTCCATGATTTTTTTCCTTATCTGAATATAAAGTCAATTCTGAAGGAGAATTTCATAAACATACAGTCTTCCTTTATGGACATCACTGATGTTTCTCAGCCTCAAATCAGTTGGTTCCTGCTGAAGATAAAAGTCATTATAAAATACGTTCTGTGGTTTAAACATGGTTCTGCGGGTTTTAGCAATGTTACTCAGGGAGTTAGTGGGTTTCTAAAGGAACTCATTTCAGTCTCATAATAATGTGTGTGAGGGAGTATTTACAACAGCAGAACTCTGTTTTTAGGATTGACTTCAAATAAACTCACATTTTACTCGTTGAATTAGCACGGCTCACTGACATTTTTGTTTTCCATCACTTTTGAGCAACAATGGAGCCGCATCGAGTTTTTCAGCACAACAGGGAACAATTTGCTATTGCTGGTTTGGTCTTTTCATGACTTTTGGAGGAAATAAAAAGTGTAGAATCAGCGCATTAAACCTTTACATCTGGATTTCGTGTGACACATAATCACTGCCGTGTTTTACTACAGTGGTTCCAGGTGCAGCCACCGTCATCATTATGGTGTGCGTGGGTTTCCTGGTTGTCATGGTGATCCTGGGCGTTTTCCGAATTCGCTCCATCCATCGCCGAGGGGAAGGTTCCAGGGGCGGGGCTAAGGAAGGTAGCGGTCAATGGGACGACTCTGCGCTAACCATCATCGTCAACCCAATGGAGGTAATAGGAGTGAAATTGATCGATGTGATCAGAATAAGTACGTTTTCATTCACATGTCATTGTGCTCTCACAGTCCTATGAGTCTCGTATGGGCATCTCTGCCGACACGGAGGGAATGGGTGAGGAAGATGAGGAGGCAGCAGAGTCACCTGACGACGCAAGCGATGACCAGCGAATCATCATCAAGAAGGAGGGCAGAGATGGCAACGCCCGTCGCTACTGAGCCACATCTTTATCTACACCAGTTCTCATGGAAACCACAAATCAACTCACCAGTCACACACTCCAACACTTTTAATATCAACGACTGCTGACACTAGTATAAGGAATGTATGCTTACAAACACGACGCACAACACAGTCACTGTAATACTCTTGACACTCAACACCATATGTGACCTAAAGCCGACAACGGGCTGTTGTTCTCCACCTAAATGTTCAATGGCACAATGTATACAGTTAATGTAATTTAACCACCTGACTAAACCTCGCCAAAATTGTATGTGGTGCACCAGTTCTAAACACAAAGCGTTCATGTATCTGTATAGTGTAATGCTGTTTGGAAAGGGACTATTTTCTTTTAAAAATGTAGGATTGTATTCTATCTTTTGTTATCGATAACAAAGTGAAATCTTTACAAGATTGTTAACTGGAACAATTTGCAACATGAAGGCCTTGAATAGACCTATAGGCAAAGACACAACCCTTGATCCCCTACACATCTCAGAACTTCCTTATTAGACTGACTCGAGAAGTCTGTGCACAAGCTCTTGTCTCCCTCTTTGCATCCTTTCCTGACCTGTTCCTGAATCACCACAGAGTAAAGGCAGTGAGGTCAGACTCTATATATCCTTGCAGATGTTTTCCTTTTGCTATTGTCAGGCCGTTTTGCCATTTAGGATCCTGGCTATATTCTGTTTGAAGCTCCAGATCATTCTCGAGCACTTACCAACTACAAGACAAAGTCTGTTTACATGTTGAGTCCATGTACAATATGCCACTGAGGTTTCAGCTTCAAACTGGAGGGCAAAGTTCCAGTTTGGGCCACAAACTGGTAAAACAGTACCACCTACACTACAGTTGGTGTAACCTAACCTCTGGCCCTCACTGCACTTTTTCACTCACCGCACACTGCTCAATAGGATGTTTTATGCACACACAAAAACACACAGACACACTCCATAACGCTACCCGTGCTGTTTCCAGAATGTCCGCTCAGCTTGGGCAGTTTTGATTGTATCGATTGTAATGAATTTTATGTACATACAATGATGACTATTATGATATTATTATTACTATTATTATAGCGTCCAATCTTTCTCTTTTTCTGCACATTTTCGAGAGGGCGCAACTTATGATTTCCTTTTTTTCCATTTGAGGAATCACCTTTCCAGCATCAGAAAATAGTATAATAATAATAATGATAATAGTAGTTGTGATAAGGATGATAATCCCCGGCTTGATGAGTGTCTCTTAATTTGTGTGTAATATTGTTGTAATTTAAGAACTTGTCAATATCTGAATCACAGAAAAAGGAGGGCACATTGTTGTGATACTTCGATACATCTCACTCATGTCATCTTCCACACTTCAGGGTAATTTTTCACATAGAATCTTATTTCTCGCATTATTATTATTTTTCTATTTCCTTTACACTCCATCTGGCATCTTTGGTTCAATGAATGTACAACTGTGTGCTTCTCCTCACCTTCTCCTCCCTCCTCCGCCCTCCTGCCTTTACCCCGTCACCTCTTCCTCACTCTCCCTCTGTGTCTCTTGCTGTCTGTCTGTGTAGCCTATCAACGTGCAGTGCTAAGGCTGTCAGTAAATAAAGCCTCTTGTTTTTAAGTGTGATGTTAAGAAGGAATAAACATTGCATTGATTGATAACTTATATTATTACTATGTTACTATTCAAACATTACCTGTAATTATTGATACAATGCCAACATGGATTATGCTGACTTATTGTTATTGAAAAGTGTCAGAAAACATTACAAAATTCATAATAAAAACACTATGACGTCTTCATGAGAGGGTTTACTTGTTGGTGTGGGGGTGGGGGGGGTGGAGTTACACTGAGAGAGGTCTGCATGAGAAGGAAAAATTCCTCTCATTCATACAAATTTTTACTTTTTTTCTCTTTAAATTAGACCTTTGCAGCAAACAGTATATATAGTAAACACTTAATTTTCTTTAGGTACTTATATTTTAGTATTTCCATTTCCAGTACAATTATTTTGTACTTTCAAAATACATTTCCCCCACATTTATAAGTGTTATTTTTCAGTCTAAGAATTTGCATATAAACATCTCAGTATTATTATTGTCAGTTCAATGATACATTAATAATCACCAAAGGGGAAATTATATTGCAGTATGAATGATTAATAGATGACAATGGGCAAAATGAATAGTTTTTATAAAGAATTATTGTGCAAGGCTGTTGTAACCATGACTTCTTCTATCACTCCTTATTGCAGTGGACATGAAGAAGCCTCTGCCTGAAAACATTTGTCAAACTGTACTTTAATAATTCCTAAAAGGAAATCATATTGTTGCAGTATCTATAGAGCAATTAGGCATTAATCATTGCATAAGGCATTAAGGGACATTAATGACCTCCTGTTATTGTTCTTTGTTGCAGCAGAGCTGCAGAAGCCTCTGACTGAACACACTCTTGTTCAATAATTATGTAATGAAATCGGTGTGCAGTGTTGTCATTATGTTGAGAAACATTTGCAGCATTCTTTTTACATTCAGCTCCATTGGCTCCAGAGCAGTGCAGCTCAGAGCCAGCTTTCTTTATCAGTCTGTTCAGTTTCTTTGGATCTCTTGCTCTGATGCTGCTACCAAAACAGATGGCTGCAAAGAACACTATCCACCACAGACTAGAAGATCATGCAACATCTTGGTGCAGCCATCAAAAACAATAAGCTTCCACATGTAAACAGCTCTGGTTCTCCACCACCTCCACCTCCACCTCCACCTTCTCCAACTGAAACAGGGTTTGACTCATTCCATACTCATTCAGCCTCCCGTCCATCACTGAAACACCCAACAGCTGCAGAGTCATCAGAGTATTTCTGGAGATGACAGGACTCTGCTCCTCTGCTGCTGACCACCTTCTCTGACACACAATCCTTCAGTCTTTAAACTGTCTTCTGTTTGTGAGGTCATCATTTATCCAGGTGGTTTACCTGTATTTTCTTGAGTTTCTCACATTACAGTCCAGACTGAACTGTATTTAAAGCACTGAAGAAAATCAAAGAACTTGCTCTTCACTGAGCTGCCTGCTTTGTCCAGATGAGAGTGGGCTTGCTGAAGCAGGTAGATGCTGCCATTTTTCATTTCAGACTAAGCATGTTAAGCAAACTGCAGCTGGTCCTTAAAGGTCTTCACTTTCTTACTTATGTGGACCAACTACTGGGCAGTTGTCTGTAGTCTCTGAGGTGATTGAGGTTAGATGTGGTCTACAAAACTGGAACGTTCCTCTGACTTAGGATAAGGTTGAACAGATGCTGTAGAATCCCACAGAAGCTTAGCTGCTCCACACAGTCTTTTATGACCCTTGGAAAGATACAGTTTGGACCTGCAGCACATTGTTCTGGTTCAGTCTCTCCAACTACCTCTTTATCTGAACTGAAATCTGGACAGGTTGAATGAGGACACTGAGGGGGTCTCAGCGTAGCCAGTGGGAGAATAAGTATTCAGAACCTTTACTTAAAAAAATTCAGAGCTTTTTATTGAATACTGCTCAAGATGCTTAATAACATCTAGCAGAATTGTTGGAGGTTAAAGTATATTTATCTTAATGACTGATGCAATGTTACAATTGTGTGACAACCAATCCCTGTGAATTCTGCATAAACTTAAATTTTCATCCAGTGAGTGAAAATGTATTGTAAATTCGACCAATTACTTCAGTTTCTCTGAAACTAAATAAAAGCATTCGATTAATGAATCATTTACTGTGGTTTAAAACACTTTGACCTTCCTTTATTTGTACTAAAAAGAACATGATTTATCATTGTTATTGATATCATGAGTGTTCTGACAGTTCCATCATGGAATACTAGGTGCACTTCTTTATCTACAAATAAGTAACGTTTATCTAGACATTAGATTGATTAAAAACACTCCAAGTTTGGTAATTTATTTCAACCACAATTCCATTGCAAAGAAAGGGGGAAAAACACGAGTAAAACCTTGTAACATGTGTTGCTGTTTTTTCAGAAAAGATGTTACACAATCCAACTTTTTTGGCTGCAACAATCTGGTAAATTCCTGGAGGGACTGATAAATATTCTTATCTATTATTATCTTAGGTTTGTAGCATTGCAATAAAGATTTATCTTGTTTTAATGTCCTAGCTGGTCAAGCATTTGATCTTATTTAATAACATTTTTTATCCTAAATGTTTAATCTGTAAATGTACACTTTTTATAAATGTTACCTCCTCACTGCTATTTACAAAAGGCAGAGTAAAATTTTGCATGAATGATAATTTAATATGCTCCATATTGATTTGGAGAAAAAGTTCTAATCTTATTGTATTATCATTTTGATGCGTTGTTTCGCCCCATTCTGTGGAACAAGACACTCTGATCGTACATGTAACTCTGATTGAAGACAATTGATTTATCTGCCTCAAATTTGATCAGCTTTTTCTAACAAACATTATTAGTTCAAACTTTTTTTTTTAATTGGACTGCATTAGTGAAATGTTGTTTTATTCACACTAAACAAAATAAATATTCGCCTCTCATATAGCCTTCATCTGCACTCTCTTCCTACCACTTTTTCATCGCGTTCAGTTCAAAATACTTTGTAGAAATAAAAAATAAAAAAAACTCCTGTACACTGACACGTGGTCACAACTATCATTGTGCAAATACATAAAGTAGTACACATTTTACTCTCAATTTTCTTTTTTCAGTCATGTTGTTTTGTAACTAGCTCTCCCTTTGCTGAACTTTGGTCTCCTCCTCGTAGATTTTAACCTTAAACGTACGTTCTGCTATTTTTCAATGGGCTCTGCCATCCTCGTGCGTAAGCCCGTTGAGGAATACGTAACCGCCGCAACGTTACGCGACTCTTCGAGCTGACGGTGAAGGGTTTTGTGGGTCATGGAGGAGGAAGGTAAATAAAAGAGGAGCGCTAAGAGCACACATCGGTTGGTGTCCAGACGTGTTGCTGGAAGACTTGTTCGGAAAAGCAGCAGAAGCAGAAACAGGAGCAAAGGCAGGAGCCGGAGAGGACAGACAGAGCGACCGGAGAGGAGGGACCGTCGTTCGGCTACAGCAGCAGCAGCTGTCGGCGGTGAGATGAACATCCTGCTACCCGTCTATTCACACTCCTTCTCCGGGTGCTCACCACAGGAATGATCTGTGCACTGGCCCTGTGTAGCTAGCTGGTTAGCTGTGTACCAGCTACACTTAGTTTTAAAAGCCAGGTGACCAGTCACTGTTGGGATTTCTTTAGTTTGATTCGTTGTTTAATTAGCAGTGTATTGAACACATAAACAGAGATCACCGTTTCACAAAGCTAATGTTGGGGTTTGAGGCTACAATTAGCATCGGGCTGCACTTATGTACCAGTGCTCCCAGTTAAGGCACCTGAGCTCGGACAGCTTTTCACTCTCAGGTGTACACTGACAATTTTTTTATGAAAATTTTCGCTGTAAAGTGATATAAATGGTCCAAAAGAGGCAGCCTTTCTATTGACTTACCGTACCTAGGGGATTTGTTTTGTATAAACAGGTGTCAGTGGCCTATCTGTGATAATGTGTGTATTAATATCTTTTTATAATCCTCTTACTTTGACCCTAATCATAATGCAGCAGCTGTGGGAATCAGTAGGAACACATTATCCTTAAATCTACATGGTCCACAAAGGGAGCAATAAACGGAGCACCTGTACAATGTGGGGTGATTTTTAGGTGAAAATGAATAGATGCACCAGCATAGAGACAAGTGAAGTGTGCAGAGTATTAAATTTCTGTTTCGCACACTTCATTATGGAAATTGTAGCAGTTGTGTGTCCCTGTGGGGAGGTTAGAGATGCTGCGTAGGCCAGCAATACATCAGCTATTCATCCCTAAAGTTAGATGTACTTCAGCGAGGAGAGAAGCAGGGTTTCTTTTGTGATTATTTCCAGGGTTTACATATCTGATCCGATTCTTTGTCATAACAGCTTTATCTTCTTCTTATTTAACTTCTTATTCTGCTTTTGGAGGATCAGGTGAGTGATTATCTGATAAACGATGACCAAATATGACCTAATATCTGTATGATGCTAGTTCTGGGTTGGATTTTGTGTATATATGGAATTATAGGTTGTGGTTTTTGTTAAATCGATAATAACATAACAACTTATTTTCTTCTTTGGAAAGGCAGAAAAACGATTAAACATTGAAATTGTCATAACTTGCTTGTCTAGCCAAGCAAAATAGGTGTTTTGTGCCTGCTGGGCCATCGTGTACTCATTTTTCATGGTTCACTAAAAGCCAGAAAATGACATGAAAAGCACCAGATGGATACTGCATTTGTTGCTGTGTCGTGAGGCTATTTGTGCAGTGTAGAAGCCTCCAGATTTAACATTGCCTGACCTGTAAGCTGTTAAAAACATTAGTTTTTCTGACCCTTTTAGGAGTGCAGGAGATATAAAACAATACTAAAGATTAACGGTGAATAAAAAGCGCAATTACCATTTATGGTGCTGCACATCTCTCTCAAAGCACAATATTACGAGAAAGGGAATTTTATGGTTATATTTGTCTTAAAAGATATAAAACTTTTCAGGGTAACGGGTCGTTTTCTGCAGATGAGCATAGGGAGATAGTGTTACTTTGTTTTTGTACAGTATGTATCTAAAAGTCTCCCATCCTCATTTGATAGTTAAACTTCATGCTTTGAAGTTAAGCATTTTATCCCTTTAATTGATCTTAGCCATCCAAAGTCTTCTGCATTACCTTTCTCATTTACCTAAGTCCACCGATTGTTTCAGGGTATCAGCTAGTGATCATTCACTAATCGGTTAAACAAATTGTAGACGCAGGCATATCTGCAGTCCTATATACAGTATGTATGGATTAGTTGAGGGCCCTGCAGATAGAGTGCAGGACAGGAAACAGTGACAGTGCAGCTGGGATGGTGTTATCTGTTCTCACGTTTGGCAGTTAAGTGTTTCATTGTTGTTATTATTGTACATTATTAGGTGCAAGAAGAAAATGCAGCACAGTGGCAGGATATCACCGTTATATGTCTATTAGCCGGCCTGCTGTCTAAATTATCGTCACTACCTCTTAAAAAAAACCTGTAACATTTCAGCATTTGTCCGAAATAAACAGAGTGGGGCATCTTTTTGTTGTCTTCCTAGTTTTTAGGTGGTCTGGTTTGGGTTTGCCTCGTCCTTGTGTTGCCATGGCGATGCGGGAGTTGGTGGAGGCAGAATGTGGGGGAGCCAATCCCCTCATGAAGTTGACCAGTCATGTGACCAAGGAAGAGGGTGCATGGCGGCACCGCTCGACACCTACTGTGAGCAATCTTTTGCTGGAAATAAAATCAGTTTTGTTCATCTGTATCATGCTGCTTGATATCAGGCAGGAGACTTGCAGGCGCTGTTATTTTCCTACCTTTTTATTTCTCTCCCTCAGATTCCCCCCACTCCCATTGATATTGCAACAGAGGAAGAGGTCAGTGCTGGTTTTCCCCCTCTGATTTCGTAATATTTCTTTTCAACAGCAACACTTTTTGGTGTATAATATATGCAGTTTCTGAACATAGTTTCTAAAATGACCCCTCTTGTGTTTTGGCTCCTCCAGCTGGTTAATGAGTTCCTTCAGGCACCACCACGTCCTCCACACACGTTTGACATGGGTCAGCTGTTGGAGGAAATGCAACAGATTGACCAGCAGAGCTACAGACAAGCTCCACAGAGAGGTTCACAGTTATTACTTTTTCCCACTCTGTTTTACATACCAGTCTATTTTCCGTAGGCGTGGTATGAATGCTGCACAATGCTGCACTTTTAAAACGCGTTGCATATTTCCTTGTCGTAGCTCCAGATGTGGCAGCGCTGGCCCTCTCCGGTGACTGGACGGCCGAGTTCATCTCAGGTTCGGACTCTGCTGCCGCGCCGGGGCTCACTGCTCTCGGTGATGCAGCAGATGCAGATTGGACGAGAGAATTTATCGCTGAGGCTGCAGGTAACTTGAGTATTTGTCAGTCTGTGTTTGGCTTTGGTCACATGTGCTTTGCTTAATGTGCAGTTCGGCCTCCTGGAGTCATCATTAGTCTGTCTTATGTCATCAGTTTTTATTGAGATCAGAGCGCGTATGTCCAAGACAAATCCATCTGTTTTGAAACTATATGACATTTTTACAATGTGTTCTTTACTGCCGTTTTTCCCCCCTTCAGATCCTGGACGCTGGGCGGAGGAGTACCTGGAGCAGTCTGAGGAGAAGTTGTGGCTGGGGGACCTTGGAGAAAAGGAGAGTGAATGGTGAGAGCAGGGGATGCGTTGAAACTCTGCAGATGATAAATGGCTTATGTAAATGACTGCTGTTTAAGAGCAGAGGAGCACAGGTAAACAAATAATAGAACATCTGAACACCTCGAAAATGTTCTTGATGTCTTGTTGAGTGAATGTTCCCAATGAATTTCCCTTTTTTGCATTTTTATTTTTCTAACTTTACCCATATCGACCTTTGTCTGACAATGTTGAGCCAATGTTGAGAACTTATTTTTGCAAAAGTCAGTGAGCCGTTTGTGCTGGCAGTGAGAGCTGATGTATAAAATATTGGCCTTGGCCTGCTCTGGCGTCTGGCTACACAATGCAAAGCACAGCCTTCAGCCTGCATGAATGTTTCCAGCCCACATAAGCACAAGAAATCGGAGCTGTTTTTCCGGCTTAAACCTCTGCGCAGTATAGTTTTGATATTATTTAGGTTTTTATATCTGACAGGACGAAGGAGTATCAGGCTGGAGATGAGCTGAGACAGACCGCCAATGAGCTCGTCTCAAAGGTTGACGACCCCAAGTTACAAAACACAGAGGTGAGCACTGTGTCTCTGTCTCTCATGGATCATTTCTTACCATGTGCCATTCCTTTTTACACATCTGTCACCATATCCTTTCTCTTCTTCTTTAGCATTTTGTAGAGTAAACCCTTAGAACCGTGCTGCACGGATGAACTCAAGTTTTATTGTCCCTTTTATCTCCCAAGGCTTTTGTCTCAAGACATTAGGTGTTTAATAGCAAAACCTGACTGGTTAGCAATGGTAAATGCCTTCTTTGTTCTCATTTTCTTCGTTGTTGTGTAGTTCCTGCGATTCATTAAGCAGATTGGCGAGGGCAGTGTGACAGTGGAGAGCAGAACAGACAAACAGCTCAGAGATAAAGCTCAGGCCGCGGAGGCTAAGAGCTGGGCCTCCAACCTCAATCAGGTATGAGTCACTGCCCACCGAGGACGGGATGGTTACTATTGGGAACACAGTTTAATGGGGAAGTAAACTAGTTCACGTTTGCACAGTGAAAGCTCTGCCATGTGACTCATCTCCCCAGTATCTGACGCAGAGTAACTTTTTCCACAAATGTTACCAAAGGCAGCCACCACTCTCCCTGTAATATGAATCTCAAGGCTGCACAGCATTGCAGCTGGAATTTGTTCTGCAAAGAGAGGAATCTTGTGACTGTCAGAACATAGTTTTCTATGTGTGAACCAGGACGATATAACACAAAAAAGAGCTTTGATCTCTGTGACATGTGGTAACTCCATGTTAAAAACAGATTGTACGGCTATTGTTTACTCAATGCTCCCTGGAGTTGCTGCTGAAGTTCACAGACTTTTGGATGGAACTAAATCATGATGATGTGGAAGACCATTTCCATCTGGAAAAGAAAAAAATCAAACTTATCAAAAGTTGGAAATAAGAAATGGAATATGGAATAAAAGTCGGCACCGAGAGAGAAATCAGAATTTGGACATTGCGTTTCACCCTTTATCACTTTTTCATTGTGTTATTGTCGGATATGTATGTGGTAGCTGATAGTTTAATGAGAAAAACGACTTATTTGACTTCATTTTGACCTTTTATAGTTGATCATTTCTTATTGGGAAATGCAAAATACGGCCCGTGGGCATGTAAATATTTGGTCACTAGTGTCAGCTCCAAGGTAATTTGATTGATATGTCAAGATTTTATCTCCGAGTCGAAGGCGTACAACATCAGGAGATTTGTTTCTATCAAGCTTCTTTGTCATGGATTAAAATAGAAGAAAAAGACCTGAAATTTGTGTTCCAGCTTAATTTCCAGTTAGTAGTCGGGTAGAATGCAGAGTTGGCTGCACGCTGTTATATGAGCTTTTGAAAAAGAACAAGGCTTTCTCTTGATGGTGAATTTTTAAATTCCAGTGTGTGACTCTTTGATCACTTTAAGTCAGCGCAGCCCACTTCTTATTCCCGTTTTATTCAAACTTTCAGGTGCAGCTTTTTCTGTAAATCCGGAAAAGAAATTTGTTCAGCACCTTATTTTTGTATCTGAGCACATTTTTTTGAGAGAAACTTCTTCTACCAGCAAAGCGGAGGCTGTTGATACATTCCACAGCTGCAGGTACAGCACAGTCGCTCATTAATTCATTCCTTCAAAATCCAGCCTCCAAAACACATTCTCTTGACAAAAGCTGTCCGGGAGCAATCCTCTGGATTCTCAAAGAAAATCAATAAATATGCTGAAAGCTTTTCATGGCAAAGTCTAGTCCTACAAGCAACAACAGAAGGTCAGACCTGAATGCAACAGTAAAATAATCTCACACATTGTTGCACCTCACTGCAGGTGGAGTCGTCCAGGCGTCTCTATTGCAAACTGCTCAGCGTAAGCTGCCTTCAGCAAGAGGAAGGGAAGATCTCTGCATCAGCCGTGCGTTTCGCTAGCAAGTGATATTTAAGACTCGGTGCACTCCCGCGATAACACAGTGCACGTTGACGGTACCGTCGAGAGACCCGTTTTCTTTTTCATCCTGAAGATTGGGCTTCATCTCTTCTTCTTTCTCGCACCACAGGCACCTATTTAATCAGCATTGGTCACTAACTTGTTATTGATGCGTTCGTTTCCACAGCCCTAGTGGAGACAAAAATAATAGAAAATAAGCAGAGGGGCTCAGCAGTGGGTCGCAGTCTCCTACTGGCCTCAGAACGCCACTTGGCGTTAGTTTGGAGCCGTTAGCAGCTCTTAGAGAGGTTTCCTATTTATTGTGCATCTTTTGAAAATCCTCAAAATGATTTTAATTTAAAAAAAAAAATGTTTAAAGGTGAAAGAGGAGCAGCCAGCTCATCCTCACTTGGTGACTTAATAGTTTCAAGTGGTTGTTTTTGCTTCCATAATCACATTGCGTTTAAAGTGAATATTTGAAATATCTTTATCTATCGCACCTTTGCGTGGTTTAGTCGCATCGTTCTGTATTTGTAAAGAAATTAAGATTGGATCAACATGTTAATCTCAGTGTTCGCTCAGTTTGTATCTATTATTTTCCTGGTGAAAA